>NC_138206.1:100893861-101508861 GCF_964194415.1 Vipera berus
GGTTTGTTTAGAAAACCATTATACTTATTTGAACTAATTGTAATTTTCATTTGATTACAGTATTATTTTTATGTTGGTTTTGATGATATTTTAAATTTTATGGTATAAACCCTGGGTGTCCAACTTTTTGCTTGACTGTGCCTCATTGAGTAAAGAGGAAATGTTTTGGGCTGCATATAAAACATATAATATAGTTAATGTATACAAATAAGATAATAATGTTAAAAGTTGACAATCTCATAGGGCCGCATTACTAAATATCCCATGGACCACAAATGGACACACCTGATATAAACTGTCAGGATTCATTTTACACCCAGGGTTGCTTTTTCTTTTCCTGGAGACTTACTTTACAAACACTAGAGAAGAGTATTAAAAAGTTAAGTTGTAAATCTCATTCAAGAACATCCAAAGCACTCTGCACAATACACATTTTATTACAGTTGAATATAAAAGTGGTGGCAGAAACTCACTAGAATCTTAAAGAAGAAAAGCTGGGAGCTTTTTCTGTACCACTTCAAGACACAAACACTAATCTTTTCAATAAAGTAAAAGCAAATAAGTACTCAGGTAAATAGAATCCACAGAATGCAGTAGTCAGTTCCCATACCTCATTTAATCGCAGCAGTACAATTCTCCATCATTTCAGCACTTTAAAAATGACATTTTAAAAAAAGAAATCCTAGGTAAATAACAATTAATAAAAGATGTGATGTTCATTGGTACAGAGCTGGGTTCATAAAGGCATTTTTATAGATTAATACATCAAAATTTTGATGAATGCCAGTGTGCACATATAAATGTTGAAAATGCAAGACAAATTTTCTGGGTCTTCTTCCAAACTAGAAAACAGTGACAAACATCTAATGTGATTGTCAATATTCGTTGGTGTCAAACTGAGCTGTGGGAAAATGGGTATTTATTTTTGGTCATTCTTGAGATTCATTTGAGATTATCAGCATTCAGATCTGAATACTAACATTCACAAAATATAATGTTTGATATATCTCCAGCTGAACTGCTTAGGGACCAAAAATGAAAATAAGGATAAGGGAATGTTGTCAATTATGCTCAATATTAGATTAGGGAGCAGACACAGAATAGTCTATATGGCTAGAGGCAAAATTTATTTAGTATTCCTGTAGTTGTTTAGACTTAGAAACTAAGCCTCAAAACAAGATAACTATAGGGTAAATTAGGCCTCTCTTGGTTCTTCAAGTCATTTAAATTGTTTTAGAAGATTAAGAAGGACTAGGAATAACATCAGGATTCTGAATTCCTGATGGGGCTTCTGTCAGGCATTTTTTCAAGGGCTGGTTGCTAAGAACACATGCAAACAGGGGAATTACCTACCATCGCTATCTTCATAGTTCTTGATGGACACAGTTTCACTAATAGTGAAGGAACAACACCATCCTGCATTTTCTTAATTGCACTGCCTTTTCACCACTTCAGTAATATTTTCCTAGTTTGTCTCCTTCAGAAGGAATCAGTATAGCCCATTTGTGCATTTAGATTTGGAGAAGGTGACTTCCACACCTGCTCTGTCACTGAGCCTGTGCATCTCAAATTGCTGCAGTGTGGAAGCATTATGGAGGATCTGGGCTGGATTTGCTCTCTAAATGGCCTGCACACTTAAAAACTTGCATTCTGGTCCCCATAACACTGTTTTCTTTAGGGTAAGCAATATACCAAGTGCAGAAACTGTAAGGCAAAGAAATTAGGATAGAAGGATATAAATATATTGGACCAAAGAAGGATATAAATATATTGGACCATCATGCTTCAATTTTGGCCTTGATTAATGAGTTTTGGGAGAGTTACAAGACACTCTATTAATTGCTGCAAATTGTTAGGTAGACGTTTTAAGTATTTATTTATTTATTTATTTATTTTAATTCCATTTATATCCCGCCCTTCTCTGAAGACTCAGGGCGGCTTACAAGCTTAGCAGTAAGCCTTCATTCTATGTATATGCCTGCTTATTAGGGCTTTCCCCCCCCCCCAAGCAGCATTATTACAAAGTCAGCTTAATTGCCCCCAACAATCTGGGTCCTCATTTTACCTACCTCGGAAGGATGGAAGGCCGAGTCAACCTTGAGCCTGGTGGGACGCGAACCTGCACTAATTGCAGGCAGCTGGTGTTACTTAAGGAGGCATTAGCCCACTGCTCCACCAATGTTCTGCATTTACAGTATATTGGATTTATTATTTATTTAGGTATTATCCCATGTGATCTTTGTCAAATTATATCAAATGTGAATAAGAAAGAGGTTTCTATGGATATTGATACAGTAGGTGAAACTCTTTTGCCCTTTGGAATAGGGTAAATGTTCTAAAAATGAATCTAATTTCCAGGATTCTTTAACTTATGCATCAAATTTCCATACATATATCTAGAAAACTTTTTAGAAATTCACAATACGTTGTTCTCTATAATTCTATGAGTTTTTGTTTTGTTCCAAAAATATCATTGAAAAAGTTGCCATTATCAGTTAAGGATGGGGATTTTGGCTCTCTGAATTCTGAATTATATCTAAATTGTACCATTATGCATATCGTTTGACTGTTATCAAATTTTTGGATGACTTCATTCAATAATGTCCGTCTTGGGGTTTTATTATTTGGAATATTTGCTGGTAGAACCTTTGGTTAACTGAACTGTTTGATGTTCATAACAGATTTAGATATAAGATCTATCACTGTTATATCAGGCTGAATGATGTGGATACTGAGCATGCTGGAAAATAGAATTTTAATTCTTGTTCTCATGTTTATATGAAGTTATGGAATAAATCAGACCTTAAAATTAATTAAAAGCAAGCTTTATAGAAACTTGGTGGAATGCTGCTATTTTTACTTAAGACCAATTATTGAATGATCTTTTTCAATATTGAAAGGACATTCATCATTTGTCTGGACGGCCCCTGACCTTCGGTCTTTCCGCTGTGACCTGAAGACTTGGTTATTCCAACAAGCGGGTCTGGACTGACTATGTTTTTTAAATTTGGCTTTTATTGAGTTAAATTGTCATGTATCTATTATTTTTTATTTTATTTTTTTATTTTAATTCCATTTATATCCCGCCCTTCTCCAAAGACTCAGGGCGGCTTAGAAGCTTAGCAGTAGCCTTCATTCTATGTATATGCCTGCTTATTAGGGCTTTCACACACACACACCCCAAGCGGCATTATTACAAAGTCAGCTTATTGCCCCCAACAATCTGGGTCCTCATTTTACCTACCTCGGAAGGATGGAAGGCTGAGTCAACCTTGAGCCTGGTGGGATGCGAACCTGCACTAATTGCAGGCAGCTGGTGTTACTTAAGGAGGCATTAGCCCACTGCTCCACCAAGGCTCTTTTATATATATACAGTTCCTTTAAGTGTTCCTTCATGAGATTTACCTCAAACACCCTCACTCTTTGTTACTCTTCTCTGTGCTTTTTCCAGTTTCTCAGCATTCTTCTTATATTATGATGATCTAAACTGGACAGTATTCAATGTGCAGCCTGAACAACAAAGCATAGAGTGGAACTCCTTTCCTCTGATCTCAATATTATGCCTTTCTGGATACAGACCAAAATTGCATTGTCTCCCTTGGCAGCTGCGATACTTTGTTGGCTTATACTTAATCTGTGGTTTACCAGGACATCCAGAACCTTCTCACAAGTATTACTGCTGAGTCAGCTGCTATTTAAGTTTTGTCTGTACGCTTGGGTTTTTCCTACCTAATTGTAAAATCTTAGATTTCTCACCATTGTACTATTTTTTTAAAAACAAAGTTCAAACCTATCACATTCCTTTTGAGTCTCTAGCTTGTCTTTTGAAGCGTTAGCCTCCTTCCTGTCAGTTTGTGAAAATCTTATTTTCTCTCATTTATGGAAATGTTGAAAAACACCGGGCCTAAGTCACAATCCTGAAGTACTCTTCTGCATATCTCCCTCCATGTAGACGTAGATCTATTACGGACTGCATGATGAGTCTAATGATCACACCACCAACATATCTAGCTAGAAGTGGGACTTTCCATCCCATATTGTTTCATTTAACCAGAAAGGAAATAATCAACTTTTTCAAATGACTTACTGAAGCCTAAGGTCATGACATCCACGTTTGCCATTTCCTGTTGGTTTCTACTGCTGACATTGGCAAACTCCATTCTAGATAAAAAGTTGGATCAGCTGCACAAAGCCATTCACTGGTATATCTAAGACTTGAAAAGACAACTTCTGGAATGCAAGTGTCTCTAATGGCTTTCTGCAGTCCCGGAAGCTCACTCGCCAAGATAGATTTCTCTTCTAAAGGTTATTGTGTGTTTTGTTTAATGAAATTAAGAACTAAATAGCTGGATTAAACTCCTGCCTATTCTATAATAGCCTCTGTAGAACCATGTAACAGGGCAAAAAATGTCAGTCTTGCTCTTATCCAGTAATCTTGATTGGTCATTACTACCTTCTCTATGGCTTTAAAACCCCCCCTTCCCTCCCTCCCTCTAAAAGGAAGTACAAACTTCCATCAGGGAATGGTTGCCATGCTTGTGTTAGTAGTTCTCTTTAGATTTAGACTCAAACTCTTCATCTAAACCTCTCTTGTCAGAACATCAACATTTCCCTGAAGAGAACCTTCAGGCTCACTCATCTGATAGTTCCATAATCAAAACCTGAGTGGTATCATAAATTAAGTAAGAAAAAGGATCTAAAGGTTAAAGTCCAGTGATCTTCTAGTCCAGCCACCCATTGAAAATTAAAGGGCTGGGTAGTAACTGGGCGACCATGACTTCTAGTCTTCCTTTAGGCAGAGAGGTCGACTATTGTAGGTGGCTTTATGCTGGTCAAAGTAGGAGTAGGGAACCCCATTTTCAATTATACAAATAAAACAGAATATAATCTAATAAATACATAATTCCAAAACAGTCTAAAATGTGGCACAAACAATAGGAAGGCCCAGGTCCTTAAGAAACCAGATCAGGGGTGTCAAACTGGCAACATCACGTGACATGTCGCGATGTGCCGTGACTTTTTTCCATTGCTGGCAATGGGGTGGGCGCGGTTTCACTATGATGCATCTGGCCTGCAGGCTGGCAGTTTGACACCACTGAACTAGATAATAACTGATATAGACATCCAAGTGATTAACTATGTTCAACTATAATTCACATCCTATAATATTTTTAGTCACCAAAAAGGCACTTTAGCCTGTGAATACCTGTAATGAATCTTTGCCTAAGACATGTGCTGTCAGACTTGTCACAGCAGCTTATAGATTATTTGTCCATCAGTGCCGAAGGCATCCTAGAGAGAACATTTAACAACCAAACCCTGTACTGAACAACCAAGTCAAAACTTTTCAAATCATTCAGGGAATTGGGGGCTGGGTCTTCATAAATACAGAACGGCACTTTTAAACCTTTGGTTGTACTAGTCTCCTGACACAACGAGGGTCTTTAAATGGATCTGGAAGGAGGAAGCCAAGCAAGATGATATCATAGGATGTGAAGATAGGAGGAGATCTTAAAGATCATCTAGTCCAGGGGTAGGCAACCTTGGCTCTTTTATGACTCGTGGACTTCAACTCCCAGAATTCCTGAGCCAGCATCTAATCCAACTCCTTCCAGTGAAGAAACCTACAGATTTACAGACCTCTGACAGATGGCCATCGAACTATGCTCAAATAACCTCCAATGAGAGGGAGTCCATCACCCTCTTCATATGCTGTTGAATAACTCTTTTACTATTAAGAATTCCTTCCTTATATCCAATCTACTTTTTTCTATTTCAATCCCTTCTTTTGTAACTGTGAACACTTCTATCTTTATAAATGCTTTATAAATACAGTTCAGGCACTTGGACACAACATACCAGAAGACTTTGTTTCCCTTCAGAACAGATCTACATCTGTTTAGGTCTATTACGCAATGGACTCGCTCTCTTTGAGCATAGAGGTGGGGAAAGTGGGGAGAAGCAAATGCAATGATATCAGGTTAAGGAAGGAAATGTCAGGATGGCAGTCACAACCATGTAATCAAAGCCCCACACCTTTTTAACCTGTGTCACGATGAACACTCCCTGCCTGACTTCCAAATACCACCAATGCAGCAAAACAGCTGCACCTGAGTCAGGGGACCCTGTGAAAAAGGAACACATTCATTGTGTAGCTGGCTTGTTAATTCTCCTCTCCTCTGGGAATGTGAGAAAATTCTGGGAGGAAAAGACGACCGTAGGCAATCACGTCCAAGTGTATCTGAAATGCACAAAAACCTAAAAATCTCATTATCCAAAGTGACCAGGAACCAGGCTTTCCTCCCTTGCAAATCAATAAGTGCCACTGCCAGATGGCAGCTGATGTGGTGAGAACACTGGAGATGTTTCTAGTAGGAAATGCAAGGGTTTTTTTCCCCCGTACATAAAAGCAGTAACTGAGAGGATGTGCTTTGATCATTCTGGCACAAGAAGTTGTGCTAATTGTAGGCCTATATCTGAACCAGGTCTTTCCCTTTTCCCATCAGATATTCTGGCAGAGATAATATATGCAGTGAGTTCGACAGGCTTCTACAGCTTAGCAACCATTGGCAAGGGTGGGAATGATTTCTCAAAATGGGTAGAGGGACTAAATGCCATGATTCACATTCAACCAAGGGGGAAAAAAGATAAACCGTTCATTAGTGAAATTTATAACCTTCCCAAGTCCTTCCAATTTTAGTCATGGTTCTCCTTCTCAACTCAGTAATATGTGGCTGGTGACCAAGGAGTTGCCTATGACCCTAAACCTCTTTTACTCGTTTTCAGAAGATCCCTAGAACCATATCACTAAAATTTGGCACCAATCTGATTTCCTTTGGATAAGTTTACAGCACTTGGAAACAGGAACATGCCAAGAAATTTCGAGAAGGGGAAAAAGAATCAAGAAAATTGGACTTGACCCATGTATGTGACATTATTCCATTGACTTTTGTACCAATAACATTGAAAATGATAAGTCTTGTTTAGAAAAAAATTGGATAGTCCCTTACTCCACTCTATAAATTTGGGCATAGATTATAGGAAAAGGAACCTGACCTAAAACACCTAGTTTTGGCAGTGCAACAGAGAAGTCATTTACTTCCTTCGGCACAATGATCTTAGCACTGCACTTTATGGTTTAATAAAAGTATATGAACAAACCACAAAGTGGAAAGGATATTTCTAAGGTACTTTTTTTTTAGAAATGACAATAATAAAAAAGAACATTCATTTATGGAACAAGAGTTCTGGATCTATTCACCTAGTTTCTCCCATCTTGCTACCCAGTTATTAGCATGGTGATTGATGGAAGTTACAAGTAGTCCTTGACTTATGATTGGTTGCTTAGCAAGACGCCCAAAAGCAACCCACAAATTGATTTCAAAGTTACAGTAGCTACATCCCTTGCAGTCACATCATTGCGTTTTTGGCCAGTTTGGCAACTGGCTCACCTTTATGGCTATTTGCAGTATCCATGCCCATGTGACCATGATTTTCAACACTTTTTTGCCAATTTCCTGTGTTTACTTCCAGTTTTGTAAGAGATGAGCAGAGGCTGAGCTAGAGGGCAGGTCTAAATGTGTCATCAGTTTGGAGTCACTGGGGGGTGGGGAGAGCTGGAGTTAGGTCTCTTGTAGATGTCCAATGACTCCAAACTAATGATGCATTTAACCCTGCCCTTCAACTCAACCTGTTCATCTCTTACAAGCAAAAAAAGCCCAATGAATAAAATCGATTCTCTTAATGACTGCTGCAAAATGGTATGGTAACCCACTTAACTGCATTGATTTATGACCATAATCCCAGGCTCAATTATGGTTGCAAATTGAGGACTGTCTGTACTAACAAACTGAGAAACAGTTGCCATAGTACCTAAGGTGCTGGAATATAACCAGGAGATGATAAGTTCTAATTTCCCCTTTTAGACATGAAAGATGGCTGGGTGACTTTGAGCTAATTGCTCTCTCAGCCCAACCCATCTCATTGGGCTATTGTCATGGGGAAAATAGAAGGCAGAACATCCTATATGCTGCCATGAGTTGTATAAAATAAAGGCAGGATATAAATCTATGGTAATAGTTCATTTTTTCTGTGCAAATTTGTTTCATCAAGTAAGTGAATGCATTTCTATAATTGTCTGGTAAGAATACAAGAATCATCAATTATCCAGAGCAACAAAGATGGTGGCATAGTCAAAAACATTCATAGGCAAGTCTTACAACCCAGGCCTAAAGCCTAACCAGTTCTATAAGGCCTTCTCCCAGATAACTGAGGACTTGATTGCAACCTAAATGTTTAAATTTCTTTTGACTGCATTCCACAGGGGCATACTGCTAATGTGATAAATGGTAGGTCTCAGATATTTCTGCATACCCAGTGTTGCAGTAATAATTCTTAATACTGCAGAGAGAAATGATCATTGTTCAACAACAGAAAGAGCAAAAGGACCCCATAAATGGAAATGGAAGACCCACCATATAATTAATGAAAGAGATTGTATCATTTAGTCAGCATCTGACTGTATCTTCATTGGTCTTGATGTGCCTGCACAATCTTCTTATTAATACCTATTCATACATTGAGAAATAATAAGTGAAAGAAATGTGCTGGAAGAACTTAAATGGAGACAAAAGCTTCCACCTGTGCAGTGTTTCAGTTGAAGGAGCTCTGCCTCCATTTATTTTAGAGAAAAAGCAGAAATCAGACTAAATTGTTCCATCACCACCTTCCCTCTCAGCATTAAGAGAGACCATTGAGGTGATAGCGAATGCTTGGAATCCTTTAAATAGCTCTGTCAGGCTTGCTTCAGCCAGGACTCCAGCTTTTATTTTGCCTCTTTTACTCTCTTGGGTATGAAAAGGCAGCTATTTGCTTTAAGGATGGGTGGGTGCGTGTGTCCAATTCCCATTTTCTGATGGGAATAGATTGTACCAGAATGGCTGAATCTAGAGTTTTGGGATAACTCTGTAGTGAAAAGGGATTTCCCACCCTTTAAGGAACACTGCGTTCCTTCCCAAAGGATTATTTGGGATTTGTGTCCCAAAACCAGAGAGAGGATTTCAAATCAGAGAGAGTAAGGCTGATGCTTCCCATCTCTCCTGAGGCCTTGGTAAAGCTTGCACAGGGAACATGTTGAGAAAATACAAGGGGCCCTAATATCTTCCAGTCCTTCAGCATCCGTAATGGGGATGGGGTGGGAGAAGAAATGTAGGCCAGCTATTAAATTAATTCTGATTGCTCACAATGGGAAGGATGATTTTTGAAAGAAAACACACATTATCTTTTTTGCCTCTACCACTTCTGTGCACACAGTTCTTTGATGATAGAGATTGAATGAAAGGTATGGAAAAAAATGACTGACTCCTAAATCACAGGCACAACCTTCAGAGAGTCAGTTATGGGAAAAATACATGGACATCCAGGCACTGAATCAATCTTGATTGCATCATTGAAAGCTTGAGGAACCCATAAAAAGCTTCTAAGAAGTAAATGAACAGCATGTAGCTTGGCTGGAGTTCCCAACTGGTTTCTATAGCAGCTTTGCCATTTTATTCTGCCTGAACTTATTTTCTAAGGACTGAGCACTATTAGGCTGGATGTCCTGGTCATGTATATGGGGGTTAAACATTAGTTTGAAGCAGGTACAAGAGGGATGTGCAATAAAGGCTTTCACAAAATAGCAGTAACACTTAGACTTATATACCAGTGCTTTACAGCATTCTCTAAGTGCTTTACAGAGTCAGCATATTGCCCCCAACAATCTGGGTCCTCATTTTACCGACCTTAAACCGGTGAGACTCGAACTGTCCAAGTGCTGGCAGTCAGCAGAATTAGCCTGCAATACTACATTCTAACAACCTCTGTGCCCCCACGGCTCTTGATATAAAATGATCATTGCATCCATATATTTTTATTTGGCAGAGTTCCAGGTTTCCTCTCTTTGTATGTTGGATGCTGTCATTGATTTATCCTTGTTATCCATATTAAATATTTCCAGTTGGATAAGAATTTGCATCTAGAATAAGCTGTATTTTACTTTGATCTTCAACCCACTACTAACTGTGATTACTATTCCAAGGGTTCTGGGATGAACCACATCCTTATTTACCACCCCAGTTTTATGCCAAACTACCAGGGAACAATTTCTCAGCTAGCATTAATTATCAATGTGAAATTTCTCATATTATTAGGACTGGATAAACTTACATTTCTAAAACTTTTCCCCCTTTATAAAATTAAGGCAGAACTACCGTATATTGCTAGTCCAGTAAATCATTTAGACTTCATTATTCTAATATTTAGAATATAAAATATTCTAAAGAATGTTAATTATTCTGAATGACCTTTTCAAGGTTGTCTGTGGTCCATAAAAACCATTTCAAATACTTTTTTGTCCTCTGCAAAGTACAGATCGAAAATAATATGTTCCACTGGTAAAACCTGTTTTTTTAATTATTATATTGGGTTCATAAATAATGCCAGCATGAAATACAGAAAAGAGGGATATTGCAAAAGGCATTTTTCTATTAAACTTTTGAACCACCTTGTAAAAGATGCAATCATCTTTTGCGCTGTTAATGTGAATAGGCAATCATTAATATTGGATGGAAAGGTGATGAGAAGTAGCTGTAATGTCTATTACATTCTAGTTAAATAAGGTTTGAAATTTGGGGAAGACATCTGTAAAACCAAAACTGCTTCCTCAGCTCTTTTCAAAAACATAAGATTTGCTGTTCTGAATGTCTGAGATAATGCTTTGAAACGCCAGACTAACAGAATGGGATTTTCATCTATTTGACCAGATAATACCATCTCCACACAAGTCCAATGATGAAATATTGATATTCAAAGAACAGAATTATTTTGCTTCACGGACTGGAACTGAATTAGTAATATAATTTCAGATCGTTGGGGCTGGAGAAAGGTTCTTAGCAAAGCTTAATAATATTGATGAACACCTCCTATCTTTAATCTGCTTTAATATTTTGAATGAAACCTTATAGCCCAATGGAGACATTTTTGTAAGATTAGTTTTTCCCCTTTGGTTTGAATGAGGACTTCGGCCTTGGTGCATAAAGTTTAGTAGTGGTTTTTCAAATCTTGCACCTGTGGCTACTCATTTTTAACTCGGCACATCTTGAGACTTTGGGGTTTATTGGACACACGAATGGAAACATCTTAGGGAACTTTGCTTTTATATATGATTAACAGCAGCAAGACTTTTATATGCACCAAGGTGGAAGGACTCACAAATACCTACAAAGGAAGAATGGATGGTGAAGCTGATGGAATGAGTAGAGATGGTGAAACTGATAGCTTTGATTAAAGAAAAACTTCAACCTATTTTATTTCTATTTGGAAACTATATTTTGAGAGAGAGAACCTGAAAGAAATAAAATGTTGATTTGGGGATTTGATGGTTAAAATTAAATAAGATTAGAGAAATAATGTAGACAAATGTTAACCTTGGGACATGTATTTTTTTATTAAATTCATACATGTACTGTATTTGTACCAAAGAAAGTCAGAAATCAATCTTTTTTCTATTTTTCTTACTTTTCCCTTTTTCTTTTTCTTTTTCACTTCTATCTTTTCTTCCTTATTTTTTCCTCTTTCTTAAACTTTCATTTTTTCTCATCTTTTTTAATTTTTCTACTTTTGAAAATCAATATGGTAACTAACTTGGCACATCTTAACTTTGGACAGTGCTTAAAGTAGGCATGTTTGGGATTGGTTATTGGTCAGAACAAGAGGAATGCAGCTCTTCCCCCTCCCCTAGGGTAGTGGCCCAGCACATGGTCCACCTGAAGATTTAGAGCAAGCCTTTCACACATGCATGCACATGGAGACTAGATTAATGTTACCTAGTTTGGGTAAAGAAATGTCTGCAAGAAAACAAGCAAGGACACCAAGGACCCCTCATACTTTTTAATTTCTTGATCAAGGATCAAATGCGCCTATGATAGTCTATCATCGATACGATAGTTTATTCTTGGTTGTATAAACAGAGGCATAGAATCAAAATCACCTGAAGTATTAGTACCTCATTATAAATCCATAGTAAGGCCACACCTGGAATACTGCATCCAGTTTTGGTCACCACATAGCAAAAAAAGATGTTGAGGTTGGAAAAAGTGCAAAGAAGAGCAATTAAGATCATTAAGGGCCTGGGGACAAAAGTATATGGAGAACGGTTGCAGGAATTGGGTATGGCTAGTCTAGAGGAAAGAAGGACTAGGGATGACATGATAGTAGTATTTCAGTATCTGAGGGACTGTCACAAAGAAGAGGTCAACTTATTTTCCAAAGCACCAGAGGGCAGGACAAGAAACAATGGATGGAAACTAATCAAGGAGAGAAACAACCTGGAATTAAGAAGAAACTTCATAACAGTAAGAACAATTAACCAGTGGAACAGCTTCCCTTCATCATTGGAGCTTTTATGAAGAGGCTGGACAGCCACTTGACTGAAATGGTATAGGGTCTCCTGCTTGAGCAGGGGGTTGGACTAGAAGACCTCCAAGGTCCCTTCCAGCCCTATTCTGATTGATAGTCATTGTTTGTCAGGATTTGTGCTTTGGCCCCTAAGACAGTTATCAAATTAAAACTAGAACTTTTAGAAGGAGTTGCAGCAATTAGTCTTGTGAAAGAGTTACAGTCGCAAACAGAACACTTCTGAAAACTGTTTCCCTCCCTCCAAATGTGTGTGTGTAGTGTGTGTAGTGGAGGTGGGAATAGTATTGTGGCTCAGAGTAATTTTTTTTCTTTGTTGCTGCTAATAGGTCCCCTAGTATACAAGTCTGTTTCCTGGCTCAGAAAAAACAAACCGGATGGACTTCTGCAATTTTGCTAGTTCAGCCTTAATAACTCTCATAGCAAACATATTCATCGATTGAATCCTGTTCAAAAAACAAAGGCCAGATCTCATCTGTCAGGATTAATTTTCTAGGCCAAGAGAAGGGCCACTGTGACCTCCTTGCTCTACTCAGCCTAAACAGTAGGCTCTTCAGCCACTTTTTAAAGAATAAAAATAAATGCTGAGCCAGCAGCAGGGAATCCAATAAATTCAAAATCTGCAGAAATGATAGATTGCAAACCAAGCCAGAGAGAGTTTTTTTTAGCTTTTGATACCAAGTGATACTGGCTCCACAGAGCTAGAAAAGAATTTTTTTAGAAAGTCTGTTGTATTTCATATTACATCATGGCTTAGATCAGGGGTGTCAAAGTGCCGGCCTGCGGGCCGGATGCATCATCTGGAAGCCATGCCCACCCCATTGCCGGCAATGTCAAAACAGTCCCCATACGTCTCACGACGTCACGTGACGTCGCGAGTTTGACATGTCTGGCCTAGATGAACGTAATAAAGTTAACTTTTAAGGCAAAAGATGCAAGGAATACACCAGTGTCTCCCTATATTTTTTCATCCTGTTTCATTAAATCAATGAAAAGCATTTTAATAAATATTAGAAAATGGTGTCAATGGGATGTGATAAAAAAGACAAGGTAGTTTTCTGGTGATGCTTGTTTTTTAAATACCCATCATATCTGCAAAGGAAAGATTGGAGCTTTGTTTGCCATATTCTGGTTTCATTCTTGATTTTTCGGACCAACTTTGTAGCTCTTCCCAATGACAGGGGTTTTTTTCTTTCTTGGGAGAAGAAATACTTCCAATTTTTGAAAAGCTAGCAGTCTGGACAGTTCTTTGGCTGCTTTATTGAGCTAGCAGTGCCTTGACTGAAAACAGGGGTAGACTTGATACCTAATTTTTCAAACAGTGCTTTCTTTTTATGAACTGCTCTTGTGAGATGCTCCATAACTGCAAAAATCAATGTAATATAATTCTGCACGAGGACACTATATTGTGGCTACTGCTAACCTGTGTGCTGTCCTGTGCTGAAAATGAGGATGAAGCAGCAGTACCTCTGTGCTAAAAGTAATCCTTCATAAAAGGATTCATTCTTAGCACTGTTAAAAAAAATATCTCCAGGCAAACCAAATGTGTCACCCTAAATTTATATTCCTGCGTCTGAATTCTTTATTTTCCTAGAAAATTATAAGAACAAACTGAATAATTTTCATGTACAAGCCACATGTTGTTAAAATCTTAGAAGTTGTGATATAAGGGAAATATCTATGTTCACAATGTGTTTCAATATATTCCTAGCATATTAACAGTCTCCTATGTGAGTATAGTAGAGGCTTTTTGGAAGGAAAATTTTAGTTTCAGTCGTGAGGACAGTCCACGAGGAAGATGGATGAGAGTCCCCCATTCTCTAGCTCTATGCAATGTAATCTTCCATTAACCATTGGCTGTTTAGGCATGTAATAGACCAGCATCAGTGGTTTATGATTCTAAATAGCACCAGATCAAAACAGAACAGAAACTTCATTTCAGTCATCGACCAATAAAAATACATACATTCTGTGTTAGGGGATAACCTTGCTTTGTTTTTTATAGAATGTATTTTATTGGTCAATGATTGAAATAAAGTTTCTGTTCTGTTCTACTAGAAGCCACTCTCAGACCAGCGCAAAAAGTTTTATAATAAATGATTAAAAATAATTGCTGGCAATATAAGGCAGTCCCTTTATAAAATGAGTTGAGCCTCCACCTGTATGTATTAAGTATACAGAGACATTTTATCCTTCCTGCAGCAACAATGCAAAAAACAAAGCAACCCCCCAAATGGAGATTAGCTACAAGGAAAGCGTAAGTGCACTGGAAAAGAAAGGAAAAGAGGTAAAACTAAATGTCTATGGAGATGCTCAGTCATCCAGGTCATGGTTGTCCCAAAGATGTATGTCAAAACTGAACAGGCCTCTCAACAGAGGGGAAGGGAAACTACATATATCTTCCGTCTATAACACGGTCCTTTCAGCAGTTCCAAGAAGGCTCCACACCCATTTGCTGTACTCAGTTGACCCTGTCGACACAGATAAGCCTCCAGGGGCGTCAGCGACTCTCTAAAACAGGGGTCTTCAAACTCGGCCCTTTTATGACTCATGGACTTCAACTCCCAGAATTCCTCAGCCAGCATGCCTGGCTGAGAAATTCTGGGAGTTGAAGTCCATGAGTCATAAAAGGGCCGAGTTTGAAGACCTCTGCTCTAAAAGAATGTAAATGACCAGCTGTCTGCAAGGAGTATAAATCCTTCCATTCCTCACCATCTAGTCAGAGCTGAAGAAGCTTCTTGGATGAGAAGCCAAATGTCTTGAAAAAAAAAATAGTCAGTTGCTTCATGAAAAAGCACCTTTGGAAGGTTAAAACTAGATGGAGACAAGACAAGGAGAAGAGGCAATTTAACAGGAAAATTGGTAAGGAGAAACAAATCTCTGCTTAGAGAATAGGAAGGATTATATTTAATCAATAGGGATGATACTATTGTGTCCCAAGTTGGCTGGTATCAATACTATTTTTAAAAACTCAAAATGCTTCTTTTCAACAGCTATTCTTCATTAATGCAAAATAATCTTCATCACAATTCACAGATCATCTCGATATAAGAATTTACTTCTATCAACAACGCTTATTCCTCAAAATAAGATTATGTAGAACAGTTCTTCCTTTGCTTATTTCTCCTCCTCTCCCACAAAGTGGAAGGAAAAAAAAAACTTAGTCATTTCTCCTTCACACTTTCATGCTCATCACAGTAATAAATGAACATTGTAGCCCCAACAAGCGTAGGTTCCTGAACAAGGATTCTTGGCAACTCTAAATGATGATGTATGAAGGAGAGGCAGGGAAATTTGATTTTTCTCAGAGTAGGCTGACATACAAAACTGAGTGGAGCAGAAAAATTGGTTTGACTAAGCAAACATGACATGCAAGTCATAAAAGGAGCAGTGCTTACAATATGAAACATCAACATGTCTCATTGTTGCAAATATATGGTTGAAAGCAGAATGACATTTAAATGACAGCAGGACATATATTGTCTTCATTATCTTTTATCTGCCTGTGTTTCTGCTCATTTTATATATGCCAATATACTCCTAAGGCCTAGGAATTTCTGTGCCACAATGGCCATAGGTAAAATGCAATCGAGGGCCTAACAACTGCTAATCTTTTTGTAGAATTGTTTTTTTTTTTTAAAAATTCTTTTAAAAGTAAAGGTTTTTTTCTCCAACATGCTGTGGGAAAAAAAAATAACATTGCTGTGGCTGGTCAGTGATGTGACCAGAGGGACTTGTTTTTCCACTGTAAATGGTTCATAGTAGCAAAATGGAGTGGAAGCTTTTGCCTGCAATGAAATGAAATACAGAAGATATAAAGCAAGAATACTTGAACTAGACAAAAACTATGCTTTTAAAATATTGGAGAAAAACATGGATAGAAGTTGCCTTCCTAGGACCTGGGTGTGGATAGATCAAGAGCTTGTGCATTTGTGCCCTGGAGTAATGGCCAGTGTCTGATACTCACCCTGGGACACACTGATCATTTGGATCAGCCACTGATATCTGACAAAATTGTTGTTGGTCTCATGGGGTAAACCAGATAGGAATTATATGCTAATTCTACTTTACTGTAAAGCTACTTTGACAGAACCTTGCAAGTATGAAAGTATATCTCTCCCAAGATCTCCTTTACATCCCATGAAACTAGGAAGCGTCTTTTCTGAGCCTCTTGCCCAACCAATATCCAGCTGTGGGTTATGCTGTTTCTTATTTGACCACCTTGGCAGTATCTTTTGGCTCCATCTCCCCAGGTCTTTCCTACATACTGTCACAATTATAGAGCAAGTAAGATTTCCATGATGTGCAATTATCAGTTGTCAAAATTACATTTTACCAGACTATGCCTATCTCATTGTTTTATTGGGTATCTTCCCTCACTGATCATGGGAATGAAGGAGATATAAGATGCCTTACTTTCAGAAAAGCATTTCACTATCAAGTTATAAACTTTGGCTATACGACATGACAATTATGGGTGCACAGAGCCGACTTGAAAACCATACTCAAAAGAATGCTAATCATGGTTTTCCAATAAATTGGAAATGGCTTTCCAACAAGGTGTCAGAAGGATGAGTTCCGTATTTTCATGAATGATGTGGATGTTTATCAAGTTCCTGGATAGAAACTTTAGGGGGATAGCTTCAAAACCATCTTGATAGCTTACAGAAATACATTTGAATCAACAGAATTGTATTTAATAGAGACAAATGCAAAATTATTCATTGAAGGAACAAAAATCAAATCAAATGCACAGCGACAGGAATTATTCCTCTACAGAAATTCCATATAGAGTGGGGTGTTTGCCTTCGTAATAGAACTTGTGAAAAAGATCTTAGAATAGTGGATGATTTCAAACTGAACATGGTCTGGCAATGTGAGGTGACTGCAGTAGAGGCAAATATATAATGTCCCAACTACAGGAAGTCATCAGTTATTCTGGCTTTGTCAGATACTCCCTTAATTGTTTGTTTCAGTTTGGGTGCCACATTTTGAGGAGAAATCAGAGAAATTGTAAGAGCAGATTCTTAAAAGAGCAAGAAAGATCATCAAAGGGAGAGAAAATATTTTTTCTGAGGGAAGATTGGAGAAGATGGAGATGCTTAGCCCTGTCAAAAAGTGTTGTGGAGAGATTTGATAGCACTCTTGAAGTACCTAAAAGGAATTCTGCTTTCTTGCTCCATGGAATAACAGATTTAAGTTGCATAAAATCAATTTCTGTCTATAGGTTATTGTTAGCTAAATGGCGAGTGCAGTTGCCATCTTGATTTTTTAAATCATATCCTGTAGACCTCTGAACCTTAGGGGGGAGAAAAACCTTAATGTAAAAGCAATTGCCTTGGAGGATGTTAATCACCTCTTTATTGGATATACTCAAGCATTGTGTCTAAGATAGTTTATTTGGTTTCCTGCAGTAAACAAGAAATTGGACATAATGATTAAATGGTTCCACCAAAACAGTTTTTTAAAGGTACCCCATAATTTCAATGCCTGAGATGATTAACTCTCAATCAAGCCTGTGGGACATAAAAATGGCAATTTGGCCTATACTGCATCTTCAAAACATATAGCCAAGGGCTTTTAATAAAAAAGGAAAAGGATATTTTTTAATAACACACCTATTCCAGCCTATTTTAATAGAAGTATGTTACTAAAACCAAGTATAGTGAAAAAAGGAGCAGTCTAGGCCTGGAAGAACCTACTTGATTATAAACCACCCAATGTTAATTGTATCATATAGCTAAATATTTAATGATTTTTCTGAAGTTAGTAGCTTTGATGAATTGTTGCCAAATATGCTAATCTGTGATGGTCATCTACATATAAAAAATTACCTAGCCCTTCTGAATGTTTTATTTATGAAGAATTGCCATTTTCTCTTAGAATCGTAGTGTTGGAAGAGACTTTGAAGTTCTTCTAGTCCAGCCCCCTGCCCAACTATTATTACATCCTGAAAAAATGATTGTCCAATCTTTTATTGAAGACCTCTCATGATGGAGCACCCACAACTCTGACCTTCTGCATCTGAGGGTTTTCAATTCAGTTCAGTTCATTTTCAATTCCACTACTGAAGGATGCAATTCTACCTTTGCTCATGCATTGGTTTCAATAGGGCTCATGTCTGAGTAACAATCCATGCTAATAAATTCAAATAATAAATAAATAAATAAATAAATAAATAAATAAATAAATAAATAAATAAATAAATAAATAAATGCTATAGGCTATCCAGAACTCCCATTATGTTTTAAAATAGATTCAGTAGATTCCAGAGCTCTAAAAAAAAAAAGAGAATCACAAACTCTACAATACTGGTTGCAAGCTGGACCACAAATCTTGGCCACAATTATCTTTCATAAACACACAATTTCCCTTACACATTAAATCATGCTACTTTTTGATATCTCTGGTTTTCATGAAAAGGATAGTGATTGCTGAATGCAAGCTTTGTAGAAGGTAAAGTTTAAAAGACATTGATTTTCTGGCACATTTCTGTCTGCTTTCAGACTTGGATCTGAGGAATCTGTTACGTTGGAGGAATATTTATGTCAAAAGAAGAACAGGATGAATATAATTTGTCAGTTTTCCTGGACTTTGCAGACACTCCTAGTTAGCTAATCATGTCAAGGACCAGGCCCCAGGGTTTTCTGGTTGTTGCCATAATAGCATAGAGACAACTTATCTTCCATGCCATACTTTGAGACACATGTTTGCAAAGGCTGAGAGTTTTGAAAGGACAACCATCACTGCAGCCTTCCACCGATCTGGGCTTTATGGCAGAGTGGCTAGATGGAAGCCTCTCCTCAGTGAAAAACACATGAAAGCCCGCTTGGAGTTTGCAAAAAAGCACTGAAGGACTCTCAGACTGTGAGGAACAAGATTCTTTGGTTTGATGAAACCAAGATTGAACTGTTTGGCCTCAATTCTAAACGTTATGTCTGGAGAAAAGTAGGCACTGCTCATTATCTGCCCAATATCGTCCCAACAATAAAGCATGGTAGTGGCCACATCATGCTGTGGGGGTGTTTTTCAGCAGCAGGCACTTGGAAGACTGATCAGGGTTGAGGGAAGGCTGAATGGGGCAACGTACAGGGATATCCTCAATGAAAACCTGTTCCACAATGCTTATGACTTCAGGATGCGTCAAAGTTCACTTTCCAACATGACAACAATCCTAAGTACACAGCCAAAACAACACAGGAGTGGCTTAGGGACAACTCTGTGAATATCCTAGAGTGGCCTAGCCAGATCCCTGACTTGAACCCTATTGCACATCTCTGGAGGGACCTGAAAATGGTTGTCCACCAATGGTTGCCATCCAACCTGACTGAGCTTGAGAGGATTTGCAAGGAAGAATGGCAGAAAATCCCCCAATCCAGGTGTGCAAAGTTTGTTGCGTCCTAGCAAAAAACACTCGAGGCTGTAATTTCTGCCAAAGGTGCTTCAACAAAGTACTGAGTGAAGGGTCTGAATACTTATGCCAATGTATACATAACCCAAACTAGACTGTTTCTCTGTCATATATGTGGCTATATGCATAATTCTGTATTTATTTATTTATTTTTGTCATATTTATGTAGTGTATATCGCAGGTGGTGACCCTTTGAGAGCTGAATGCGACAAAATTTCATTTTAATGTATGCTGATTAGCGTACCTTCAAAGTGACAATAGTTATTATTCTATTATTCTAAAACTATATTTCACTTTTTTCTTTTAAATAAATTTACAGACATTTCTAAAAACTCTGTTTTCACTTTGTCACAGTGGGGGTACTGAGCGTAGATTACTGAGAAAAAAAGCGAATTTCAGCAACTGTAGAATTAGGCTGTAGCATAACAAAATTGACAAAAGTGAAGGGGGTCTGAATACTTGCTGAATGCACTGTATATCCTGAGAAAACTGAATGATCTTTTATTCAAGGCTTTCTTTATACTACCAGACTTTGCTTATATTCTAATCTAGACTCTCTGGTTGTTACAAAGCAAGTCTGTTTACATTAACCATAAAGGAAATTTTTGAAGATTGTATGTTAATTTAACAGAATTGTAAAACTGTGCCCTAAACTGCAATAAGACACTGTGAATTCTATTCATCTGCAGTTATCACTCTACTTTCTTCTGTGGGTTTACAAACTATAAAGATTGAATAATAATATTTAATATTATTACAAACTACTATTTTTCTATAATCTTTTACACTAACTACAAACTGATATTTCATTTTTTACTCTCAGCTGAGATACTATTTTTTCTTTTCAGCTGAGATTTTATTTTCCTTTTCAGCTTTTATTCCTCTGTTATTTTTTAAATATAAATGCGGATTACAAACTATATCTAGACTAGAGGGCATCCTCGTTTACATTTAAGATCTACTTCTACATTAGCTACAGGAGGGACCAAAGGGAGAACTAAGAACTCCCAGAACTAAGGAGAAATTTCCTGATTGTGAGAACAATTAACAGGTAGAACAGCTTGTCTTCAGAAGTTCTCGGTGCTCCATCACTGGAGGTTTTTAAGAAGAGATTGGACAGCCATTTGTCCAGAATGTTATAGGGTCTCCTGCTTGAGCAGGGGGTTGAACTAGAAGACTTCCAAGGTCCCTGCAAATTCTGTGATTCTGTTCTGTTATTCCTTCCTTCCTTCCTTCCTTCCTTCCTTCCTTCCTTCCTTCCTTCCTTCCTTCCTTCCTTCCTTCCTTCCTTCCTTCCTTCCTTCCTAAATTTATTTTGTATTATTTATGGCACATGCCCATTCATAATTTAGATGTCCACAAAGAGTCTAAGTGTCCATTACAAGGAAACTAGAAGGATATTTGAGGATATATGTTTAGCTTCAGAGCTAGATTTTCATTTGTGATAAACTATGCCTTGTCACAAAAGGGACGCGGTAGCTCAGTGGGTTAGGACGCTGAGCTTGTCGATCAGAAGGTCGGCAGTTTGGCGGGTCGAATCCCGAGTGCCGCGTAACAGAGTGAGCGCCTGTTACTCATCCCAGCTTCTGCCAACCTAGCAGTTCGAAAGCATGTAAAAATGCAAGTAGAAAAATAGGGACCACTATGGTGGGAAGGTAACAGCGTTCCGTGCGCCTTTGGCGTCTAGTCATGCCGGCCACATGACCACGGAGATGTCCTCGGACAAGCGCTGGCTCTTCGGCTTTGAAACGGAGATGAGCACCGGCCCCTAGAGTCGGAAACGACTAGCACACATGTGCGGGGGAGCCTTTACCTTTTACCTTTATGCCTTGTCAAAGGCAAAATCCACAGCAATGCATTTTCTGTTCTATCTCCTCACAGGACTGCATTTCTTAAAATCAAAAAGCTGAAAATGGCTTTGCAGAAAAAGTCTCATGAAAGTAGCCAAAAGGTTATGTTTGCAGCCTTGGATTTGTAGCTGCAAATTGAGAAATAATTGCTATATTGGAAAGTAAACAACAAGATTCTACATGGATGGAACAGTTTAGAGGGCCTTTCTCCCTTTTATTTTAATGCAGTTTGATCAGGACATCTCTTCAAAGAGAGGATTGCCTTTAGAGGAATTCCTGCTATAAAATGTAGAGCCATTTCTCCAAGAATTCCCAAGAGTCATTTCAACAAATAAATAAAATAAAAACTCCACAATGAGGGTAAGAGAAAGAAAAAGAGAGAAGAGAAATCAAATTTAAATCTAATAATTGGAAAAGAAATTCTGGATTCTGACATCAATTAAATCAGGCTTAAAAATTAAGAACCATCAGTTCCTCTGTTGTTCTACTAATGAAAGTCATCTGGCTATATAAATCTAGCCAGATGACATGTTATATTTTCCTGGGCCTGGATCAAGCTACAGAAGGAAGAAATTTGAATACCCTTGATAATACAGGGGAAGCAGTATCCAGGAAAAAGTGGCTTAGATGAAGTAATGGGAAATAGCTTTTCATATATAGGAAACACACAAAAATACATAAACATATTTTTCATCATTCTCCAAAATGCAAAAACGATATGTTGGAGAAAACCTCGTAGTGGACAGTTAAGTCACAGGGTAAAGCAATTTCTCAATCTTGCCACTCTTTGGATCTTCATAGGCTTAGTGTCCCTCTCTTTAATTTTACTTCCTCATACAGAAAGCAAATGGGGAGTTGCCAGAAAAGCTATTCTAGAATTATGCCAATGCTCACTTTAAAATAATATGCCATAGCTACTTCATGATAGAAATGACTTTGCAGCTGGAGAAAGCATATACTCATCCTATTCTGCCTTTTTTAATCTAGAATATCAAGATCCCCAGCTAGTATCTGGTAGAAAAAATATTCAAAATTCAACAATGGGAATTTGTTTTGAGTTGAAGAACCTCAAGTTATAATCACACATTCAGATCTGGAATCATTTTCTATGTTCATAAGTACCTTGAGTCAGACATTCTTGCAAATTTCCTTCAAACCAACCCCAGGTATGAAAAATAAATGGTTTTTTTACTCCTAAACATCCTACTGGATCCAACAAATTCTGCCTAATTCCAAGATCTTCTTCCTTTCTTTCTTTCTTTCTTTCTTTCTTTCTTTCTTTCTTTCTTTCTTTCTTTCTTTCTTTCTTTCTTTCTTTCTTTCTTTTTAAAAACACTCACTATTGAAAAATTTTACGATACTAACAGATGACACAAACTAAAATCGGAAATAAAGAAAGAGTACAAAAGAGATGAAATAGAAAGTCCTGTTTTTGACAGAGACCAATCAAATACTTCCAGGAAACCTTAAAAATAATGCAAGTATTGTTTCATGTTTCTTCTTTTCTTTTTGCCTAAATCATCAAGCTATGTTTTGGGAGTGCCCTAATATTCTGTGCCTCAGCTTTGGTGATAATGTGAGAAATTAATCATTGAATTTAATAATGAATAAAAATAATAATAAAAAGTTCCTGAAAGAATTTACCCACCAAAGAGTCTGCCACATGCACCTTCTTATGACCTCACTCCCTTACTTGCTCCTTTTAACAAGATGCAAAGATTTGTCTCCCATCAATAAGACATCTCCCTTGATTGATCAACTGACCATCTGTGTGACGTAAGTCAGATTGAGAAAGAAGTCAGTATTCTCAAGGGAGATTCCATAGCCAGTGGGACAGGACTGGAATCAAGATCTTTCTCCAACAGCTTAACGAGTATAGTATTCTGACTTGGAAATAATAATAATAAAAATGGTAAATAATTAAATATTGTGGGATTCCCAAGTTGAAGTTGAAAGATTATACCGTAAACCAGCTGTGCTGGTGCCAGTGATTATTGGCATACTGGGTGCCATATCAAAAAATCTTGGACTGCCCTTAGAAAATCTGTACATCGATAATAAATCTGTCAATTGCAAAAGGCTGTACCGCTTGGATCCATATATACTTCACTGATACATTACGCCCCTCCCCCCAGGTTCTTGGGAAGAACTTGATGCATATGAAAGCCAACACTAGCTAAAAAACTGGTACCTGTGATTTCACATGTTGTGTACGTAATAATCATCATCATAAAAGGTATCCTGAGATGATGCCTTTCAAACAACAACAGCTGCCTATCCCAAGTCCTTGGGAAGGACTTGATAAGTGGATAAAAATGCCAGTTCCAACCGTAATAATTATATGAACAATTCTCAGCATATCTAAAAAGAGACAGTAATAAGAATGTGAATGACTCAGTCTAAGTATTAGTTTGCAAAAGCCATCTATAAATCAGATTATTTTGCAAGGAGAACAAAAGATTGCTATGTAGATAATATTAGACGTCGTTTGTCAGCAAAATCAGCAATATGTTAATGGCTATGAAAATCAAGAATAAGAATACCAGAGCTTACACCATGTTGCATTGTCCTCCAGATAGTCCTCTAGGAAGCATGAGAGAAAAGAAAAAAGAGAGGAAAAATCAAGACAAAGTGTTAGGTTAAAGGAAGCAGAGAACCGCAAAGAGGATAATGTATCAGTATCAGCAAACCACAGCTAATCCTCGATTTGCAACAGTTCATTTAGTGACTATTCAAAGTTAAAACGGCACTGAAAAAATGAATTATGACCATTTTTTTACACTTACGACCCATTGCAGCATCCTCATGGTCATGTGACCAAAGTTCAGACACTTGTCAACTGACTCATATTTATGACGGCTGCACTGTCCCAGGGTCCGGTGATTGATCCCCTTTGGTGACCTTCTGACAAGCAAAGTCAATAGGGATGCTGGATTCACTTAACAATTGTGTTGCTAACTTGACAAATGCAATGATTCACTTAACAACTGGGACAGGAAATGTTGTAAAATGGGACAAAATTCACTTAACCAAAGTCTCATTTAGCAACATAAATGTTGGACTCAATTGTGATTGTAAGTCGAGGACTATCTGTACTGTGAAAGGAGTCTATTTAATTATGCACAGTGCGACTGACAATATACACATATCCAATGTATTCTGTATCACTCTAAACCAGGGGTGTCAAACTGCCGGCCCATGGGCTGGACGCATCACACAGAAGCCATGCCCACCCCATTGCCGGCAATGGCAAAACCGTCCCAATACGTTGCGCAACATCACATGATGTCGCGAGTTTGACATGTCTGCTCTAAACTCTTTAAAAATATTTTAAGTGCATGTTTTTCTTTTTTCTCTATTTAATTTCAAGAACTATTGACTGCAAAGCCTCTTGATCACACTATAATTGCAAGCATTACTAATCATACCTTTGCCATTCATTGCTGCTGCTTTGTTTAATAGGTCTGATGATCCTACTGGATTTTTCCAAGAGTTTTCAGCCATAAATAGACATCAAAAATTTCTGTGAATATTTTCCTTCCCATACTAATTTTATATACCACACATAACTTGAGAGCCTTTTAGATGATATTCTGATGCTTTCATGGTAAATATATTTCTCAGTTGATTTTAAATGCTCCATGCTACTTTGTATTGGAATGTACAAGTAATCCTTGATTTACAATAATCCACTTAATGACCATTCAAAGCTACAACAGCACTGGGAAAAAATGACCATTTTTCACATTTATGACCAATGCAACATTCCCAAGGTCATGGGATCAAAATTCAGAGTCTTGTCAACTGATTCATATTTATGACGGTTGAAGTGCCCCGGAGTCAAGGGGAAGCCAGATTCACTTAACGACTGTGTTACTAACTTAACAGCTGCAGTGATTCACTTAACAACAGTGTCAAGAAAGGTTGTAAAATGAGGCAAAATTCACTTAACAAATGCTTCGCTTAGTAACAAAAATTTTGGGCTCAGTTGTGGTCATAAATTGAGAATTACCTGTATTATGATGAATCAATAAAATCCAACTGGACAGTATATGATAAAATTCAAAGACAATTTCCTTTTAAAGCCATTTTGTTAGGGCTATTGTCTCAGTCAATAGTTTTTGTCATTTTCTTCAGTAGAAACTGATACCCCACTCAAAAATGAGTAAATAATAAAAATATTACTGGTTGAAACCTGTTTATACTGACCTATATGGCTATTGAAGAGCAAACTACTGCTGATTAATTGCATAATAGTATTTTTTACCAAATTTAAGTTCTGTATTGTCTATTTCATTTATATCCATTATGGAACAGAAGATAATGTATATGGCATTTTCACAAAGGCTCCAATCCATGAATTGGCCATACCTTTGCTACTCAACTCTGCTACAATAACCAGTGCTTTTTTTCTAAAAAAAAAAGGTGCCAGAACTCAGAGGTGGTGTCACAGGGAGCGATGCCCGTGTCTTGCTATGGTGTTGCTGCTCATCCTTTACACCTCCGCCCCTGTGGCTTGGAGCCACATGCCACGGGGATTCAACTCCCCACAGCTGCCATGTGGATTCCCCTCCCTGCAGTTGCCACGCTGCAGCCTGTGCTGAGCCCCCACCCGGAGCTGCTCCAAATCCAGACCCAGAGCTGTGTTCCTCGTGGAAGTGGTCTCTGGCACCAAACAGCCTCTTTCCAACCACATCCAGAAAAATTTGTAACAAACATTGGAATTCTCAAGGCCATGTTTGGTATTTCCCAGCAATCTGTTACTGGAAGGAAAAAGCAATCCCTGCTGCGTTACTGATCCCAGAGAAGCATTTGCATGTATGCAGGTATCCTTAGGGTGCCATAGTTATGGATGAGAAATATTAGTTGCAAAGTTGGCATTTCTGGATGTAATACAGATATTTTGGACTTATTTTTGTTTCTTTGCATGTTTTATATTTTTAAAAAGGCATATGCTACTGACTACGCTTATGCACATATGTAACATCTTTTGAAAAATTGTGACTAAACAAAATTTTAATGTACAGATAATACCAGCAGAAATTATTTTAGCCTTTTTAATAAACGTTGTTATTGATGTTAAGCTAACCATGGAAAACATCATATATTGTTATGTATATACTAGGTTAATTATTTAAAGACTGAAGTGCAACATAACTAGATTCTAAATAATCTATTTTTCAAAACACACAACAGTCCAAACAGTAAAAGTAAAGTGCAAATTAAGAATATTTCATTCTTAAGAATTGTTTAATTTAAAGTGGTTTAGTAGATGGTTATAGATTCAAAATAGTTTTGAAGAGTATTTACAAAAGATACTATTTTTTTCTAGCATCAGCTAAATTAGACATATTACATTGAGAAAAATATTTCTCATTTCTTTCCTGTTACCTTTATTGATTTCATTGCAGAGATGTTAACATAGGAAATAGATTATTTTGTTATCTAATTTTACCTTCCAAAAGACAGAAGCAGATGAAAAATGTGAGGTTCTTTCCTGTTGACTTTTTTGAATTAGCTGTTTTACATTCTAAAAGTTTAGTTCCTAAAGAAGTAATCCTGTAAATAATTTTAATGTCCTCCTCTAGTGCAGGCTCTTTTATGACTCAAGGACTTCAACTCCCAGAATTCCTGAGCCAGCATGGCTCAGCTTAGAAACCTCTCTCTTTCCCCTCAGCGTGGCTGGGTCAGGATTTCTGGGAGTTGAAGTCCACGAGTTATAAAAATGAGCCAAGATTGCCTACTCCTAAAGCCAATAGAGGGAGCTATTTTTTTTCCAAAAAAAAGGTGCCGGAACACCGTTCTGAGCGTTCTATGAGAAAAAAAGCCCTGACAATAACTATATGTCATGTTTCTTAGATCACACTTATACCTGATACCAACTGGACTGGAAGACTCATAAAGTTAATCTTGGTCTAGAGAAAGACACAAGTGAATGAACCTGAATTATTATACATACTGTACATTAAATATCATGTTATCCATCTGTCTGTTCTGCTCAGGTCTTCTGTAAGCGATCATATACTGAAGAAATGGGTGCATGTGAGGGCTTGGATCCTATCTCCTTGTGTCAACTCCAGTGTTACTCAGGGCTTCTATGGGAACTATGCAATATCATAATGGAGAGTAGTCAATTAATGAAGTTCCATGCATCCATTTATTTGACTAGACAGAAGGATGGGGCCAACGACTATGTCCTTCATCACCTTTCCATGGGCATTTTCATATGCCCAAACCTTACAAGATTACACTATAAGCAAAACCTCCAAGGTCCTTCCACCCAATGATTGTAAGTACAAAGCAGGGCATTCAAAGGCAGAACCTGGAAAGATTCAGAGTAATACTGAGGGGCACATGGCATAAATTTTGTAACTTGCTAACTAACACTTTATATTTTATTTTGATTTATTTTCTTTCTTTTAAAATGATGTTCACATTTATTAGCTTTTAACATTCCTAAATTGGTAAACAGTCTAGAGACTAGCTCCAGATAAGAGAAAATTTGTTAGTACAAATTGGGGTCTGGTTTATTTCTTTTGTGAACATCAAACAACCTTTTCCCTTACAATTTATGCCCCTTCTGACGTCAGACCTCATTTTAAAGAGCATCTGTGATGTTATGGGAAGAAAATATGTAACATGTTTGATTACATGTAACTGACATCCTATGGAAAGGGGAGGTTACTTTTATCCTGTCCTATTTCATTTTTCTTTGTTGTGTTAACTATAAAAAGAAATGTAACATGGCACTCAAGGTTCTCTCTCTCCTTTTTCAGAGAGATCCCACTTTATCAGGGTACCCTAATAAACTGCTTTTAAATGATCTTCTGATTTGGTTGCTTATATTGGAAAGGTAAACCAAGGCAGAACCTAGGGCCAGATTTGGCTGTCATTTGGTGGTGGTGTTGTTAGTTGCGAAGTTATGTCTGACCCATCGCGACCCCATGGACAACGTTCCTCCAGGCCTTCCTGTCCTCTATCATCTTCTGGAGTCCATTTAAGCTCATGCCTAGTGCTTTAGTGACTCCATCCAGCCACCTCATTCTCTGTCATCCACTTCTTCTCTTGCCCTCAAACTTTCCCAGCATTAGGCTCTTCTCCAGTGAGTCCTTCATTCTCATAAGGTGGCCAAAGTATTTGAGTTTCAACTTCAGGACCTGGCCTTCTAAAGAGCAGTCAGGGTTGATCTCCTCTAGGACTGACCGGTTTGATTGCCTTGCAGTCCAAGGGACTCGCAGGAGTCTTCTCCAGTACCATAGTTAAAAGGCTTAAATTCTTTGGCGCTCAGCCTTTCTTATGGTCCAACTTTCACAGCCATACATTGCAACTGGGAAGACCATAGCCTTGACTATATGCACTTTTGTTGACAGGGTGATGTCTCTGCTTTTTAGTGTGCTGTCTAGATTTGCCATGGCTGTCCTCCCCAGGAGCAAGCATCTTTTAATTCCTTGGCTGCAGTCCCCGTCTGTGGTGATCTTGGAGCCAAGGAAAATAAAATCTGTCACTATCTCCATTTCTTCCCCATCTATTTGCCAGGAATTGAGAGGGCCGGATGCCATGATCTTGGTTTTCTTAATGTTTAGTTTCAACCCAACTTTTGCACTCTCCTTCTTCACTCCCAACAAGAGGCTCTTTAGTTCCTCTTCACTTTCTGCCATTAGAGTGGTATCATCTGCATATCTTAGGTTGTTGATATTTCTCCCGGCACTCTTAATTCCAACTTTTGATTCATCTAGCCCTGTCTTTCTCATGATGTGCTCTGCATATAAGTTAAACAGGCAGGGTGACAGTATACAGCCTTGCCAGACTCCTTTCCCAATTCTGAACCAGTCAGTGGTTCTATGTCCAGTTCTCACTGTTGCTTCTTGACCCGCATATAGGTTTCTCAAAAGACAAATAAGATGGTCTGGTACTCCCATCTCTTTAAGAACTTGCCACAGTTTGTTGTGATCCACACAATCAAATGCTCAATGAAGCAGAAATAGATGTTTTTCTGGAACTCCCTAGCTTTCTCCATGATCCAGTGTATGTTGGCAATTTGATCTCTAGTTCCTCTGCCTCTTCAAAATCCTGCCTGTACTTCTGGTAGTTCTCGATCCACATACTGCTGGAGTCTAGCTTGTAGGATTTTAAGCATAACTTTACTAGCATGTGAAATTAGTGTAATGGTACGATAGTTTGAACATTCTTTGGCACTGCCTTTGTTTGGAATTGGAATGTAAACTGATCTTTTCCAATCCTGTGGCCACTGTTGAGTTTTCCAAATTTGCTGGCAAATTGAGTGTAGCACTTTTACTGCATCGTCTTTTAAGATTTTGAATAGCTCAGCTGGAATACTGTCACCTCCATTAGGTTTGTTGTTGCTCAGCTTTCCTAAGGCCCTTTTCACTTCACATTCTAGGATGTCTGGCTCAAGGTCAGTGACCACCTCATCGTGGTTATCAGGGATGTTAAGCTTGTTCTTGTATAGTTCTTCTGTGTAATTTTGCCACCTCTTCTTAATCTCTTCTGCCTCTGTTAGGTCGCTGACATTTTGGTCCTTTATCATGCCCATTTTTGCATTAAACGTTCCCTTCATCTTTCCAATTTTCTTGAAGAGATCTCTAGTCCTCCCTATTCTATTGTTTTCTTCAATTTCTTTGCACTGTTCAATTAAGAAGGCATTCTTATCTCTTCTAGCTATTCTCTGGAAGTCTGCATTTAATTGGGTGTATCTTTCTTTTTCTCCCTTGCCTTTTCCTTCCCTTCTGTCATCAGCTATTTGCAAAGCTTCTTCAGACAGCCATTTTGCTTTCTTGCATTTCTTTTTCTTTGGGATGGTTTTAGTTGCTACTTCTTGTACTATGTTGTGAACCTCTGTCCATAGTTCTTCAGGCACTCTGTCTATCAGATCTAATTCCTTACATCTATTTTTCACCTCTACTGTATATTCGTCAGGGATATGATTTAGTTCATACCTGAGTCGCCTAGTGCTTTTCTCTACTTTCTTCAGTTTAAGCCTAAACTTTGCAATGAGAAGCTCATGGTCTGAGCCACAGTCAGCTCCTGGTCTTGTTTTTACTGACTATTTAGAGGTTCTCCATCTTTGGCTGCAGAGCATATAGTCAATCTGATTTCTGTGTTGACCGTCTGGTGATGTCCATGTGTAGAGCCGTCTCTTGGGTTGTTGGAAAAGAGTGCTTGCTATGACCATCGTATTCTCTTGACAAAATTCTATCAGCCTGTGCCCTGCTTCATTCTGTACTCCAAGGCCAAACCTGCCTGTTATTCTGGTTATCTTTTGGCTTCCTACTTTAGCATTCCAATCCCCCATGATGATAAGGACATCATTTTTTGGTGTTAGTTCTATGAGGTGCTGTAGGGCTTCATAGAACCAGTCAATTTCATCCTCTTCAGCACTGGTGGTTGGGGCATAGAATTGGACTACTGTGATATTGGTTTGCCTTGGATTCGAATTGAGATCATTCTGTCATTTTGGGGATTGTATCCCAGTATTGCTTTTCCTACTCTTTTATTGACTATTTTATTTATTTATTTATTAATTTAATTTATATACCGCCCTTCTCCCGAAGGACTCAGGGCGGTGAACAGGGCAATACATAAAAACAAGATACAAAAATTAAAAATTATTAAAAAGTAATTAAACAATGCCCATAATAAATTAATACAGATTAAAAATTGAAGTCCATTTATAAAATCCCACCCCGTCCCATCAGGCCAGGCCAGCTTGTTTAAAGAGATGGGTTTTAAGATCGCGCCGGAAGGAGCGGAGATCGGGCGCCATCCGGAGCTCGACCGGAAGATGGTTCCATAAATCCGGTGCACCCACAGAGAACGCCCTCCCCCTGGGGGTCACCAGTTGGCATTCTTTGACCGGTGGCACCCTGAGGAGGCCCTCTCTGTGGGAGCGTACTGGGCGGAGGGAAGTTGACGCCGGCCGCAGGTGCTCCCCAAGGTATTCCGGACCCATGCCATGTAGGGCTTTGTAGGTCATTACTAACACCTTGAACCTCACTCGGAAGACAACTGGAAGCCAATGCAGCTCGCGGAGCAAAGGTGTGACATGGGAGTGTCGGGAAACTCCCAATACAACTCTCGCGGCTGCATTCTGTACCAGTTGGAGCCTCCGAGTGGTCTTCAAGGGTAGCCCCATGTACAGAGCGTTGCAGTAGTCAAGACTATGAAGGCTACTCCATTTCTTCTGAGGGATTCTTGCCCACAGTAGTATACCTGATGGTCATCTGAATTAAATTCACCCATTCCTGTCCATTTTAGTTTGCTGATTCCTAAGATATTGATGTTCAGCTTTGTCATCTCTTGTTTGACCACGTCCAGCTTTCCTTGATTCATGGATCTTACATTCCAGGTTCCTATGGAGAAAAAATCTTTAAGCATCGGACTTTCCTTTCACCACCAGATACATCCACAGCTGAGCGTCGTTTCGGCTTTGGTCCAGTCACTTCATTCTTTCTGGCACTACTTTCTGGTACTAGCCCTCTGCTCTTCCCCAGTAGTATATTGGATGCTTTCCGACCTGAGGGGCTCATCTTCCAGCGTCATATCTTTTTTCCTTTTGGTACTATCCATGGGGTTTTCATGGCAAAGATACTGGAGTGGGTTGCCATTTCCTTCTCCAGTGGATCACGTTTTGTCAGAACTCTCTGCTATGACCTTTCCATCTTGGGTGGCCCTGCACGGCATAGCTCATAGCTTCATTGAACTACACAAGCCCCTTCGCCACAACAAGGCAGTAATCCATGAAGGGGTGGCTATCATATGAAGAAAGAAAAAAAGTAAAAAAAAAGTAGTCCTGATGTCATATCTGACTGTGCAGGAAAAAACATCTTCAATTTTCCTGCCTTTGTCTCTGTGTGTGTATGTACCTTTGAGGCAGTCTTGGACTCACCCTTGATTAATCCCAGCAGTTTACTTGGTGAGACGTTCAAAAGTGGCAGCCCTTTCCTCCTTCCTAGGGTCCAAAGTCTCCTATCTGGCTTTGTGTCCATGGTGGGACTGGAACTCACAGTCTCTCAGCTTCTAGATTGGTATCTTAACCACCTTAACAAACTAACTCCCTTTCCTACCTTATTGCCCATTGTTGGGCCTAACATTTCTGACAGATTGCTTTCTACCAGACTGAAATCCTAACTTTTTTGAGGTGGGGGCCCTCTAATCTGGCTGTAAGCTTGATTAGAATAGAACAGAATTCTTTACTGACCAAATGTGATTGGACACACAAGGAATTTGTCTCTGGTGCATAGTATCTAGCAGAGAATGTGCAGCTTAACAGCTGACAAAGGCAAGGGGCCTTTTCAGCAGCTAACTTTACAACAGTTGCCTTTATTCATCATTTATTTCACAAAACAATTTAGCATCTTATGGCATTTTAAAACCTGGAAAAAGTAGGGAAAACGTTCCATTTCTGTCTCTCCAATCGCTGAAATTGACATATTTTATCTGTGCTTTATCTCTGACACAGACCTGGTCATTCCAACCTAACTGTCTTCTCAGAAGGCTCAATGAAGGTCATCTACAGGTGAGTGATAATTTTTTTTCTTACCTGATCTCCACAATCTGAAAATCTCTGTCTGAGGTGGTCAGCTAAATAACTTGTTTTAAACCATTTTTAGTTCGATCTCAAACACTCGTGATTGATAGCAGTTTCCCCAACCTGAAGGTTGGTTTAAAGTTCCCAAGACATACCAAGTCAACATGAAATAGTACCAGGCTGAAAAATGCTACAGATGCCGATTTATGAAGTAGGATTGCATAAGTATTATTTCTACTGTGCATTTTTTTAATCTCTCTGTGTATTGATTTCTTTATTGGTGTGTTTTATTACAGGTTTCAATTGATTTATGATGTCTTTACTTGTCTCTTTGAAGATGTTTTATCTGCACAGAAAAATGATCAATACATTCACAAGTAAACATGAACAGCAAGCTCTAGCTTGCCCCTCGTAGTCTATCCCGAAGAAAAATGGAAAGATGCAACTAATTGGGAAGACCGTGCATTTGCCTGCTGTTTCTGCAGAAATGCAGAAATGAATCTGGTAGAGTCAGATAAAGATAAATGTCCCCCTAAAATTTAATGGTAATTGCACAGAATAGATGGTCTTGCAATGAGATTTGCTGAGGGTGAAGATCCATGGATGGGTCTCTACAAGTGCTGCAGATCATGAAGTGCTCTAAAATGTTTCTTCCCCTCACTCTCAGCTCCCTTCCCAATACAGGTAGGCTTCGACTTACAACATTTCATTTGGTGACCGTTCAAATTTACAACAGCGCTGAAAAAAGGGACATGACCTTTTTTCACAGTTACAACCTTTGCAGCATCCCCATGATCATGTGATCAAAATTCAGATGCTGGTTCAACTGGTTCATACTTAGGACGGTTGCAGCATCACAGGGTCATGTGATCACCTTTCGCGACCTTCTGACAAGCAAAGTCAGTGGGGAAGCCAGATTCACTTAACAACTGTGTTACTAACTTATCAACTGCAGCGATCCACTTCACAACTGTGGCAAGAAATGTCGTAAAAATGGGGCAAAATTCACTTAACAAATGTCTCACTTAACAACAGAAATTTTGGGCTCAATTATGGTCGTAAGTATAAAATGCTAATATATAGCCGAGTTCCATGCAACTTCCCCGTCCCATAATGTTGGTCCACCATGAGAATTTATGATAGTTCAACTCACTCTTGTTAGCTGAAATAGCCAAAGAAGGTACTGAAGTTAGTCCATTCGAGTTGGCCTTTTTCAATTTTGTAAAATACATTTTAAAAAAAATCTCTCCTTGCTTTCAGAACAATTTAACAATACTCTTGCAAATGTGCCAGGTAGAGAGACATGAAAGGTTCAAATTCAATTTTACAGCTTAGTTTTGAGTCTAGCAAGGTCAGACAGCATGTTGGGAATGTATTCTTATATTGGTAAACATATATTTTGGGTTTGTTTTGTTTTTTTTTGTTTTTCCCCAAAGGGGTTTTTCTTTTTAATTTCATGATGCTAAAATCAAGTTCTCTGGAGTCGTTCTCCATCATTTTGAAGAGAAGAAGCTGAACCAGTGGGTTGAAACCACAAGGAAACAGATTTAGGGTAGATATTAGGATAAATTTCCTGATGGCAATTGCTACCAATGGATGAAAGAAGGAAGAAGCTGTCTCATGTTTTTGTTCCAGCTTTTCCAAGAGAGACTGGACAGCCACCTATTCAAAATACTGTATGAAATTCTTCACTGAGCATGGGTTGGACTAGATGACCTCTGAGATATCTTCTGATTCTCTAGTTCTATGATGGCACAGCAGACTGTGGTCTTAAGAAGGCAGTACTCTCGGACTTCCGGTGGTGACGCGGCGCCGAAGACAGCCGGCTCCGGGCTGTCCGCTTCGCAGCTGTGTTTTTCCATCGTAAACAGCGCCGATCAGCTGTTTAGATGGATTTGAAGCCCCCTCCTTGGGAGAAGAGGAGGGGGTGAGGCCCCAGGTAGGGGTTGAGCTCTCCAGGGCCGCCTGAGCTGAAAGCTTGGGCGGCTGAAGGATTGAGCCCCCCCGAAGCCTGGGTTAGCTCCGAGCTGCGCAGCGTCTCTGCTCCATGATTTTTGGAGCAGAGCCAGGCGTTAGCAACCACCCCTGCCAAAGGAAAGACTTTTGAGTAACAAGAAGCAGGCAGAGCGGTACAGGAGGTCAAGGTGAAGTGGACTTTTACTTTTACTCCCTGGCTCAGTGGATTTTATAGCTTTAAAGTGAAAGTACGCAACAAGTGAAAGTTGGGCAAGATGGCGGCTAAATCTTCCTCTAAAGTTCTTCGGAGTGCGGGAACTTCCCCGGTGAAACAGACTTCGTTGCAAGCTTTGCTTCCTCCTGCACCTCCTCTGGCATTGACGCTTAAGGACTTACAAGATGCCTTTGCAAAGCAATCCCAGGTAATGTCAGATATGATGGATGATAAGATGGCAAAGCTGGAGGAGAAATTGGAGAAATTGGAGGAGAGGATGGAAGAGAAGTTCAGTGCAATGAGGGTGGACATTTTGTCTACAATTGAAAGCGTGGCTGAATGTGTGCAACGTTTGGATGAAAAAGTGGAGGATCTTAGTCAAAAGAACTCTATATTAGAAGTAAAGGTAATAGAGAATGAAAATATAAGGGATAAAATGGATGGAGAATTGAGCCTTGTTCAGTACCATCAGATGCAGTATGCTATTAGAATCAGGGGTTTAAAAGAGAATCCTAAAGAAGACTAAAAGCAGCTGATCTCTGAGTCGTTAGAAGCAGCACTGGGCCAGACAGCATCTGAAATAGAGGGAAGCATGGATAAAAATTTTCGCGTAAATTCATGGATTGCAAGGCAGAGGAAGCTACCTAGAGATGTGGTGGTCTATTTTACAAAGAGAGCAACTAGAGATGAAGTTATTCAAGCTGCTTATGATACTAAAATTGTGGTCGCTGAGCAAGAAGTCCTGGTTCTAAAAGAGATCCCTCCAAAGATCTTAAGGAGAAGGAAAGATTTTGCATTCCTTGCACAGGAACTTAAGAAATGTGATATTAAGTTTAGATGGGAGATTCCAGTCGGAATGATGGTGATGCATGAAGGTAAAAGATATCGTCTGGTTACTGTGACTCAGGCACGTGATTTCTACAGCAATGTTCTAAAAGCAACCCCTCTATCACTCCTGGAAGCTGCAAAGGGATCTGGAGAGGGAAAACCTCAAGAGGCTGAAGGTGGACAGACAGAGGAGAATGGTGCTGGAGGGGATCAAATTACAGCTTCATCGGCTGATGTTGGAGAGCAGAGGTTGACGCGTGCCGCCTTAAGACGAGCAAGACAAGTACAAGAGCAAGACCAGCAGAAATTTATGGAGCTCTCAAAGCGTACTTACAGTGAAGCTGTGGGAGGGGCGCGGCCCAAGGAAACTACAGGGGCCATTGAAGATGTGCTCCAAAAGCTTCGGGACGCCAAGCATGGCGACTAAATTTCTAACCTGGAATGTTAATGGATTAAACTCACCACAGAAGAGAAAGAAAGTTTTTCAATATTTAAAACAATTTAAGACTGATGTTATCTGTTTGCAAGAAACGCATATTAGGGTTATGGACCAAAAGTACTTATCGAACTTAAGGTTGGGTATGCAATTTGTTGCTTCTGCGTTGAACAAGAAAAATGGAGTGGTTGTCTACGTTAAAAGTACTCTAACAGCGGAACTAATTGAAGCAGATAAGCAAGGAAGATATGTTATGATAGATTTGCTGTTAGAAGGTAAAAAAACGCTTTTAGTTGGACTGTACGCTCCTAATCAACAACAAGCTGATTTTTTTTAGTTTACTTCACACAAAGGTTACACAATTGGATTATAAATCGTTTATTTTTATGGGGGACTGGAATGGTGTTTTAGACGTACAAATGGACAAGACTGGTTCTTTTAAGCGTGTTCCGAGTCATGCTAGATTGCCTAAATCTTTTTTTGAAATGAAGGACGATTTGGAACTGCGTGATATCTGGTGTGACACACATCCACACGAAAAGGATTATACTTTTTTTTCTGACAGACATCAATCTTTTTCCAGAATTGATTTTATTTTGTTGACTAATGACTTTTTTCTAGGATCAAGAAGGTAAAGATCTGTGCAAGAACTATCTCTGACCATAGCCCAGTTTGGTTAGAGATTAATAAGGACAATAGGGATAGGCGCTCGTGGCGCGTAAATGAGAATTTGTTTAGAAATCAGAAAAATGTGGAAGAATGTAAACAGCAGATGAAGGATTTTTTTGAAATTAATATGAATAAGGATACCTCTATGGACATGGTTTGGGATGCTAGCAAGGCCTACATGAGAGGGGTGTTGATATATATGAATAATAAATGCAGACGTACTTTGGAAGTCAGAAGGAAAGAACTGGAGAATGAAATTAGGGAAAAAGAAAAGGCCCTAATCTTGAATCCATTGGATGTGAAGACTAAGGAGGTTATTAAGCTATTAAGAGGACAATTTGATAAATTGATGGCTGATCAAGTGGCAACCAATTTACGGTTTGCTAGGCATAATACCTTTTGCAATGCTAACAAGCCAGGTAGATGGCTAGCTTACAGACTAAGGAAAAAGCAAAGGGCTTCTAATATAGATAAAATTGAACATAAGGGAAAGGTTGTGTTTCAACAGGATCTTATTAAGGAAGCTTTTGTGGATTTTTATTCTAAATTATATGCTAAGGAGAAGATTAATGAAAAAGACATTGATGTATATTTGGAGAATGCTAGCATCCCGGTTCTTACGCAAGTACAAAGGGAGGAGATTAATCAATTGATAACAGAAGAAGAAATTCTTATAGCAATTAAGGAATTGAAGGTGGATAAAGCGCCAGGCACGGATGGTTTGACTGCGGTTTATTACAAAAATTTACAACTGGAGTTGATAAAGCCGTTAAAGGAACTGTTCCAGACAATCCAGAGAGGGGGAAAGGTGCCTCCGTCTTGGAGAACTGCTTTTATTTCTTTGATTCCGAAGGAAGATCAAGATGCTACTCAAGTAAAAAACTATAGACCGATATCACTTTTAAATACAGATTACAAGATATTTGCCAAGGTGTTAGCTAACAGATTGATGAGGGTTCTGCAACAGGTGATTCATGGGGATCAAACTGGGTTTATTAGTGGTAGGCAAATGAAAAATAATGTGAGGCATATAGTTGATGTGATGGAGTTTTTGGAAAGGAACAACCAGATCCCTGCGGCGCTAATTTTTTTAGATGCTGAAAAAGCTTTTGATCAATTGAACTGGCAATTTTTGATGAAAGTTTTAGATAAAATGAATTTTGGGGATAAATTTTTGCAACCAATTAGGGCATTATATCAAAAACAAACTGCCCGAATAATAGTTAACAATAGTTTGACTGAAGTATGTAATATTGAGAAGGGCACAAGACAAGGGTGTCCATTATCACCTTTATTATTTGTTTTAACGTTGGAGATATTATTGGTAAAAATACGGAATTCGGAAAGAATTAAGGGTATACAAATTAGAGATCAGGATTATAGACTGAGAGCGTTCGCAGATGATCTGGTTGTTACGGTGACCCAGCCAGAAAACTCTGTTGTGGACCTGATGGAGATAATAATGCAATATGGGAAGGTTTCTGGATTTAAAGTTAATGCACAAAAAACTAAAATTCTGGCCAAAAATATGACAGTATCGCAAAAGGCCCTTTTAGAAGGATTAACTGGATTTGAGATTGTTAAAAGGGTCAAATATTTAGGGGTGTTTTTGTCACCCTCTAATACAAAGTTATATAAAAATAATTATGAAAAGTTATGGGCAAAAATTCAAAAAGAAATGGAGAGCTGGGAAAAATTGCAATTGTCTTTGTTGGGAAGAATTGCAGCAGTGAAAATGAATGTCCTGCCTAAATTTCTATTTTTATTTCAAATGATACCGGTCCTTAAAAAAGATTCTAATTTGGAAGAATGGCAACGGGGTATCAATAAATTTGTCTGGGCAGGGAAAAGGCCATGAGTTAAACTTAAGATTATGCAGGATACTAGTGAAAGAGGTGGTCTTAAAATGCCTAATCTTAAATTATACTATGAAGCTGCTGCGTTATCAGGAATAAGTGATTGGATTAATTTGACACAAGAGAGATTATTAAATCTTGAGGGCCATGACTTGTTATTTGGCTGGCATGCATATTTGTTGTATGAAGGTAGATAATGTGTTTAAAGTGCATATTTTAAGACAGGCATTGTTGAGAGTTTGGAAGAAGTACAGACATAAGTTAGATTTCAAGATGCCGTTGTGGGCAATTCCAAAACACGCAATAGAAAACATAAATGTTGGCTTTAAACATGATGTGACTACGTATAAGGAGATTTTAAGCTTGGAAGGAAACGTCTGGTGTTTAAAGCCGTATAACCTCTTGCGAGATGAGAAGATTGTTCAAACTTGGTTTCAATATATTCAATTACGGGCCAGGTGGAAAGAAGATCAGAAAATTGGCTTTTCAATGACCGATGAAAATTTGATAAAGCAAATTAGAAACCAGGGTCCAGCACATATCAAACGGATATATCTTGCATTGATAGAAATTGACTCAGAAACAGAACTTGTTAAAGATTGTATGATAAAATGGGCCCAGAATATTCAAGAAGTTATTACAATGGACACTTGGGAAAAGATCTGGGTGAGGAACGTAAAATTTACACAAGCTCAAAACCTAAGAGAGAACTTTTATAAAATGTTTTATAGATGGCATTTAGATCCTAAAAAGCTTGCAAGTATGTATCTGAACTATCAGCCAAAATGTTGGAGGTGTGGTGACGAAGATGCAACACATTTTCATATATGGTGGACCTGCAAAAAGGTTAAGGCTTTTTGGATAAAAATTTGGTGGAATATGCAGAAGATCTTCAAGCAAAGGATAAAGTTTTGTCCGCAATTGTTTTTGTTGGGAATAATTACAGATGCTACTGTTGTGGACACTAAGTTGATGTTGAATTTAATTACAGCAGCAAGACTTTTAATAGGTCAATATTGGAAGAAGGAGGAACTGCCGACTATAGAGGAATGGACACTAAAGGTTTCTGACCTGGCGGAAATGGCAAAGATCTCGGCCTATTTGAAAGATCATTCGCAAGAACGTTATATTATGGAGTGGAAAAAATGGATTGATTATATCCAGAACAAATACGGGACTAAAAAGTTTCATTTAGCATTTGAATAAGTCTTCTTTTCTTTTTTCTTTTTTTCCTTCTTTTTATAGGTAATATTAGTATTGCTTGTAGTTATCTTATATGAGCCAGAGAGCGATAGATTTAAGAGTTTATTGTTGTTAGCATATGGATGTTTATGATTGTCCTTTGTTTTTATACCTTGTACTTAGCTCTGGGAAGTCGGGGGGGGGGAGGGGGAAATGGGGGGAGGGGTAGGGAGGGATAGGTAGGGGTGGGTGGAGGGGGGATTGTCAAAGATAAAATGTATTTTAAAACTTTTCAATAAAAAAAAAGAAGGCAGTACTTTCTCTGCGTAAGCATGAAGGCAATGCTAAATATCACATGCACTTAAAAATGTACCTCTGCAACTATTTTTTGAGCATCTTATACACTAGATAGCATGGCAAGCTTCCTCCTCATGTTTATTTTCCCTTAAATACTTGACTGCAAAAATTAGTAGAAAAGAAAATTGTTTTTCAAACTGATATTGAGTGCATCCACTAAACGTGCATTGGGCCTGAGCTTGAAAAGCTGAAGAATATGTTTCTATGAAAAAGGCATCTGTTGGGTTTGTATAGCATATATGAAATACTTTGTGTTTTCATTGTTAGGGGTTATCAAAGAAACAGCCCCAAGGGTGGGTGGAGGGATGGCTGCCAGACCCACAAGTAGAAGAGGGATTTTCTGAAGGGCATCAGAGGGCATCATCGGAGAGATCGCTCCATCTCGGCTCTCAGCCCTTTGTGCTCCAACACCGAAAGTCTTTAAGAAGAGACTGGGCAGCCATTTGTCTGGACTAGTAGAGGGTCTCCCGCTTGAGCAGGGGTTTGGACTAGATGACCTCCAAGGTTCCTTCCAACTCTGTTATTTTATGATTCAGAGTGGAATATTGCAGAAACTGTTCATGCATGTCAGGTCTGCCATATTCAGCTTCTTCACTTAGCTGGCATCCTGCCATAAAATGCAAGGGAGGGGGAGGAATCCGGTGCAGTAACATGTGGGCCTGGGAAGGAGAAGACAAACGGCAGGAGAAGAGACATGTTGACAAGAATTAGAGGTGCCAAACCAGAATAAACGAGCCTCTAAGGATACTTGGCCTGGGAACCAAAGGACACACTGCTGTGAGAGGCACCAAACATCCCAGCTGTTCCCAAAACATCAAAAAGGCATCCTATCGGACACTGATGGTCAAGGAGAGAAGGCCAGGGAAAGGGGGAAAATGTAACCTTTGCACAGGAATACTCAAATCCAGACTTTCGCTGCCACAGCTTAACTTTAGTAAAACAATCTATCACTTCAATCAAATGGAGTCGAGGGTCTTTCTTCTTTCCTAAATATCTAAGTTGGGGCAGGTCAATGCTTGGTCTATTTAGGATCCTCAAATTCTTGATTTTCTGGACAAACCTATGCAGGATCCTTTCAATGATAGTATGTGTGTATGTGTATACTGTACACAGACATAAACACACACTCACACATACCTGAATATATATTTATATGTATGTTAGTGATAGCTAAAGTGTATATGTACGGTCACTCATGCACTCGTTACCTCCCGTATAGATTACTGCAATGCTCTCTACATGGGGCTGCCCTTGAAGACCACCCGGAGGCTCCAGTTGTTGCAGAATGTGGCCGCGCGGGTTGTGATGGGAGCATCCCAATACTCCCATATTACAGCCCTCCTGCATGAGCTACATTGGTTACCGGTTGTCCTCCGGGTGAGATTTAAGGTGCTGGTTCTTACCTATAAAGCCCTACATGGCTTAGGCCTGGGATATTTGCAGGACCGTCTGCTGCCAGGAACGACCTCCCATCGCCCTGTGCGCTCACACAGGGAGGGCCTCCTCAGGGTGCTGTCGGCTAGACAATGTCGGCTGGTGACCCCCAGGGGGAGGGCCTTCTCTGTGGGAGCGCTGGCCCTGTGGGAATCAACTTCCCCTTGAGCTCCGGATGGCCCCGGATCTCCGGTCCTTTCGTCGAGGCCTTAAAAAATTTCTCTTCCATCAGGCTGACCTGGACTGACGATAGGGATTTTTAAATAGAATATTTTTAATATTTTATTATTTTATCATTGGGGCTTGTTAGTTTAATCTTTTTTTTAACATTTGTATTATTGTGTTTTATTGTTGTTAGCCGCTCTGAGTCCTTCGGGAGATAGGGCGGCATATAAGTCCCATAAATAAATAAATAAATAAATAAATAAATAAATAAATAAATAAATAAATAAATAAATAAATATGATTTCTAATTTTTGATAGTAAGTGGGCGTTTATAAAAGATTATAACCAGTGCACCCAAATTCAAATATTTTTAAAAGGGAAAAGAGAAATAGATACACTTTTAAAATAAAAAAAAAATCAAAGTTGCTTTAATAACATACACTAGATTTTGAATCTAAAAAGTTAATTTGGAACAATTTTCAATAGAAACACAAACTACTATTCTTCTGGAGGAAAAGACCTTAAAAAGCCTGCCAAAAAAAGAGGGAGGTGGTGGTTGAATTTTTTTCCTAAAAAGACTGATTGCCAAAACACCACTGCATATCTTTAATGTAGTTATAAAACAGGGTTTCGTGCCTTAACTTGTAGGAAATGTGAATTCTTTAATTAAACTTTATCAGCGAAAGATGCATTATGCATATGGACACTTAACAACAATAAGTGCTTATTTAATGACGAGCAGAGCACTAAAATGAATATATTGTAAAGTTAATTGGGAATTGAAGTGATTGTACTTTAATGTGACAAGCAGGGGATTACTTATTTCAGTAGTCGGCATGTGCAATTTTCTCCCAAAAGGAAAAAAAACAATCTGTCAAATTGCTCTTCTCATGTTTTCTCTTAAGAGTAAGATATTATGTATTGCAAATGCATATTTTGCAACTACATTGCTTTAAGTCTGCCACCTGCCCCAGCTGGCCTTTTGATCTTTGATTGATCCTCAATTCATACAAAGCCCAAAAGAGGGATGAAGGAAAAAAAAATATCTGACATGGACTTTATGGAAGGGATTTGGAGCCACTTGCTCCAACGGACAGCCTGGCCTACCTAAAAGCTGTGAAGCCAGTCAGAGTTCCTCACAACTCTCCTGCCCATTTGTGAATGATTTGGGGAAAAGAATCATGTGCCTGAAAATCGCTTGCAAAAGGTATATCAGTGTAAAGAAGAAAAATCGAGCGCTGATATAAAAAAATTTCATTAAGAGTTTGCATGAAGAAAATGTATTAAACAAATTCATGTAAGAGAAATAGAGCTGAAAAGGGTTTCTTAGGGAATCTGTCTTAACAGATGCATGCATTCAGGGAAGTGTTGTGATTCAGGGTCAGCCTGTGGGTTCGGCAGTTGGGTCGGATGACTCAGATGAGGGGGAGGAGGGGGGTGTTGAAGAACTTGCTGATGATGGCTTTGAGACTCCGCAGAGCCCCCAGCCAGGCCCCTCCTACCTGGTGGAGACCCAGACCCAGCTGTGTGAGCCTGACAGTGTGGATGAAGATGACCCACAGCTGGCCCTGTTGAAGGACGCCCGACGCAGGAGGCAGTCAAGTAGGAGCAAGCAGAGGAAGGCTGTGGGACTTCTCGGAAGGAGGCAAAGAGAGGCCACGCCCTGAACTCTTTATAAAGGGAATGTTTGGGGGAGGGCTGGTTTGCTGAAAGCAACCGCTCCGATAGAGTTTCAAAGCTCCGGTATCTTGTTTCATGTTTTGTTTGTTTTTGTAATAAATTTGGCAGACGTATTCCAGCCTTTTGCCGTCTGTAAAGGGGTTGCCTTTTCTGCAAGGCCGGTAGCAGGCTGGTACAGAACAGGAAGCCTCTCTATATTAGGAAGAATTGCAAATTTAAATAGTTGAAGTTGGTTTTGATCCCTACAGAAATTGGGCTTTTTATTCTGGGGCTCTTCATCAGGAGCCAGTGATAAAGGAAAAGAAGAGAAAAACTTGTTTTTCCATGGAAGATATTTAAAGGGCCAGGTGACAGGCTCTTATGTTCTAATGCAGGGGTGTCAAACTGCTGGCCCGCAGGCCGGACGTGTCACGAGGAAACCACGCCCACCCCATTGCCGGCAATGGGGAAAAGTTCCTGTACGTCACGCAACATCATGTGATGTCACGGGTTTGACATGTCTGTTCTAATGATTTGCAGAAAAATGTCATTGTGACTGGCATTGTGTTTCTTTTCATGTATCCCAACATATTGTCTCAATATACTGCTCCATTTTTGAGAGGAAAGCAATTATAGTGTCACGCTTTTCCTTTGGCAGCTTCACATAGTCAATGGAAGCCTCAACTTTCAAAATAATGGTCTTTCAAGTTTAACCAGATCACAGAAGTTTACCTGATCACAGAAGGTTACTTACCAGCCTGTCCAAGCTGGTGCCAGCAGCAGTTGTTGGTCTTTCTTCTGGGTTATAAGGTCGAAAGCGAGTGTTGAAGTTTTCAGGAATGGACCGAGATGCTCTTACGCCTGGAGCTGGCTTAGGCTGTCCACACCCTTGGAAAACCTACATGTTGAGTTACACACAAAAGTTCCACTGAAGATAAGAACCTCAAAGCAAGTTACAAAGCTCGAAACATTTGAATCAGTAGGCTTTTTTACTTGCTATGCAAAACTTCAGTGGATTTATTTGTTAAATGCCATCAATCAACCAGTATAATTTCAGAAATTTTACTTAGCATTATCTAAATCTGAACTGTAAGCTCCTATCTGCTGTATCAGATAGGCCTGGGTTCATGAATGCCATATTTGAATGGTTCTGATTTGGTTTCCAGTCCACACATACGCTGAACAATGGCTTTAGAGTTTGCCAATTGTTCTTTTCAGCACCAATTATCTGAGTATGGATTGTCTAAAGGACTATGCAGGAATCTCCTGAAATTCTTAGCCGTTGTTCTTTTAAGGCTGTGCAACTCTTGCTAGTCTCGCTGTTTAGCAGATTTGTTCTGGAACTTCACAACTGCCCCATTTTCTATGGAAAAGCGATCTTTTTAGCATCAATTGCTTGTATCATAACCTATTTTATAATTTTGTATCAGAATACATTTCTTTGACAAACTTCGTGGTTCAGGCCTTTTTTAAAAAAAATATGAACATGCTCTGTTTCCTAAATAGAACAGAACTGAACTAAGAGATATTCAGAAGAAAACCAGACAGGTTGCCATTGGGTATAATCTGAGGGACAAATGAAATGGATTTTGTAATTTGTTAACTAACAGTTATTTTTGTATTTTGTATTTTAATTTGATGTCCTTTCTCTCTTTTAAAATAATGTTGGTTCATTACAGATTGGAATATAGGATGGTTGTATGGATTGGTTAGATAGCTTTTAACATTCCTAAACTGAAAAGATAAACCTTCAGATGGATTATTTTCTCTGTTCAGGTACCATACATAGAGGAATTTAGGAATTTAACATTCCTAAACTGAAGAGATAAACAGGTGGAAGATTATCTGAAGTAAGAAAAAGTTTGTTAGTACAAATTGGGGTCTGGTTTATCTCTTTAGTGAACTTTAAACAACCTTTTTCCTTACAATGTACGCTTCTTCTGACATGAGACCTCATTTTAATGAACATGTATGATATTTTGGGATGCAAATGTGTAACATGCTTGACCACATGTAACAGATTTCCTATACAAAGGGGAGGTTACTTTTATCCTGTCCAATCAACTTTCCTCTTGGATGTTTCTTTGTTATGCTAACTATAAAAGGTGTTGTAAGCTAAAGATCAGGGTTTCCTCTTTGAATGAGAGGAATCCCTTTTGTCTGAATATTCTGATAAATTGTAATAAAATGATCTTCCTGTCTTGGTTTGTCTCATTGGAAAATATGCATGCCGAGGCCAAGAGCCACATTTGGCCTTCAAATTCCTACCAATGTTTGGTCAAAAATGGCACTTACATTAATAAAGGAAAGATCTTAATATATATCCTGACAGTCACAAAACTAAAGAATACCAAAGAGGGGCAATAACGGGCTTATGTTTGAATAGAATAGAGGCGAAATCTTCCTACTCCAACATGTTGCAACTAAATATTAATATCCCATACATAGAAGGAAGCATATATGTTTGATTATGAATGGATGAGGATTATGATTTATCATAAAACTTCAGTATAGTAGTATACTGAAGTAGTATACTATAGTAGTATAGTATATTACAGTTATAGAATCTGGGAGACTTGAAATTAAGAGGAGGTTAAGCTAATTGATGCTACTTATTGTTAAATCAGAGACTATCAAAATGTTACAAACTACAGTTGGATATGTTGAGATCAGGCTGGAGGTATATGGATCTAGATGAATAATTTCTCCTATTTTTCAATCATGTTTGATATTAAAAGCCTATGACACTGATTCCTTGTCATGAGCTTGTCCGAAGTTTTGGCAAGAAAGTAATTTGTGAGTAAATGAAGAGACACGGCATTTCTGCTCCTAGATCAGGGGTAGGCAACCTCGGCTCTTTTATGACTCATGGACTTCAAGTCCCAGAATTCCTGAGTCAGCCTAGCTGACTCAGGAATTCTGGGAGTTGAAGTCCATGAGTTGAAGTCCATGAGTCATAAAAGAGCCAAGGTTGCCTACCCCTGTCCTAGATCAAATCATACCAATGAGAAAAATGTTGGCTGAAATGGTGGGAAGCAGTGGGAACTTTGTAACAAAGTGACCAGGTCATCTTCTGGTTCAAGATTCTGTAAGAAATGAAATTGAAGCCCGGCCATACTTACTAGTTTTCATGGAAGCCAATATTAATAAACTGAAAGAAGTACTACATGGGAACTTATGGATAAAAATCCTAGGTCAGAAGGCCCAAAGTTAGTTTAAAAACAACATGCTTTCTTTTTGTACCAATAGCAATAACACTTAGACTTATATAGCTCTGCACAGTGCTTTACAGCCCTTTCTAAGCAGTTTACAGAGTTAGCATATTGCCCCCAACAATGTGGGTCCTTATTTTACCGGCCTTGGAAGGATGGAAGGCTCAATCAATCTTGAACTGGTCAGGATCAAACTGCTGGCAGTCAGCAGAATTAACCTGCAATACTGCATTCTAACCACTGCACCATCACAGCTCTTATAGAGGATATATTTTTACTACAAAGCCTTCATCCTGTTGCTAAGGCAGGGTGAAGCTGGATCAAGGTGATCTGCCAACAAAATGATGCTTTCCACAGGAAATCAAAAAACAAACTTCTCTGCAAACATTCCATGTTTCATAGAGGAGGAGACTGAGGGAGATCAGTGACCTGCATGGCTCCAGTTGGGCTCCTTCCTATAGGCCTTGAGACTCTGGCCTCTATGGCCATTTATACTTTTACTGTGACACCTTTTTTTTCTAAAAAGAGTAGTGGTTAAGACTCCAGGCTACAAACCAGGAGACACTGAGTTCTAGTCCAGTCTTAGGTATGAAAGCCAAACTGGCCTTGGGCCAGTCTGTCTCTCTCGCAACCCTAGAAAGAAGAAACCAAGGACAAACCACTTCCAAAAAAACCTTGCCAAGCACACTGTAGGGATTAATCCAGGCAGTCACTGAGAATCAAAAACTAACTCAAAGGCACAAACAAACAAATAAATAAACCAAAATGTTTCTAGCATCCCTTCCCTTTGCTTCCATTGAACATTCCACCCAAGTCTTGGCATTGCATTTTTAGGAAGGGTATTGACAAATTGGGGTGTATTCAAAGGAGAAAAAGTTGATATGGGCCAGGTAGGAGGAGAAAAACCTATGAAAACAAACAATATATTTAACCTAGAGAAGAAAAGACCTGATTTTCAACTATTTGCAGGGATGTCATGGAGAAGAATCCTAATCTGTGATTGTTAAGAATTTGCTTAATTGAGGAATAGACTCCCTTGAAAAATCTCCTTTGTGTTTAGATAAAAGTTGGAAAAATATCTGGTAAGGATGCATTAGCATTGGGCTGGGCTGTTAGTTGGGCTATGAGATGGCAATACCTACTTCATACTCAGTGATTCTATGAAAGTGACTGTTGTCCTAGAAATGTACATAGATGATTTTCAATTGTCAAGAAAAAAAGGAAAATGAATGCAATATTGCCTTCTGGTTTGCTATTTATTCCAAACATTTAATAGTAAAAATTGATACCTTTCCAGTCACATGCACACTGTTTTCTTGCATGTTCATAATGGCTTCAGAAATTTTGACATCAATGGGATCCATAACTGACTCAATGTTGAATGGTCCCTCTAGTCTGTCTGCTACCAAAAGCATGGCATCTGTTAAAGAACAAATGAGTCAGTCATTAGATAATCAGTAACTGTAGAACTTCACACGTTATGCTTAATGTTGCAATTATCTCAGGGCAAAGTAATGAAAAACAAGCTAGTCACTTATTTGCTGTACAGAATTCACAGAATACTTGAACGAGTGAAGAAGATTTCAACAGATCCTCATAGTGCAATTTTGGGTCCAAAATTTCCATTGCTTTAGGTGTCTCATCCTTAATGTATTGCAGGTGTATCTGCCTGACATTGAAGGTGTGTTTTTCAGTTGGATGCCTACTTTTACAGTTATAGGATGATTGTGTTCAGTATGGACTGTCAGTCTGCATAGCATGTGTATGTAGCAGGTACTTTGCATGTTAAAGTTGAATGGCCCATGGTAGTTGCAAAAATCCACGGACACTCCTTTCAGCAGACAACAGGATTATTTGCCCTGCTGAGTCTCACTTTCCACTTCTTTTCTGAGTCAACACTGTTGTGATCATGTGGAGCAACAGGAGAGCTAATTTCTTATGCAATTATTCCCTCTACCCCCCCCCCCTCCATCCTTTGTTAACAGCACTGGAGAGAAATGGGAATAAATTTTCTTTTCCCGTCCAATAAGTGCACCTATTCAAATGAGTGTTTTTCCTTTGCTATCAGGACAAATGATTCTGACAAACAGCCACTTTGATCAAAAGAACCATGGATGGGATAGGAGCCTGGTTTTAGGTAGATAAGAAAAGCCAATAATCAATCTTTGTGTGTGTGTGTGTGTAGCCCCAAAGTTACATAACTTTGTACACCATGCCCCACAACCTGATATATAGCAAAGCTCCAGCTAAGGAATAAGAAGCAGCTTAAAAGTTTTCTCTTCAAAGCCATCTGCTGTCATTGGTACATAAGGAAAAACACAAGACAACTGAGAGTTGACAAATTGAATTAATTAAGAATGCACGTTCTACCTTTTCATGCAGCAAAGACAAAAGATTCTTTTGTCATGACACCTGAAACAGATAATTTGCTAAATAATTCATTCATAGATTTATCCATCATACAAATGAAACCAGATAGAAATGAAGCCTTGGTGTATAAGTCTAGAGTTTTGCACAAGGCACTGAAAACTTCAACTTGACATAGCAGGAGCTTGTAATTAAAGCAGCTGTTCTCTCTAACCCCAAGGACTCCATTTCCTTGCAATACAAAATCGGATAAATATTGGATTCTTGCCATGATGTACAGGTACAAGCCAAGTTTGATGCTTTGGGCTTTTTACAAAATGCAGCTTGATGAGGCAAGATGCAGTTTATGATACCACTGGGGCTACATAAGCTCATTTGTCTAATTACACACACTCTGTGTATGTAATAAGAGGATGAGGATGTTACCCATACTATCCTTATTGTATATCTTTGATAATCTGAACCCTTGCCAGCTTATCCATCAATGTAGTTGTACAGTATTCTGGATCTTAAAAGTATTTCTTTTCCCCAGCACAGAATTATTTTGCCCCCCCCCCCAACAGACTGGATGATAAATTCTGGGTCAAAGGCTTTGTCAGTTAATCAGTCATTTCAATCAATTTGCAGACATCTGAGAGTCCAGAACTAGATTCAACATGACCATGTGCACATTGCCTTTAAAAAAGCAATCATAATTTAAAAGCAAAGATTTTGTTTAAATTTCTTTCTATATTCATATCTTTGCATAAAATATCTTGATTGGAATTAGTGTTGTTGTAGCTGAGAGGTCTTTAGTGCTCTCTTAACTTAGTTTTCTTGCGGACATTTCATTATCCAAACTAAGTAACATCATCAGTGTTAATGTAAATAACACTAGCATTAATGATGTTACCTAGTTTGGATAACAAACAGCTGCAAGAAAACAACCAAGCTTAGAGAATACCAAAGACCCCTCATTTCAACCCTGAGCTAGAAATATTCTCCTTTATCGTTTTTGTAACTATTGATCACTAGGAATTAGGGGTAATGCTTGAAAACTGGATCCTCATGCATGTATTTGAATTCTCAATTGTGCTTTGCACTTGCTTTTCATTGCAGCATAATGCAAAACCATGTTTCATGTAAATATGTTGAAGAGATAGGAGAAACTGCATTGTACCATTGAATTAGGCTGCTAAAAAGTCAATTAATGGAAGAAAATTAAATTTCAGTTTTGACTGAGAATCAGAAAATTAAGTCAATCTGATTCATAGACTCATTGGCTACTAGGTCAACTACCTGATGGCAACTGAAACCAGAATTTGATTCAAGGATTGTGTCATTTGTTGATGGGAAATATTTGGTTGGTTAAAGCTATAGAGCAGGTCAATAAATAAATAAATGAAACCTTCAATTTTGCATAGATCCTTGGTGGAGCAGTGGGCTAATGCCTCCTTAAGTAACACCAGCTGCCTGCAATTAGTGCAGGTTCGCGTCCCACCAGGCTCAAGGTTGACTCAGCCTTCCATCCTTCCGAGGTAGGTAAAATGAGGACCCAGATTGTTGGGGGCAATTAAGCTGACTTTGTAATAATGCCGCTTGGGGTGTGTGTGTGAAAGCCCTAATAAGCAGGCATATACATAGAATGAAGGCTACTGCTAAGCTTGTAAGCCGCCCTGAGTCTTCGGAGAAGGGCGGGATATAAATGGAATTAAAATAAAATAAAAATAAAAAATATGTGGCATAAAAAGTCTTTTTTTTTGCTGAACTTTGAAATATATATGTTAAGTCAAGATTTATAGAAACAAAGCATTTTGTTCTCTACTTAAAGGTTAGAGTTTTAACACAGATAGAGGCTTTTATTTGTATCATTAGAGTACCATGGAAAGTGGTATGAGGTCTCTATCATAAAAACAAAAACATCATGGACCATTTTTCCTGTGTTCCCCAATCCTGCTATTTCTAGTGCAGTTTTCATTACCAATAGGTCATGAAATGATATTTCTTCTTTTAAAAGAAAACAGGTAATGCCTCACAACAGTGGCTGCTTACACCCAGGGAGGATAAGAGAAAGTCCAGTGAGGAGCCATGCTCACTTAGCAGGCACGCCATCTTGTAGTCTATTGGATTTGTAAATGAAAAAACCAGATGCTCTGCATCTGGCACGTGATTTCTTAAACTTTTATTCAGTGATTGGTTGCTTCTGGATTTCTAGAGCTTTTGACTAGTATAGAAACATAGGAAGATCAACTCTACATAGGTTTCATTTGTTTATCTAGCTTTTTTATATAATTATTTTGCTTACTTATTCCAGTGAAGCTATGCAGTGAAGAATAAAAGACATATTCCTCCTTTCCACTGCAATCTTCAGAACATTTTTGATAAGTTAACTTGAAGCAGACACATCCTCAAGATGTCCTAGTGACCATCCCTGCTGACTTGGGATTTGAGGTTTGTTGTTGCTTTCTTTATTCCACTGCAGGGGATCGGTCACTGTTTCTAAATTGTTCACACCACTGTGCAATCTTCAGTGAGGTATTAACTAGAAATCAGTAAATCTATACAATAAATAATCCAAACTGAATAACTCTGACATCTTACTGTAGATAAGATCACCAAAATCTTATGAGATCTTGCATAAGATAGTCAAGATACTAAAACACTGAAATAAGATTTGTGATCTTCAGGGATTTTACATGTTTTCTAGTATTAAATTATTCTCTTTTAGGTCTCCATAAGTGACTTTGGGAGTTGAATTCTGATTCTGATATAGACAGAATAATGACTTGGAGCATCTTCTAGCATCAGCTAGTCATTACTCGAATAATAAAAACACTGTCTTCATTAATGTTATTTCAGCACAAGAATGATTGAATTACTTTAGAAAGTGTTGTGCGTTTGTATCTAACCCTTTTGACATGTGATTATGTGATTCCATGTTGCTTCCAACTCATCCTCAGCTCATGAATGACAGAAGAATATATCATCCTTAGCCCTACTGGTCTTAACCTGTTTTCTCCTTTAAGAAATCAGCATCCAATGGCAGCCAAAGGCTAGGTTAAAAACTGCCACCCTTTGCCACCCTTATGTCAGAGGTGAAGTTGGGTGACCAATAGTAAGTAGGATAGTGAGGTGCTTATTGGCTATTTCTGGGAAATGAGGGCATCTCTTTTCTCCCCCAGTTTCCTACTTGCCATCATTTTGCTGCTGTGTTTCCAAAGAGCCATACGATGCCAGGATTGGAAATGCTTAGGTGGCAAAATTGTAAATAACTCTATAGTGATGCCGGCTTTGTGCTAAACTGAATGTGGAATGACAGAACCACCTCCCATCTCAGAGCAAGGAGGATTCTGTTGGGTATTTGAAGAAATAAAAGAAAAGGCAAAGGAAACCATTCCAAGTCCCGCTTGCCACTCTACTCTCTTTCACAGCTGAAGGCAGAAGGACACAAGAAGAACCCCAGAGATGACAGACACAGCTGACCAAATGTACACAGGCCCTCCACGTGATGCACTGGCTTGCTAACCATCTGTTCTGTAGATTACTCCCACACAAACACAACCTGTTATGAATGCATACGAAGAGTATATATATTAAAGACCTTTAAACAAGGTTAAACAAATTCTTTCTTTTTTGTAAAGCAGGGTTAATATTTCTTCATCACAGTAATTTAGATATTATCTTTTTCCTTTGAAAAATGTTTATATTTTATTGGTCTCAAAAGAAGCTATTTCTTTCTTTTTTTTGATTATCTTTTGAGCAGAAATCTATCTTGGCTCTTTTTCTGAGTCCCCCGTGTATGGCAAGGTAGAATGGTATCTTTCAGGCAAATTAGAAAATTAATAAAAGCAAATTAATGTTTGTTCTGGCCAAAACCCAAACTGAACTCCCATGTGAAAGTGTTAGGCATATGCTTAGCTTGACAAGTGAAATTAATAAGATGTGGGCTGTAACTATGCACCATTACTTGGGAGAAATTGTAATTGATCTCAGCAGGATTTTTGAATAGATTTTCATGTGCTTGTTTTGCAAAAATTGTGTTCACCTTTGGCCATAACCAGTTAGACCTTACGGGTTTAAAGGTGACTGCAAATATGCTAATGTTCCAAAATATTTTCATCAGCAGTGATATTTTGGATGGAATGAAAAATGAACTAATAATTTAATAAAATTGCTCTAATGATGGGCTTCTACAATATGATTTAAAGAAAGGCAACACCTGAATTAAATTGATTCACGGGAAGTCATTTCTAATAAATATAATGCTAGCTTTGTCTGATGGATATCAAAAACACTACTTTTTAAAACATAAATTGAAAACCTTGCAACTTTTATTGTACTTTTGGGTGGGTGGGTGGGTTGAAAAGCTAATATATGAACAGCACAAATATTTTCCCTTTTTGCTTACTGAAACCATTGAGCATTTGGATTTGTTTTTATTTTACAGGAATCCATAGTTGTTGACAGGGACTCTGTCATCCCTTTTTCAAAGGGCATGTTGTTTACATTTCATATCAAAGCTATCTCCTTACAGCAGATCACTATTCACAACGAATGGCTGCTGCACAGCTGCCTTTAGATCAGGGCTACTGCCCAATACAAGGCTGTGGCCTATTGGTAACCAGGCCATGCAGGTGACAGGCAAGCACACAAGCATGCAAAGCTACAGTACATTTGCACAAGTGGTGCACATGAAACAATCCCCTTTCCTTTCCCCTGCCGCCACCTCCCCACCTCTGCCGGTCCATAGAGTGGAAAGGTTGGAGACTGCTGCTTTAGAACATTTCATCTTGAATGGTGTCACACTTGCTATTTGTTTAATGGCCCCCACAATTATTCCTGCCATGAAGTTCAATTTGCTGAAGAATATCAGGAATGTATGCCCAGAGTTTATATTCCCAGCTGTGTCACTCAAGGCATGAAAGTCATATCAATTGCCCAACTAAAGTCAGCAGGGACCTATATTGAGCAGCATCAAGATACTGGAGACAAGATCAGTTAAACCCCTCCTGCATTTTTACCAATGAAATCATGTGGAAAGAAAATATAAAACAATGCTCTTCGGTTGGATGGCACTCAACATGATACTGAGGAAGAGTTGAGGGTCTTTCAGAATATTAATTGTGTTTATGATATAGCTAGACATTCGAAGGTTTGGTTGTTGATGTTACCATTCAGGAAAAGAAAATCCAAAACTGCAAAGACAGAATTACCGATGAAGGAGAATATTTGTAGCTCGGGGTTGAAAGGAGGGGGTCCTTGCTACTGTCTGAGCTTGGTTGTTTTTATGCAGATGTTTCATTACCTAATCTAAATAACATCATCACTGCTAGTGTTTGCCCTGTCAGTGCTAATGAGAATGGTCTTGGGGGGTAATGAAATGTCTGCATAAAACATCCAAGCTCAGAGACTACCAAGGACCTCTAAAAACAGATTTACAATGGAAACATGGACTGTAAGCAGCTGAACATGGGAAGGTTCAACAGAGTGGAAGATGAAATCAATCAATCATCGGTTGACTTCATAGGCACCAGCAAACTGAGATGGACTGGAATTGTCACTTTCAGTCAGAACATCAGGACAGGAAAAACAAAGAAGGAATGGCATGTTCGTAGTTAGGAATGATATAATAATAATTGGCTTAAATGCTGTAATGCCGGACAAATAAACAAAATTCTTTTAGAAATAATAAGAAACTGCCAGGAAACCTGAACCACAGTAGAAAGAAGGCTTTCATCACTGAAGAAGAGCTGGAAAGATCTGTTTTAGGAGAAATGGTGGTTATAAGCTGCCATTTGACAAACTAGTGTGTTTTTCATTATTTCTCCCCTTCCCTCAGAATCTAGACACCAAAAGTATTTGACAAGGGTGTCTCGGCATATCAATACTTTTTTTTTAAATTGAAAAGTTTTACAGTACATTTTATCTTTAACAATCCCCACCCTCCCCCCACCAGTGATGGCGAACCTTTTAGAGACCAAGTGCCCAAACCACAACCCAAAACCCACTTATTTATCGGAAAGTGCCAGGGCCGCATCAGCATTGTGGTGCCCTCAGGGGGGGCATGGGGGCATGGCCCACTGGGTGGGTATGGCCCACTGGGTGGGTATGGCTGTTGTTGTCACAGCAGACTGGGTGGGCATGGCTGGGGTGGGCATGGCCACCTCCATTTGGCTCATGGGGGGGATGCCTGTGGGGGCCGGGCAGGGTCTGGGGAGATTCAGGGGGTCTCTGGAAGGTGGGGCAGTGGGAAGGAGGCCCAGCATAGAATGGGGGGGGAGGCACGCAATCCTAGCTGGGGCTGTGGGGCTGTGGCACCGATGAGGATTCACCTTTCCCTGCTCGGGGTGGCCTTTGGCTTGCTGGGTGTGGGCATGCTCTACACCTCTACTTGAGCTTGCTAGCTGGCCGCTTCACCTCCTTTGTGCTGGGTGGGGCTACTGCTCCAGGCTGCGGTGGTGGCCTAATGGACCTGCACAAGCTGCTGGCAGTGGCGGCGCTCGTGCCCACAGAGAGGGCTCTGAGTGCTGCCTCTGGCACATGTGCCATAGGTTCACCACCACTGCTTTATACTATTATCTCTTTGTTTTTAGATTCTGAAATATTTTTTCAGAAGAGAATGTGTTTATGATACATATTAATGCTAAAGAACCATTTCCAAGAAATCTCAGATATAATCTCTGAATGATTTGGTTATATATTAATTAAATGAACTGACTCCTAACAACTTTGGACATGTTACAAGCAAAAAGCCTCAGAAACAAGAAATAAAAACATTATAGACAGAAATAAAGAAGTAAAATATGGCAGAGATGACAAAAACTGGACAGAAATGAAAAAGATCCAGACCCACACCATAAAAGTGGACTTCAGTCAGGAATGCCAAAGGCCTGAGGACGAGGCAGATCTTCAAGGGCCTTCAAAACACTATTTCGAGAACTGAGATCTGGATCTGATATTTGCAAAATTTTATGGAATCCTAAAGTTTCTACAGAGTGGGCGTTTTGAGATATCTGTTCATATTAAGCAGGGCTGAGAAAAGGCTAACTTGACATTAAAGCAGATGATTGATTGACTGATTGCTGAATTTGTATTTTATCCTTCCTCTGTGGAGTTCAAAACAGCATACTTAGAAATGGCTAGCTATTTCTTCTTAAAGAAAGGAAAAGGAACTAGATTGTACAAAATTTTATACAGTATATACAATTTTAAAGGCATCAACAGAAAAATACGACTGCAAGTAAAATGGAGGTTTCATGAGTTAGCCATTAAATGATTTGCAGATATAGAGTGGAAAAAATCCAGCATTTTTCCCCCCCAGCAGAAGTAATCAAGAAAGCAAGATTCATTCAGAGGTAACTACAAAAAATGTTGACTAAAGTCTAAAGGGCTCTTTCTGATTCTGTTTAGCACCCTAATTTAGCACAGTCACTCATACGCTCGTGACCTCCCGGTTAGACTACTGCAACACTCTCTACATGGGGCTGCCCTTGAGGACGAGCTGCATTGGCTTCTGGTTGCCCTCCAGGTGAGATTCAAGGTGCTGGTGATGACCTATAAAGCCCTAAATGGCTTGGGTCCGGGATATCTGAGGGAACACCTGCTGCCGGCATCAAGTTCCCTTCGTCCTGTGCGCTCCCACAGGGAGGGCCTTCTCAGGGTGCCACCGGCAAAGGATTGCTGGCGGGCAACACCCAGGGGGAGGGCCTTCTCTGTGGGTGCGCCTGCCCTTTGGAACCAGTTACCCGTAGAGCTCAGGACTGCCCCTGATTTTCGTTCGTTCCGCCGGGACCTGAAGACCTGGCTCTTTGAGCTTTCCGGCCAGGACTGAGAAGTTTTAATTTTTAATTTTTAACTTATTGTAATTGGGTTTTTAATCAGAGTTATAGGGGTTTTAGATTTTTAATCTAGGATAATTTAATCTATTTTAATTGTTATTAACTTTTTGTATTGTAATGTTGTTTCAATTGCCTTGTGAACTGCCCTGGGTCCTACGGGAGAAGGGTGGTATATAAGTTCAATAAATAAATAATAATAATAATAATAATTTTCCAGCGCACTGTTTGGGTGAACTTTTCTCACATATCCAAATTAGCAAATGATGACTACCAAGAACACAACTGATTATGCAAACCAAAGTGTGATTCAAAAATTGCTGAGCTCCCTTCCAAGCCAATCAATTCTCTGGGACGGTGTTTTTCAACCTCAGTAATGCTAAGGTGCATGGACTTCAGCCAATGCTGGCTATTGAATTCTGTGAGTTGAAGTCAACACAATTTCACATTGCCAAGGTTGAAAAACACTGCCCTAAAGAATGTGGCCATCACATCATTTAGCCAGATATTTAATGAATTTAGATTGCTTCAGCACAATCTATTCAGAACTGAAAACCCTGCAAGGATTTTAAGTTCCGTTCTGTTCTACTAGTTTAAACACAGTGTAGTTGCACACCAAATACTAGTCAGTCGTTGGATGCAAAAGTCGATGTTGTTTCGTTTTATTTATATTCTCTTGAAAATTCAGCTCTAATACCAGTACATCTATTGCCTCATATGTTTTAATTTTTTTCCAAATTATCTTAAGTAAAAAATGAGGTTGCCAAATATTCCTGAGCAGATCAAGTATTTAGTTAATCTGTGATTTGCCCCATCAAAGCAGATTTGCCTACTGAAAAACAATGGACCAAAGCCCTCACTTGTTTTTATTTGGGCTGCTTCTCTGGCCTTTCAGTGACCTTTACATACCCACAACACACAACAGAACCTGCCTTCCTGAAAGCAAAGCAGCTGGTGGAGGACAATTGGACTCTCTTGATGCTTCTCAAGGAGGAACAGGGGTCTCTGCTGCTTCGCTTCCAGCACCAAGATGGATTGCATGGCTTCTGCAACCAATGTAAAGCACAGCAACAACACTCTCCTTGAAAAGACATACAGCCTCTTCCCTCCAAGAATGTTATTAAAATTATCGTGATATAAAATATAAAGGAAAATAAAGATATTAAGAAAATGGGAATGGAGAAGAAAGGGGAAAGGGAGAAACAAAATAAAAGCACTGGGTTCCAAATTTATTCAGTGCTGTAAAGTAAAAAAATAAAATTACAGCTTCTGGTTTTTACTTTCCCAGCTTAACAAATACTAGCCATTTCTATAACAACAAACCAGGTTAATCAGCAAAACCAAAAGTCAAGAGTTCATTTTTTTTTCTTATCGTGAGCACAAAGTCCACAAACGGTTTCCCATTAGGGAGAAAACTGGATATGTTCTTTTCTCTAATTTAAACAGTTAGTTTTGCCATCTCTGCCAGCTCCATCACTTTTTCCATCCATTCCTCTGTTCTGGGGATTGACGTATGCAAAGACATACAGCCTTAAGGTTGCATAATTGAGATTTAAATGTCATTATGGAGATTTAGACATCTTTGCATAGAAAAAAGAAGGTGCAGTTCACTAATGTAAAAGATATTGAAAGATGCCTTATTACTGGAAGCTGCCTAAATACAAATTATATGCCTTTTCCTTTAACTTCCTACTCCTTAAGCTTAGTTAGTGCCTCTAATTTTCTACTTACAGAGCAATATTCTTTACATCTATATGAACTTGACCATAATTCAAGAATGACTGCTTTTTAATACATTTGTTTTTAAGGTACTGAGACTTTTCGTTAGTTTTTGCTGCAAAGGACTAACAAGTAGAGTTTCAAACATAGTTTTCTCATATATGCAAGGGATACCCTTTTTTCTTCACAGTTTTGTTGCCATGCTGATTAATGATATAGTTGTAACGATCCTTTAATGTTATAGTATGCATTTGCGCTTCTAATTAAGTTTGTATAAAATACAAATAAATTTTAAAAGTAAGATGTAATCTATTTGAAAGTGATTAACCCAAAATCAGCAAAAATATCACGTTCCCACATTGATTTAAAAAGAGTAATGAATTCCAATTTAGTATAGCAGTCAAGTACCCAGTTACTCATTTACTACTTTAATTATATATGAAATCTGATGGTGGATGAAATACATGGGCATAATATAAAAAGACAATAACAACTCATTTTATTTGTTTAAACAATCTTCTTTTATGTAGGCTTCATCACTGATGAGTTCATGGACAGAATCATGTCATTTTCTTGGCTACAGTATGGATATGGGGCAACACTGCTTTTTTCTGGAATATTTTTCTATCTCCCAACCTAACCTGGTGCTCAGCTTCTTTTGCATACATTCTTCCCAGTGTAAACTTTTTTTAAAAAATGCTTCTTCTCCACAGAGATGATTTTGAGGAGACATTTTTGGCAAAAGCTTTTTGTATGTAGATTTTTGACTGGAGAATGATCAGTGCTAATAGACTGTGTTGCTTTTATCCATGCCAGTGCAGAGATCAATGCCAATTTCTTTAACAGCTATATATGCACCCACCAAAATTAATTAGAAAAAAGAAGCAATTACATTACAGTAGAATGGAAGATAATTATATTACAAGGAAATGAAATCCAATATTAAAAGAAAGCCATGAAAATTAATAACAGAGAAAAAAAACCTTTACTCCTATCAAGAAATATTTAAATCTGGCCATGAAAGAATTTGATCCTAATATATCCCTAAACATGTCTCTTTCACTATAGAAAGCTGGTAGATGATACTCCGTAGTTTTCTTTGCATTTAACTTTTTGCTCTTGCATAATGAGGCATCACTGCTTTTAGAAGATACAGTGATATAGTTTATCTGACTGCATCAGATTACCTCATCAAAAACAAAGACACGTTGAAAATAATTATTCTGATCTTTCAATAAAGGACCATTTCCTGCTTGAGTTTTTTTTTTAAAAAGCTGCTTCGTGTCTCCTTTTCAGAAAATATTTGCAGCCAGAAGAGAAGTTTATCTTATGGCTAAGTTCTCTGTGTCTACTTTCAGTCCAATTTTAAAACTACATGGAAGCAGAGATGGCCATAGCTTTCTGGATCCAATGTGCCTCGGTGTTTCCTGCCAATTCCCCACAATCAATATTCGTCTGATCATTTTTGTATCTTTGAGTAGATATCCTTCTTGCAGAAATCATATCCATCTGAACTTTTTTCCTACATTTTTACAGACCTCAAATAAATCCTTCATCATAAATCAACCTTCTAAGCTTTTTATTCTTCTTGCTTCTTCTGTTGTTTCACAACTTTTTTCTGCATCTGCTTCTTTTCTGATGGAAAAGGGCTTTCAGGATTTTCCCCCCCTGTGGTACAATATCACTCTTATTTTATGAATTCTTAATGTTTTCTTCAAGAACATTCGTACGGTGAAAGTTTTATGCTCAAATCTGTGTTCCCATGATCTCTTGTTCATGGCTACCCTTTACAATAAATTACTTAGTTTGGGAATTCACACAACATACTGAATCATAAACTACCCATGGGAGTCGATGGTTTGTACACCATATTGCAGTAAATTGTGATTGTACTGCGCACAAACACAGCCCCAACATTTCAGATTCAATCCCTGAACCTTTCAAGTATATATAAGGACGATTCCTGAAAAACACCCCTGGAGTGCTTTTGATAATCAGCAGGCGGCCTGACACATTGTGCTAAGAACTGACTTATTTTAACTCCAGCATTCCTGAATTATAAAGGTAAAGGTTCCCCCTCACATGCGTGCTAGTCGTTTCCAACAAAAGGGGCCGGTGCTCATCTCTGTTTCAAAGCCGAAGATCCAGCGCTTGTCCAAGGACATCTCCGTGGTCATGTGGCCGGCATGACTAGATGCCAAAGGCACATGGAACACTGTTACCTTCCCACCGGAGTGGTCCCTATTTTTCTACTTGCATTTTTACGTGCTTTCGAACTGCTAGGTTGGCAGAAGCTGGGACGAGTAACAGGTGCTCACTCTGCTATGCGGCACTTGGGATTCGACCCGCCAAACTGCCGACCTTCTGATCGACAAACTCAGTGTTCTAACCCACTGAGCCACTGCGTCCTGAATTGCTGAACAGTAAAATAAAACATTTGAAGTCTCATGGAAGCACACCAATCTTGTGAAAAACTTATAAAGGAATGCCAAAATGACCCTCCCCCTTCTTTCTCTTCATCAGGGCCATGCAATACAATTTGGAGACCAGAAAGATCCTTGCCTTTAATATTATCTCCTTGACAATTTCCCATGTTCACCTTTCAGCCTTCTTGAAGGGCCAATAATGCAGAAAGTTTTCTCTTTGTAAGTCTCCCTGGGACAATTCAAAATGTACATCATTAGAGGAGATTGCAAACAGCACCACAGCTGCACCCACGTCTATAATCAACAAAGCCAGAGAATTGCAGAATGGAAAGGCCATTAATAATTCTTGGTTCAACTCACTGGTCAGTTTAGGAATCTAGAGAAAGCAGCCCCAGTGCTGTTGTCCAGCCAGTGCATGTGCACATCTAATGAAGTGAAGTTTACCATCTCTCTGAGTGAGTTCTACAAGCTTTCACCAATCTCCACTTCTAGAACATGGAGCAAAGAGGACCTGTTTTATTGTCGTCTGCATGACGCCCTTTCACGTATTTTTGTAAAAAGTGCTTCAACATCCCTGTTTAGTCCCTTGATCCACATACACTGTGGGAATGGGAAAATTCCTGAATCTTCCAACAAACCCTAGTTTAAAAATATTGTTGGACAGCTACCAGAACGTTTATATTTCATGAGCATCTCACTTGCATTTTCCTTCAGATCTGATTGTGAAGTTGTTTTCTAAAGACGGGTAAGTGAGAAGGTTGCCCGATATTTTCCAGAAAAGACTTTTGGCTTGCTTTCATGACTGTCTAATTCAAGTCCAGTTCAGTGTTTCTGGGATGCGTGGAAAAAAGTAGCAAAGGGAGGCGGTTTAGAACAATAAATATACAGAAAAAGATAATGGAGATCATGCACTGAGGTAGGAAGGAAATTGGGGAAAGATCCAGGCCCCCTCAATGGTGGGAAACAGCAGGAAGCATCACTGGGTCTGCTGTCTCTGACATTGGTGCATCCCAGATTGTGGGCTTCCGCTTGCTGGCCTGGCCATGTGGGCTAAGGGATGAAACCCCAGGGATACAAGATAATAATAATAATAATAATAATAATAATAATAATAATAATAATAATAATAATAATAATAATAATAATAATAATAATAATAATAAGTTGGAAGGGACCTTGGAGGTCATCTAGTCCAACCCCCTGCTCAGGCAGGAAACTCTATACCATTTCAGGCAAATGGCTGTCCAGTCTCTTCTTAAAAACTTCCAGTGTTGGAGCATTCACCACCTCTGGAGGCAGGTTGTTCCACTGGTTAATTGTTCTAACTGTCAGGAAGTTTCTCCTTAGTTCTAGGTTGCTTCTCTCCTTGACTAGTTTCCATCCGTTGCTTCTTGTCCTGCTTTCAGGTCCTTTGGAGAATAGCTTCACTCCCTCTTCTTTGTGGAAGCCCCTGAGATATTGGAACACTGCTATCATGTCACCCCTCACTCTTCTCTTCATTAAACTACACATACCCAATTCCAGCAACCGTTCCCTATATGTTTTGGCCTCCAGCCCCCTAATCATCTTTGTTGCTCTTCTCTGTACCCTTTCTAGAGTCTCGACATCTTTTTTACATCGTGGTGACCAAAACTGGATGCAGTATTCCAGGTGTGGCCTTACCAAAGCATTGTAAAGTGGTATTAGTACTTCACTTGATCTTGATTCTATCCCTCTGTTAATGCAGCCTAGCACTGTGTTGGCTTTTTTGGCAGCTGCAGCACACTGCTGGCTCATATTGAAGTGATTGTCTACTAAGACTCTGAGATCCCTCTCACAGTTACTACTATTGAGCAAGGTACCACCTATACTATACCTGTGCATTTGATTTTTCCTGCCTAAATGTAGAACCTTACTTTTTTCACCATTGAATTTCATTTTGTTAGATAGTGCCCAGTGTTCGAGTCTGTCCAGATCCTTCTGTATCTTAAGCTCAGCTATGTAGTGTAGTCTTTAAGAAGCAGGATAACTTGCTGGTTTCTGTACCAAAGAGGCTCCTATTCCTCACTGTCATCAGCTTAATTAGAGCCAATGGTTGAACTCCTGATTTGACATGAAAAGTTTTAATTCTTTTTATTTATAAGCTAGTTTGACCGATTTTTTACTTCCTTCTATATTTATTCAGTTAGCCTTTAGATTGAGGTCACTGAACGTATATTGAGTAAAACTGAGATTTTACAGAGACATAATGGATAAATTTGACAATTTTCAGACTTTGGTTTTTTTTTAAATAAAAATCATGTTGTTTCTAATTTTAATATGAAGGACTGTGAGGACCCTAATAAAGCCATTAGATCTTCATTGATCTAATTTATTTGATATGATAATCAGCAACATGGAGAGGACCAGGTTGTCTCCATCTGTCATAAAGATGTCATAATGTGGAACCTGCCAAAGAAAAGGCCACCAACCTAATTCAGAGCCACAAACATGAAGAGAAGTGCAGGTATTCAAACCGTGACGATCCAAGAAGTCAGCAACCCCCATCTGGATGGACAAATCTCCCTATTATGTTTTATTCAATAGCAAATTCTTTCCATCTTATTTTAAAGAACGTTGGCAAATTCTTGTAAACAACAATACATTCTTAATGTCTCTGCTAGACCACGACATGCATTTTTCTTTTAAAGAAGGAAGATGAGCTGTGAAAATCAGACTTTTTTTTAAGTCCCTGAGCACTAACAGGGACAGGGTACTGGTCAACTCTGTACTACTTCTGTAGCAGGTTAGGGGTTCTGGTGAAAATGAAACTTTTTCTATTTAGAAGTGTTTGGTGGTCATACATTGAAAATCAGTGGGGGCTTATCGTTTACAGTAAGAGTGTATAGCGTGAATGGATCAGCTAAGTGTGTTCCCTTTCTTATGCATGAAACTGAATGCATCCCAGAGAGGCAGAGTTCAGTAAAAGTCCATTCGATTTTACTGTCGCCCTTTTTATCACAAATCCATTTAAAATATCATCTACTTTCATCTGCAACTTTCTCAACATACGTAGTTTTCCCCCACACATACACACACATACACACAATTTCCTATCCTGAAGCACAGGAAATGCTAATGCAAATTTTCCCCAAGTCATTTTAACAGAGATTGCCTGGTTTCAGTTCTTTGTTATGTAAATGGAAAGGGTCCTTTGAAAAAAAACATTATCTCTTGTAAACATCTCTCAAAAACTCACCTTCTTTTTCAGATTCTGACTAAGTAGATCTGTGTATTTTTGACAGGAGTAAGATGGCTATTATCAGCACTATCATCCAGTCAAAATCTGCATATAGCTTTTTTTTTTAATGCCGCTGCTGGGTGGAAAGGTGAATGTGATAGCCTTTCGTGCATAATTAGGATGCAAAATGGCAGACTCATCACTTAGGAAGATGGCAGGCAGTGCCAACTGCATAGATTCTTTTTGTTCAGTAGAATTTTACAGTTGCAGTTCCTCAGCAATCCCATAGATGGGATAGAACTGGATATGGAAGGCCGGCAAGATCAAGAAACAGGCAAAATAAATATTTCATTCTTTATTGTTGTATTATAGAGTAACTGACTCTAGAAAGCCTGTCAGAGTTTTTCTTTATTCCATCTTGTATCAAACAAAATCAGGATGGAGTTATTTTGAATTTCTTTCTCATGCTTTCATTTTCCTCCAGCTTGATCAATCTTTCCAAAATTGCCCCCTCCTCCTTTCATGGTTTACTCATCTTTTCCCCATTCCTAAGGTCAGGTCTCTATTCTTCACAAATTCATCCATTAAAAAATAAAATAAATCCCATCAGAGTAAATAAAGTTATTCCTGAACTCCATAACAAGTTGTGTGCAATTCTTCAGGAGAGAAATCCCTATGAATGAAAGTAACATATCAAGTGCAGAATATCCATGAAGATTCATCTACACAGAGCTGCCTAGAAGTTGAGTCATGGCAGCTGGACATCTTGTTGGTTGGGAATGTTTCATTTCTTATCCAAGTAGCTTCATTCTGAGCACACTGGTTTTAACCGACTTGCTTAGACTGAAGAAGCTACTTGAATAAGAAATGAAACATTTTGAACCCACAAGAAAAGAAGTCTTGTTGCCATGACTCAACTTCAAGACATCTAGTGCAGAGAACTAAGTGGCATGATTTCTGGAGAAATTATTTCCAGTGTGGAAATCTCATGAATACTTGTTTCTCTTTCTGGCTTCTATGAATAGTGAGTGATTGAAAAAAAAAGATATTATTCTTTAACTTCTCATATCTCATTCAATTTCATTATTGCTTTTGGCAATAATTTGGGATATGTACATACTCTAGGTACTGCCTGAGAAAATGGGATTGGTGGGGAAAACAGACTCAGACTGCTGTTTTTGAAAGAAGCCACATATTTACTTAAATTACAGTGGAAACAAAGAAGACAGGATTTGTTTTTAAGAACTAAAAATTAAAAAGACCAGTTCCGAAAGCATTTAGGAAACATAGTTTTATATGGATGTTTCATATTGTTCCTTCAGTTTCATGAACATAAACTGAATTGGTTTCAGTTTTGAGCTCCTCCAAATCAATCCCACTTTATCATGTAGGTGGACCTAAACAGTTGAATTTCATACATGGTCTATCATGTAATATCACTCAAAATCATGGTGAGAAGCTGAAAGTGACATGTTGCTCAACTTGGAATCATATAATTGGAAGGCTGGAAGGGACCTTGGAGGTCTTCTAGTCCAACCCTCTGTCCAAGGCAGGAGATCTTAAATGGTTGTCTTATTTATTTATTTTTTAAAAACCCTCTAGTGATGGAGCCCCCACAACTGCGGGAGGCAAGCTATTCTACTGATTAATTGCTCTCACTGTCAAGAAATTTCTCCTTAGTTCCAGGTAGGATCTCCTTCTGATGAGCTTCACTCATTGCTTCTTGTTCTGCCCTCAGGTGGTATGGAGACTAAATCAATCCCCTCTTCCCTGTGACAGCCTTTCAAGTATTTGAAGACAGCTGATCATATCACCTGTAAACTTTCTCTTCATTAAACTAAACAAAGTTAGTCCCCTCAGCCATTCTTTGTACTGTACGATTTAGCCTCCAGACCCTTATCATCTGTGTTGCTCTTCTCTGCATTCTTTCTAGGGTCTCAGCCTCTTTTTTGTATCATAGCAATCAGAATTGAATTCAGTATTCCAAGTGTGGCCTCACTAGTGCATTATAGAGCCCTAGGACTCCTAGATTCCCCCGCCACCCCCCAGTTATTATTGTTGAGCCAAGAACCACCTATTCTATACCTGCACATTTTTCCTGCCTAATTTCAGGACTTTACTTTTCTCACCACTGAACTGCATTTTATTGGTTAGGACTCAATGCTCAAGTCTATCAAGATCCTTCTGACCTTGAGTCTATCTTCCAATGTGTTAGCAATTCTCTGTAACTTGGTGTCTGCAAATTTGACAAGTGCCCCTTCAATACCTCCATATATGTCATTTATGAAGATGTTGAAGAGCACTAGGCCTAAGCCAAAACCTTCAGGTACCCCACTGCAAGCTTCTCTCCATGTAGCTGTAGCTCTGTAGAGGACTACATGTTGAGTATGGTTGGTCAGCCAACTGCAAATCTTCAATCTGTGTTTCTTAGGTCAGAAATAATACGAGTCTCCCAATGTTACAGTGAAAATGAATCTCTATAAATCAGTATGAAAAAATAAAACCAAAAACTGTAGCACAATAATGTTGGTTTTGAGCATGTGCAGTAGATACATTCAGAATAAAAAAAATTGGCTATGAGCAAGTTGGCTGGGTCAGTCATACATATTATGAGGAACATTTAGTGAGGAATAAAACCCTGATTGCATGCTGGAATGGTTTCCTTATTCAGATGGAATAATGGTATTGTAAAAGGATTAACAATCCTCTTTGAAATGAGGACTACAAGGCATTAGTAGTATAAAAGCATCATAACTGCATTACCAAGTTTTTCTGAAGATCCATCACTAAGAAATTAACATAGATGATCCTATAGAACCATCAACTGATGATTGCAAAAGGTATATATAACTATTAAAGAAAAAATTCCTTTCTTGATTTTGCTACTTTTATGGTTTTTCTCCAAGCAGTGACTGAGTCCGCCTTTTAAAAAACATTCTTCATGACTACTATGTAATCCTTGGATCTGGAATCAATACCTTAGCTATTACCATTAATGATTGCAAAAAGGATTGCAATGTTAGATATAATAGGCCTAGATATTTAAGAGCCATTCTAGGATTGGAGTGAAATTCATGCAATTTCTCAAACAGAAACTTGGTATTCACCACCAATCCATCACAGGTTTCATAACTTCCATGATATATTGACAGAAAGCACAAATTGCCTATGCATAAGGCCTCTTCTGCTATCCTGTAAATCAAGTAAATGGTGCAAAAATTAGATGGATTGTGTTTTATTGGTGCTAGGATATGACCTGGATGCAACCCTACTCATCCTGCCCACATTATATTTTCTTAGTCTGACTTAATTAATGACACTTACAAATAGTACTCAAGCTAAAAAGATTTTGCATTGATAAAAATTATTTGGCCAACTTGATAAAGATCTGGTACAAACTGAAAACCTCTTCCTGCAGGATACACAAAAGAAAAACAGGAGGTAAGTGTATAATACAAACACAGGGTTTATTAAGCATGCATTATATGAATAACTACAGCTATATTTATACTTCAGGTGCTAAGAAAAAAAAGACAGAAAGACATACAGAAGAAAAAGAGGATCAAGCCACAATTGGAGTAGATTTTTCATGAATTGATTATCTGCCTAAAGGAAACTCCATTCCGCAAAGTGCCTTATCTTAGGAGAAAAGATAAAAGGAACTTTGGAGTGAGGAAAGCAAAATGACTCTTTTTTGGGAGGGTCTTCAAGACAGTCTTCTCAACTTACTTCTCTTTCATTGCAAATGTTTTCTCTTGAGAATACACAGCAGGGCTGTAAAGTCGGTGCAATTGGAGAAATATAAATATGCCCGAAGAAAATGGAAAAATAAACCCTGAATGAACAGAAAGGCTGTGAAGATGATTTTGTTCACACTGTTAATACCAGCTTAGTGGGATCTTTGTAATCCACAGAGCACGTAACAAAATTCCTTTTGTAATATTGACATCTGCACTGAAGAACAGAAATAATAATACATTCCATGATATCTATGCCCAAGGGATTTATTCTATTGAGCTTCCTTTCTGGCTTCATCTGTACATTGTTGAGCCACTGGACTCAACACACTGTACTTTTTGCATCGCTTATATACAGAGGTCACAAGTCTATGCTAATTTGGGGAAATCTGGAAAAAATGGTAGCATAAATCATATAGAGTGTTCAGCAATCGTTACGACAGCAACCACATTATAAGACCAAGAATAACCAAGAATGCTATTACCAGCCTCACAAGGATGTAATAAATTTCAGTAGCACAGCTGCTAAGCAGGTATTTAAGTTAGGGGGACAAGTAATATTGACCCTCCTCTTCTAGGCTTTAGATTAATATGGCACATACACACACACACACACACACACACACACACAAACACACAATTGGGTCAGCAGATTTCCATCTAGATTCCACTCCTGGCACTACCACAAATGAAACACCATTTTTAGTGGCCAGAATTTAAGCAAACACTGAAATTAGAGAAGATATGAGCATTACCATTTAAGATCTTAGAAGGTTTAGACTTCTTTCATGATGGTTCAGGAACTGATAGAAAATAGCATTACTCTGGGCCTTTGGAAGACTTCCATTATAGGAAAACCTGAACTAGCCTGGTTTGGTAGAGAACGGGGTTGTCTTCTGCTGAATTTCGGGGCATTTGAGATTATCAGAGTCCTAAATGGCCTTGACAGGACTGCAAAAAATGTCCCTAAGCCATCTTCTTTGACTTCAGGAACATGCTACTCATTAGGGAAAAGTTATATAAGAATTATTTGAAGCATTAAAGCAATAACGTCTGTGTATCATGTTTCTCTAATTCAGTGCAAAATTTTTATTTTGAACTCCTGATGAAAGGGAACCACTGAAAGAGGAAAAGGCAGGGGAAATAATATTTTATTATTAAAATGTTTACACTGGCAATTATTGTAGCTGCCCAGTGGTTTATGCCCCCTTTCCAGCTGCAATTTCTCCTGCCTCCAAGCTACTTCTATTTGCTATTTTTAATGGCATCTCAAATCACTTAGTTGCTAGTCCAAGGAGGAAACAGGCAATAATACTATAGAAATACCCTCAGGGCAGAGCACACTTGGGTTATTCAGACCAATGAACCGCATCTCATGTTTCACAGAAAAGAAGACAACACATACCCATCAATTATTAGCACATGTGAGCTGGGAAACCAAGGAGAGGGTAAAAGTACCTATACTCTTCCTCCCCCACAAATGTTTTGTTTGTTTGCAAACTCTGAGCATTGTGAAATGATAAATGGCAGGGTTTCCATCATAACAGCAAGGCACAGCATCAATATTTCAACTGTCTGCATGCTACACATAGCCAATGACTTCATATGAAATTAATTACCTTTAAAATTGAAGAGATGCATAAATCAATCTGGCTGAGAAATAAATGATTTATTTTCCCTCCCATCAAATGGGAACAGATAATGATGTTTGCTGATCAATCTCTTGTAAAACAGAGAGGGAGGGAAAGTCCATAAATGTAGCCAGGCTGCTGGGATTGCTAGCCTCCAAGGATAATTTCATTTGTCTGTAAATCTCTTGGAGACAAAATGGTGCCGATAAAGCAAATTACAGGATGTAATAATAGATCTTTGGCTTTCTCTTGGCAATGTGGGTAAAACTTCATACAATATGGGGAGAAAAGGATAATCCTTTCTAGGAAGCCCTGGTTGACACTGTCAATGAATCCCAGAAGTCAATTACTTCTGAACAACTCTTCTTAAAACTATGATATGAGTGTAGGTAACATAATTTAGCTAAAACCTTTCAGAAAGTTCCAGACACCATTTTTTTAAAAGCAACAGTTTCTCTGAGAGGCAGCAGACTTTTTTCTCTATGAGATATGCGTTTGGACTGTCTCAAAGACACAGCTGGAGAGAAGCTCATATCCCCAAAAAGGACTGGTAACAATCAGAGAAAACCTTATGATAATTAACAGTGCTTTTAAAATAAAACTGCAGATTTTCTGTGAGCTTCTCACCATAAGTCTGTATCTCACTAAAGAGTATTGGACATTTTGCTGGATCGAAGATGAACTGAATTCTTTCTAAATTTGAATGGATATTCAACAGTGATGGGATTTTCCTGCAAACAAACCCATATCTTCCCTTTTTATTCTTTCCAAACCAATGGAATCATGAAAAAGGAAATAGGTGGGTAGAGTTTTCTCTTTCACGTGAGATACCTAATAAAAGACCAACAATGCACATGTGACAAAACAGGCATCAAGATGCCACATTCCAAATGCTGGCCTTTCATGCTTGCATTCTAATATTGCTTGTAAGTCACATGGTTTGCCCCATTGTGTCCATTGCAGACTCCCAGCCTTCCAGTGTTGTATAACAATTCTTTTAATCACACCCCCTGGCATTCCCAGAAGTTTCTTGATAGATCCTAAATGCTAGGTGTTTAGCCAGGAAGGAGCTGCAGAATTTAGAAACTGTAATCTGGTGGCCACCAGATCAGTTGGATTACAGCTCAACATCCCATGAACAACCCATACAACCCATCATCTCCAATGGTTGAAATGGTAGAATTTCACATACTGTCAGCCACAGTTATGAAACAAATACTAAATAAATGTGTGTGGTGGCACAGTGGTAGAATGCATTATTGCAGGTTAACTCTGCCTAATGCCAGGAGTTCGATCCTGATTGGCTCAAGGTTGACGTAGCATTCTATCTTTCCAAGGTCAGTAAAACAAGGACCCAGATTGTTAGGGGTAACATACTGACTCTGTGAAATGCTTAGAGAGGGTTGTAAAGGACTATGAAGCAATGTATAAGTCTGAGTGCTACTGCTATTATAGCTTTTCAAATAATATTCAAATTGACAGGGGATCAAGGATGCAGAATACATAAAGCCTAGGCAGAAGACCAGAGCTAAAACATACATGAATGGGAGAGACATGATGTCCAAGGGAGTGACTTAGCACAGAACAAACATTTTGGTTTTCTTTTAAATGCACAGACCCTCATTAGTAAATAAAAGAATGATGTGCAAGTAGAAGAGGCATCAAATTAATTTTACTTTTATACTATTTAAACTCCGTCTTGTAGAAATAGTGTTAAGGTCTGGTTGCATTAGCAAGTCAAGACATAAGCCCCATAACCAAGTGCTGTGAAGTAGCAGGATGCTGTTGAGAAGGTAAGATCATAAATACAGCCACTAAGAAATCCCTTCATTGCATCCACTGGAGTCAGCAAAATACAGTGGGGAAAAAAACTTCTACACTTTGATTTTTTTTAATATTGGGAGGGGAGAGGATTAGTGAACAGAAAAAAAAATCAATGTGGGTGAAGGTTCATTCTCTGAGCTTGTGTGCTGGGCTTGCATGGGTTGGTTGTGGGTTGGTGCTGTCTCTGGTTGGCTGTGTGAGTGACTAGGATTCTGAGAAGTTCATAGGCTGGTTGTAGGTCAGTGTGTCTGTTGATGGAATTGCTTGTGGAGTACCAGTGTTTCTATTGGCTATTTCCAGTGTGCAGAAACAAAAGATGTGAACCTGATCATAATTCAATAGAATTGATGGATGATTTTTAAATATTATTTTGGCAAAGACCTGCATATGCCTTCATGGATTTTGAAAAGCAAACATATACCTGCAATTGGAGACTGCAATTATGTTCCTCGAGTATTAAAAAAAACACACTATGACATTTCCAATATCTCCAGCTTTTCTCACCCAAATAATGCTATCCATTGGTTGTTGCGGGTCTTTATAAAAATAGCAATCGCAGTTTCAACCAATATTATCATTGTAGCACCTCAGATGTGAAGGAACTCTACTGAAAATGCTACAAAGGTTGTTTAGAGCATCTCTTCCAATTATGCAAAATTAACTGAATAAGTTTCAATTAGGGGAAAAAAACAATACTACTTGTTTTATTGTCATTCTGTGAAGAGGATGTCTTGCAATGGTACATATGTCTGGCTCCTAAAATTTCAAATTTATCACCAGCCCCAAAGATTGATAAACCCTACTGAAGTGCAAGAGATGATTAAAGACATGAAGTGCAACTAAGATGATTAAGGGCCTGGAGACAAAAACACATGAAGAATGGTTGCAAGACTTGGGTATGGCTAGTCTACAGAAAAGAAGGACTAAGGGTGACCTGACAGCAGTATTCCAGCTTTTGAGGGGCTGCCACAAAGAACAGGGAGTCAACTTATTTTCCAAAGCACCAGAAGGCAAGACAAGAAAAAATGGATGGAAACTAATCAAGGAGAGAAGCAACCTGGAATTAAGGAGAAACTTCCTAACAGTGAGAACAATTAACCAGTGGAACAGCTTGCCTTCAGAAGTCTGGAGGTTTTAAGAAAAGGCTGGACAGCCAGCCACCTATCTGAAATAGTATAGAGCAGCGGGTTGGACTAGAACAGGGGTCGGTGACCTTGGCTCTTTTATGACTCGTGGACTTCAACTCCCAGAATTCCTGAGCCAGCCATGCTGGCTCAGGAATTCTGGGAGTTGAAGTCCACGAGTCATAAAAGAGCCAAGGTCGCCGACCCCTGGACTAGAAGACCACCAATGTCCTTTCCAGCTCTATTCCTATTAACATGATTAACATCATACTCAGTGCTTAAAAACAAATAATATCCTATATATTTCATCCTCATTTTATTTTGTCTGATTTATTTACATCTATTTTTTTCTCCCTAATTCTATTTGATCTTGTCATTACTTTTAAATGTGGATTGTCCTTCATGGCTAAAGTTCAGAGACATGTCTCCTGGATCAGGGACCAAGAAGTGGTTAGACAACTTGCATTCTTTTCCTGTAAGTTACCCTGAAGGGCTCTGCTATTAAAATGACCTCACTGAAGGGAGAGAGAAAAAAAAGATGGCACAGTACTTTTCATTTATTTTCCCATTATCAATAGTAATCCCATGGCAGTGAGCTCCAGATGAAAGATGAAACGTTGCTTTCGAAGAGAAGGAGATGGTTAGTGACAAGCTGGCGACATGGACTCATCCTGCATTGTGAAAGCTCGCAGGCAAGAAATTAATATTTTGATAAAACTCCTTATCAGTGCCCTCTTTGCCTGTCTGAAAGTCACTTTGAATATCCTTGCTGCATATATTTTGAGAACCTGGTCCCTTAGACAATCCAGAAGGTGAATTCCAAAACCACTTTCTTAGAAATGATATGGAAAGTAGAAACCTCAGGAGTAAACCTGCAGGAAAAAGGGACTATTAAGATGCAGTCCATTAAAATTTTTCATTTTATTGTGTCAGCTATGTCAGCATGTATCAGCAACAAAAAATAGTCTGCAAATTACTCACAATCAAGAAAAACTCCACCCCTCCCAGCCCAAGCTTTCCTCACTTTTACAGGATGACTTTAAAGCTTTCCCAAGAATTATTCTTGCATTTCTGTTCGTTTCCCTGTTTTGTTGTTTTCTTTACAGCATGTTAGCCTTTTTCATACATCTTGATCAGCCTCATAAACATGGTGCCCTCTAGAACAGTGATGGCAAACCTTTTAGAGACTGCCTAAACTGCAACCCAAAACCCACTTATGTATCGTTGGGTGCCGGGTGGGCATGGCCCATTGCGTGGGTGTGGCCCATTGGGTGAGCGTGGCCCATTGGGTGAGCGTGGCCCATTGGGTAGGCGTGGCTGCAGTGGTAACAGCAGACTGGGTGGGACTAAAAAGTTCAATCAATCAATTCCAACTTTGCGAATCTTTTTTTTCCCCTCAAGAAGGTGAAATTGATTGATTGAACCTTTTTTTTTGCACATGGCGGTGGAGGCCTAAAGCGAAAATGGTTTATAAAACCTAGCTGAAGGCCTAGGACTAGGGTGATGGTGCGTGTGCCCACAGAGAGGGCTCTGCGTGCCACCTGTGGCACGCGTGCCATAGCTTCGCAACCACGGCTCTAGATAGCATTTCCATCCTTCTACCTAGCGAGCACCACTTTGTCCATTTCATGTTCTCAGAGCTGAAGAAGCTTCTTGGATGAGAAGTGGAACGTCTTCAAAGAAAAACAAGAAAGTCCAGTTGCCTCTTGAAAAAGCACCCTTGATATTGGCACATAATCCTTTGAGGGAAGTGGGGGATAGAGAGAATGGCCATTAACCTACTTCACAAAGTACCTTAAATAGTTAGAGCTATGCACATTTTCAGGGAAACTATCTTTTGGTGCATGTGTTTTTTTCATTTGGGAACCCAGGTCATTCACGAATGATGAATGTAGAGATAATAAAAGAAAATGGATAGAGCCACGCTGTCAGTATGGAATTTCCCCATTTTGGGACTGAATTAGGAAAGGAATTTGTTTTTCTTAGTCGAATCAAGTATATTTTTGAGTTTATGGAAGAATCCTTTTTCACGCATTGTGATGTGCACAAAAACAGCAAAAGTTCTAATTGCATGGTTTGGGCCATTATGTTGACTTTTTTCATTCCTCTGCAGACATCCCTGTTAGTATCAACATAAGAATTTGTTTCCTTTCTTGACTTCTGTTTCTGTTTCTATTTCTTTTTCCTTATGCTATTCTTTCTCATGCTTCAGGCAGCTTCACCCCTCACTCCGGAGCCTTATTGAATTCTCTTTTGCATCAGGAAACAGTTCCAGAACTTGGTCTGCCTTGGGGGCCTGTCAGAGGAAAGTGAAATGTAAATACCAAAATATTTCCACCATTCCAACTGGACAGTGAAAAAATTAAACCAGTCAGGCAAAAAAGGAGGGCAGGAGGGTGGGAGGGGAAAGTTTTCTTGAAGCTATACATTTTCCCTATACAGTATGGCAGACTAATTCTTTGCTGTCAGGGTATATAAGAGTTTCAGGAATCGCTTCTAAATATTTAGGTAATGCATATGCAGAAATTAACTAATTGTTAATTGTCATGCCAGCCACATGACCACGGAGACGTCCTCGGACAAGCGCTGGCTCTTCAGCTTTGAAACGGAGATGAGCACCGGCCCCTAGAGTTGGAAACGACTAGAACGCATGTGCGGGGGAACCTTTACTTTTACCTTTGTAATTGTCTTTTTAGTCCTTTGGGAATACTTTGCTTATCCTTCAGCAGAAAAAAGTGAGTTATCAAACTGAATTAGGTCACAGCCAAATAATGAGCACATTTCTTGAAAGGGAATAAACCTATTGCACTGTCCCAAAAGATGAGAGTCTAATTCTCTTCCAAAAGCCTTTGATTAAATGAAATATTCCATTTCTTTGTTTGGTTCTGCTTTAAATAATTAAACTATTCATTTAAAAATGTTTTAAAACTGTGGCATCATCACCTTTAATATATTCACTGGCATCATTTCATACTGCCGTTTCCCTAGAAGATTTGTGAGAATACACATCTTTAGTCAAATAATGATGAAAAAGCTATGCACTCAGAACAGTTTTGTTTTACCAATCCATCTAAACATTAGGAATGAGAAATCATCCACATTTCAGATGAAAATTCTAGAATGTTGTTCCAATTGTCGCGTCTGAGTAGTCTTCAGAGATAAACACCCCACACACACCATCAAATGAGCACAGTGCTGTAATTTATATTGGATATGACAAGGACTTGAGTTAACTTTCTCACCTATATCAATTGTCCATTTGTGAGGACAAAAAGATATGGAAATACAGGAAAGGAGTACCATGCTTTCATATGGCAACACAGGATGAATATGTACTGTAATGTGCTAAGTACTTTGCATATTTGGTCATAAGCTGTACTTTCTATGGGGGAGTTGAAATAGTTGCTAAATATGACATAAGAAGGCTTGCATACTTTTCCTCAAAGTAGCTGTGTTTATTGCTTTCTGTCTCTCAATCAGCACTGTAATCATAGATTAGAGACAGCTGCCTTGTTACTTAATTTTATATTTACAATATTTTAGACTTAATTTTCCAAAATCAGAACCTTTTATATTGGCAAAACAAATTCTACTAGAAAGAAAATACACGAGTACTGTAGCATTTGTGGAGCAGAATATTTCTTTTCCAAATGCAAAAGTATGAAACTGAATCAGGCAATCAGAGCGAAGGAACATTTACTGTACACAAGTGACAGAATCCCACCAGGATACGACTTTTCATTATATTCAGCTCATGATTTCCAGTGCAGTTTGTGGCAGTGAATTCTTTCAGTTAATTATCAATGTCAGGAAGAAGGATTTGTGTATATTCAGTGACCTAAAATGATACGTCTGTCTTCCAAAGCAGCTCGTCAAATGGGACTCTCTCATTCCCCAAATTAGTCATATTACATTGCAATAAGCAGTCCCTGCAGAAAAACCAACAAAGCAAGAAATCAAGCAATGAATTCTTGCAATGGTATTCAGAGCCTATGAATGTATCTGTTTTACCCAAGACCTGACAATTAGACAGTGAAGAAAACCAACCTTTTAAAAAGGCCCTGCTTCAATAGGGATTTTTACTGTTGTGTTTTGTTGTAAATATGGCAGCAGTGAAGATTCAGCCTCTTCTCCTATAAGCATGAAAGGACTTGGCATTAGTCAAAAAAAAAAAAAAGAAAGAAAGGGAAAAAAAAGAAAAAAAGGAGGAAGTCCTAGAACATTGTTGCATAGTTTGTTTAAGGAGGTGGCCAGTGTGGCTGACATCCCATCACCATTATTGTTCATCACACAGTCAGCCAGATGTTCAGACTGGATTTGGCATTTTTGCCCACCCATCAAGTCCTTCCCAAGAACTTGGGATATGCAGATGTTGATGTTTGATGGCGTTAGAGGTATCCTAACAGAATGTAAGTTGTTCTGTTATTATCTGCTTTGCCTAGTATTCTGTATGTATTAATTCTGTACTCTATATTACTGTATTACCTGTATTCTGCATTTGTATTTTTTAAAAATGTACTGGCCATGTAATACGTTGTCTTCCCATATCTCTTTTAATTCTTTCCTATAGGCCAATTTGGTCTGTCCAGTGCTCAGTAAGTCTTCCTGAGGCTTCCTTCTTCACTGTCCTCAGATAGTCTTCCAATGCTCTTTTTTCTTCTCTAATAGTCTGATGTACTTGCTTCATTCCATGGCCATCTATTTTCCTTGGTAAATAGAGTCTGTCAATATCACTGTGAGGATGAAGGGCATGATTCATTGTCATTATTTTTCTGGTCTTCCTATCCATGGCTTCTAGTTCACCTTGAGTTCAATCCACTATTCCAGCTGTGTATCTAATGACAGGAATTGCCTAGATGTTAATTGCCTACATGGTATTTCCTCCACTGAGTTTGGACTTGAAGACTCTTTTTCACTCTTTGGATATATTCCCTTCTAACCTTTTTCTTGACCACAGTGTGCTTGATATTGTCAGTTTAAAGGATGCTGATCGTCTTCATCCAGACTCTTGATTTTATTTGCAAAGGACCTCTTGATTCCTTCATTTTTCACTATTTTTCCCTGTTAGATGGTGAGCATGGCAATTTGTCCAGTCTAAACTCCATTGAAATAACTTGACTGTATATACAGAAAGCGTTGAGCAGCAGTTGTGAATACTTAAAGGCAATGTCACAAAGAGAACATAAAGTAATGTTTCTCTTCTCCTTCCCTTGACATGTTTATGTTCCCCCACAACTAGTGTTGAGAAGCTTACTGTCTCCAGTGGTGGAAAAAGCATAACAATATTTCAATATACATGCCAAGCTCTTCCTGGAATTTGCCAAATGGTCTTTTAATATCCAATTGGGTGGTCATTTTTACATCTTGCAAGAAATCCCACAGGTTAAATATGTACTGGGCAAAGAAATGCTTCTTTCAGTCTCTCCCAATTTTCCTTGGACAGAGAAGGAAAAGAATGCTTCTCCATTTATTTCACACCTTCTATCATTTCCACCATGTTCTCTAAACTTGCTTTTCTAGACTAAAAAGCCTCAAATTGTAATGTCTTCTCATAGGGAAGATACTGCAACTTTTTCAAAGATTTGTTTATCTGGTCTACAAAATTTTTTGGAGACTCACTATTGAGGATGATATACCCAGAGGCCTCTACAGAATCTGGAGGCTTGATCAGGGTGATGAAACATGCATTGTGATGTTGCGATGCATGTTGTATCATTTATTTCTTTTTGCCCACACTCCAAGATGCTTTAGGAATAGCATCCAGTGAAGACTCTCTTATGCGCATATACAGTATGAAAAAGGTGGGCAGCTTTCTTTTGATGGCAACTATTAGGCGAGTGGAGCTGCCAAAAAAAAACAACAACCCCAATTTATCCTAGCTGAAGCAATAGAGGAGTCCTTGCTGTCTCAGCCCCACTCCCTTTCTTTCTCAGCATACTTGTTAATAAGTTCGGTTCACTTCCATTGAACTCAGCAAGGTTGGTAGGAATTCTTTATTTATTCAAGGTTAGTCTGCTACACTCAGTCACTCATATCTGCTAAACAATCAAGAATTAATGATAACACATCCATGGTAGAGTAGTAGCATATAAACAATTATATAAAAACTAAGCCACAACAGATAGCCATGAATATAACATGAAGAAACGGGGTGAAACAACAATAAATAACTAGGGAGCAGTAAATGTCAGGTACGTGGAAGTGAATTATTTATTTGATTTTTGTCCCGTCTTTTGTCTTACAGTTCATAAAGGCTTATATGGGAGCTTTAATTTGTTCTCAAGAACAACCTTGCCCCATAGATTTAGATAGGATGACAGAGAGAGACTGGCCCAAGGTCACTCAGTGAATGTCTGTAAACAAGCATGAACTTTTTTTTATTCAATACTAGCTGGCATCACTATGGGATATTAATGTTTCTCACACTATCATAAATTATTGTGAGGTTTGTGGGTGGTGGGAATGGGTCTGGGGGAATGGTGTATTCTACTCTTATAAAAATCTGTCCATCAAAACATAGTTTAGTACTGATATTGATGGATTTTGAAGTTCCCCAAATGTATTTTAATTTAGACATTGAAGAATTGTTATAGTAAAACCTGTATATTTTTGCTCAGTTTATGGAAAACTGTGCAAAGGTTTGTTCCATTTATTATTTTCACTTTCTAGGAGAAACAGTCATTTAGCTTAAGAAGAGGCAGGCACATTTCAGGAATTTCTCTTTGAAAAGATGTGAGATTTTGTAAGCTGTTTTTCTATTTTATTACCAGTGGGGAAAAAACAAAAAAATATACATAGTAATAAAATAAAATGTGAAAGCTCTGTTGGGAACAGCATAATATATAATACATAAATTTTATAACCTCACCCTAGAAATGTATACTTTGGTAGTTAGTGAGAAGAAAAGATTATGAAGATCTATGACTACTGTCAAAACATTGTCCCAATGAACAGCTACATAGCATTCTGCAAAAACCTTACCATATTTTATTATTTTTTATTATTCATATTGTTAGTTTTTCTTAAATCTTCTTTTGACTCTAATAAACATTTGCCTAAAGGATAAACATTTTTCTCTTTTCTTTTTAAGAGACTAAAAAAAAAGGGACAAATGAACCAGAAATATATATTTTTTTACTGTGGAACCAGATTGTGAAGGCATAGAGATAGTTTGGAAATCTTAACAACTTTTGAGAATCAGAAGTCAAGATCCTCAAATCACCTTCTTGTATTTCAAGTGAGCCACTTGTGCATCCTCCATTAATATAACTATCACTCTCAGGCTCTTGAAGGACTCATCTGACCATTTCTCTACTTGATTTTTTATTAGGTAAATGAAGATTTTCCTTCTGGTCAGTTGGCTATGAGTTCCTCTTTGAAGATGGGTGACCATCCTTTTGCAAATTAGATCTGGAAGGTAGTTTCTAGATTCTCTCTTCACAGCATGGGATTCAGTGAGTGGTGCTGATCAACTTGAAGAGTTTTTTCAATACTATCAAGTATGCATCTTTTTGGATAGGTAATCTCAGTTGGGATATGGTCTCACTCTTATCTCAGTGGCCAATTTTCCAGATAGTAATACTGTAAAATTATTTTCCTGCACAATTTCTACATGGCTTTTTAAAAATGACATCATGAAGGTACCAGAAGAGTTATCCTGAGAGATGACGTAAGATACAGTCAGTATCTAGGTAGCACTCAGCTGTACTTTTCCTTTTAATCTAATTTATGTAAGTCTTAAATAGCAAATACTATTCATTATACCAACTGGTGGTGGCAGGGTCTACGTGCACAGTGACCGACAGGCAAAGAAGGTGGATAACTTAATGACAACATCAACTCGTGTGTGTGCAGCTGTTGTGATAAAGACAAATTCCACTATTGGATCTTTGGAAAAGGAATTAAAAAATAAAACTGTCAGTATTGCATTGACTTCTTATAGATTTTTGGCGTGATCAGAATTATATATAACAATAGCATTTAGCATTTAGTCTTATATACTGTCTCATAGTGCTTTACAGCATTTACAGCATTCTCTAGGTGGTTTGCAATATAAGCATTATTTGCATACTGCCCCCAACAAGCTGAGTCCTCATTTTACCAACCTCGGAAGGATGGAAGGTTGAGTCAACCTTGAGCCCTGTCAGGATCAAACTCCAGGCTGTGGGCAAAGTTTGCCTGAAATACTGCAGAATTTGCCTGCAATATTGCACTTTAACCACTGGGACACCATATAGTATGTTTTAGTTCATGCTTCAAAAATGGTTCATAGAAAATACAGTATTTTGGACCTCACACGAATATAAGAACAATAGCACATCATCATTCAAGCAACCACCTTTTTGAAGGCAAAAAAAGATGTTGCAATTGTCTCAAATTCTTAAAGTAGTGATGTCTATTTTCAGGCTTATATGGCATCCAGAAGGAAGCATGGCTGCTTTGATGAGGAGAGAGAGATGAGTTTCTTAATACCCAAGGCCCTCTTTTTGAAACATGCATGGCCCTAATATACTTAAAGAAGTAGTGGCCCCTCTGGGTTCAGAAGTAGGTCCTTGGGGAATATAACCAAGTCAATGTTTGTCATTTTAAATCCTTGCTGCAATATTATTATAGTGGGAGCTAGATTGGTATAGGATTTAAAGGCATTGGGCTACAAACCAAAAGATTTTGAATTCTAGTCCCATCTTGGAGACAAGACAATGTATTTGGGCAAGTCACTCTCAGTCTTTGGAAGAAGATAAGGAAAAATCCAAAATGTTGCCAAGAAAACTGCAGGGATTTGTCCAGCCATATAGCCAAAGGTCAAAACTGCCTTGAAGGCATAAAAAAATTAAAAAATGAATTATTTAAAACAAGTTATGACACTTGTACTGTTATCCCTTGAAGCTAGAAGTTATTTCATATATTAATTTTATTCATTTTTTTTGCAGAAGCTCATGTTCTTTTGAATTAGATCCTACCGGCATGTGTTCTATATGGATACTGCATGCTCATCTGATTCTTGTCTGACACCTCAAGGATAAAAGGAGAACGACAAATAATGATCATGTTAGATTGCCTGCGTGATTTATTATAAATCTATGAGCAGAAGCTTTTTTGCATTTTCTCTTTGCAGCAATACGTTTATCATGTGATGTTCTTTGTACTTTCCTCTTCTGTCTCCTGTTCACTTCCTAATCAAATGTGCATTGGCAGTCCAGTTGAGTTGCCAGGTGCACAGAAGCTTCAGATATCTCTGGGAAAGGATGATACTGATAATGTTTTGTTGGTTCCCAGGGGCACTTGGTGCATCTGTCCATATAGCGCAGAGGTCTCCAACCTTTCTCAGTTGGTGGACCAGAGGAAAAGGGAAGGGGAAGCATTTTACACATATGCACGTGCGCACACACAAACGGGGCTGCAAGCACAAGTGATGCAAATGGGGTGGTGCAAGAACCTGTGTGACACTCACTAGCAAAGCTTGTTTTTGCCATGCAGTGCCCCATTTTTTCCATGCAATACCCCATTTTCACTGCAACAGCGGTGCTAGGGCGAGTGGGGGGTGAGTGTGCGCACACATGTGCGTGCCCTGGCTAGCCTGTTCTGTGGCTTGCTGGCCAGTAGGCCATGGTCCAGTAGTGGGCCACTGCCCACAGGTTGGGGACCCCTGATATTGCAGGAATGTGTGTCGTGGAACCCAAAAAGGTCAAGATGATCACAACCATCTTTAGCCCTTTTTATGTGTGCCATGATTGATGGAAAAAGGGGTGGAAGTGGGTGGGTTTGGGGTGGGAGGGATTTGGGGATATATTGTAAAATTTTGTTTTTTGTAAAACTCTTTAATAAAAAAAAGATTTCTCTAAAAAAAAAGAAAAAGGGGTGGAGCTTTGATCACATGGTTATAGCAGCCATATTGATTTTTTTATTCATTTCCTGCCAATATCCCTTCATTTGAGCATCAGGTGCATTTTGGTTATTGCTTTTAAAAAAAGAGCTGAAACCTTTTCATTTTAGATTACCCAGATTGGAGAGTGCCTGAAATATGATTTAGAAAAAAAGAAGATATGCATTTCTCTAATCATGCTGGATGTTTTGTAATAATAGCTTTAGAAAAATACCCCTACTGGTAGCCCTCGAGTTTCAACTATAATGGAGCCTGCTCATCACAGTCATAACTCATGTGGGTTGTAAAGTGGGTTGCTCATGGAACCAAACCCATTTTACAACCTTTTTGTGATCATCATTAAAGCAAATCACCACAGCCATCAGGTGAACCAATGGCTTGCTATAGTCACAGTTTTGCTGAAAACCAGAAATAAATGCAGTTTATTGGCAAAACTGTAGTAAAACATGGTCATGCGGGGTGACTGTTGGAACTTTGAATCCAGGTCATACGTACTTCCAGGTAGCTCTGTCAGAACTTCAAACAGTCCCTAAGCATCATAAGTTGAAAGCTACCTGTATCTGTTTCAGGAACAAGTTACTCTATTTCAGTACTCCCTATACTATATCTATACAGATACTGCATATATATATATATCTGTATAACTATATAGAAGAGCAACAAAGATGATAAAATGTCTTGAGGCCAAATCATAAGATGAACATTTGAGGGAACTAGCTACATATGTCTAGCCCAGGGGTGTCAAACTCACAATTTCATGCCAGCAATGGGGTAGGTGCGGTTTCGCCATGACGCATCTGGCCTGTGGGCCGGCAGTTTGACACCCCTGATCTAGCCTATCAAAGAGAAACATCAGGAGGGGCAGGACAACTGTCTTCTAGTACTTGAGATGCTGTCACAGAAAAGAGGGGATTGATTTATTCTCCAAAGCACCTGAGAGCAGGACAAGAAGTAATGGGTGGAACTAGTTAAAAAGAAATCCAACTCAGAATTAAGAAGAAAATTTCTGACAATGAGAACAATTAATCAATGGAATAAGCTTGCTTCCCAGAATTATGGGTGCTCCATCATTGGATGTTTCAAAAATAGACTGGACAATCATTTGTCTAGGGTGGTACAAGTCTCCTGCCTTGAGCAAGGGGTTGGACTAGAAGACCTCCGAGGTCCCTTCAAGCTCTATGAGTCTACATTCTATGAAAAGTTTGCTAGACAGCACAAGATATGATTGCATAGATAAAATCTTACAAACTCCATGGGGGATGCTCCTGACAATAAGGAAGAATATCTGCAAATTTTACTTTAAAATAACATTCTTAGATTAAATATTTTATGTACAGCATTCACTTTTATCGATTTGAATGATAAGAGCTTTACTGTATATGTTGAACGCTTCATATCCATTACAGGGTTTAATTTGCTGTGCATGCCATATGATACGGTCCCAGTAAGAATTCTCTCCTCTGTTTACCTGGGATGTACATTAAAAATATCCCAGAAAGGAATGCTTATTATGTCGTTAAACTCACGTTCTGCCTGGCTGTGAGACAGAAATGAGGAAGGAGCATGACGTTTTAGAAATACAGGGATTCCAGTTCAGAAAGCAGGTATAGCACTATGAAAAGAATAATTGTATAATACAGTATATATTTTGTATTAATTTATTGAATTGGACTGTTGTATTTAATATTTCTTTTAATTTTTATATATTGTATTTTATTGTATTGCCCTGTACACCGCCCTGAGTCCTTCAGGAGAAGGGCGGTATAAAAATAAAATTAAATAAATAAATAAATAAATAAAATATATACATCTCTCTATATAGAAGAGCAACAAAGATGATAAAGGAACATTTAAGGACAGAGACAGAACTGTATCAAAAAATTGTATAATACGAAGTTTTTTGCACAATTCTGTGTTGTCCTATCTTAAATCGGTTTCATTCAGCAAAGTCGCAATTTTTTCTGAGGTCTGTTTTAGAGATCTACCGGTAAATGATCTTCTGATGCACAGATAAAATAGTTAACAAAGACCAGATTGGATACAATTCTGTCTCTGTCCTTAAATATTCCTTTAAGATCTTTCTGATAATTAAAGCCATTGTTTTCTCTGCTAAATAAATCATTCATGTGCAATATCAGGAGAAAAAAAATTTGAGCAAGCTAAATCAATCTGTAGTTAATATTTGGTAGCTTTTCTCCATGTTTTGACGATAACAGTGCATATTGTTTCATACAAAACTGGACTAGAGAGTCTGTTTTTTCATATGTGTACAAGATGATTTATATAAATATGTTCATTACCGTTAGCAGTAGCAATAGCACTTAGACTTAAACACTGCTTCACAGTGTTTTACAGCCCTCTCTAAGCTGTTTATAGAGTTAGCATACTGCCCCCCCCCAACTATCTGGGTCCTCATTTTACTGACTTCAGAAAGATGAAAGACTGAGTCAACCTTGAGCCGATCAGGATTGAACTGCTAGCAGTCAGCAGAATTAGCCTGCAATACTGCATTCTAACCACTGTGCCACCATGGCTCATTAATGGAAACAACAAGCTACAGAAACACAGTTCATACAGAAAGGGAAAACGGGAAATATTAGGGCTCAAACCATCAGTGTGCCATAAGAATATGAGTGACAACAGAATGTATTATTCCTAGAGAAAGATTGTTTCATAAGGTATTAATTATCGTTGCACTGTTAATCGGCTTTAAAATAGGTCATAGCCCTATGTCTCAAACTAGTGTTCCAGATTTTAGGAAAGGTGACTTCAACAAGCTAAGTAAAGAATGGGAAGGATTTCCATGGATAGAAAATACTAGAGGAAAATAACAACAGTATTCACAGTGCTTGAGAATCTCTTAAAAGTGAGATAAAGGCCAAACAAGACAATGCCACAGAGAAAGAAAAACAAGAGATTTTGATGAGACCAGCATGGTTGCCTAAAGAGTTCTCAGACAAAAAGAGGTAAAGGAGTCCCTGCAGATTTTATTCCGCTAGCCATTGCCGACTATAGGGGGTGGTTCTCATCTGTGCTTCAAGGCCATTGAGCCAGTGCCATCCAAAGATGTTTCCGTGGCAGAGTGCTTTGTGACAAGCTGAGGGACAAAAAGGACAAGTATAAAAAAATGGGAAGAGGGGTATATAACTAGGGCAGAATATCAGCAAATAGCCCAAATCTGCAAGGACGGAGTCAGGAAGGCTAAGGTTCAGAATCAGTGAAGATTTGTGAAAAAATGCCAAAAATGCCAATTCCCTCCCCCCGCCATTTCTTTCAATATGTAAGGAGCAAGAAGAAAGTCAAGGAAATGGAATGGTGGCTTCATCCAGGTGACATGAACATGCCCTTGTCCCCTACTTAGCCACCTCCTAGCTTTTTATTAGTTGTGTCTACTGCAGGGGGAAACATCATGGGGGCCTCACTCAAATTGGGTTGATTGGTGTTGTACTACTGTGGTTACCCTCAGGAGGTACTTGTCTCCCCCCTTTTCTCTTTCTCTTCCATCCTATTTTTATCCATCTTCCCTAGAAAATCAGTTTAGACCATTTTAAGTAGTTCACCCAATACAAGGATTAGTGGACTGCAGACTTATTTAATCTCCCCAAAACTCCAGGATATTGGGGGCAAAATCTAACCTCCATTAGGTTATTAAAGGTTTTTTTTTAACCTAACAGCCTCCAAAATGGGTTTGAGAATTCACATGACATGATAATTCACATTCCTGCACATGAAGCATCTCATGCTTCACTACATTTCAGTTGTTAGGTTGCCGCATTCTGACTCACAACATAATCATATAAAAAGTTTGTACATTCTTGTACTTTCCTCCAGTTTTCATTAGGTGATTTCCCCCCACCTCTCAACAAGACATTTGCTATATATTTTTTTTTATCACTGCTGGGGAGTGACCCTTGCTATGAATTTACTGTGATTATAGTCAAGAATTACAACTAGCAGTGTTGTCCTCTCTGATCTTCCTTGGCAACCTTATGACTAATTCAGGATTTCTGTCATGTAGGTATGTTTAAAGATTCATAATTATTGTCCTAATTCTTTTTTCCTAGCCCATCTCTCTCTTGTACCCTACTCTGTGAGAGTATGCATATATGAGTCAGCAAGACTTCTCAAGTTATAACAAAAGAAAAGATTGATGCCCATTTTTACACTAGTTTCATATTATTAACCATGTTAATCTTTGGGCAGATAGAAGAAAATACTGTTTTTAAAATGAATTAGCAGTGGAATTTCTCAAAAACTGTCTTAACAAGTCAACTGAAGATCTTTATGTTAATTTAAAACAATAGTCCCATTGTAAAGAAATGAAAGAGCAGAGAAGCAACATCTTCTGGACTCATTTCAGCTTGCCTGTGGGGACTTCAAAATATCACCTTTCCTTCTTGCCTTCAACATGCCTGCATGATGAGGAGACAGCATAACTAATGGTGCTGCAGGATACCTTATAACCCATCTGTCACTGCAGCATTTGGGATTGATGAAGTACTGGCACACCTACATGGAGAAAGAAGAATGGATCCATGCAACTAGTCCATAAATCATCTTTTGTTATTGTCTTTGTCACTCTTCTTTATTTTTCTTCCTTGTAAAAACCAACTATTGGCAGATTTGAGAAAAGTTGGAAACTTCTCTCATAGAAAATACAGGCTAGGATATAAAGAAACCTTCTAGATACTAAGGAAATCAGAGGAGAATTGCTGGGGGCATCAGATCATTGCCTTCTCTTTTTTTATTGAAAAGTTTTACAATTTTTAAATACAATGAACTCCCCCCTCCCCCTCCCCTCTCCCCAACCCTCCCCTCCCCTCCCCTTCCCCCTCCCCGACTTCCCAGAGCTGAATACAGGGTATAAAAATACAAACATAAACTAAAATATGCTAACAACAAAAATAAAACATTAAGTTCTATCGGACTTTAACTCTCCAGAATCATAATATTAATAAAGTAACACATAACTAATCATACATCATAAAAATCCACTACTTATTCAAATGCTAAATGAAACTTTTTAGTCCTATATTCTGAATATATTCAATCCATCTTCTCCATTCCACAATATATCTCTGTTGCGATTGATCTTTCAAATATGCCGAAATCTTTGCCATTTCTGCCAAGTTGGAAACTTTCAAAGTCCACTCTTCTATAGTCGGCAATTCCTCCTTCTTCCAATATTGCGCAACTAAAAGTCTTGCCGCCGTAATTAGATGCAACATCAACTTAGTGTCTATAACAGTAGTATCTGTAATAATACCCAATAAAAACAATTGCGGAGAAAACTTTATCCTTTTCTTAAATATCTTTTGCAGATCATTGCCTTCTCAAGCGTCTCTGACCCTCCAGATTTCTGCAGTTCCTCTACCTCTTACTTCTGTAACTGAATTATTCTGAGGTAAAAGCTCTAGCTCTGATATTGTACTGCTCTGTCCCAAGAGAGGTTAAGGCAGCAATCTTCAATTATCTGAAGGACTGTCACATAGTGGACATTATCTATTGTCCCAAAGAACCAATGGGTGGAAATATCAGAGAAGAAGGATCAGGTTAGACATTAAGAAAAACCATTAAGCAATCAGCTGGGGCAAAATGTTACCTGAAAAAGCAATGATTTCTCCTTTTTTTAAAAAAAGAATTTTGGAATAGATGCTGGAGCTTCATCTTTCAGATGATGGGTTATTTGATCCTGCTCCATGCAAGGAGTTGCACTAGATCAGGGGTCCCCAACCTGTGGGCCGCAGTCCACTACTGGGCCATGGCCTATTTGCAATTGGGCCAGGTGAATGGCGGGCTGGGGTGTACTGGCACTCACAGCCCCACTCGTGAGAATGACAGGTGTCGGCACTCACAGCCCCATTTGCGTAAGTGAAGCTGTGTGCACAGTATTGTGGGCCAGTAACTTGGTCAAGCTATTCTCCAAAGCACGTGAAGGCAGGACAATAAGCAATGGATGGAAAATAAAGAGAGAAGCAACCTAGAACTAAGGAGAAATTTCCTGACAGTTAGAACAATTAATCAGCAGAACAACCTGCCTCTAGAGGTTAGAAGATTTTAAGAAGAGACTGGACAACCATTTGTTTGAAATGGCATAGGATTTCCTGCCTGAGCAGGGGGTTTGGACTAGAAGACCGCCAACTCTATTATTATTATTAAATGAAATGGTTGCTAAGTGAAATTGTGATTGTGCTTATGATCTTACTTCAAGCTTTCTGTTCCTTTATAAACCTGCATAGGTTGTAAATTGCAAGAACTGGTCATAAAGTTACTATCTCATCATCTTTGTAACTTTGAAGCAGTCACTAAATGAGGACTACTTGTACATGCAGTGTATAGATCCAGTAATATCACTGCCAAGGGTTTCAATAAGTTTAATTAAATGTCTTACTTTAAATAAGTTCCTTAGGCAAGCACTCCACCGTAGGGACCCATAAAGAATGTGAACATTAATTGCATTTGAGATTAGCCTTGGTGAATTAAATTCACAGAAACTGATACTGTTTGTTCTTAAGCTATAAATATTAGGCTTTTCTATATCCAACTACTGGCAACTTTACTGCAACTTGGAATATCTGTTCATCCAGCTTTGGATGGGAAAACGGGTCTCAGTAGAGTATTAGGACAATGAAGGGATGAAAGCTAACTTTGGATTCCATTTTTTAAATTAATATTATTTTTATCTGAATAGCCTTTCTTTTCATCACTGACAAAGAGTTTTCATCACTACAAATAGTTTTACAACTGAAATGATAAATTCCAAATAAGCGTACATACATTTCTATGACTTGTCTGTAAACAATAGGATATACTGTTAGTGAGGCAACAGGAAGAAAACACATACATGAAAACAGAGGCTGAAATATGTTGTTGAACCACCCCCCCCACAAGGTTGCTAATCTACAATATCTGCAGAAATATCACTTGCTTGCAAGCAAGAACTGGGGGGACTAAAAATAGACAGTCACAGAAAATGAAGAAGATAAAATGCTTTAGGACAGTGATGGCGAACCTTTTAGGGACCGAGTGTCCAAACTGCAACCCAAAACCCACTTGTGTAACATCGGGTGCTGGGTGGGTGTGGCCCATTGGGTGGGCGTGGCTGTGGTGGTAATGGTACACTGGGTGGGACTAAAAAGTTCAATCAATCAATTCCAACTTTGCGAGATCTTTTTTTTTTCCGTGAGAAGTTGAAATTGATTGAACCTTTTTTTTTTGCACACAGACGCAGAGGCCTAAAGTGAAAAAGTTTTATAAAACCCAGCTGAAGGCCTAGGACTGGGGCAACGGTGCGCGTTCCCACAGAGAGGGCTCTGCATGCTACCTGTGGCACGCATGCCATAGGTTCGCCACCACGGCTCTAGGACTTCAGAATTCAAGAAGACAAGTACCTGTCACATAATATTCCAGGCTTAACAACTGTTGATAAGCGAGACAAAATATTTAAAAACCAGTAATCTATTGTAAATTTATTACCAGGTTCACATCTTTTGTTTCTGCATGCTGGAAATAGCCAATAGAAACACTGGCACCCCACAAGCAATTCCATCAACAGACACACTGATCTACAACCAGCCTATGAACTTCTCAGAATCCTAGTCACCCACACAGCTGACCAGAGACAGCACCAATACTCAACCAACCCACACAAGCCTCCTTCCCCACCCCCCCAGCAGTTCACCTCCCAATGACCCTGACCTGGTATAACTTCCCGATCACAAGACACATCACCAGCCTCTCTCTTATGACTCACACCTGACCCTCTGATGATTCACACCCTCCAATGAACCTGACCTGAAGTAATCTCCCCCTCACAAGACTTATCAGAAGCCTCTCACCGATGACCCACGCTTGACTCATCACAAGACCCTCACTTGACACACCAACACTTGAAGCCCTTATAAACAGAAGACACAGACACTCCCTAAATGCTGCTGAAGATGTTGCCTAGCCTGGTAATGAAACATTTGGAAATCAACCTACAAGTTTGGAGAATGAACTTTCACCCTTATCCTACATCTGAGCTGCAGATATTTGCCACTATTACAGAGACAAAAAAAAGTCTGGATCGTAGACCTTGCAGCACCTAAAGACAGCAAAATAGAGGAGAAAGAACTGAAGAAAATCACAAAATACAAAGACCTGCAAGTAGGAAGTAGAACAATTGTGGCAGAAGAAAGTAAAGAATAAAGTACCAAGAGTAACAGGTACCTTTGATGCAATCCCAAAGCATCTGGAACAACAATGGAACATAATCAGCATTGACAAAATCACTATCAGTCAATTGCAAAAGGCAATTTGACTTGGAACATCCTTTAACACAGAGGTCCCCAATCTTTGGTGTACCAGGGACCAGTTCTGTGGAGAGAGAAGTTTTTCCATGGGTTGGAGAGTGCATGGTTTTGTGTGCTGCCTGCATCTCACGGATGGGGCTTTGCTTGTTTGTGCAGACCGGTTGATGGCATAGCGTGGCCCAGTGCTGGTCCAGGGACTGGGCTTTGGGGACCCCTGCTTTAACACCATCAAATAAATCCAGCCTATCCCAGGTCTTTGGGAAGAACATAATAAGAAGATGAAAGTACTGAATCCAGTCTAAACATCTGGCTGACTATGTGACCATCACGATCAAAATAATAATAGAATAATAAGGGGATAACACTGAAGCTTTGTTTTACTCCTCTGTGGTGGAGACAGGCTCACACAAGAGAGCCCAAAAGCTGAATTTACTAATTAATATTAATGCAGAGAATGGAACAATTAGAGGAACAAGCATTTGGGCAAGTGATAAGTGAGAACCCCTCCTTATATACCTGGAACAAGCAATGTGGGTAGATGGACTGTGGCCTTTGTAGAGTTTGGCAAGGATCAAGTAGTCAGCACTAGTTCCAGGATCTTAGATAACTATTACATTATAGAATTATTGTATAACCACTGTGTGACTGCTTCTCAAATTTGAATAGTTGATCTATCTACCATGTCAGACTATAAATCCACCTAGAAGAATGCAAACTCTTTAAAATAAGTGTCTTTTCTAGCTATGTTACTGGACCTCTGAAAACATTAGAGATATCATGATTGAACCATTCAAGATACTCCATCCATCACTCATCACAAACTCCCTTACCTATGCAACCAAGATCAAGTCTACATGTTTTCTGTGAGCAGTTAATCCCATTTTCCCCCAATTGGATCCATTTCAGTTTATCAACCTGGATTCTGGATAGAATTGAAATTAAGCAAGATGATCCTTAAGTATTGGGAATGGTAATGTTGTGCTAACCATGCTGCTTTACTTCCCAGACACTGTATGAGGACATTAACTGAGCTAACTAATGAAATGAATCAGAAAGATTGGTTTGACTGGGTATGTGAAGGAAAACAGAGAGAGCAAATAAAGGCCATCTTCTCAGTCCTTCAGAAATAGTTACAATCAGATGAGTAACACAGAAGGTAAAGAAAGAGCTTAGATTTCCTGACCTAGCAAACAAAAAGGCACAGCCACAATGAAGTTAGGGCCTGTGCCAATTCCCTGGTGGGGCCTCTTGATTATGTTACACGATCCACTCAGAGTATCACACATTTTATTGCCAATTGAAGGATATGCACTAAAGGAGTATTTTAAATCAAAGGGAATATGGGCCAAAAGCCAGTTATTTTAAAAATCTTCAACCACTTTGATAACCACATAGACAGTTTCTTGTGTGTAACTGTTGATAATGTATATTTCACTATCAGCATTCTAATGCTGCTTAATTACTGATCAATGCTATATTAAAGATGATTGTTTAATTTTAACTTTTTTTTTTGCAGGGCAGACTGTATGGAGCCTACATAGATTACTGAGCACAGTAAATGTCTGCTTTAACAAGCCCATAATTGTGCGTTTTGTAACATTGGATTCTCTGTAATAGCTACAATGGAGCCAGTGTAACCTATTAACCCAGTAATGCAAATATCTAGGTTAATTATATCTGAATGTTGTCGCTATCAATAATTATCAAAAGAAAAGATGATGAAAGGAAGGAAAGGAATTTCAGGACAGGAAACTTCCACACATTCAACTGAATATATAACATCATCAACTGCACATTCCAAGTCCAATGACATGTAGCCAAGTTCTGTAAATGGTATTTTTTATTTTTTTGCTTAGGTAAGTGAACTATAGGGGGGGAAAAGCATTGAATAATGAGAAGTGGGATTGTTCAGAACTTTGTGCAAGCCAAGATTATTTTAAATCCCTTCTTTTCTAAATTGTAAACCTATCCTCAATATAATGTAATGATTGATTTAAAAGACATCAGACATCAGGTCAAGGAGAGTCACATCTGCCATCTTCAGCTTGGCACCTTGCTGGAATCCTTCCATCAACTGTTGTGGGGTGGGGAAGGAGAAGGGATGGGCAAATAGCATGTATGGGGGAGAGATGGGAAAAAGGGAAGGGGGATGACAGCTTTGATGGAGGCCAGAGGTGTGAGAAACCAGCCTGTGCAAGTCTTCAAGGCCATGCAGCTTGGGAAAGGAATGCAGATTGCGCCAAACATCTGAGCGATTTTCAAAAGACCAAGGTGGCCTACCATTGGTTGAAGACAAACTGGTCAAGGGGGGAGGGCTGGGATGAAGGGGGAAAGTTCATAACCTTTTGTGTGTGAACTTTAGTTCTAGCCTGCGTTTACCGCAACCAACGTCCCTTAGTAACAGTACATATCACTTTGACCAAATGGAGTTGAGGGTCTTTCTTTCCTAGGGACCTGACTAGGGAAGGTCTGTGCATTTTCATTACGGTCTTAAATTGAATTGTAGTGGATTCTTGTATGATAGTATATTTGATTATTTTGCATTGCATCTTGGTACAAGGAAAATAAAATTACTCTTACCTATTCAAATGTGGACAGACAAATCTGATATCAAAGACGTAAAATAAATATTGTATTCATGCTGATATGCTAACATCAGGGTATCTGCAGAGCATCAGTAAAGTCAAAATTTATGCCACTGCTACATGGTTGAAGCCCTGCACCTTTTTAAAACAATTCTTCCTTCTTTATGCTGTCTCCCCTACCCCAATTCCAGACACCCCTAAAAGTGACAGTGAATAGAAGAACACAACACAGTTGTAAATTACAAGCAAAGGGAAGCAAGTAATCCATCCTTCCCTAATCTGATCCTTTATATAGGAAATCACTTGTTCAAGAGGGATACAGTATATACACTAAAGAGGACTCACAGCCAGAAGACATTCTTACAATTCGGAAGCTTTTCTCAAACTCTAAATACAGAATCAACCTCTGCATAATTTGCCTCAACATTGTTCGACTGAAACAATCACCAAGAGTCATCAAGTTAGAGACTGCTCCAGGTCTACATACAGTAATTGCAGAGCTAAGTTCATTCCTCCTCCCCACCCACCCCCATATTGGGTGAGGAACTGATAAAAACAGAAAATTTTATAAAACTAAATATAGTACTGGCTGACAGACAATATGTACCATAGTTTGTAAGCTTGCAAGAAAAGTGATATTGTTATGCCTTCTTACCAATTTTCTCTTTCATCAAAATAAAACAGCAAGCTGTTAACATAACAAGCTTTGCCAGTGCAGGAAAATGGAGAATTTAAGGTGAAGTCAAGAGAACAATTGACTGCAGAGGGGTTTATTTAGTTTTAAATGTGTTTCATATGCACAGTTAAGAGAAAGATTTAACACAGACAAAAAAATAACTGGAGTTGAACACCAGAAAATAGAATTTGAAACTTAAATTATATACAAATGATGAGATTGTGATTGCAAAAATGTATAAACTAAATCTTTGCTAAGATTTGAAATGGAAGAGGAACTGATTAAGGATTACATGATGAAATGGGCCATGAATTTTGGTTAAAATGTACAGATAATGGGAGAAAAGATGGTTAAATGGAATAAAATTGATATTGTGTTACAATTTAAGAGACAATTTTTATAAAATGATATACTGTTGGTATATGACTCCAGAGACATTATCAAATATGTATAATGGTGCTTCAAGTCAATATTGGAAATATGAAAACAGGAAGAGACTTTTACCACACATGCTGGACATGAAGAAGCTAAAACATTCTGGATACAAATATATACTATGATACAAAGAATTTTAAATATGAATATTGGAAAAAACAGTTTATTTAAAATTGGGACTTATGGATAGTCAATTAGAAAAAACTCATGGAAAACTGATTTGATATATGGTGACTGCTTCAAGACTATTATATGCACAACAATGGAGGAACATTAAGATTCCCACAATGAGAAATGGATAATAAAGATGATACAAATGGCAAAAGTGACCTGCTTGGTCAGAGATAAAACAAGTATTTTTATGAAAATCTTTTGTGGATTTTTTTTTGCTGAAAATGGAAAAACGTGAAGTGCTATTTATAGATTTGATGACTGAAAAATGATTAAATAATGGACTGAAACATTTTGTAGTGTTAAGCAGGAAGAAACATAATGAACTTGTTTTAACTGTTGAAAAGGGTAGAAGTTATTTTCTTTTCCTGGTTCTTGCTCCTTTAATTCTTTTTCTTTCTCTGTCTTGTTTTTCATGCTATTTTACTTTTTTATCTTTCTCTTTTTTCTTTATATTCCTTCTTTACATTTAATTTCATGCAATATATATATATATATATATATATATATATATATATATATATATATATATATATATATATATATATATATATATATATATATATATATATATATATATATATATATATATATATATATATATATATATATATATATATATATATATATATATATATATATATATATACTGCTCAAAAAATAAAGGGAACACTTAAACAACACAATGTACTGTATTTAATAGTAGCATGTCTTATCTTGTGTTCCCTTTATTTTTTTGATTATATATATATATATATATATATATATATATATATATATATATATATATATATATATATATATATATATATATATACATACATACATACATACATACATACATACATACATACATACATATATATATATATATATATATATATATATATATATATATATATATATATATATATATATGTTGTGACTCAGGGCCAGCCTGTGGGTCCGACAGCCGGCTCCGATGTATCGGAGGACTCAGATGTGGGGGAGGAGGGAAACGAACCGGCTGATGATGATGATTTGGAGGCTTTGCAGAGCCCTCAGCCGGGGACCTCTTCTCAGCTGTGTGAGCCCGAGAGTGCGGAGGATGACGACCCACAGCTGGCCCTGTTCAAGGACGCCCGACGCAGGAGGCAGACGAGCAGGGACAAACAAAGAAAGACTATGGGACTCCTCGGGAGGAGGCACAGGGAGACCACGCCCTGAGCTCTCTATAAAAGAAGTGTTTGGGGAGGGGCTGGTTGCTGAAAGCAACTTTTCCCGCTTGAGAAGACAAGCTCTTGTGTTTTTGTTAACTGCGTAATTAAATCTTGGCAGAAGCCTTTTAGCCTTGGACGCTTTCCAGACTCTTCTTTTGATTAGGGGTGCGAGAAGAGGGCTGGTTCAGAACAGTTTGCTTTCAGCCACCCACCCCTTAATACTACGATGGAGCAGCTTCTTGCCGAGAATGCCCAGCTCAACCAGCAACTCACCTTGCTGGCCACTCAGGTGGCACAACTGCAGGCTCAGGTACATGCTGCCCCCCCACCCAGGAGGAAATGTCAGATAGCTATGCCGGATAAATTTGCTGGTAATCCAGAACTGTTTCCTGCCTTCCTGGGACAATGCCAGCTTTATATCAGCGTGAGAGCAGCTGATTTCCCCACTGACCGAGATAAGGTGGGATTCGTGTTGAGCCTTCTGTCGGGAGATGCAGCTCGTTGGGGCACGCCTCTGTTGGCACAGCCTAGCCCTTTGTTGGATAACTTTGGGGGGTTTTGTGACCATATGCGCCTCATGTACGAGGACCCGATTAAGGCGCAGACTGCCACCCGACGCCTGAAAGCTTTGAGGCAGGGTCAGCGCCCTCTACAGGCCTATATCAGCGATTTCCGGCTGCTTAGCCAGGATTCCGCCTGGAATGAGGCTGCGCTCGTGGATGCCTTTCAGGATGGCTTGTCAGAGGAGATGTTGGATGAGCTGGCCCGCGTGGACATTCCCTCAGACCTGAATGGGCTGATCCATCTTTGTCTGCGGATCGATGCCCGGCTGCAGCAGCGTAAGAGTCGCCGTGCCACCCCACAGACCCCTGCCGCCCCTGTTGTGCGTGAGCCCCCAGTCCAGAGGGAGGAGCCAATGGAGCTGGGTGCCGCCAGGTCCCGTCTATCGGTGACGGAAATGGACAGACGACGATCGGAGGGGTTGTGTTTTTACTGTGGGGACCCTGGACATTTGGCTGCTTCTTGCCCGAAGAAGCGTCAGCGGGCGTCAGTGACCAAGCCTGCCCCGAGAAAGTCCCCTGCTTTGCTATCGGGAAACGGCCCGAGCCCGATCTAGACGGTGTGAAAGATCGGGCGACCCACAACGATCACGCCGAGCGACGCCGTTCCGACGGTGCCTGTGAACCTCCACGGCATTTGATTTTGGAGGCACGACTGATCCTTCCTGGCAAGCCAGAGGGGATTCCGGTCCATGCCTTAATTGACTCTGGGGCTACCACTAACTTTATGGATTCGGCCTTTGTGGCCAAATGGGCTGTTCCCCAGTGTCCAGTGGATCCGCCCATGCTTGTGGAGACCATCGATGGTCGAGTGCTCCTGTCCGGGCCTATCACGGCCGCCACGCAACCCGTGTGTATGGCCATCAGTACCCATGTGGAGGCCATTCAGTTTTACGTCACTTCGGATCTGCACTTCCCCGTGGTCTTGGGACTAGCGTGGCTCCGGGCGCATGATCCACAGATCTATTGGTCTCAGAACTTGGTCACCTTCCCAAGTTTGCAGTGCGTGGACCACACCCGCCATATCTGTGCCGGCCAGGTGGAGGGTTCCTCAGGGGTTTCCTTGCCTCCCGTACTGTCCGACTTTGCTGACGTGTTCAGCGAGTCAGAGGCGGACCAATTACCCCCGCACAGGCCCTACGACTGCTCCATTGACCTAGTCCCTGATGCGCCTCTCCCAGTGGGGCGTTTGTACTCCATGTCGGAGCCCGAGTTGGCTGCATTGCGGGACTTCCTGACAAAGAACTTGGCTCGTGGTTTCATCCGGCCCTCGTCCTCGCCAGTGTCTGCGCCCGTGCTCTTCGTCAAAAAGAAGTCGGGCGAGTTACGACTTTGCTGTGACTACCGGAAACTCAATGCCATCACGGTGCGTAACCGCTACCCGCTGCCCCTCATCCCCGAGCTCTTGGACCGACTCCGGGAGGCTAAGATCTTCACGAAACTGGACCTGCGTGGAGCTTACAACCTCGTCAGGGTTCGGCCGGGTGATGAGTGGAAGACGGCGTTTGGTACTCGCTATGGACATTTCGAGTACACGGTGATGCCATTTGGCCTGACCAACGCCCCCGCTGTGTTTCAGCATTTTATGAACGACATCTTTCGGGATCTGTTGGACCAGTTTGTTGTGATTTACCTGGACGACATCCTGATTTACTCCCCGTCGCGAGAAGTGCATCATCAGCATCTCCGTCAGGTCCTGCAGCGCCTCCGGAAACATCGGCTGTTTGCCAAGTTGGAGAAGTGCCAGTTCTACCAGGTGACCATTGATTTCTTGGGTCACCGCATTTCTCCTGAGGGCATCGCCATGGATCCAAGTAAAGTTGAGTCGTTGCAGAGTTGGCAACCCCCGCGTCGCGTGAAGGATGTTCAGCGACTTCTTGGATTTGCCAACTACTATCGGACATTCATCCCTGGCTTTGCTGCCTTGACAGCCCCCCTCACCCGGCTCCTGCAGAAGAAGACTCGGTTCCAGTGGAACGCCCCCGAACAACAGGCGTTCCAAGCTTTGAAGGACGCCTTCATGAAGGAGCCCATCTTGAAGCATCCTGACCCGCAACGGCCGTTTGTCGTGGAGGCGGACGCCTCCGACATTGCCATTGGGGCCGTGTTACTCCAGGCAACGACGCCCAGCGGTACCCTTTTCCCTTGCGCGTATCACTCTCGGAAATTGAACCCCTCGGAGCGCAACTATACCATCTGGGAGAAGGAGCTGCTGGCCATCAAGGCGGCGTTCGAGGCTTGGAGGCATCATCTGGAGGGGGCGCGGCATCAAATCGAGGTCCGGACGGACCACAAGAATCTGGAAAGCCTGCAGACCGCTCGGAATTTGAACCAACGCCAGATCCGGTGGTCCCTCTTCTTTGCGAGGTTTGACTTCCGGGTGCGGTACATACCAAGCGGGCACAACCAGAGAGCGGACGCTCTGTCCAGGAAGCCCGAGTACACCCGAGTGGAAGACAAGCTTCCGCCCAGGACAGTGATCCCCGTCGAGTCTTTTGCTGCGGTGCGGGAGCCGGTGGATATACGGGCTCGGATCCGGGAGGCGCAGCAGCAGGAGGCGTGGGTGGCTCAGCGGAAGGAAGAGGTGGGGCCAGATTCGCCTTGGTCGGTCACGGATGGACTCCTGTATTATCGTGACCGGCTCTATGTTCCAGGAGGGCCACTCAGGGGACTCGTCCTCAGCCAATGTCATGATAACCCGGCTGCGGGGCATTTTGGCCTGTTCAAGACTCTGAACCTGGTCTCCCGTGCCTTCTGGTGGCCCCGAGTCCGACACGATGTCCAGTCTTATGTCACCTCCTGCGTCCCATGCAGGCAGGCCAAGTCAGCGACAGGGGCCCCGCCTGGTTTACTGCAGCCTTTGCCAACGCCCAAGAGACCCTGGGGGGCTGTGTCCATGGACTTTCTGACGGATCTACCCCCATCCTCCGGCTTCACGACAGTGTTTGTGGTGGTGGACATGTTGACCAAGATGGCGCACTTCATCCCCTGTCGCGGCTTACCGTCAGCTCGCGCCACTAGTCGCATGTTCATCCAACAGGTGTTCCGGCTGCACGGCCTTCCCGATAGAGTCGTCTCCGATAGGGGGGCCCAGTTTACAGCCCGCTTCTGGCAGGAGTTGATGCGGGCGTTGGACATTAAGGTTTGCCTCTCGTCCGCGCATCATCCTCAGACCGACGGGGGTACCGAGAAGGTCATCGGCATTTTAGAGCAGTATCTGCGCTGCTACGTTAACCTGCAGCAGGACAATTGGGTGGACTACTTGGCCATAGCCGAGTTTGCCTTTAACAACTCGCAGCACACCTCCACGCAGATGACACCGTTCTTGGCCAACGTGGGTTATCACCCCCGGTTTTTCCCCCTTTCTCCCGTGGACTCACCGGAGCCGGCAGCGAACGAATTCATGGCGGAGTTACAGGCAATCCATCGGTTGGTGCGACGGCAGCTGGAGAAGGCCAAGGCCGACTACAAGAGGTTCGCCGATCGGTCGAGAAGGGATACGCCTCCACTATCGGTGGGGGATCGGGTCTGGCTGTCCACCAGGAACCTGCCATCCACTCGGCCGGCGAGGAAGCTGGACCACCGTTACCTTGGACCGTTCCCAGTCGAGGCCGTCATCAACCCGGTCGCCTATCGTTTAACTCTGCCACGTTCCCTGCGCGTGCACCCCGTCTTCCATCGGTCCTTGCTGGTCCCCGAACGACCGGCCTGTCCACTTCGCCAGGCGGAACCTCCACCATCAGGAACTCGTGATGGAGACAGCACCCCCGAGTACGAGGTCGCCAGCATCAGGGATTCCCGCTGGCTGAAAGGTCGCTTCCAGTACCTGATCGAGTGGAAAGGGTACGGGCCGGAGGACTTCACATGGGAAGACGCGACCGCCGTTCATGCCCCTGCGTTGGTGACTGCTTTTCACGAACAGTTCCCATCCCGACCGCATCCGGATCGGCAGACCCGGGGGAAGGGCCCTGCGGTGCGGGATAGTGTTGTGACTCAGGGCCAGCCTGTGGGTCCGACAGCCGGCTCCGATGTATCGGAGGACTCAGATGTGGGGGAGGAGGGAAACGAACCGGCTGATGATGATGATTTGGAGGCTTTGCAGAGCCCTCAGCCGGGGACCTCTTCTCAGCTGTGTGAGCCCGAGAGTGCGGAGGATGACGACCCACAGCTGGCCCTGTTCAAGGACGCCCGACGCAGGAGGCAGACGAGCAGGGACAAACAAAGAAAGACTATGGGACTCCTCGGGAGGAGGCACAGGGAGACCACGCCCTGAGCTCTCTATAAAAGAAGTGTTTGGGGAGGGGCTGGTTGCTGAAAGCAACTTTTCCCGCTTGAGAAGACAAGCTCTTGTGTTTTTGTTAACTGCGTAATTAAATCTTGGCAGAAGCCTTTTAGCCTTGGACGCTTTCCAGACTCTTCTTTTGATTAGGGGTGCGAGAAGAGGGCTGGTTCAGAACAATATATATATGTTGTTGTTGTGTGTTAGCTGCGAAGTTGTGTCCGACCCATCGCGACCCTATGGACAACATTCCTCCAGGCCTTCCTGTCCTCTACCATCTTCTGGATGGTACCATTTAAGCTCATGCCTACTGCTTCAGTGACTCCATCCAGCCACCTCATTCTCTGTCGTCACATACATATACATATATATATATAGTTTTTAACTATGAAAATGATTTACTATGGGTTCTTACAGATGAAATTTTTAAAGCTCGTGCAGACAATAAATGGAATAAATGAAGTTGGCCCACTTGATTTCTGAAACCAATAAAATCCCCCCTTCCCCTACCTTGGCAAAAGCATCTCTACAAATCCAGGAGGAACACTTTCCACCAATTTTTTTTAAAAAATGCACCATCAATTTTGCCAAAGAATGGTGCTGTGACTCCGAACTCTTTTGCATATGCTCCAAAGGTGGGCCTTTCTTAGCTTGGAGGCAAAAATAAATAAATAAACACAAAAATCCTTTTTCTACTCCAGTGGCTGTGACATCTCCTTCCCTATCATTTTGTCACTGCAGGGACATGTGGTCGCAAGGCAGCATCCCAAAGAGATTTTCTACAAGGTGAGAATGGGCAATTATATAGATATTGCTGGATTCCTCTGAGTGCTAAAACTATCACACCTGAATGCTTTCATGTTCAAGCAATGTATTTACCTCCCACTGTGCTGAATAAAGAGGGCAGCAAAAAAATGTCAGATGCATGACTTCTTAGCGGCTCTGCACATTCTTAGGGAGATTTTTGGCAAGCAAACATTTATTCCTGATTTAAATCCTGCCATCCCTTCCCAGCCACAGCCCATTCAGCAGCCTAGACTCCATCTAGTTAGCAATAGCAATAGCACTTAGGCTTACTGTATATACTGCATCACAGTGCTTTACAGCTCTCTCTAAATGGTTTATAGAGTCAGTATATTACCCCCCCAACAACAACCTGAGTCCTCATTTTACAGACCTCAGAAGGATGTGTTCTGTACCAGCCTGCTACCGGCCCTGCAGAAAAGGCAACCCCTTTACAAACGGCAAGAGGCTGGAATTACGTCTGCCAAATTTATTACTACAAAAACAAACAAGACACGAACCAAGATACAGGAGCTTTGAAACACTATCTGAGCGGTTGCTTTCAGCAAACCAGCCCTCCCCACACATTCCCTTTATAAAGAGTTCAGGCTGTGGCTTCTCTCTGCCTCCTTCCGAGAAGCCCCATTGCCTTCCTCTGTTTACTCCTACTTGACTGCCTCCTGCGTCGGGCGTCCTTGAACAGGGCCAGCTGTGGGTCATCTTCATCCACACTGTCAGGCTCACACAGCTGGGTCTCCATGGTGACCAAGTGGGAGGGGCCTGCCTGAGGGCTATCATCATCAAGATCTTCAACCCCCTCAGCAAGGTCTTCAACACCCCCCTCCTCCTCTGAGTCGTCCGACCCAACTGCCGAACCCACAGGCTGACCCTGAATCACAACAGGATGGAAGGCTGAGTCAACCTTAAGCTGGTGGGAATTGAACTGCCAAACAGCAGTCGGCAGTCAGCGGTTAACTTGCCTTCAGTAATCAGAATGACTAAGTTTGCAGAAAGTATAAAATGCTGGAAGGAAATGGAATCTGGTGGACATTTCCATATCTAGTTGGCTTACTCATTAGGTAATGTGGGAAGTAGGAAATGGGAAAAAGGTATGAATTCAGGGGCAAAATAACAGACTCATCCCCCCATTCTTCCTCTCTGGGTACATTCAAATATGGCCTTTGCGTGCAAGGAGAAAACATAAAAGAACAGAATATTGGAGAAAGACTATTGAGAAGTAACTAAATGTACACATTTAGCATTAGGTGCTAGAAGAATATAAACGTCTCCATTAAAAAAAACACTCCTGACAGGGACAAAAATTCTTCAATTTTTATGCTCTTTCTTCTTCCTGTCCTCCCACATTTTCAATTGCAAGCCTTTATTTTCATGTCTTTCTTTTTTTAAAAAACTGTAACAAAATGGTTCAGGTCAGATAGCTATTGCCTGTGAGAAAATACCTGGAATAAAATAGTCAGTTCTTGCAATTAAAATGGACATACCACAGTGGGAAGAATCCAGAGAAATAAATATTTTGGGAAATACTAAAAAGATAGAATATATTTCTCCAAAGGAATAATGGAGAAGATCTTAAAAAAAGGACAGAAACCAGCCCCCCAAAATCAGCCCAGCCCCTAGGCAGAAGCCAGCTTTTAGAAATGCAAATTCAGTAATCCTTTCAGAAAGGTTGGAGCCTTCCACCTAGAAACTTAAGAAATTAGGAAGACAAAGACCCTTAAAATCTACATACTGTACTCCACCCAAACTCTAAGACAGGACATAATAGGATTAACCCACCAATACCAAGACTCAGGTCAAAGTTCATGACACAGGAAATACAAAGCCTGAAATAGGAACAGGAAACAAACTCAAGAGCGCCAGAAGGTATAAAAGCCCACCACTCTGCTCCATGTGGTCAGTTGTTTTTTTTCCAGAGTCATCTTTCTGTCTGGCTCTCCTCTTCAAGAGACTACAACTTTCTTTCTAAAGCAGTCTCCATGTTTGTTTATTCCCAGCTTGGACTGGACCAAAAATCTGATGAAGATTTTTCTTTCAACACCACTATCTGAAATAAATGCAACTCAAATAAATTCAAATATTAGTAGATCAGCTTTATATAGGATTGGTCAACATAGTTAGTAGCAGAGTTACAGAGTTTCTACAAAAGTTTTTCTTAAACATTTTGGAAAATATCGAAGATTATATCTGAAATATTTCATATTTGCTGTACTTCTGAGCTGAGTTCCTGCATGCCTTGTTGTTCCTTCTTAAATCTTGTGCAGAAAGGTAATTACAACAGCTGACCAGAATGAGATCATAAAGACCCACAATTTCTAGCTCATTTTAGACCAGGGTGGGCAATGTGTAGCCCTCCAGATTTTGCTGAGCTACTGCTCTTGGCTATGATAGCTGGAGATGGTGTGAATGCTAGTTTAGCAATATGTGAAGGGTTGCAAATTGCCCATTGAACTTCTCTAGTTCTACGTGGAGATACCTGATACTAAATTTGGAAAATTGAATGGAAAAGCAACCTCTAAGTTATGGATTCTTTGACTCCCCAAATCATTTTAGAAGACTGAATAAATTTCAATTGTTGCTTTAGGAGATAGAAGGCACTCAAAATATTGAGAAGGAAGGAAGGAAGGAAGGAAGGAAGAAAAGGAAAGGAATTATACTGGAATGTGATCCATATCTTAGGTACAGCATTATAAACTATAGGGGTAAGAGCAATATGTTCTTCATAAGGTATCATTGGGCTAGATTTGGGTACTAGGCAAGGCAAGGGGAGGGTAGTAGCCCTCTTCCTTGTCAAAAGACAATTAGAAACACTTAAATAGAGCATAGTCTATAGAGCCTTGGTGGAGCAGTGGGCTAATGCCTCCTTAAGTAACACCAGCTGCCTGCAATTAGTGCAGGTTCTCATCCCACCAGGCTCAAGGTTGACTCAGCCTTCCATCCTTCCGAGGTAGGTAAAATGAGGACCCAGATTGTTGGGGGCAATAAGCTGACTTTGTAATAATGCCGCTTGCGGGGGGTGGGGGGGGTGAAAACCCTAATAAGCAGGCATATACATAGAATGAAGGCTATTGCTAAGCATATTGATTTGTGCTTTAAATTGTAAGCTGCCCTGAGTCTTTGGAGAAGGGCGGGATATAAATGGGATAAAAAAAAAATAGTCTGCTACAGAGGTGTGACAGGAATAAAATAGTCCAGAGACTGAGAACTCTCAAACACACTCATATATTCTTTTAATTTGTTTTAACTATTTTAATTTGGTTCCTAACTCTTGGTAACCAACAATAAATAGAATTGCTGATGAGCCATATTATATTTTCACAGAATGAGCTGAAGCAGAGAGCACGACGTGTAATTAATGTGAGGCAGCAGCAGGACGGTTTATAGGGTTTAAATGAATAGGCATGTTTAAATATGCCTGTGTGAACTCTTGCACTCCAATTTTAACAGGGTAAAATTCCATTAACTCCTTTCAATATTACACTAAGTCAAAAAGATTACAGCGCAGGCGTTTCTTACGATCATTAGGAACAGTTTTTACCAACCAGAAATTGTGAAGCACATCTCCCTCTGATTGAGAATCAGACGAAGTCATGAATACAAGATGTCTTTGCCCATATTTGACCCAGAACATACTTCTTTTTGGCGTTTCCACTTTAATGCTGCTGCATTTGTTTAAAAAAGAAAAGAAAATGTTCTAATATATTTCAAAGCACAAAAGCAGATACCTATAACCATCTATTATGGAGGTATAAAGCAACATTTTGAGTTCAGACACATTTGTGGCATTGAGAATTGGTTGTGGATACAAAGTCTGTTCCATGCCAGTTCTTTGTTCATAAAATGGTGTCATAAATGGCTCAATAATATTTTTTAAACGTACAGTTGTACAGAATGGAGGAATAAGATTGCTCCTTGTTTCAGCCACCCCCCAAGTCTGTTTTTATTTTCTAATAAAGTCTATGGGGTCTGCTACTTCTTCACATAAGTAAAGATAAAGTTGGAGACCAACGACAGGTATCTGCAGGTTAGGGAAAAAAAATCAATATGGATGCCACAATGGTGCAATCAGAGCTCCACCCATTTTTATGTGCAACAAAAACAGGGCTTCATATGCACCATCATAGCCATCATTTAGACATTTGTGGCCATATCCTGTGGAGACCTCAGAGACCAAATCTGTGTTTTGACTCATGGAAGTTTTGCATATAATTTTGTTTAATGAAAAGAATCTTTTTTTTAAAATCTGACTATGTGAGGGCCAGGAAGGCATAGGGAAGGCATAGGAACTATGTTTCCAGGCATAATGCCACCATTTTGCTTTTTTCTACTCCAGCATTTTCAGGATAAAAGTTGATCTTTAAAGGCCGGGTTTCCCTAGGCAGCCAAAATAACATCATTATGATTATATGTCAGTCAGCCTAAATCACATGAAAGGGCGGCCTCCCACCCAAGAGTATCTGATTTTAAACAGAAAGGGGGTATCATGTTGGGTTGCCATAATTCTTGCACTTTAATGAAGTACTGAAAGAGCTCTGAACATCCATTTGCATCAGAGATGCTGAACAGATAGAGATTTATTGATACCACAATCCACATAGCACATCACAACTTCTTCTAAAGCCTTCCAAACAAAATGCAGTGTTTTAAAGACCTGATGGTCTGGTTAGCTATCATCAGTGGTTACTTGTCGACCACCCTCTTGATTTTCTACCCTGTGTTTGAGCTGGCTTTCACCTTTTCCTTTTATTCATGTTTATTTTCTCCCACAGCTGTGCCTGTCCTACTGTCTTTCTTATTCCTGGACTTGCTATTATTCTGCAGATTTTCCATTCAAAAGTCTTTTCTGTGTGACCTTCATAAATGGTCTGTGCAGTGCAGAAAGGATGCTGATGTTACTGTTATCTTATCCAATAAGAAATGGCTTTCCAATTTTATCTGTACTTGTTATAATTAACTTTTATGCTACCCCAAATTCTGAGTGACATGAAGGTTCAGGGAATAGAGTTGAGGTCAGCTTCCTTGGTACTTTTTTCCTTCTTTTAAAAAAAGCTCTTGGGAATGCTTACAATGGTGTAATGGCTTCCATAGTTCCATCCTCTTTCTTTGTATCCCCCCACACACTGATTTACCCATGAAGAGTTTTAAAGGAAGAAGATAGAGCAGAACAGAGGGATATTTATGGCAATCTTGCAAGTGGCAATCTTGGCAATCTTGCTCTTCATGGGTGTCCACAAAGGTATCACAAAAGTCAAGATGGCAGCCACAACATGTAGTCAATACTCTGGTCCTTTTTCTAACCATGACTGTGGACTACCATCTTGACTTTTTTTTTTACCCCTTCCTGTTGACATCCTTGAAGTTGTTTTTTTCAAGTAGGGGAAAAAAAGGGAAAAGAGGACAAAGATAAACTTCTTTTCCCCAAATTCCAATTGAGATTTATTTACTATCCACATAAGAAACTGGGGTAGTAATGACTTACATAGACATCAGGGCCCTGATTTAGCTCGGCATTAGGATAAATCACTACATAAAAAAGAAAAAAAGTTGCATGCAAACACTACTAAATAAACAAGCCCCCAAAGCAGATAAATAGTAAACACTTGACATAGCCTTAAATCTAGTAAAAAAAATATGCAGCCCTTTGAGTTCATTAGAAGTTCATTGAGTTCAATTAGAATTTATACAGCTAATCAACAGACTAGACATCATTAAAGCAAGAAAACATTAATGACTGGCAAGTCTGAAGGCCCAGGTAGTCAAGGATCAATATCTGTAAATAATCTACCCATAATACATATTGCTTAAGAAAACAATGAAAAAAATGTAGTATAAAACATGGAGAAGAATTTAAAAAATATTACAAAAAAATGTCCCTTCAACTCCTTCATTATTGCCCTGAGACACAATTATCTTGCATATTAAAATCCAAAAGACTTCTTGCTCCTTTTGTTTATTCAATAAATCCTTTCCAGACTGGTGGTATTCATTCAAGGCACCTAAATTGCAGGCTTGTTTCAAACAGGGCTGAAACAAAGCAGCCAAGTATTTCCCAGTGTGAATATGTCATACAGAAATCGTAATTATTTCTGTATTTTTTTTTACACAGCTAATCATTGCCAACTATAGGGGGCAGTGCTCATCTCTGTTTCAAGACCATGAGACAGTGCTGTCTGGAGGCAATTCTGCAGTCATGTGGACAGCACAACATTGCAGAGTGTTGTTTCCTCCTCACTAAAGTGGTATCTCTCTCTCTCTCTCTCTCTCTCTCTCTCTCTCTCTCTCTCTCTCTCTCTCTCTATATATATATATATATATATATATATATATATATATATATATATATATATATATATATATATATATATATATATATATATATATATATATATATATATATATATATATATATATATATATATATATATATATATATATATATATATATATATATATATATATATATATATATATATATATATATATGGGACGCGGTGGCTCAGTGGGTTAGGACGCTGAGCTTGTCGATCATAAGGTCAGCAGTTTGGCGGGTTGAATCCTGAGTGCCGCATAACAGAGTGAGCGCCTGTTACTCGTCCCAGCTTCTGCCAACCTAGCAGTTCGAAAGCACGTAAAAATGCAAGTAGAAAAATAGGGACCACTACGGTGGGAAGGTAACAGCGTTCTGTGCGGCTTTGGCGTCTAGTCATGCCGGCCACATGACCACGGAGACGTCCTTGGACAAGCGCTGGCTCTTCGGCTTTGAAACGGAGATGAGCACCGGCCCCTAGAGTTGGAAACGACTAGCACGCATGTGCGGGGGAACCTTTACCTATATATATCACACCTAGATAGAGAGATAGATCCCTTGTTTCTTAATCACTGACTCATTGCACCATCCCCTATTTCTGTACATAGGCCTACAATTCTTGTTTATCTATCTATTAGGAACTGTGATAGTGCAGTGGTTAGAATGCAGTATTGCAGGCTAACTATGCCCACAGCCTGGAGTTTGATCTTGATTGGTTCAAGATTAGCTCAGTCTTCTATCCTTCCGAAGTCAGTAAAATGAGGACTCAGATTGTTGGGGGCAATATGATGACTCTGTAAACAGCTTAGAGAGGGCTGTACAGCACTGGGAAGCCACACACAAGTCTACGTGCTATTGTTATTGCTATCTATTTTAAGGCAGCCATCAGGTGGCAAAAACTTCAAGAGGTCAGCTACAGACCTGTTTTTTACATGGGTTGCATGCATGATGCATATGAAAAACAGGCTGATCGTGATCATAATGGATGCCATCATGATATTTTTTTACCACACCCCTGCTACCTCCATCTGTTTGATAGAAAGGAAATCACGGATCTTGGATCAGAAAGGAAATAGGGGCTTTGGAGCAGGTAGGGCCATGCATCTTTTCTCTGGAATCAACCCAAGTATGCTGAGAAAAGAGGGAGGTGCTTTAAATAGCTTCTGATCTCCTCCTACACTCTTCAAAGCATCCTTTCTCTTTGGAATGTAAAGGACTCCACAGCCCTAAAAGAAATCCTTGATCTTATTATTTTATATTGCCTCGAGAATGAGTTACTTACCACAATTAGAACAAAGACTACAACAACCATAGTTATACTGGATGATGATAAAGTACATGCATCCAAGCATATTTTTTCTAATTGTTTTTATTACTAATGTATGATTTTTTAAAAATTGGGTCATATCTTTCTAGGTTACTTTTTACATGTTTGATTGTTCAGTTCATGTTGCACAATTAGCCTATCCAAGGAACCCATTTGGCTCATAAATCCAAATCTAAGATTATGCAGGTAAACTAGATGTTTTGGTCTATCATCTAACTTAATGGAAGAACCAGCCTAATGTCTTGCTTGTATACCTATGTAATCTTTAATCTTCAGATATTTCACCCACAGCCAACATGAGAAAGATATAAGAATTAAAGAAAGACTCTCTTGGGCTTGCTAACTTCTCATACTCATTTAACTCAAGCAGTCATCCAATTACCTTAAACAGATCACATTAATCCCCATGGGAATAATACATTTAGCCCAATAAATCCACTTTGTTATAAATCTAAAGATTTTTTTTTCAGGGGGAAAATAAAACCGGATTTATACACTATTTCTGAACTTTCAAAATGCCAATTAAAGCCAAAAGGTTAGAGAAGGGAAAAACCAGCAGAGCACAACAAGGAAGTAGCAAACCCCATACATTTATAAACCCCCATGGTCCGCGCCAGCTGCAGCCCTATTAAATTCAATAATAGCACATTCCCTGGAGAATTCTTACAATTTACCCACAAAAATCCAATTTCCTGAAAACTGTCAGGAGTTTAATTCTAAAGCCCAGCTCCTAAACTTCTAAAACACAAAATCATTGTTGAGAAAGTACTGTGTCAAGATTTATGATCTCCCCGCAAATGTCTTGGGAGGGATCCAGCTCAACTGAATAACATTAAATAATTAAGCAAAGAGATCTGAGACGTGCATCAGCAAAGAGAGAGCTTTAAAGGGTTTCCCACACATTCTAGTGTCAATGTCATTGCAGTGGGTGGATTCAGAGACTAGCATTTGGCATCAGTCACAGGAGGCCTTAGTGTACTGGCGGGATCTCTAGCTACAGAGCAGATTGCTATAAAAATGTGGCAAGTAAATGTCTCATTTTCACTGGCATGTGAAATATCACATGGCCTGCTTAAGACTACCTCAAGAAGCTAACAAATCCTTTCATCCATCCACCTCTGTAACAAGCAACAAGCACTGCACAAAGAACCCAGAATATTGAGTTTGGGGCAAATGGAATATCAATCTGGGAATGCAACAGAATCTTTCTCATAGAATCCTTCCAACTAATCCTTCTGTCAGGGAACTTTGAACATGAACTTCTTTTAGTACATAGCTTAATAACTTAACTGACTGGGGAGGGAGCAGCTCCTTTGAAGCACTTCTAGTAGAAAGAGTTTACATTGTGCTTGCTCACGTTTGTCTTCAGTGATGTCATAGAGTAGTCATGTCTGTTTGTGTAGCATCTGTGAGGCAACATCCCTGAGGACTCCTTAGGAGCCGAGGAGCACACGTGTGTGCAGGACTGCCCTGCTGGCTCCCGCCCGACGCTCTTCCCTCTTGAGGCAGCATCCCCGAGGACTCCTTAGGAGCCGGGGAGTGATGCTGCCTCAAGAGGGAAGAGCGTCGGGTGGGAGCCGGCAGGGCAGTCCTGCACACGCACGCACTCCCCGGCTGCTAAGGAGCGCTCCTTAACAGCTGGGGAGCGTGCGCGTGCGCAGGACTGCCCTGCCAGCTGCCGCTTGACGCCAGACGGCTCCGCCGATGCTGCCTCAAGAGGGAAGAGCGTGAGGTGCCTGCCATGGCTCCTTAGGAGCCGGGGAGCGCGTGCGTGCGCAGGACTGCCCTGCCAGCTCCCGCCAGACGCCAGCCTGCCCTGCTTCCTCCACAGTGAGAGGGGAGGGCGTGCCTTCCCGGGCTCACTGATTTTCCGGCATATAAGACGAAAAATCTTGAAAATCATCTCAAACGTTGGGGGGTCGTCTTATACGCCCAGTCGTCTTATACGCCGGAAAATACGGTATTATTGGAAAGGGAAGGGAAGCAGCTTCTGTCACCATCACAGAAAACTAACAGTAGGAGTTTCAGGAAAAGAGAACTCATAAGAGAACTAAGGAAAAGTGTCTCAGGAAAAAAAAAAAGAAAGAAAACTCAGGAAAACAGAATCAAAGAAAAGATGTTTGAGGAAAAGAGAACTCTTAAGAAAACTTAGAGAACTAAGGAGAAATTTTCTGACAGTGAGAACAATTAACCAATGAAACACTGGCCTTCAGAAGTTATGGGTGCTCCATCACTGGAGGTTTTTAAAAAGAAATTGGACAGCCATTTATTTTTTATTTTTTTATTTTTTTTATTTTAATTCCATTTATATCCCGCCCTTCTCCAAAGACTCAGGGCGGCTTACAAGCTTAGCAGTAGCCTTCATTCTATGTATATGCCTGCTTGTTAGGGCTTTCACACACACCCCAAGAGGCATTATTACAAAGTCAGCTTATTGCCCCCAACAATCTGGGTCCTCATTTTACCTACCTTGCAAGGATGGAAGGCTGAGTCAACCTTGAGCCTGGTGGGATGCGAACCTGCACTAATTGCAGGCAGCTGGTGTTACTTAAGGAGGCATTAGCCCACTGCTCCACCAAGGCTCTTATCCAGTATGGTATAGGGCAGGGGTGTCAAACTGGCAGACCGTGGGCTGGATGGCTCACGCCCACCCCCACAAAGGCAAAAAACATCACAATCAAGTTTGACACCTGTGGTATAGGGTCTCTTGCTTGCGCAGGGGGTTGGACCTCCAAAGTCCCTTCCAATTCTGTTTTGTTCCTTTAAATAATAATAGACAACCATGCCCTGTTGTGTCATCATTTTGGACATTTCCTGACTTAAATGAAGAAACAGAATGGCCAAGGTCTGAAGAAACGTCTTGGATGAGAAATGAAATGTTTTCAAGGAAAAAAATCGAGATAGTTCAGTTGCCTTTTGAAAAGCACCTTTGGGACAAAATGAGCAAGAGCAGGCAAAAAAGCAGTGGGAGCAAGAGTGACTTACATCTTCCTCATTGAGTTTCTTTGTGGGAATCTTGCAGGGAGCACAGGAATTTTTTCCTCCCTCCTTCCCTCTGGACAGACCACACAGTATTATTTATCCTGCCTTTTGCCTGAGGTGATTGATAGGAATGTGTTTTATTTCATTGGTTATCCGATTTATTGTATTCTATGCTACCCGGAACTCATTAAGTTTAAGGCAAGTTAGAAATATTGCTAAATAAACAAACAAGAAAATTTTTGTCTGCCTCATTCTTCATTCAGTTCCTTGTCCAATAAAGTCTTGGACATGCAGCAAAATGTTCCAGCAAGATTTCTTCAGTGATTCATAAAACTGATAGTACTCCAGTAACATAAATATCCACCAGTGGTGGGATTCAAATATGTGAACAACCGGTTCTCTGTGTGGATGCCACTTCCGGAAGTCCATTCTGGGCCTGGACAACAAAAAATTAGCTACCAGTTCTGCCAAAGTGTTGCAAACTGGCTGAATCCCACCACTGATGTGCCACCCAAATTTAAAAAAACAAATTTTCTTTTGTGGATGTGTTTGACTAGCTCAGAGATTCCTGGGAAGCTTAGCAAGATGACTTTAATAACGAATATACAGCACTATAAAGAAATGAATTTTCTCTCTTTCCCTGTCCCTTTTTCATTTATGTATTTTCAGTTGTAAATAAGTGACATTATATTGGTTAGCAGACTAACAAGAAGTCACCGTGATGAGATATATTTCTATTTAAATTATACCAATTATGTATGCATTTGCATCCATGCATTTAAATGAGCATATGTAATCTTTATTTGATTCGAGACTATTTTCTCTCTCTCCCCCTCCCTTTTTCTTTCTCTGTTTCTCTTGTCTAAATAGCCATTCTTAACAGGGTTATGCTCAGGTTAACTACAGCTGCAGAATACACTTACAAATGTATTTTTAAACCAACTCAAATATATATTCCCCAAAATATAAGTTTGACTTGCCTTTCATACTATTGTCATTTTCCTGTGATGCTGTCACCATATTATTACCAGTGCTACTATAGCATTAACAGGTATATTGATGGCTAATTGTATGGCTCATACAAGTGTGTTGTGGTGTATGTGTGTGTGTGCCCATGTATAGGGTCATGTATTTGTGTGATTACAGAACTATGAACACTGATGCAGGAAAAAGGCAACATCTGAGCACTTCCAAAGCACATTCAATAGGATTCTTTCAGCTTTTCCAGCTGACTAGAGTGAGGATTTGTAAGAAAGGCCAAGGAAGATGGCTCTCTCAAGGAATACTTCCCATGGGTCTGTGTAGTGCTGTGTTCACTAACGTTTTATGCACCTTTTGTTTAGTTCAGAAAATAAACAATAACTTGTAAACCTGTCATTTGTTTATGCATATCCTGAGACTCTGAATAAAGAACAAATAATATTGCCATATGAATATTAGGGAAAATGGCAAGATACATCATTATAACTAATATATAGTCTTATAACTAATGCAGTATGGTGGGATTTGCCTCTCACTATACAGAAACAAATAAAATGTGTTAAAAAGTTGACAGGACCAAATATTCTAAAGCCTATTATTAATCTTTTTCTCTGGCATCTCAAGACTATTTAAATTGTGTTATCCAAATATCTCTCTATTGATCTAACTTTAGGAACAAAGAATTTTAGGGTAATCCATCTATATTACCTGGTATAAAACTCACAAAAGATCTGTGTGGAAAGGTATGTAATGCTCTGCCATTCCATTAATCAGAACCACAATTTGCAGAGAAACCAAAAGCAGCAGGCAGTCTTTACCCTGGCATCCTGGCCATCTATCTGTTCCAAATTCCTGAGAGCCAATCAGCAAATGAAATCCATACTCTGCTTGCTTTGGGACCCACAACTCAGGGGGTGATTGATGACATATGTATTTGTGTAATCACCCGGGGTGAGTTCTGATTATTCCATATATTATATTGCTGGAGGGTAATTGTGTGAATAAATTGAAGCCCAAATCAACCAGAGACGTTCTCATTAGTTTCTTTCATAGAGTTTCAATTCTCATCCATATTTTATCCCAAACAGCATGGCCAAAAATGATCACATTGGTAACGCAATGCTGCTTTTACTTTAGAGCCACTTCCCAGACGAAGGGTAACACAGAGTTATTTTTTGGGGGGGGGGTGCTCAAAGCTGAGCAGTTGTGTTATTATTCTAAGTATTTTAATATAAGCTTCTGCAAACATTTTCTTAACTTTGTAATAGCCTTGGGTGGCTGCTGCTGCTGCTGTTAAGGGGTATTTTCAGGAAGTTTTAAAAAAGATGGTCATCATGATGGTTCAATTGAATTTGTTCTTTTATGTGCAATACGACACTCATTTGAACTGTTCTATACTGGGCAAAGTTGAACTAGCTATTCTCAGAACCTGGATGATCATTCAGAATGACTGTGACCAAAGCCCCTCTTCCCTCAGAATTCTTTGCATCAGTTCATGAAGTTGAACAATGGAATTGTATCTGAACATACTGACAGAAGTACATGTTCACTTTAAGTGCAGCAAAGAACATTTCTGTTCAGCAGGCAGAATGAGAGAGAAAATTATTCTTAAATATCCTATAAGCTCTGGAGTGTTATACTGTCTCTACAGTGGACACACCCATGTGTGTCTACTCCATGTGAGTTTGGGCAACCCCAGCGTTCTCCACCCCTCCAGCTGTGTATTTCAGGTTTACCGCAAGCTGTCCCAGAGAACGGATCACATTCTGCTCCCTGAACAGCTTCTGGCTTAAGAAGCTGCAAAGAAATGATCTGGGTGCACTTCCATAGGCTCTGAATAAGTTCTCCCCCTTTGAAGCCAACAATTCTGTTCTAGACAAGAGAGATTAAAGAGAGTAAATGGCATGCAGGCAAAGAACAGGTTGTATGCTGCATGGTAATGTGAAGAATGGATAACAAGAGAAGAGGCAGATGAAGTTGCAATAGATCAGGGCCCTTGTTACTGTGACAGAAATGAAATTCAGTAGCTTCTTAGCTGGAGATGAGCTAGTATCCAAAATAAGAAAGGATATACTAAGCAAACTGGATGAAATTAGCATGCTTGTTTCCTAGCAGTTAAAACTGTGTTCATTAAACAATTTTAAAGATACTTGACAATAATGGTTTTATTACTTCATGTTTGAGATTGTAAATTTTGTGTTGATATAGTTTAATAACATGGATTGTTGACATTGCATCTCTCCTAGTAGTTTTTACTTTGCCCCTTGCTTTAAGTGTTAGTGAATCAAACACAGTACAGGCAAACAAACATACTATCCACTCCAATTCAGAAAACATTTGCTTGTCGAAAGGAGACATTTTGACACCATCTCAGTTATCTCTTTTAAACTTGTAATTCTGTCCTGAGAATAGCAAGATATGGGCAAACCAGAATGAGAATGAAAAGTATATTGTAAAGTGGCTGTATTTAACAATAGTGAAGAATGAGATTTTTTTTTGTTCTGCTTGATTTCCTCAAAGCATTCAAATTCATGAGCCATACTTAAGTTGGAGGCACCTGATTCTGAACACTCAACTGCTGTACTTTCATGCTCATTATGATTGTGGTGCTGTCATCCTGTTCTTTCTTCTTAGATAGGCTACCTGCTTCTTTGCAACTCCCCCCCCCTTTAAATCACAATCTAGAGTGTAGTAGAACAAAAATTAATATTTATACTTAACATGTAGTTTCTTGTAAAAGTGGAAGCAGGCATCTAACAGTCAATCACTGTGAAAAATCTATAAAATCTTGAGAAAGGATTGATGGAATATTACTAGTGACTATGTGCCATCTACTCAGGGTTCTCTTGAATCAAATCACATTGGTACTGCCACCTTATGCTTAGTTTGCTTTGCTGCTATGTGGTGACAGACTGCCATGAATTGTGGGGAGGGGGAATGAAGAGGGGAATGCTTGGGAAATAGAAAGTAGAGTCTGTACTTACTTGAGATGCTGCCTCAATGTCACCCAGCTGGAAGAAGGGGGCAGCTGCATCTAACTGGTGCTTAGACTGACCATTATGTATTATGAAAACATAATGAAAGCATCTTGTTTTGAAAACATTATGAAATTATGAAAACATCTTGCATGGACTTGATTGGTTACACTGGGATGGGCAATGAGAGACAGTAAAGGGCGGGGGAGTAAAATGTAGGGATTTTGTCATGTGACCCTCAGTTCTGGCTCTGCAATACAATTGATCTCTAATAAAACTATACCTTTCTCAACAAATGGAGCCAATGATCATTTCTGTCTAGAGGTTCGAATTGTGAGCAGTTTGGTAGCATGCTCAAAATTTGTATTAAAATGTCCTACCTCATAAAGAATCTGAAATCTGGATTTCATTTAATTCTCCTGCCTCTCTCTCTTTCTCCAATTTAGCAGGGAAGCATTTTCTGTTTTTATAGGTGTCTTGCAGTGGAAGTGTACATATGTTCGAGATTAATTGCCACTTTACCACATAAACTATATCCTTTAAATAGATTGTTCTACAGGAATACTTTCAGTAAATAAGGGAAACATTGCTACATTTTTAGCAGAAGGTTCTTCCAAATATTCTTTTGCTCATGAAGAGCTGAAATCTCCACTGAAAAATAATGGGGAAATCTCAGTCCAATTGCAGGCACAAAGACCGAAAGAAATGTCTTTTTGATTATGCCTGCTATGGAGTTCACAGAAAACTGCTTTAGCAAGGTGTGAAATTTAGAAAGCATTTTAGCATTTGATCTGTAAAGCTTTTCACATATAGGATGTGACTTAAAGAAAACACTATTATCTTTTAGTTTTTTCCCTATATCCTTTGCAGTTCAGAAGCCAGACTAATTTAATTTTGGTTATCTTTAATTTTTGATCTTAACATTTGCAGCCATTAAATAAAAGTTTCAAGTTTTAGAAAATTTCAGAGTTTATTTTTTTATACTTTTATACTTTTTACCTTGTTTTTTCTCTTATATCTGCTTCCCACATACACATATAAGATTTTCACATATAATCCACAGGATGGGAAAGGTACATGCTTACAACACAGGAATCTCATAGGTTTTAGCACCCGACTGTATTTCTACAATATATGCCTCTTTAGTCAAAGGTTGAGTAACATTACAATCCCTATGCAAAGAACAGCACAGATATAATCTTGAATTGCTTAGCTGAGGTCATGACTTTCAGAAGGTTGAAATATACTATAACAATGGTTGGAAATCATTACTTTTAATCTTATGAACAAGCGTTACCTTGAAGCATTGCTATTTATGGTCCTAATTCAGGGTATAAGTCCTGAGACCTCTCTGACTGGACAGAAAGAAAGAAAGATAGATATTGGTACTGTTGCTTAGGAGGAGGTAAAATGATGAATCAAGGAGAAGAAAGCAAGAAAAGGCACCAGGTGAATAGAGAGCCCCAGGTTTTTAAACATTCACTGTTTTTCCTTCTTTGTGGAAACATTGATCAGAGGGTGAAATGTTAAAGAGCATGTCTAGCATAGAGACTTCCTTTGTTTGTAGCATCACCAGACAGCCTAACTATCCAATTTTGTAACCTGTTCCCAATTATGCTGGCCTTGTCTTGTCCCAGGGCTGTGATTTATATATCTGTGACCTGCTATTTTCTGTACTCCAAAACACACTGGAGAAAAAAAAGTGTCAGAAAAGAAAATCAATTCATCTCTCTGCTGGCAGATCTTTCAATCACCACAGTAACAGTTGAATTCTGCTAAAGCTTGCTACTAGGTAAAAAGGCACATCTACAAGGTAAAATATATACAGAAAGAGACTACAGCTAATCCTCCTTTAGTGCAGGGGTCCCCAACCCCTGGTTCATTGACCAGTACCGGGCCGCAGCATGCCAGCAACCGGTCCACACAAAAAAAGCAAAGCCCCATCTGCGAGATGCAGACAGCATACAAAACCATGCACTCTAGTTTGCGGAAAACCCTCTCTCCACGGAACTGGTCCCTGGTGCCCAAAAGGTTGGGGACCTCTGCTTTAGTGGCCACAGTTGGTCATTAAATGAAGTGACTACTAAGTGAAACTGTGACTTCAGCTTTTCTTTGTTTAAGGACCTGCAAAGATTGTCAATGGGAAGACTGGTTACAAAATTATTTTTTTTCATCATTTCATTAACAGGAAATGTTTCCTGAATAAGGCAGTTGCTCAAGGAGAACTACCAGATACACGTTCTTGTGCAAACTTTGTGCATAAATATTCTATGCTTGCAGTTCTAAAAATACAATATGTAAGGCCTACAAATGTTAAGTATTTGTATTGTATTAGTAGAAATATCAAGAGAACATGGTAAAAAAGAAAAAAATCAAGATGGTGGCCCTCAAAGGTGCAATCAAAGCTCCACTGTTTTTTATGTTTAATGAGCATGGCATCATTGTGGCTACCATCTTGACTTTTTTGACCACACCATGTGGAAATCCCTGGGGTGAGAGAAGGGCACAACTAAGCATGGCAGTGCTCCGTCTTGCATGCATTTTGATATCTTACTTGTACCAAACATTAACATATGTCTTGTTTTGTGAAATTTAAGCAAATATGAGATGCTGCAGTCTTTGTTAAACTTATGGAAACTTTGGGGGCACTAACTGTAATTTACTGTAAAAGCCTCATGCTTTTAATTTGCCTCACATTTCATTTTTATATACCTGCTGTTTCATGTTTGAGTCTTTCAAAGACCAGAGAAAAGAGGCAGTTTACCCAGGATTGAAATTCAGGATTTTTAAAGCCTTAAGATGCAAACCTCCACTTGAATTTGCTGTGATTAATCTTTTGATTTTTGTTATACTTTGATATAATATAATAGAACAGAGCTGGAAGGGACCTTGAAGGTCTTCTAGTCCAGCCCCCTGCTCAAGCAGAAGAACCTATACCATCTCAGACAAGTTTTCTTATTTCTTCTTTTCTTTAGACTAGCTAGCCAAACCCAAGTCCTGCAGCCATTCTTCTTATGTTTTAGTCTGCAGGCCTTAGTTGCTCTTCTCTGAATTTTTTTCCAAATTCTCAACATCTTTTTTGTGATATGGTGACTAAATTTTACAATTGTGGAAAAGATAAAAAAAGTATAAATGATTCAATTTTCTTCAAAACCAAACCAAACCAAACCTAAAGATTAATATTTTCATCTGATAATGTCAATGGATTCACAACACCTTGGCAAACATCACATAAATTTACAAAGCAGAATCTGGCTGAATGCTGAATTTTGACTGAGAATAGCAAGTTCCCAGGCAGCAGTTGGGATCAGCTGCTGGAACAATTTAATATCTGAAAGTTTTGTTAGTAACCTTACATGTTGCAAAATAGGATACTGTAGTTGGCAAATTCTCAGGCATGATTTATATGCCTCACGGTTATTTAGTTCTGTCAGTCATTTCATCCAACATCCTCCATGCAATGCTTTAGTTTCCTTTATTCTATTCTATTATTTCTACAGATACTTGTCTATATTACTTTGGAACACATTAACATCAATCAGAGTCCTTACTCACCTTTACCACAGCAGAAGATAATCAGAAAAATCACAAAGGTTTATTTTTTTTTCTTCAATACAGGTAGTCCTCAACTTATGACCACAACTGAGCCCAAAATTTATGTTGCTGTAAGAAATTTGTTAAGTGAGTTTTGCCCCATTTTATGACTTTCTTGACACATTTGTTAGGTGAATCACTGCAGCTGTTTAATTAGTAATATGGTTGTTATGTGAATCTGACTTCCCCATTGAGTTTGCTTTGTCAGAAGGTTGCAAAAGATGATCACATGATGGTCATAAATGTGAGTCAGTGGTCAAGCATCTGAATGTAAATCACGTGACCGTGGGGATGCTGCAATGGCCGTAAGTGTGAAAAATGGTCATAAGTCACTCTTTTCTGTGCCATTGTAAATTCGAATTGTCACCAACTGAACTGTTATAAGTCACTTCCAATTCACTTGTACAAGCCCATGTTATATTTAACTACAAAATTCACAATGAATTAAAATATTTGGAAGACATTGTATTTGGGGGAAGCAGGGAGAGTGTGGTTATACACATGAACAACTGACTACTTTTTTAAAGATCATCTGGACTTTACTTTTACTAATTTTGGACCGGAGAAAAGTTTTACCCAAAGCTGCTGATTGTAAGGAACAATAGTGTTTGCAAATTTCTTTGAATTTAATATCTGTACGCACTGCTTATTTTTTATTCCCTGGACCACAGTTTGTATACCATCAACACAATCTGTAGATCAGGCCTGTGAACTTTAAAAGTTAGCTGATTTGTTCTCCTCTAGATGTAAAGAATGGAGTTCCAAGTTAAATATGAATTCTTCAGCTACCGTTTCTAAAGCTTGAAATGCAAAGTATATATTTATTTTACAGATGCTATTACCTTCACTGAATAATTTTTGAAGCTATTTGCATTATGCAATAAACTCTAAATTTGCAAAAATATTTAGTACAGATTGCAGTCGTTCTCTGTACTGCATCATTTTGCTGCTTATTGGTTTTATTAATTGGATTTACTTTTTCTATTTATTTTCCTCTATAGAAGAAAACATTTCTTCTTGTTCCTTTTCATATATAAGCCTTCTTTATGAAAAAAGTGTTTCTTATACTTTTCTATTCCCAGTGAAAATAATTTAATATACAAAGAATCCCAATTCAAGATAATATGTGATGACAGCCTGATAGCCATATGTGAATTATAGACCTCACACTGCCAAAATGGAGCCTGCTTTCTTATCAGGTCAATAAACAGCACCACCTTGGGAAGATCTAATATCCCATGCATATGTAATTTAAGAAACAGGGCAATAAATTTTAGTCAGCAGTTCTTAAATTGGGCTGGATACAGGTCTAGCTCATGCTGCTGTGCATAGATTATATTCATTGCCACATCTGCAGAACAACACAGAACTATACAGGGGCAGGCCTTTAAAATAAAAATGAAAACCAGAGATTGTTACTCCACTTCTTACAATAGGATTTCAAATCTGGATACTTATACCAAAGCTTTGTAAATGACATTCTTTTCTTATAAGAATTATACAAACGTAGTCCTTAAAAAACGTGGACCTGATCAGTTATTTTCAAAGAAAAGGACTGATTTCAGCATGAATATACAATTTGCCATTGATTCAAGACCATTCACAGTTGAGAATATGGACCTGTGTCCTTTCAATACAGGCTACCTCCTGGATCAAACTTTAATATTTATCATTATACTTGAAGTAGGGGTAGTTCTGGATTTTTCCTCTTCTAATTTAAAAGATAGCTGGTCATGTAGTATTTTGGGGACTGAAACATTTCTGTGTGTTTACACCTCAACCCAGTTTAACTATACTTGTGTGCTACTGAATTTATGCATGTGGATAAGTGTTTGTAAAAAAGAACATAAAACACCTTACCCTTTACATATATTATTAGTTCTTTAAAGGAGTATGGGCATAGCGTAATTCTACAGGGAATTCTACTAGAAAGAAGTTTGAATATTCTATTCTCACTGGATGTTGCTATTGGATGAACATAGACTTCAGACAAAATCCTTTGGCATTCATCTTTCCCTGATCAAAAATCTGCAATAATAACAACAACAACAACAACAACAAATCCTCTATAAAAAAGTATATAACTGCAAACATTTTTTGTGCAGAAAAGAACTTAGGTTGGGAGAATCTATATTTTAAAAATACACACCAGGAAAATGTAATTATTAAAAAAGGTATAATGGTTTGCATTTTTTTTAAAAAAAGGAAATTATAGCGATACCTCTCAAAAGTGTCAGTAGGGTAGGAGATATTGAGGAATTAAGCAGTTGCCATTTTTGTATCCTTTTTAAATTCTGCGGAAAACTTAGTATATGGCTCTGAGGAAAAAAGTCTCCAGACAGAAATACTGAGCCTTAGCATGCAATGTCTTACTCCATGGCCAAACCTCAGACTTACCGACCTCAGAAGGATGGAAGGGTGAGTCAACCTTGAGCAGGTCAGGATCGAACTCCTGCAGCTGGCAGAATTAGCCTGCAATACTGCATTGTAACTACTGCGCCACCACAGTTCATCTTTATTCTGATATTTCTCAGTACATATGAGATTGGAAGTTTGCTTTGATTTTGGAAAGTATGGCAATGATCTAAGCAATCATCTTTTAAAGAATGACCAACAAATGTCTGTCCTTTAAGAACCCCAGGAGTTGTAATTTGTTATTCTTCTTGCAGTTCTTTTCCAACGAGATCTGGCAAATTTGTTAAGAAATACATTTCTTACGCGTATCTTTTTTGTTAGCTTCCTGGTTTTTTAATATAGGCCAAGGAAAAAAAATTATCCCCAGCAGTCCGGTTTATATTTTTATCTACAGTGGAACGAACAATCTTTACTTAATTTGAAATTGTCTAAATTTACTGACCTTGGTGGTATAGCACAATTCATGATTTTTCAGAAGTTTACCACAGGAAGGATTAATGAGCATGGTTTTATATTTTTGCTTTTTTATAGTATATAGAGAAAAATGTATTATTGTGCGTGCACATCTCATTTTTGCTCTTTTATCAATCTGATGTTCTGTGCAAATACTACAAAGGCTTGCTGGATGTGCTGAATTTTAAAACCTATGATCAGTTTTTATTTCATTTCTTTTGAAAGTTTGTTAATTAAACAGATCTAAAATGCAAAAAAGATGAAATTAGACATGAAAAGAGCAGACTATGACAGAGATGAAACAACTAAGTGGAGGAACTATAAGTAGTATAATTTTCAAGTATTTCAAGAGGTAGGAAGCAAAGGACTTAATTTCTAGGTACCTTTGTGACTATATTGAAAGTCATGTATCTGAAAGATAAACTCCTGATTAAGAAAATCATGGATTTTAATGGAGCAAGGCAGAAACATAATGAATGGATATTGGCCTTAATCTCCTGAGGCATTACTTCTTCAGACCTCAAACAAGGTTTAGGATTTAAATCCAAAAAGAGTAGGATCTTTGAAACAACTTTTTGGAATCAAATACAAAGTATGCCCCAGACCTTCTCAAAATTTTCTTAGAGAAAAATGTGTGTTTAAATGTTAGCAGGTACCTGAAATTTGCAGTTCAAATTAAAGTTTTGAACTGACTGAATTTGAGACACTGAAATTTTATTAAACCACAAAATGCAGTTCCTTATGGTCTAGACCAGGGGTGTCAAACTGCCGGCCCACAGGCCGGATGTGTCATGCACATTGCCGGCAACGGCAAAACAGTCCCGATATGTCATGTGATGTCATGTGATGTTGCGAGTTTGACATGTCTGGTCTAGACTAAAAAAAATAACAAACCTGTGAACTCAACTAGCTTTCTGAATGGAAGATATAAACTGAGAGTTTAGATCTGGGTAGAATCAGGCATGAACTGTTCTAAAATTAGAGCAGTGGAAAGAAGCTATGAGAAATTCAGGTGGTTTCTTCCTGAATTTAATTTGGAATTTTCAGAGGAAATTTTTAATATACAGTATTTAAGGTACATTTCAATAGGAGAATAACATCAAAAAGGTTATAATAATTTGTGTGATATTTTTAAATGCAAAATGGCCATATTTTGTTCCTTTTCCATTTCCTTTTTATCTTTAAGTTAAAAAACCTGGCTGCTATCAGCAGACCTACCACAGTGCTGGTATAAAACACTTCTGTTAATTGTGTCAATTTAAACTAAATTAAACTTTAAATATTTGTAAAGCATATTTGACTGACCTCAGAAAGCTAAACAAAATTGAATCTGGATGGAAAATACTCAAGAAATCCTAGGGGTGTAGCCAGATTGGGAATTTGAATACATGCCAGAAGAAGCAATGGCAAATCACTATCATTGTTTTTGTGATAAAATACAAAACATTCATTATTTATCAGAACTATATGATTCTCGGAGGCCAAGTATGGGAGAGGTGACTCACACATGAAATAGGGAAGCCAATCTGAAATTTTGAAAAGGGAAATTGTTTTTTTTAGTGATGCAGTTTGCTAAGGGTTGTTAAAAAATTTGGAATCAGATCTATATATATTGGCTCAGAAAATTTTGAATATGGATGTAAAATTGAAACCTGAAATTACTTTTAGACATTGTTTTTATATATGATATTGGCTGCAAGATTGCTATTCTCCCAAAGATGGAAAGAGGTGTATATACCCACAATGGAAGAATAGACTTTGAAACTAATGGAATCAGCTGAGATGGTAAAGTTGATTGCTCTGTTTAGACACAATAATTTGACTAAAATTTTTGAGACTTGGACACCACTGTTAGATTTCTTGCAAGCTAAGGAGAAAAATCAGCTCTTGACTTTGGGATTTGAAGATTAGATCTGATTTGACTATTGTAGTTTTTTAAATACATAGTTACATTTTATAATTAAGAGAAGTATATATTATGAACATTGTTTTTAGAATGTTATTAATATTTTAGGTATTTTAAAGGAAGGTTTTATTCATTTAAACTTAGAAGAAGTTTGTAGAATACCACTAATTATTATTTTTATTATTTCTGTACTAAAAGCCGGAGGTTATTTTCATTACATATTTGTTTGATGCATGTTTTATCACTATTTAATTTGTCCTGTTATTCCCTTTTCCCTTTCCCTTTGTTAGTTTGTATTTTAATGTTTGTCTTTGACATTTATGAAAGATATTTTAAAATTAATACAAATTGCTAAATCTATCTATCTATCTATCTATCTATCTATCTATCTATCTATTATCTATCTATCTATCTATCTATCTATCTATCTATCTATCTATCTATCTCCTATCCTATCCTATTTCTAAACCACCCATCTCCCTAAAAGATTTTCTTCTTCAATTCTCTTTAACGTGATATGTTTCATGCATGCACATATTCTTTTTTGGGGCTTTGCAGTAATCAAATCATTTTCAAAATGAATCCCAAAGCAAACTACTCCCAGCTCATAAGAGGTTTATTATTTTGCTTTAAAGAGACTCTGGGCTAATTTCTGCTTAATCCCTGAAGAGCTTGTTTCATTGCCAAACAACCTTTTGTTAAAAGTTGGGGGGGGGGGGAAACACAGGGATGTCATCAGGGCTCATACATGTGCCTCGCTTCTAAGCACCAGGGATGCAACCCTAAAATAAGTGCCATTTCTGTGGAAAGAAAACCTTGAACATGGTTAAAGTGAAGAAGCAGGTGGGTGAAGCTGTTTGACGGCACTGGAGCCACATAGGTGCCAAAGGCTTTGCTGAAGGAAATGGCACAACTTTTGTGATGTTCTGAAAAGTTGCCTTGAAGACTTCTAAATTTGCCCTTTGTGGGTGAGAGCTAAGGGGAGCCATAGTCAATAGCAGCTGCCTTTTAGCAAATACAACCATTTAACTCTCTCACTGCATTGGTAAACCTGCTGCAATCCATCCACCACCATTTGGGCCACCCACATGTGTGTTAGTGCTAAAGCATTGAGGTTTTCCTTCTGAAAATATTTGGGTATTTAACAGCTTCCTTTTACATTTAAAAGCTGAGGAGTTCTTAACACATTTCCTGAGATAAGAGGGGAAAATATCATTTATTAATATAATATCAGGAAGTCACTTTTGGCTTATTCTGCTTCAGTGTCTTTACTGAAATAATTTGAGAACCACCACCAATCCATTATTTTCCATGGGCCATATTATGGAACACAGTTGTGAAGTATTGAAGCAGGCCAGATTAGGGGATTTAATTTATTTCCACACCTTTTAATTATCACAGTTTTAATTTATTAATTTAATAAATTGTACCTTTTAAATTTTAAAGGAATAAGCAAACACAATCATTTCCTAATAAATACATAAACAAATATCTTAAAAGTCCCTGTACCATTCAACAAATGGAAATACGAGCTTTACTGTAAGAATATAGCTCACGGATCAGTTTAAATCCATTCTGTTTCAATGTTGTAAGCATTCACCTGAAAAATGTATATTAACTGTAGTGGGCAATTTTCCTCAGTACATAAGGCACAATTTCCCCATATCTTTTCTTCCTCAGTGCAAATATGCTTAATAAATTATTTTTTCTTTCAATTTTTCTAAATGTGAGCTTTCTGGATGCATCGAGTTTCATCTATATGCTTCTATACTCAAACAGTTGCTAGTAGATTGTGCTCTGTGGATTGTGCCATGTCAGTTCTGCTGAAATCACTGGCTCATTTCTTTTAATTTCATATTCCTTTGTGCAGATCAGGAGTTCCCAACTCCTGGGCCATGACTGGTACTGGACTATGACCTGTTAAGAACTGGGCTGCACCGATGGAGGTGAGTGGCAGGCAAGCGAATGAAGCTTCATCTGTACTTGCAGCTGTTCCCCAGCACTAGGATCACCACCTCAGGTCCATTTCAGATCATCTGGTGTTAGATTCTCATAGGAGTGCAAACCCTACTGTAAAATGCACAAGTGAGGAATCTAGGTTGTGCGCTCCTCCTCCTCCTCCTTCCCCCTCCCCCGGTTCATGGAAAAATTGTCTTCCGTAAAACTGATCCCTTGTGCCAAAAAAGTTGTGGACTGCTAGTGTAGATAAAATGTATCCATTCTGAAATTCTCTCCATATTTGAGGTCATACTTTAAAGGACCTTCAAAATGATAAAAATATATTGTAGAGCAGGGGTCCCCACCTATGGTCCATGCCCAGTACCAGGCTGTGGTCTGTTGGCCACTGGGCCATGGGAATAGCTGGAGAGCCCCTCCTCATGGTAGCACTGCTGTGGGGGTGCTAGCAGCCCCATTTGGTATGTATAGGGATGGTAGCACCGCAGCAAGCACCATACGGGCACCAGCAGCCTATTTGCACATACGCGTGGCTGCCAGTGGCCTGTTTGCACATGCGCATGGGTGCCAGCGTGCGTGCTGTAGATGTGTGCGGCCCGCATATGCATGCATGTGCATGCTAGTACCACCATTGTGCACACTCCCATTTGCTCATGCGTGCACAGGGTTGCATGTGCACCCATTTCCCTGCTGCTGCCTTTTCTTCCAGTCTGCCAAAAAGCCTCTTCATAAAGCGAAGACAGAATAGCTCTACCTGCACAAAGGGACCTGATCAAGGTGAAAACTGTTGCCACCTGATGCAACATGCTGCAGCTGGACCAACACTTCCATCCCACCCACCCATTCTCTTTATCCTTTTCCACCCGCTGCCCATCCCAAGCTTGGTTTCTGAACCTTTATGCAGCAGAATTAAAATATGGCATTGTTTGAAGCAGCACCCCTCTCCCTGGGTGTATCTCCTCAATAAAATGTAGAAATAAATTAAGATTAAAAAGGATCCAGATTTTTTAAATATGCAAAATATGCATCGCATGAAGTCTGGATAATTTAGTTTTGGGCTGGGGTGAGATAATGACATTATTTGAGATTGGGGAAAGGGGTAATTGCATTAAACAGTTTTAAAACCACTGGCTTAATGTATTCTATATTGTCAAAAAAAGTAAAAAAAAGACTTTGGCTGCAGACTGTGGATGTACTGGAATGCAAAACTAACAAATTATTTTAATCAGTATATGAATGTATTATGTGAGAAAGAGCTGATGAATTAAAAAAAAAGATTTGTATGAATAGATTGTTGTCTGCAAATATATATTTCAACGATGAATGGCTGAAAATGAAATTGGTATAGCAGGATGGAAATAAAGAAATCAAAGTGCAGAAATGTCAGGAAAGCCCAAGGACAAACAATAGGAATATGATGCCCTGGAGCAATAGAGATTTAGAGGCTCCTAACTTGCCTGGGTAATGTCTGATGTTTGATGGAGTGCTATTAAATGTTACGAGAGATTTGGGCTCTCATCAATACATCTGTTAACCTGGCCCTGGAGGTATACAACAGTGCAATCTGACTAATGTCTTGAGAGCTTTTTATTTCATTGTGAACAATTATGTAGTACCAAAGTAGGTGATTGGGCTTTTGGAAAATGCCTAATATCACACAGTAAAATTAAAATAGAGGCTCTGGAGAAACATTTGCTGTTCGTTTTAGAAAGATTTTCAATGGTGTTAGCAAAAAACACGAGAGCCATTTCTCACTCTCCAGGCTGAAGCTTATTTTCCCATTCACTCACACAGCAGGGCATTTAAAAGTCTTTGCTGGGAGAAAAAAGGGCAGCAGCAAACTAGAGAATGGATAAACTCTCTCTTTTTTTAAGGAATATCAACTATAGCTCAAATGATGATTTACTGATTGTTGGTATAAAATACCACACTTTAAATTTTGATTATGGATTATACAGTGATACAGTGAACTGAAAATACATCTTGAGATATATTAAGGTATACAGTGTCCTTTTTGTGAGATGATATATAGGTAAAGGTAAAGGTTCCCCCGCACATGCGTGCTAGTCGTTTCCGACTCTAGGGGCCAGTGCTCATCTCCGTTTCAAAGCACTTGTCTGAGGACGCCTCCGTGGTCATGTGGCCGGTATGACTAGACACCAAAGGCGCGCGGAACGCTGTTACCTTCCCACTGTAGTGGTCCCTATTTTTCTACTTGCATTTTTATGTGCTTTCGAACTGCTAGGTTGGCAGAAGCTGGGACGAGTAACAGGCGCTCACTCTGTTATGTGGCACTCAGGATTTGACCCGCCAAACTGCCGACCTTCTGATCGACAAGCTCAGCGTCCTAACCCACTGAGCCACCACGTCTCTGAGATGATATATACATTCATTATATTATTGACTCCAAACTAATATTATTATAATATAACAACAACAAACAACAACAACAACAACAATAATAACAATAATAAGTTGGAGGGACCTTCTGGAGGCAGGTTGTTTCACTGAAGAGGGAGGGGATGCAGTATATGAGAAGATATATGTTGCATATCAAATGTCATTGCTTAGAATAGGATTTGGAGGAATGTATGTGAGAGAATTGGAAGGATATTGAAGGAACATGTGTGTAAGAATGGGGAGGATATTGGAGGGACGTGTGTGTGAGAATGGAAGGATATTAGAGGAACGTGTGTATGAGAATGGGGAAGATATTGGAGGAACATGTGTGTGAGAATGCGGAGATATTGAAGGAACATGTGTGTGAGAATGGTGAGGATAGTGGAGGAATGTGTGTGTGAGAATAGGAGGATTTGGAGGAATGTGTGTATGAGAATGTAGAAGATATTGGAGGAACGTGTGTGTGAGAATGGGGAGGATATGGAGGAACATGTGTGTGAGAATGGAAGGATACTGGAGGAACATGTGTATGAGAATGGGGAAGATATTGGAGGAATGTGTGTGTGAGAATGGGGAGGATATTGGAGGAATGTGTGTGTGAGAATAGGAGGATATTAGAGAAATGTGTGTATGAGACCGCAAAGGATTTTGGAGAGATGTGTTGTTCTGTTCCAGCCTACGACTGGCCCTGTTGGAATGTCAGGGACAACCCCTTTTTTATATTCAATAGGCTGGAATTAAGCCAACCAAATTTATTTGCAAAAACTAAACGAAACAGTTCAAAACAGAGTTAAACAAATACAGACCGAGACTATATCAGAAGCTCTTCAAACGGTTGCCTTCAGCAAACAGCACCTCCCACACATTCCCCTTTTAAACAGCAGTCTCAAGGCATGGCTTCTCTTTGCCTCCTCCCGAGGTGCCTCATTGCTTTTCTTTGTTCACTTCTGCTAGTCTGCCTCCTGCTTCGAGCGTCCCTGAACAGAGCCAGCTGTGGATCATCTTCTTCCAATCTTTCAGGCTCACACAGCTGGGTCTGAGGAGGAACAAGATGGGAGGGGCCTGGCTGAGAGCTCTGTGGTGCATCAGAACTTTCCTCTGACACCAAAGGCTCTCCAAACCCCTCCTCCTCCTCCTCTTCAGAATTGTCCGACTCAGCTGCCGAAACCACAGGCTGACGCTGAATCACAACATGTGTGTGTGTGGGAGAGAAAAGGCTTTTTATGAGAGAAGCTGTGAGGAGAAAGTGAGAAGTGAAGGAAGGAGATGGGAATGGGAAGGAGGGAGAGAGGAAAGGAGCCTAACCCTAACCCCTTCCACCGGAGACCCCCGGATTCCCCCCACAGATGCCCCCCTGACCTGAGCGACATAGAGCTGGCCACACAGCCCCTCCAGTAACTGCAATGATGATGCGGCCCTCAATGAAACCAAGTTCAACACCCGATATAAAAGGATGAGCAGGGAGAGGAGAGGATATAAAAGGAGGAGGGGGAAAGAGGAGAGAATATAAAAGGAGAAGGGCTGAGAAATTTGTTAAATGAGTTTTGCCCCATTTTATGACTTTTCTTGCCATATTTGTTAACTGAATCACTGAAGTTGTTAAATTAGTAACATGGTTGTTAAGTGAATCTGGTTTTCCCATTGAGTTTGCTTGTCAAAAAGTTGCAAAAGGGGATCACATGGCCCTGGGACACTGTGACCATCATAAATATGAATCAGTTGTCAAGCATGCAAGTGTAAATCATATGACCCTGGGGATGCTGCAATGGTCATAAGTGTGAAAAATGGTCATAAGTCACTTTTTTCAGTGCCATTGTAACTTCGAACAGTCACTAAGCAAACTGTTGTAAGTTGAGGACTACCTGTACTTTATCACTTTTTTCCTTTTGTTTTTTTGGTCATCAAGTTTTTGACACCTTGCTAGGCGACTGGTGGTACTCGAATATTGCCAAAAGTGATACAATCAATGAAAAGGTTGAAAAGCCCTGCTATAGAACACGTGTGCCAAACTTGCCACGTCACATGATGTGTTGCAATGAGACTTTTTTTTTTGCATTGCCAGAGCGGGGGTGGGGGTGGCCTCCACATGATGCAATGGCCCGCAGTTTGATACCCCTGCTATAGAATGATTGTGCATCCCTAGAAAGCTACAATTCTTTGAATGTGTATCTTTTTTTTCTATGGTCAAAGGGAGTTAATGAAACATAGAAGAAACTGTTTCTGTGTTTGTGTATGTGTGTGTCTCTCTCTGTTGCCACTTTTGTGTAAGTTACATTTAGTCAAGAAAAATGCCATAGGTTACAGGTGCTACTAGTGTAGGACCTAACAACATTAGTTATTTAAATCTGGAGAGTCTTAATTGATCACTACACTACTAGGGAAAAAGGAATGGTTAAGCTTCCTAATCAGTTTTACGTCCATGTGTAGAGGATTAATGTGCTTGTTTAGCCTTTCCCTGCCTTTCCCAAATTGAAACTGTCAATTTTTAGTCTACAACACTTCTGTGAGAAACTGATGCCTATTGATCTACTGGGGTGGCAGGGGGTGGGGAAGGCAAGAGAGCTAGGGGGAAATTGGATGGTTGTCTTGAAGATGTAAATTCAAAACTAAATCTGATTTCTGGATTCAATTTTTGAAGAGCTTTTCTCATTATAAAAAATTCAAAAAAGAATCCCCATTCTCATATCAGTTTATTGACTTAGCAAAATAGGGCCCCACCTGTCAAAAAAAGATAACCAGCTATGAAAGATACACAAGGTAAAATAGGTTTGCTTTGCGTCAAGGGAGCTATTATCTATATATTAGACAAAGAACTATGTTTTGGATTTATTTCTACATAGCCCTGCTATAATTTCTGCATTTTATATAGTGCTCAGAGAGATTTAACTTGTTATAAAAGTCTTCTTGCTTGATAAACTGGCTTTTCTGCCTTAGATTTAACTCTAGATCAAAGAAGGAGCTCTGTACACTGAGTGCTTGTTGCCTTTATCTGTGAGTATGGGGACCGGGTAGACTGCAAAGAACACCATGTGTGCAATGGCAACAATCCACTTCAGCTTAGCTTCAGTGCCAAGAGACATTTTTCCTTGTAAAAGCAGTATCATCTGTGATCTTTCTAGCATTCTAAGTCCTATCTTTTTTAAAAAACAAAAATATAAATTTATACAGAACAATGCTTTTTTATATATAAAAATGGTTTTGGAATAACCAGGTTGTAATCTGACTATGGGACGTGGTGGCTCAGTGGGTTAGGACACTGAGCTTGTCGATCAGAAGGTCAGCAGTTTGGCGGGTTGAATCCCAAGTGCGGCGTAACAGAGTGAGTGCCTGTTACTCGTCCCAGCTTCTGCCAACCTAGCAGTTCGAAAGCACGTAAAAATGCAAGTAGAAAAATAGGGACCACTACGGTGGGAAGGTAACAGCGTTCCGTGTGCCTTTGGCATCTAGTCATGCCAGCCACATGACTACGGAGATGTCCTCGGATAAGCGCTGGCTCTTCGGCTTTGAAACGGAGATGAGCACTGGCCCCTAGAGTCGGAAACGACTAGCACGCATGTGCGGGGGTACCTTTACCTTTACCTTAATCTGACTACAGTCACAGACTTAAGAAATGCAGCAAGGGCTAGGGGTTGCAGTAAACTGGGGGAATGAGTAGCTGGAACAAACTGTCAAGGGTTTGCCATGAGAAGCAAGGAAATTACATGGGAGTTAGGATTCTGTAAGCCCAAGGATTGGAATTGGAGGAGGAGGAGATTGCCCATATTTGCATTCAGACAACCACCCAACCTGAATGAGATTCTCACAAGAAACAACAGAGTAAGGATGACAGCATGAAAACAACAAATGCAGGCATCTAGTTTGCCTCCATATTTACATCAGCATCAGCATCATTGGCCCCCAAAAGTAACAGAATAACAGAGTTGGAAGGGAACTTGGAGGTCATCTAGTCCAACCCCTTGCTCAGGCAGGAAACCATATACCATTTCAGACAAATGATTGTCCAATCTCTTCTTGAAAACTTCCAGTGTTGAAGTACACACATAAGACTAGAAACTCTTTCATGTGCTCTTCCTCTATTGCTCTATATGTCATCACCTGCCCACAAGGCCCCTATGGATTTTATATAAAACAAACAGGGCAAATTCATGGGCAAAGTTTGACATTAGGATTCCAGACAAGGATAATCAGAACAGTTCAACCTCCCAGGATACTCCATAGCACCATTGTACAAAAGTGGGACTTTAAACAGCACCAATGAGTTCACAAACCTCAAAAGGTTTCAGGGATTTTCAAAAGGTCTCAACAAATACAGTAGTTGTTAATGCTTTATGTTTTTGGGCTGAATACGTATTGCATTCTGTTTAACATGTAACCTGCATAACCAACCTGTCTTTCTCTTTCTTCCCTGGCTTCTCAGCCAATTTATTACTACATCAATCTAGTCACTTTTTGCATTCAATCTAGAAAGCTGCAACTCACAAAAGCTCCTGCCTTTTAATAACATTTGTTAGTTGGAAAAGGTGCTACCAGATGTCTGATTTTTTTTTTTGCTAGCAGTGCAGACAAAGGCTATAAGAATAAACATGGTGTTGGTGTCGGTGTTAAGTAGAACACAGGATTCTCTATTAGACAAAGGGGAACCAACACGGAAAAACTGGGGTCTTTCTTAATGAGCCTGATGGGAAGGGGAAGTCAATCTGAAGAGTTGAGATGATGAAACGAAAACATAGAGTTTGGAGAAGATAAAAGGTCTGGAGTTATAGGTGGAAAACTACAAAAGGCCCAGGGGCAAGTGCAGCCTAGGAACCAAAGAGTTTAAACCTGGCAAAATGGCTAGGAAAAAGAATAGGAAGTGCTCAGCTTAGCTAGGCAAGCTGAGAAGGTGGCATGACCTCAGAGTATGGTCAAAATGGCAGCCATGTCAATGAAACTGAAGCTTAGTTTTTTTAAAAAAAATCTGCATTGCATATGGTGAAGCTTTGATCTGACCGTTGTGACTACCATTTTGATTCTTTTCACCATACCCTACAGACCATCTATGGTTTGGGATAAGTAGAGTTGAGGGAACTGTCCTTTAGTCTTAGCCCTAGGCTTAGTTAAAAGATTTTAGATAGAAATTGGATAAGAAACTGACGAAAACTCAAAATTGATTCCTGTGGTTGCGAAACTCAGGAATTGCTGTGTAAAAAAGAGGACTGCCCAAAAGAGCTGCATTTTCTTTCCAAAAACACCCCTCTTAGATCTGTAACAAAATATTTAAGCATAAATTTTCCAGCCTGTGGGTGAAGTGTTCGTCTTTTTCCATCATCTCGACATCCTTCCAAAAATAATGAAAAGGCTATTGTTGAGATAGATCTGTAACTCAAACAATTTATTATGACATAACTATACAATTTTTAAATCAGACTCTTGCTCATATCTCTAGAAAGCTTGAGCAAGACAATTTTCCTGGGCACTTTCAGAAGTTTTTCATTTTTCACTGCCTTGTTGTTCTACCACTAAGTCTGTCTTATTCTCTGTGACCCCATGGTCCATAGCACACTTGTCCTCCACTGTCTACCAGTGTTTGCCCAAATTCATGTTCATTGCGTTGAGGACACTATCATAGGTTCCTATGGAATATTGTTCTTTACAGCATCGGACTTTTCTTTCATTACCAAAAACATCCACAGCTGAACGTCCTTCTGGCTTTGGCCCAGCTGCTTCATTTTTCCTGGAGCTTCTTATAATTGCCCTCTGTTCTTCCCCTACTTCCCAATTTTAGTGGGTAGTCATTCATTTTTGGTTCCTTCAATAGTTTGTGTAGGTGGTTGGTGGATTGTGGCATGCTCAATGGCTTCCTGGTTTCTTTTTCTCCCAATTTGTCCTCATTTTCTAGAGGTTTTTGTTGTCCTCTAATTTTGTGATAGGGACGCGGTGACTCAGTGGGTTAGGACGCTGAGCTTGTCGATCAGAAGGTGGGCAGTTTGGCGGGTCGAATCCCGAGTGCCGCATAACAGAGTGAGCACCTGTTACTTGTCCCAGCTTCTGCCAACCTAGCAGTTCGAAAGCACGTAAAAAATGCAAGTAGAAAAATAGGGACCACTACGTTGGGAAGGTAACAGCGTTCCGTGCGCCTTTGGCATCTAGTCATGCCGGCCACATGACCACGGAGACGTCCTCGGACAAGCGCTGGCTCTTCGGCTTTGAAACAGAGATGAGCACCGGCCCCTAGAGTCGGAAACGATTAGCACGCATGTGCGGGGGAACCTTTACCTTACCTTCACCTTTAATTCTGTGATGGAAGTACCAAATTATTGCTTTCTTGCCTTTCTTGGGTTAGCCAGAATAAAACAAATAAAAGTCTCTGCAAAGCTCACTAAAAGAGCTGTTATTTGAACACCCTGGCACTCTTACTCCACGTTGCTCCAGATGTGATCCAAGCAAGAAAAATGACTTCAGCTTAGGAACTGGCTTTTTATGGATGTCTTAAACTGACTGATCCATATTATTTTATAAACTCAAATGTGATGTACTTAGAAATTGGGCTGCTTTACAAGAATTTACTATTTGTTTTTGTTGCTCCTATTTCCATTCCTTGCTCTTTTTTTGCTCTATTTTCATTTATTTTTGAATATCTAAAATTAAAAACTTGGATGCAATTTGAGCATTAGTCTTTAAGCACTTAAGTGTGGTAGGCTTGACATGACAGGAAACTGCTTGAGTTTGCTTTGAAACATCTTGGCCTTTCAGATACACCTGTCAAAAACTGTACTTGGAGAAAAGCGGATTTCACACCTTATTTTAAATGCTAATTGGGCTAAAGAAAAGTCTTATCAAAAGAAATTTCAGTACATTCCACCTGCAAACCACATTACATTAGCGTAGCAAAGAGTTTATTAAAGTGCTGCCTCTAATATTGAGTCAGTCTGTTTATTAATATATAGTAAGATTACATTTATTGCTATTTGAATTAAACTTCCTAGTTTTATTTAGTTTTTAAAGCTTTACTATTAAGTCCAAGAGCCAAAACAAACACTAGTGCCATAAAAATAAAATAGAATATATTTTAACGAGCTGTAATCCTTAAAATATATTTTATGTATAATGAATCATAAATGTACCTGCAGGTACATATTGCAATTTTTTTTTAAACATTTCGTTTGGCAGAAATCATATGGTGCTGTACATCTTGTAGAAGTTGCTGAACATCCACACCTAGAATATTCAGGTATACGCCAGCTTCCACCAGACATGGCTTCCTTATTAGGGTGGTCAAAACAGCTGTCTAAGGTCATTTGCACTTTTGCCTCCCATTGCTATTTCTACAAGTGCTCCAAGATGCTGGAAAGAGCAAGATAGGTGTCGATTGTGTCTTCCAGCCCATGTTCTTGTTGTCTCCTCAAATATTAGCTTTTTTAAGAAAAAAAGCCTTCTAATATCCATGAAGAAAGAAAAGGGACCCTCCAGTTCCTCTGAAATATTGAGAGATCATTTCAAGGTGGTGTACAGCCTTGGCTTCAGGAGGGAAGAAGAAATCCAAGCATGGATGGTGGGACCAGCAGAATCTACCTCTGTTGCAATTCCAAAAGAAACATTGCAAAACCACTTTGCAGCATGTCAATAATTTCAATTTCAATTCCAATAATTGTGAAGATCTACAAAAAGCCTGTTGTTTGACAATATATATCCTTGTAAGCCGCCCTGAGTCTTCGGAGAAGGGCGGGATATAAATGGAATTAAAATAAAAAAATAAATAAAATAAATAAATATATTTGGGAGACAGCTTTCTGATGCTCTAACAGTATCCCCATAATCCAATGAAGAAGCAGGTCTCTTCACTGATAAGATGAAACCAGCTATGGGGCTTCCCTATCCAGGTATAAGATTTGGCTGATAGACTGGTCAGTGCAAAACAGAAGCACAAATAAGAATTTACTCAAGAATTTACAGAATTTACACTGTGCATTGGTACAGTGTACATGAATCTAAGGTATATCCCACCTATAAATAAATCATAGCTCCTGGCTCCTATTTTTTTTCCCTGATCTTCCAAGATTGATGCAAATTTCCAAATAGCAGTATTGCAAAATTTCTAGCCATTTGCACAGGAAATTACCTGAAAATTAAGGTGAATTAAGAGTTCCTATCCCAGTACATTCTCTAATGGATTCTCACTTTCTGTTGGCCAAGAGCAAAGATTGGTAGACTTAGCCAGAACCATAAGTGGGCCTAAAATTTGAACTTTCCACATAATGTTTGTTATTAAATTAGTTATACCACAGTAAAAAAAAGAGTGCAGAGAAGAGCAACGAAGATGATTAGGGGACTGGAGGCTAAAACATATGAAGAACGATTGCAGGAAATGGCATGGCTAGTCTAATGAAGGACCAGGGGAGACATGATTGTAGTGTTCCAATATTTGACGGTCTGTCACAGACAGGAGGGGATCAACCTATTTTCCAAAGCACCTGAAAGCCAGACAAGGAATAATGGATGGAAACTGATTATGGAGAGATTTGACCTAGAAATAAGGAGAAATTTTCTGACAGTGAGAACAATCAAACAATAGAACAGCTTGCCTTCTGAAGTTGTGGGAGCTTCCTCACTGGAGGCTTTCAAGAAGAGACTGGACTCCCATCTGTCAGAAAGAATGTAGGCTCCTGCTTTGGTAGGGGGGGTTGGACTAGATGACTCACAAGGTCCCTTCCAATTCTGTTATTCTGTTCAATTCTAAAAATGTAATATGTTTCCTAGATCTGGTCTAGGAATAAATGATATACCAGTTCAATCCAATGCTGAAATAATAAACGGAGCAACATAGTTCAGTGATCATCCTCCCACTTGTGAGAAGTTCTCTAGAATAACGATTGTTCTGAATTACAGTATGGATGGCATTTTCTATCAGTACAATAATTGGCAGTAGTTAAATTCAAGCTTGAAGAGAGGGCATTCAATTTTCCTTTCAGAATTTCCTGCAACGGCCTTTCTCTCCCTTCCCTTCTCTTTTTTCCAAGTTGTGATTATATCACAAGACACTCATTTAAAAAAAACACACTGCTAGAATCACATTGAAAGCTGTTCTATGGCAGGGAAAAAAAATCAAAAGGGAGGGGATAGAACACACTGTAAATTGTTTATTGTTCCCATGCTTTGAAGATCAGAGGAGGAGGAGGCTGAGAACTAAGATTTTATTATTATATAGTACACCTACAATTATAGTAGCCATTACTGTAAGGCAATGTTCCTTGACAGTGCTTTTTTTGTAAAAGAAAAAGGTGCCGGAACTCACACATGTCATACAACCCGCCTTGCCTACCCTACAAGGTTCCATCCAAAAAAGGTGCCGGAACTCTGTTCTGAGCGTTCTATGACAAAAAAAGCCCTGTTCCTTGACCTTGGCAACTTTAAGATGTCTGAGGTTGAAGCTGAGAAGTTCTGGAAGTTGAAGCCCACACATATAAAGCTGCCAAAATTGAGAAACTCTTTTCAACATACAGAGAGCAGATCAAATCATCAATAACTAGACAAGACTCTCTCTATCACTCACAACCAATCAACCAATCAATCAATCAATCAGAGGTTAAAATGCAGGAAAAGCTTCTTTAGGTTGATGGAAGACTTTGAAGAATTTGAAAGCAGAGTGGACCTATGGAAAGCTATAAGAAACAGCACTGAATGGAACCAAGGGAGGATCTGGGACCTGGATCTGACAAAAGCTGGGAAGTTTGGAAATCATTGAATAGACTGTACAACAAGATCCAGAGACACTCTGGACAAATGGGGCTATGTGGTGGCTTCTGATCTTTGCGATTGTGGTGACATGTAGCCAACACCACATATATATACCTGTCTTTTGTGTCCTGATCAATGTACACTTGAAGACCTCATGGCTGCATGAGAGAATGTAATTAATGTTGTTAGTTTCTGGACAAGATCTGTTTAACTTGTACCTATTTTAATCTTGCATTTCATATTTTAAATTTTATGTCCTATAAGTATGCCTTATTTTAATCATGATGCTTCTGACACAAAGAAAGAAAGGCTCACTTAATAAGCAGCATGATTCACTTAACAACCGTGGCAAAAAGGTAATAAAATTGTGTGCAACTCACTGAACCTGTGTAGCAACAGAAATTCTGGTCATAATTGTGAACCTAAGTCAAGTACTACCTGTATTTCATTCAAAGTATAATGGTATGTCTCCAGTAATGACATTTTTGGCTTAGAGCTCAGATTTCTGAAAAATGTACTGGATAATGTAATACAAAGTGTTCATGAAAATGAAGTTTCCTTATTTTACAGCCATGTCTTGTTCTGCCTATCTGCAGGGAAGAACCAGTATTAGTAGCAAAGTTAACTACAATTACACCCTCCACTAGGCAGCTGAGATAAGCACATTTTACCATATTTCTTCCTCCCCCATATATTTTATTGATTTTTAAAGACATAAATCACTTAATAGTTGGTAAACAGTGTGTTTGCTGGATTTACATTTGTAAAGAAAAATCATTAACAATTGGTTTCTATAATCCGTAATCCACATAGTACATTTAGTTGATTTCCCTTTTCCCCAAAATGTCTTCTTTGCAAACCTTGAAATAATACAGTTCAAGTGTAGAATATAAAAGGGAAAATCAGATTCCTCACCCAGTTTCAAGCAAACTGTTTATTGTAGTGCTGATTAGTTCTTTTGGACTCTGGTTGCAAGTAGCTTGGGCTGATTGATGAAATACCATCTTTCTCCTGTCGGGTTAGAAGGCTTTCCCCAAGACGAACGGAATAACCGCCGTCATTCCAGAGTCACCAGGGCACCCTTCTTTTTCTTCGCTGCCTCTCTGGGGCAGCTTGGACCCATTAGGGACTACAGGCAGGAAGAAAGGTGGCCGTGGGGGGTGTGGCAGTTGCAAGCCCGCAACCAGTCGCTAACGCTCAGGACTGGAAGTCCCATTTTACCATGTTTCTTGTCCATGATAGTTTTTTTGAGGTCACTCACAGGTACAGTTTTGCTTTAAGGGGTTTCATGGCTAAATCCTTGGCCTCTCTAAATAACAACGGGATGGCAGGACTAGTTCCCAACTGAAAATTGAAGATTATGACAGTCAGTCAACAATGCAGCCATTGGCAACTGCAGTGCAAAACATCTTTATTCATGATCATACATGAATCTTTACAGAACAATGAACACAGATTTTCTTATGTCTGGGCTATAGTTTCAACTTCATCATAACAAAGCAATGATAAGCCCTGTTTGACCAGGGATGCTACACATCCTCTTGATGACTGATTTTTTTGTTACCTTCTAGGAAGAGGCTTCATAGTATCCAAAGCAGAATAACTACATTCTGTAATAGCTTTGTACCATTTCATATCAATCTTGTTAATTCTCAAGACTCTTTTTTTCCTATGTATTCAAAATGGACTGTAATATATATGTGTATATGTGTGTGTGTGTATTTATGTATAACATATGCATATGTGTGTGCATGTATGTCTATGGATATATATATATATATATATATATATATATATATATATATATATATATATATATATATATATATATATATATATATATATATATATATATATATATATATATATATATATATATATATATATATATATATATATATATATATATATATATATATATACATATAGGATATATATATCCTATCCTATCCTATCCTATCCTATCCTATCCTATCCTATCCTATCCTATCCTATCCTATCCTATCCTATCCTATCCTATCCTATCCATCTATCCATCTATCCATCTATCCATCTATCTATCTATCTATCTATCTATCTATCTATCTATCATCTATCTATCTATCTATCTATCTATCTATCTATCCATCCATCCATCCATCCATCCATCCATCCTATCCTATCCTATCCTATCCTATCCTATCCTATCCTATCCTATCCTATCCTATCCTATCCTATCCTATCCTATCCATCTATCTATCCATCTATCTATCTATCTATCTATCTATCTATCTATCTATCTATTCTTATGAGAGCAGGATTTCATATTTTGATGTGTGCTAGTGTGTTCACAGTAAAAATTGACAATAAAGGTTGTCTTATCTCATCTTCTATCCCATCCCATTCCATTCCATCCTACCTCATCTCATCTCAACTCAACTCAACTCATCTCACCTCATCTTATCCTTTATTTTACTAGTGCTGGGAAACTGTTACAATTCTATTCTAACTGAAGAACATGAGATTCCTAAGTTTCCATCAGTTATAAAAGCTAAAAATAATGAGGTTTTTAAAAGGGTGATTTTTTCTAAAATTATTATCTTTTGATCATGTCTTCCCCATTAGTAAAGTACTCTTGATCTTGCCTTTCTGCCTACTGAAACATTAGCGGCATTCTTACAAATGTATTATAGCTTTATAAAAATTATTTCTACCTTATAATTACTATTTTTATTATAGTTTGTTGTACAGTCAGCCAGATGTTCATACTAGTTTTGGCGTTTTTATACACTTTTCATACACCTTTGAGTCCTTCTCAAAGACAGGGCATAGGCAGATGTTGATGTTTGATGATGTTATCACAGGATGTAAGCTGTTCTGAATAAAGCTGCCTTTTGCAATTCACTGGAAGTGAATTTGTCAATGTTGATGGTGTTCAAATGGTGTTCCAGTTATTTTGGGATTGCACCTAAAGTGCCTATTACTATTTGTGCTATTTTGCTTTCTTTTGCCACAGTTGTATTTCTATTTACAGTTCTTCCTATTTTGTTGTCTTGATGTACTGCCATGTCCACTAGCCAGACTTTTGTTATTGTTGTCAACAATTGTTAACTCTGGGGTTATATGGCAGATGATGATGATGATGATGATGATGATGATGATGATGATGATGATGATGATAACTTTATTGTCACTTTGAATGTACACCAATCGGCATACATCAAAATGAAATTTCGTTGCATACAGCTCTCAAAGGGTCACCACCTCCGATATATACTCCTTGTTCGTGGCCCGCTCAAATTTCACATTGTCCATTTTAGTCTCTAGGGAGTGAACAATGGCAAACAGGACAGATGGAAATGGGGCTCCATGTGGATTAGCCCTCAAATTCGCTTGTATTCCAACAACCTCGCCTTCTTTCCTTTTTCTGATCCTGACTCTTCCACCTTTTCCTTAAAGAGGCCTTGCTTCTTTTCGCCCCTGGAGCACGCTGCCGCCGCCACCAACTCCTCCAAAAGCCTCTCTCTCTTCCTCTGGGCCTGCCGACAGCCTCATCCAGTTCCTTCGCTCCATAAGCTCCAGGTCCTCTCCTCCTCTGCCTCCTCTGGAAACAGCCCTGATTTGCAATAGAATCCATCACTGGGCCAGCAGTCAGATCTTGCTGCTGGCAGAACAAATTCAAACAGCGCCAACGACTTTTAACGGTCTCACCAACAGTTCCAAAACAACTAGAAACTCGCCAGGCCAGCAAAGATTGTCGGTCGTATGTCGTATGTTACCTTAGTTCCACCATGTTGCTCAAACACATTAAAATCTTCCTGATCATGTGGCCTATAGCCCTTACTATCCCTCCCAAAACTATTCGCCTTCAAGAGCCAATGCAGCCGCAGCCATTCCAGGCGCCGCCATCTGTTTGAATTTTAAACTCCCAGAGCACTTTAGCTTCTTCATTTTCTTTGACTTTCTCTATTTAATGGTCCAAGCAGGTAAATTATATTTGCTTGCAGGTAAATTATATTTCTCTCAATTCTTCCAATGTACCATTGTTGCTACCTTGTCATGTCATTATTTGTAGTCAGTCTGTGTGAAGTTCTTGCAGTAGCTAACCAGACGTCCACTGTTTCTTCAGCTTCTTTGCAGAGATGGCACTTGCTATCTGTTGCCGTCTTCTCAATTCTGGCTTTGTATGCATTTGTTCTTAAGGCTTGGTCTTGTGCAGCCAGATTAGCTCCTCTGTCTCTTTCTTCAACTGTTCACTTAGCCTACATGTCTGCAACCCGTGGCTCCGGAGCCACATGCGGCTCTTTCAGCCGTCCCCTGCGGCTCCCAGTCCTCTGCCATGTGCAGTCCAAAAAAAAGTGGGACTAAAAAAGTTCAACCAATCAATTCAAATATGCAGGGTAGGTGCATATCTGCCTTGGCTCCACTCTTCAGTCAAACCCTGTTCTGCGCATGCGCGCATGTACGCGCATGCACACACATTTTTTTGCGGCTCCCAGTTTTTCCTTTTGTGAGGGAACCGGTTCCGAGTGGCTCTTTCACTGTTTCAGGTTGCTTACCCCTGACTTAGCCATTGCCAGGTCCTGTTATTATCTCCTTTTTTTTTATGCACTGGCCATGTCTTTTCATGTTTCTTTTCTGTTCCTCATTTGGTCTATCTTGTAGGCCACTTTGGTCTTTGCTATTATATTGTTAATAATATTAATGGATATATTATTTATTATAATAATTTACTTATAATTTATGCTACCTTATAATATGAAATTTTTTTGTATAAAAATAGGTGACAATAGGAGAAAGGTATCTAATGTGATAATTTATACACTGAGAATTCATCAAGGAACTTTATCTGTGGTGCTTCTATTAATAACAATAACTGAATGTTTTTTTTTAAATCATGCAGACCTAAGCAAAAAAGGTTCACAAATTATTTTTCTCTTTGTAGCCTGAGTATAAAACGTCAGTATTCAGAATGGACCTGTCAGATTATTTTGATAATGTAATAAACTGATAGCATGAAATACAGCTCTGTTATTTTAATTAAGGGAAATAGAATAGATATATGATATACCAGCTGGTGAGGTTTTAGAAAGGATCTCACTATATATTAGCTATTTTAGTAGAAGACGATTCTAGCACATCCTAATGAGTTCTAATTTCGCCTCATGGATCACCAATTTACTTATTTTATTATTTCTTTAAAACATTTATGTTTCCCATTTTTATATCATCTTATGTGGCTCACTGCATCACTAAAAACAATAAAATATAACAAACAGTATAGAAAGCACTACAGCAGTAGAAATTTTTAACATATTAAAACAAGAATTGTATGGAATCAGACATATACATCAAAAATACTCCTAAAAAGCAATGTTTTCTCCAATCTCCAGATAAGGTAATTAATTTTATATATATACAATACAAAACCTTGCTACCTAATTTGCAAAACTATAGCCACTATGGAGAAAAAAGCTAACTGATTGAATAAGATCAATTTATATTTTCTACAAATACTGTGTGGGAAGAATCCAGAGAAAGAAATATTTTGGGAAATATTAAAAAGGCAGAATATATTTCCCCAAAAGGATTTTAAAGGCAGAAACCAACCCCTGCCTCCAAGTCTCTCTGCCCCAGACAGAATCCAGGTCTGCAGAAATGCAGATGTTATAACCTTGTCAGAAAGATTGGAGTTAGAAAGCTGGGATGAGAAAGAAAGATCCCTAGAATCAACAATCCCTCACATCAAAAATACAACAGCCATCAGCCACGGCCCCAGGGAAGCAGGATATGACCTTTGGGACATAAAAGGATTAACCCACCACTATTAGAATACCAGAAGGGCACACTCAGACTCAGGTCAAAGTACATGACACAGGAAATACAAAGCCTCAAACAGGAACAGGAAACAACCTCAAGAGCCCCAGAAGGTATAAAAGCCCACCACTTTGCTCCATGTGGTCACTTTTTTCCAGAGCCATCTTTCTGTCTGGCTCTCCTCTTCAATAAACCACAACCTTCTTTCTAAAGCAGTCTCCATGTCAATGAATCAACCTTTATTATCAAAGTACAACATGTATACATTGAGATTGGCTGAGTCTCCCTTCGTACCCCTCACCCCACCCCAACAGTGACAACAAAACCCATCTTATTACACCATGTACAACATACCGGCCTCGCAAGTCAATCGTACATGAAGTTATTTCCTGTTCAAGAGCCTGACAGCCCATGGATAGAAGCTGTTCTTCAGCCTGTTGGTACAGCTGGCTATAATCCTGTATCTCCTATCCGATGGTAGGAGAGTAAAGAGGTACCGACCAGGGTGTGAGTCGTCCCTGAGAATTTTCCTCACTCTTCCAAAGCAACGAGCCCTGGCAATGTCATCCAGTGGTGTCAGGGGACAGCCCATGATGTTTTGTGCTGTGCTCACCACCCTCTGTAATATCTTCCTATCCGCGGCTGTCAGGCCAGCATACCAAATCACAATACAACACGAGAGGACACTCTCTATAGTAGACTGGTAAAAGAAGGTCATTATCCATTCTTCTACCCTGTTCTTCGGCAAGATCCTGAGGAAGTGGAGTCTCTGTTGGGCCTTTCTGGCCACCTGGGCTGTATTGACTTTCCATGTAAGATCTTCACAGAGGTAGACTCCCAGAAATTTAAAGGAGGAAACTCTCTCCACACAGCTCCCCCTGATGTAAAGTGGGGCAGGTTCCTCTTTTTTCCTCCAGAAGTCTAGCACCATCTCCTTTGTCTTGCTGATGTTCAGGTGCAAGTATTTGTCTATTCCCAGCTTGGACTGGACCCTGATGAAGAGTTTTCCTTCAACAACTGCATAGGGATATATTTGCACTCTTAAACTGTAATCACATTCCTATTGTATAGATTTTAATTTTAAGTAGTTTAAATGGGCACCCTTTGTTTGTACAGACTCAAAATTTCCAATTTTTGTTTCTTAAAACATATCAATGATTATTCATCTGAGGAGGTATTTACAGAAAATAAAACTATACAGGAAAGATGAGGTAGTACAAAAACCTGTACATTGTGTAGTGTTTTCAAAAGCAGTAAGTTGCTTGAATGATAAAGTTTGATTTAGTATTGCTTTCAAGCTGCAGCATCAGACATACCACAAGAAAAGGATCACATTCCTATTGTAATCACATTCCTATTGTATAACAATAGATTTTAATTTTAAGTGTCTTAAATGGGCAACCTTTGTGTGTACAGACTCAAAATTTCCAAATTTTGGTCCTTAAAACATACCAGTGATTATTCAACTGAGGAGGCATTTACAGAAAATAAAACTATACAGGGAAGATGCGGTAATACAGAAACCTGTGTAGTGTTTTCAAAAGCAGTAGGTTGCTTGGATGATAAAGTTTGATTTAGTATTGCTTTCAAGCTGCAGCATCAGACATACCACAAGAGAAGGAAGAAAAAATTGTGTGGCAGCTGATCAAAGTCGCCTGATGAAGAGAGAGAATAGATGGGGCTCAAAAGCAGAACCCTTGGAAACAGAAGATCACAGGTTTAATTCTCACTTTTAGGTAAAAGTATAAGCAGAAAAAATCCATGACTGAAGCCCCAGAGAGCTGTCACCACCTGGAGCAGATAGTACTAGGTTTCAAGAATCAAATATATCATTCAGTAGAAAGCACTTTCATCTTTGCCAGACCATACCAATGAGAACAGAAATAGAATGCAGAGTAAACTATATGATAAATTACACGGTTCTTTGAATAGATGCTGAGACTTAATTATTAAGAAATCAAATGTGAATTTTTGTAAAGATTTTTTTTCCCCCAAATGGTCAGAATCACTGGAATCAGTATCCCCCAAAAGCAGGATAGTCCTAAAAGGAATTACAAAAAAAGATGGACTATTCAGTGACGAGACTTTGAAAAACTTGAACCCCAAACCCCAGAACGTTTTAGATTTTTTTAACTAGTTGTTGGAGATGTGTGATTCAGGAACCAAGCACATTAAATATTGTATAACTTACTTAGATACAAGAACTGACATACAACAAAGAAGGATATCAGTGGAAGATAAATTTACTATGAATATTAGACTTAGGAAAAAACTGGTTTAAAATATTTTATTGACGATATAATATTCCAATATTGATTGCTAAAATAAATACCACAGTTTCTAAAAATTATTAGAAATGCAGTAATCAGTCTGGATTATTTTTTCATGTTTCTTTCATGGTTTTTTTTTTTCATGAAGACTGTTTATTACCAAAAGAAATAAATTCTAAAGATTGTATTTCCTTTCCAACCAGCCATTTTTGTTTGTTAAAAACAAACTTTATATTTCTAGTAGTGTATACTGAGTTGGCTTGTTTGAAAACAATATGTTACACAATGTAACTTAGTTTGGAAAGTTGAGAATTCAGTTTAATTTGATTAGAAATCAACATATGAGCTTGTAATGCATCTGAAGTTTTGAGTTTCTCAAAACAATACAAGAACTTGTAATGCTAGAAAATCAAAACATTCAATAATTACCAACTTGGAAGGCCATATGAAATGCTGATATAGTTAGAAAAATATGGTAAGAGGCAGAAGAAGAATTAGTAAAGATTCTAACCAAGCTATGCCAGCAAATCTGGAGAATGATATGGAGGCCAACAGACTGGAAAAGTTAAATCTATATATCAATATCAGAGAAAGAGAGACTTAACAGAGTGTGCAAATATAATATTCTTCACACGCTAGGAATATAATGCTCAGGAGCATCCAATGCAGATTAGAGTCCTATGTAGAGAGAGAGATGCCATATGTTCACGCTGGGTTTGGAAAAGGTCAAGGAACATATGATGTTATTGTGATGGATTCTGGTGGAGGAGGGGGTTGGTTCAGGGAATGTTGGACAGGTGACGGAGGAGGATTTGAACCAGGCCATCCAAAGGGCCCTGCACGAGGACGCCTGGTTACGGAGTAATCCGGGACTATTGACTATGCGGGAAGGCCTGGCGTGGCATGGAACACGATTGTATGTACCTGAAACTGTGCGGCCACGCATTCTTTATGGCTGTCACGACACCAAGCAGGCAGGACATTTCGGGTTCGTGAAAACTTTACATCTGGCACGTCGTCAATTCTGGTGGCCCCGCATGAAGAGTGACATCGAGGAGTATGTACGGCGTTGCCATGTTTGTGCTACCACAAAACCCCAAGTTGGGAAGCCTTTGGGGCTGTTGCAGCAGGTGGCTGACCCGACTCGGCCATGGCAGGACATCGCCATGGACTTTGTTGTGGACCTCCCAGAGAGCAAGGGTCACACCGTCATTTGGACAGTGGTCGACCTGTTTTCCAAGTAGGCACACTTTGTTCCTTGTAAGGGGTTGCCATCAGCTCGCCGGCTGGCATGGCTGTTTCTCCCGCAAGTGTACCGATTGCATGGAGTGCCGCGGCGTGTGATCTCGGACAGGGGGGTGCAGTTCACAGCCCGGTTCTGGAGAGAGTTCCTGCGTCATATCGGCTCATCGCAGGGGCTGAGTACGGCCTATCACCCCAGCACCAACGGGGCCGCAGAACGTGCCAACGCCGCCGTAGAACGGTATCTACGGAGCTACGTTTCTTTCCAGCAAACTGACTGGGTGGACCTGTTACCGCTCGCCGAAGTGGCGTACAATAATGCGGTTCATAGCAGTACTGGCTTCTCTCCATATCGGGTGGTCGCCGGCCATGACTTCGTTCCCTTCGCTGACTGCGCCCAGGAGGAGGGGCCTACGCGCTCACCGCAGGAATGGATGCGACAAATCAAGGCCGCATGGGGGGCTGCAAAGGATGCGTTAGATCGGTCCGCCGCTGCGGCCAAGGCACAGGCAGACAAGAAACGGAGGCCTTTTATTACACCGCGGGTGGGGGACCTGGTCTACTTGTCCACCAAGTATTTACGGTTACAGGTCCCGTGCCGCAAGCTGGGACCTAAGTACCTCGGGCCGTTCCGGGTGGTGCAAGTGGTAAACCCAGTGATGGTGCGATTGCGGTTGCCGAAGTTCTTGGGTAAGGTCCACCCAGTATTTCACAGTAGCCTGCTAAAGCCTGCTTCCGCGGCCACTGCAGCGGCTGGGGAGGGGGGCCCCGGGCCGGTACATGCTGATCAATACGAGGTGCAGGAGGTGTTGGACTCCAGGGTGCGGAGGGGCGCCATACAGTATCTCCTTCGGTGGAAGGGGTACCCGGTGGAGGAAGCAACATGGGTGTCGCGGGGAAACGTCCATGCCCCACGCTTAGTCCGGGCATTCCACCGTGCTCACCCTAACAAACCGGGAGGTAGGGGTAACGGTGGTGTATGCGGGGTGAATGATTGTGTGACTATGTTCTCTACATCTGCAGGAGGACCCTTGGTAGGGGGGGTGGCATGTCAGGCCCGGCACGCCCGACATTCGGTGGGGCCGCGGAGCAACCTGCCAGGCCCCGAATCCTGCCGCCGGCGCCCGTGGTCTCCCGGAGGGCCGGGACAGCGCACGCCCCTCCCCAGAACCCCAGCAACCACCCGCCCGCCACGGAGCGACCTACCGGCCTCCAGGGACGTTCGCCGGCCTCCTCGCCTCTCCGACAAGCTGCCGGGCTCCGGAAACAGCCGCCCGCACCTACGCCGTCCCGAAGTCCGGGGGGAGGAGCAGCTGAGGGGACAGTGCAGCGGCGGCCCGCCTGTCAGCTGGGGAGGCCGCGGACCAGCCTGCCGGCCCCCGGAAGCTGCCGACAAGCCGGGAAGGAGTGCGGCCGCCGAGCGCGGCCACGGAGCGAACTGCTGGCCTTCAGGGACCGGAGAGAAGGGCGGGGACGCTGACGCAGCCCAGCAGCCTCTGGGACCAACCAGGAGGCCGGGAAGAGGCCGTACGACGGAGCGGCCGGTGGCTGCCCAGCGCCCGAGCGGCAGAACAGGAACGGGCGCCAGGGTGGCCCAGGGGGTGGCAGAGACTACCGGTGGACCGGGGAGGGGCTCAGGGCACAACTTGCGGCGGTCTGGGGAGGCGAGGGGAAAGATGAGCATAGGCGGAGCTCTGGGGGAAGGGAGGGTGGTTTGGGCTGGGGGGTAGCTTACCGGCTGTAATGGTGGTGGGACGGGAGCCAAAAGGAGGGAACCTTGGGAGGCGGTGGTTAAGTAGGGTGAGGGCGTGGTGGTGCAATTAGGGGTGTGGTGGTGGGTGTCGGCTTTGCCGGTTACTTAACAGCGTTGATTGTGCTGTGAAATCAACGCTGACTTCGTCTGTCTTCGAGCAACTGTTTATGAGACTAATAAACGTGGCTTAGGAGAACCAGCTCCCGTTCCGGATTCATTATTCTTGGTGGCTCGTCGGACGGGGCCTGAAATCTGGATAATTAAGAAAGCCAAAAAAAAAGTTACTATTTGCTTCATTGATTATAAAAAAAGCCTTTGATTGTGTTGATCATGTCACGCTGTAGAAGATGCTTAGGAAAATCCCAAAGAAAATCTACTGTTTTCATATAAAACCTTTATACAAATGAGGAAGCCAGAGAACAGACAGAACATAATGAAACAGAATGGCTCCCAGGTTAGCAAAGGGTGAGATAAGGCTATATACTCTCTTTTTATTTATTCATCTTACATGCACAATATATATTGAGGGAAACTGAATTGGAAAAAGATGAATGTGCTTATAAAACTGGAGAAAGAAACATTAATAATTTGTGCTATGCTGAGAACACATTACTCTCGTAGCCCAATATGCAAACAGTCTCCAAGTTCTAGGAATGAAAGTGAAGGACAACAGTGAAAAAAAATGATGCTAAAATTAAATATAAAGAAGGCCAAATTAATGACAACAGATAGAACCTCAGCCTCAGAACTGATAATGAAGATATCAAAATGGTGGATAGCTTCTGCCTTTTAGGATCAACTATTAATTGTAAAGGAAGAGCAATCAAGAAAACATACTGCAGACTAGCACCTAATAGGTAGCAGTCAAGACCTTGAAAACAGTTTCAGAGTTTGGAATGTGTCTATATCTATCAATATCAATATCATTCAGCAATGTTTTTTTCCTGTGACATTCAGTCAAAGTGAAATTGGACTTTGAAGAAGCTATAGAGAAAGTATTATTTATTATTTATTTATTTATTGATGGGATTTATATCCCGCCCTATCTCCCGAAGGACTCAGGGCGGCTAACAACAAAACATATAATAAGTACAGAAATTAAGATAAAAATAAAATTAAAATCATCTGTGCAATAAATTAAAATTAAAAACTAAGAATAAATTAAAGATTGTAAATATAATTAATTAAAATGCCTGTCAGTCCAGGTCAGCCTGGTGGAATAGGAGTGTTTTGAGGCCGCGGCGAAAGGATTGGAGATTTTGGGCCATCCGTAGCTCAGGGGGGAGCTGATTCCATAGGGCTGGTGCTCCCACAGAGAAGGCCCTCCCCCTGGGGGTCGCCAGCCGACATTGCTTAGCTGACGGTACCCTGAGGAGGCCTTCTCTGTGTGAGCGTACTGGGCGATGGGAATTTGTTCCCGGCAGCAGATGGTCCTGCAAGTATCCCGGGCCTAAGCCATGTAGGGCTTTAAAGGTAAGTACCAGCACCTTAAATCTCACCCGGAGGGCAACCGGTAGCCAATGCAGCTCACGCAGGAGGGGTGTAATATGGGAGTATCGGGGTGCTCCCATCACAACCCGTGCAGCTGCATTCTGCACCAGCTGAAGCCTCCGGGTGGTCTTCAAGGGCAGCCCCATGTAGAGAGCATTACAGTAGTCTATATGGGAGGTAACGAGTGCGTGGGTGACTGTACGTAGGGCATCTCGGTCCAGAAAGGGGCGTAATTGGTATATTAGGCGAATCTGGGCAAATGCCCCCCTAGCCACGACTCCAATATGATCTTCAAAACTGAGTCGTGAATCTAGGAGGACGCCCAGATGGAACCTCTTGGACTAAACGAGATGACGGTATGTAGAGCCACTCAGTCTTGGCCGGGTTGAGTCGAAGCCTGTTTTTTCCCATCCAGATCTGTACCGCTTCCAGGCAACGGGACATCACATCGAGGGCATCACTGGGTTGGTTCGGGGTGGAGATGAATAGCTGGGTATCATCAGCATATTGATGATATTTCACCCCGAAGCCACGGATGATCTCTCCCAGCGGCTTCATATAGATGTTGAACAGGAGGGGCGAGAGCACCGATCCCTGGGGTACTCCACAACTAAGAGGCCTAGGGCTTGACCTCTGCCCCCCTGCTAACACCGTCTGCAAACGGTCCGAGAGGTAGGAGGAGAACCACCGCAGAACGGTGCCTCCCACTCCCAACCCCTCAAGATGACGCAGTAAGATACCGTGGTCGATGGTATCAAAAGCCGCTGAGAGATCTAATAGGACCAGGACAGAGGAATAACCTCTATCTCAGGCCCGCCAGAGATCATTTACCAGTGTGACCAATGCCGTCTCCGTGCTATACCTGGGTCTGAAACCCGATTGGTACGGATCCAGATATTCAGCTTCCTCCAGGTTCAAAGGGAGCTGTCGTGCCACCACACTCTCAACGACCTTTCAAGGCGGCAGGGAAGTACCCCTCACTCAGTGAGGCATTGATAACTGCTAGGAGCCAGCTTCGTGTAACCTCCCGAGATGCATAGACTAGCCAGGAGGGACACGGGTCCAACAAACATTTTAAAATTTTGCTGGATAACTAGGGAAACAAATAAATGGATCAGCAAACAAATGAATCCAGAATTTTCACTCAACGCAATTGATCCTGCTTACATTATTGTTTATGTTTTGTGAAGATCTGCCTTTCCAGAATAGTCTGTAATGTTGCAACAGGTGGAAGAAAAGGGAAGAAAACAACCAGTGGCAAGAAGGATGTGCATCTTAGGAAGTCCTGAGCGATCAGATTGGGAACAAATTTTCCTGGGGAAAATTTGTGTTTGCCAAAAGGTTGTAAGGTTAGTTGCCATCACTAGCTTGATGACACATAATCAATCGAACAGTAAATAATTCTAATTATTCATATTCTGAAATGGCCCTTCCTTAAAATACCAGACATACAGCATTCTGCAATTAAACTGTAGAATTATTTTCCATAGGATGCAACAAGGATTACCAACTTAGACAGCTTCAGGGGAAAATTACACAATTTCCTGGAACCCAAGACATTCATTGGCAGTTAGCCACCAAGAAAAGGATACCACACATCCAGCTGGTGAATTTTCCACAGAGGTTTACTTTCTGTTCTAGAAAATGGAATGGCACATTATATATGTCTTGGCTCTGATTCAGCAGAAACTTTTGGTCTCAGTTGGGGATATTATGCAGAAATGTTACAAAATACATTCCAACTTTGAACAGTTTTTTAAAATTCATTTAACAACTTTATGTAAATAATTACATGTGTGAGTATAAATGGATGTTGATGAATCAGACCAAAGTCCAGTTAGGTTATATTAGCCAGATAACTCTGGACAATTCAAAGCAGGACATCGTGGGGACAATTGTTTTGTCTTTTGCAGACAGTAATATTATTCAGGCAATATTTTGTTAATATGGCTAACAACTGTGGAGACGATTCCAATAACATTTGTGAATTTGTGTGGAGATTCTTTCCTCGTTCCTTATCAAGACCTGTATTGCAGGCTAATTCTGCTGACCGCCAGGGGTTCAATCCTCACCGGCTCAAGGTTGAATCTGCCTTCCATCCTTCCAAGGTTGGTAAAATGAGGGCCCAGATTGTTGGGGGGGGGGGCAATATGTAAACTGCTTAGAGAGGGCAGTAAAGTGGTATATAAGTCTAAGTGCTATTGCTATAGAGTCAGCATGGGCATTTCATTTCTGGAATATCTGTAAAGATTAGCTAATCCAGATAAATAAGAGCTATGCGTTTTTTTAATTTTTAAACAAATAACTACCAATTCTTCATAAATACAGTTTTCATTTGGATTAATTATTGATATTTTATTCCTTGGTATCTTAAGTTAAAGTAGGTAGTGTTGCTGTTACTACTATTTCAGAATACTATCCTGTGAAATTTAGAGGTTATTTAACAAAAAGTTAAATACCTTTTTAAGTGATCCTTTGATGACAGGTAATTTTTTTTAAGAAGATGGAATAGGAGATGAGTCTCTTCCATTTTAACAAGGCCTTAGACATTATGGTATTGACATGGGACAGTGCCATGACATTTCAAAAAAAGCGTATACATTTTAAAAATAGAATTGACAATTAGTTAAAGGAGTCAAGGAAAAAATGTCAATGTATAAAACTTTATCAATTCCATTCCTTAATTCTACAAAATAGAGAAAAACAGTTTTGCTTACATTGCAGTACAGGTAGTCCTTGCCTAACAACAGTTCATTTAGTGACCATTTGAAGTTACAACAGCACTGAAAAAAGTGAGCTATGACCATTTTTCACACTTACAACCGTTGCAGCATTCCCATGGTCACATGATCAAAATTCAGATGATTTGCAATCGAGTAATATTCATGATGGTGGCAGTGTCCTGGGGTCATGTTATCCCCTTTTGCGTCAATGGGGAAGCCAGATTCACTTAACAACTGTGTTACTAACTTAACAACTGTGGTGATTCACTTAACAACGGTGGCAAGAAAGGTTGTAAAATGGGACAAAACTCACTTAAGAAATGTTTCACTTAACAACATAAATTTTGGGCTTAATTGTGGTTGTAAGTCGAGGAATACCTGCAATATGAATGGGAACAGAAAGAGCAACATTTGGAGCTGGAAATAGAGGCATAATCACCCTATAATTTTAAATATTCTTGTAGGGGAAAGACACATGGTCTTCTTGGCTAAATCCCTATTATTTTAAAGAGACTTGAAGATTAGTGGATTTTTGAATATGGCAATTCTTTCCCCAATACATTATTATACAACATTGGAAAATAGAATTTATAATGATACGTAATATTAGATTCTTGATTTATCATATTTGTCAATATTTTCTCTTTTCTTTCAAGCCAGGATTCTCTTTATGATATAATTTTGTTTATATTTTACAGTAATTAATTTGAAAGTTGGGAATAATACCGTACTGTATGTATTTTACATACATTTTTTACATAAATTTTACAAAATCTGAATGCAAGTAAACCAAAACCAATCTGACCATCATTATTTCTGTGCAGTTACAATGAACTGTGAATCTATGATTCCTCATAGATTTTAAAGAACATTTTTATAAGAACAACGAACAGAAAACATAACCCTTACATATTATGTATTTATTAGATAATTTTATATAGATACTCAACTGATGTGTGACTCAGGGCAGTAAAAGGTAAACAGAAGTAAAAACAACAGATGGTAATAAAAACATTAAATATAATAAACTATATTGTGCCAAATGCAATTTAAAACATCTCAAAACAACTAGAATATTATCCAGCCGGCTGTAGAATTTCCTAAAACAATTCCTAGAAAATGATTCATCTTTAGAGTAAGCAGAGTTGGGGGCATCCAAATTTCCAGAGGATTTTTGTATCATAGGACAGTGGTAATGGTAGAGAACACTCTGTCATCTCCTAGGTCATGCCAAATGCTGCTTAATGATAGGACCCGGAGTATATCCATTCTCTCAAATCTTTTTAGATGGGCAGAAGTAATCAGAAACAAGTGGACCCACAAATACCCAAGCCGGGTTTCATTAAGTATTTTAGGTAATAATCAACACCTTGAATTTCACCTAAAAACTGGTACTGTGCAGGTCAGAAAGGTTATATGTGGTTATATCAAGGTGCTTCTAAAACTACTTGCACTGCTGCATCCTGCAATAGCTTCAGGTTGTTTTTTTTTTAATCTTCAAGTGAAGCCCTATGTAGATGCATTTCAGCAATAAGGCCTCTCCACTCACGACTGTGCATAATTGGTGCATAAGATGGGTCTGCATAAAGGCCATCTGATTCATAGTTTCCACCTGCTCTTCAAGACTCATTTCTTTATGGTCAAGAGGCAGCTTTTACCATAGAATTAGATAGCAGGCCCATATATCTTAACCATCAAGTTTGTGGCCTGAACTATAAATCTAAATAAAGATACATGGAGGTACAGCTAAAATGGATTTTGGAAAATTCACAAGAGAAGTAAAGGCCGTAGACTTTAGCAGGAGAGTGAAAAGCACAAAGAACTAATAATCATGACAGCAGGTTCATTAGTGACAAGTGATTTCCAAAGCAGGAATCCAGACAGTGTAAATATGCAGTTGTTATCAAGAAGTCATTGTGAGAGAAAAGATGTGAAAACTTTGCTACACAGGGGAAGCATAGAAAAGGCCTTACTGGATCTGAAGTAGGAGAGTATACATATCGTATCAGCCTCAGCCCCGCTCATTAATAACTGAATTACCAATCCTTCCAGAATTACAATAAGGAATTGGTGCTAAAAATGTTTGTTCAGATCCATGAGTCTCTTCAATCTTATTTATCTGTGTCTTGTTGCTCCTTGGTGGAGCAGTGGGCTAATGCCTCCTTAAGTAACACCAGCTGCCTGCAATTAGTGCAGGTTCGCATCCCACCAGGCTCAAGGTTGACTCAGCCTTCCATCCTTCCGAGGTAGGTAAAATGAGGACCCAGATTGTTGGGGGCAATTAAGCTGACTTTGTAATAATACCGCTTGGGGTGTGTGTGTGAAAACCCTATCAAGCAGGCATATACATAGAATGAAGGCTACTGCTAAGCACATTGGTTTGTGCTTAAATTGTAAGCCGCCCTGAGTCTTCGGAGAAGGGCAGGATATAAATGGGATTAAAATAAAATAAATAAAATAAAAATAATATGGGGTGGGGTGAGAACAGCAACACAAAAGACAAATAGTAGGATGTTAAGTTGGGAATAACTGCCCAATACAAAGCCAGGTCACCAGAATTAACAATCTGACCTGGATCTGAATCCCCAGAAGTTTTGTAAAGAGAAAAGCAAGGCAAGCAAACAAACAGGCCGAAATGTAGTTCAGGCTTCTGCTCTGTTTGTTATAGTAAAGAATATGAATATTATATTACTATTCTGCATACGTAACAATTCATTAGTCTCTCTCTCTCTCTCCCTCTCTCTTTCCCTCTATCTCTCTCACATATACACTCCTCCTCCTTCCTCCCTCCTTCCTCTACCACATAAAATAAGTGAAATTAAAGGAACTCCTTTGTGAAGTAAAGTTGTTGCATACATACTTTCAGTTTAAGCAGAAAAATAATTCTACATCATAAATCCAATTTAAAGGAACACCTATATAATAAGAACAAAAGAAAGCAGATTATATATAAAATAATATTAATGAGCATGCTAAATTGAGTTCAATTAGTAGAGCAGAACATTTGCAACACATAAATCATCTGAGGAAGATTTGGCAAATATAATCCTTGATGGACTAAGATCCTCCACCCACAATGAACATTAATCAGATTTTTACTAGTCTACACTTTTTGTGCTTTTCCAAACACTTTTAAAGGATTTTCTCATAATGTAGTCTGTTGGCAGGCATGTTTTCCCTTAGCATGTACTTTTTTTGTATTTTTATAGTCAATCATTGAATATTTTTATAATCAATAAGGAAGACAGATAAACTTTTCTTTTCATTCCAAGTTGGCTCAAAGTTTTCCAAAGCACACAACTAGCTTTCGTTCAAACAAATACAGTCATAAATCAGTACAGCAGTATTTTTATGGGTAATAATGATCTAAATCATGCTAAAGCCCATCTATGAATTATGGATATGTTTGGCAGTCAAGAAAATCTATCTTCTCAATAGCGATATAAATTTCAGTAGTCTTCATGCATGCAGAGACAAGACTCTTATGCAGAGAAGAGTTCAAATATTTACTTGTCTTTTACCTTACATTGTGAAGGAAGGCTGAAGTGATAAATTCTGAAGTCCAAAAGTCCATCCTTGATAATCTTTCATAGTTATGCCCTCAGAATATTATACCTATCTATCTACCTCTCCTTTTCCCTTGTTGTTTTCATTCAAACAAGCTGACTCCATCATGAAACAGAGACGCCCACTAACAAAGTCTCATAATTAACTTCACAGGGCATGACTGTAATCTTATGCATAGTGATTTGGCATAAGCTTCAACTAAAGTTCAATTGGCTGGGTGAACCAAACTTGAAGAATGTACTGACCTTTAAGCAGCATTTCAACTCTTAGAAATGCAATTTCTAATTAATACTTTTCATTGGAAATGCAAGGAGGAGATGGGTTAACCTATGAATCCACATAGAGCACTGCCAGATTTACTGGGGTCTGCATGCATTTCAGACTGACCATTTCTCTTATAAGGAGTATGGTTAAATACCTGTTGAAATACAGGTAGTCCTCAATTTATGATCCTAATGGAGCCTATTTCTTATTTCTACAGTATAAAGAGCAAGAGAATTATCTCCTGAATAAATTCTTTAACAATGCAGCCTAGAATTTAGCAGCCATAATCTTTTGTGAACTACGTTACTCTTAAATAAACCACTTTTTTCAATTTCAAGCTTCATCGTAGTATACATGTGTGTGTGCATATGTTATGTAATATAATATATGTTGTTATAATTAGAATATACAATATAAATTATAAACATACATACACACATATATTAATACACACACACAGATACATACATACATACATACAGTATATGCACTTAATAAGAGTATGATTTTTAAATGGAAGATGAATATTGAAATAACTAAATGGTGGACAATTAATGGTGATTGCTGTAATTTAAATATGCAAATACATTTGCATCATTCCAATAGGAACAGCCCATTCTGTAAAGTACTCCCTTTAAGAAGAGATTGGACAACCATTTGTCTGAAATAGGGTTTCCTGCCTTGAGCAGAATGTTGGACTAGAAGTTCTCCAACTTTGTTATTCTGTTATACCTGTAAACAGATATATAAAAAAACCTGTAGAGATGGAAAGCAGTAGTTTAGATTTAGCAGTTATAACTGTAATGAAATTTTGGGGTATCTAACGTTTTCCCTGCTTCAAAAGCAAACTCATGGAGAGCTATATTATACTGTATATCTGTGGAAAATGTTTCCGCATGGTTTTTATGTAAAATCAATGGTTATTCAAAGAATTGTAATGAATGTCTTTTCTCCCAAACCTGACATTCTTGATCCTCAAACAGGGCATGGAAATGGTTTTTAAAAAAAGAAAAACAGTCCTATATTTCATCTCCATAACTCATCCCTTTCTCAAGAGCTTGAAAGAAACCCTTAAGAATATCATAGAAACCTCTGATCCTGCTTTCACTCCAACATGCAACACATTTTTAAATCTATCTCTCTCCCCCTCTCCCCTCCCCCCCTCTCTCTCACATACACATACACAAACACATATCAGGCAAGGCCAGTTATAGCCGTAGGAAAGAATCAGCAACTCACAAAGGTAGATCCACATTCAGAAATGCCTTTCTGAAGTTTGGAAGCCACCTACTTACTATATGTCATGGTTTCCTGCCACTTGGTTATGAAAAACCATGAACAAATAATGGCTTTGAAGGAGAGGAGAAAGTGCTACTATCAAGGCAACAATCAGACAGGTGGAGCTTGAGCCCTTTCCAAGAAGTCAACAACACCTTAGGCAAGCCCCTCCCTCATTCACACAAATAGACATCTTCCTCTAGATTTCCTTACAGGCCTAGCATATTTGATGCAATTGGAAAACAATAAGGAAAACATTCTTGTTTCTTGCTAAACCCAAAGGAAACAAACCAAAACTTCATTTTTTGTGTCATCATTTCTGCACCATATCTTCTGGGTCTCTTTTATTAACAGTTTGGCTATACTTTTAAAAAGAAGTAATATAAGACATGTAATCATCATAGAAAATGACTACCGGAACACTGGCAGCGCATAAAATGTAATTTCCCCACTGAGACCCTTGGAACGAGCAGGAGAGTCAGATTAACCCTGATGGGTATCAAGTCATCAAGATAGGAACAATGAAATACCCAATTTTCCCCAGACCTTGAGGGGAACAGATAGCTTTTCCAGAAATCGCCCCTCTACTCCCTTTTGAGTCTTAAATTCCTTTCATGATAATATTATGATTTAGATAAAGAGTTTAGAAAGTGCAGCTATGAAAGGGATGACATAAAGGTAAATGGATAGCAATTCTGCTAGAGGGCAGCATTAAGATTCAAGAGAAACTTGATGAACTGGAACAATGGGCAGAAACCAGTAAGATGAGCTTCAACAGGAACAAGATGTGAAACCTACTACAAAGTAGGGGAGAAAAATTAAAGAAATAAGAGTTGGATGGGAAGGAAACCGTATTGGACAATAGTCCCTGCAGAAAAATAGAAATGCCTTAGGGGATTACAATTGGAATATGGGCCAACAGTCTGATGCAACTGCAACAACAAATGTAATCCAAGACTTCAATAGAAGCATTGTGTTAAATCAAGAGATCTTTTTACTCTCTAGGTCTGCCTAGAACAGAAGTCTCCACTCCAACCTTTCCGGGCTTGCAGACCAGAGGGAAGGAGAGCAGTTTCAAAACTGAAGTGCACACATACACATGGGGCCACACTGGCATGGCACTAGAGGCCCCGTTCACACATGTGGCACACACTGGCACCATGTGCATGCATAAACAGTCGTGTACCCCCATGGTGGCTAGCGGCCCTGTTTGCGCATGCACAAATGGGATGTGCAACCCACTTGGGCTAGTGGCCCCATTCGGGCATGTGCAAATGGGCCATAGACACTCACCTCACGCTAGCGTCCCCATTTGCACCTGCATGCATGTGCGAATGGGGCTGCAGGCACTAGCGTGAGTGGGGAGAATGCATGCCCACGCATGCACACACTGGCCAGCCATTTCTACAGCCTGTTGGCCAAAAGCACATGGCGTGGGACCGGGCCCTGACCCATAGCTTGGGGACCCCTAGCCTAGAATGTTGCAGAATTGGCCAACTCACCATGGCCAACTCATCGCGGGACAAGTTGCCATGGGACAACTCAACAAATAAAAAAGTGAAATTAACTTTGATCAATAATAATAAAATAAAAAAGTCAATCCAGAAATACAAGAGTTAAAATAATTTCATCCAAAACATGGTCAACAATAAAAGTATCTGAATAAAATGATCAATACAGCATTGAATTGTCCCATGGCGAGTTGTCCTGCAGTCAGTTGTCCCGCAAGGGGAACTGGTCATGATGTTAGCCATGACGAGTTGGCCATGGCAAGTTGCCCTAGACCCAGAATATAGTGTCTTGTTCTGGCATCCCATTTTAAGAAAGACACTAATAAATTGGGGATGATAAACAGCCTGGAAGGAAAGTTGAAGATGCTGTATATATTTAGATGTTGTATATATTGTAGAAGAAACGTTTGTGGGAAAGTGTGACAGCAGTTTTCAAGTAACAAAAGGCTTCAAGGTAGAAGATGAGGCAGAAGTGTTCAGAACTATTTCAAAGGACAGATCAAGAAATAATGGTGTTGTGGTGCAGTGGTTAGAATGCAGTATTGCAGACTAACTCTATGCACAGCCAGGAGTTCGATTCTCACCAGCTCAAGGTTGACTTAGCCTTCCATTCTTCCAAGGTCAGTAAAATGAGGACCCAGATTGATGGGGGCAATATGCTGACTCTGTAAACTGCTTAGATATGACTATAAAAATGAAGTGGTATATAAATCTAAGTGCTATTGCTATTACAAATAGTATTTGCTTGGACACTAGGAAAAAAAATCCTAACGTTAAAAACTGTTCCAAAATAGGGTGGGATGGGACAGAAGGAATGGCCTCTCCTTACTGGTTAAGTGGAGGCTAGATGGTCATCTGTTGAGGATTGTAGTCACTGATCTTAAAGTTCCTTCCAAACTTTAAATTATATTATTCTATTGCACCACTGGCAAGCCAGTCCAACTGACTTGGAAAGCAGTGGATTATTCTTCATTGGAGCTTTTGAAGCAACATTTTGGTGGACAGCAAATATGAAGAAAAGAATTCTTGCTTCAACTACATGCAGTGGAATCCCTTTAATCTCCATAATTCCATCAACTGAAGCCAGTCTATCTGTCTACCATATGTGAGTCAGTTCTTAGTTCAAAAGTTGGTCACTTGCAACACCTTGCTCTGGGATATTCAAATTACCTTGGACCTAATTCATCAGTTGTATGGATTTCTTTTTCTAGCACAGCATAATTTGAACTGACAATGCAACACTTTATCTCATAAGCAAACCCTTTCTCTTAGCCAAGAAAAAAAACACCTCACTTTTTTTCATTGCCTTTATACTTTAAGTTAATCCTGACATAAATTATTAGAAAGGGGATTAGAAAGGGACATGCCCTTTGGTCTTCTGGCTGCACTCCAACCAGCCACAAAGAAGTCTACAAAGCAGCATTTTTCTCCAGATCATATTCTGCACTTTGTGTCATTTAATTGCTAGCGACAGCATAAAAATATGAGGATGAAATTTAACTGATAGATGAATGAAAACAAGGTCATGGATCACCAGCTCTGTGGACACTGGCAAAATCATTAACTACCTGACTTTTCTAAATTATGCCAGCAGTAAAATAAAGGGAAGTCAATATGTCTATGAATGGACATTTTGAAAAGTAACTCTCTTTCTCTCTCTTTTCTTTTTAGCAGAATCACATATGCTGGTCTTCCTTCCACAGAAGTTATATGATGTGCAAATGAGCCTTCTGCATTTCTACAGGAAGCTGCTGTGGAAACTGACAGAGCATCAAAACTACCACCATTCTTTAGACAAACAAAGCTCGGGCTAGTTCTTTCTCTGCATTCATTCAGTTCTTGTTTTAATTAATCTTAAGTTTGATTATCCTAACAGATCTACTTCTCAAGTCTGGTGTGGGATAGAGATCATTCTTAGCATCTAAGATGGAGGCTGAAAAATAGTTCTGCTATGTTCTGGAGAGAATTTACATAGAAAAAACTCAGTCTCCCAATTTATTCACCTAATTTTTCCTTCTGGGGAAACTGCATAATAAAAACTGTTTTGTGTGGTGTCTGCTTTGTAGAGGTGAAGATTTGAGGAAGGAAAATACAAACAAAAAATGTGCACAACCAGTAAAAACAAATGCCTTAATTCAGGCTAATCTAGGTCAATATATTTTAAACAATTGTTTTAGTTAACCGCCCACCTGCTATGCTGAGTGAAATTATAAATACGTTTCAGTGCATGCAAATTTTCATTTTACTGAACCCGTAGGCAGAAATAAAGAAAAGGAGAATAATTCTGAAAATTCTGGCTCAGGGGTGTCTATGTATAATCCAGAAGCAGATTGCAGATGCAATTACAAATTTGTAGCAAAGGGAAAATAGGGGAATGAAAGCCAGTTTGATATCGTAGTTAAAGCACCAGTTTAGAAACTAGGATTGGTGAGTTCTAATCCTGCCTTAGGCACAAAGCCAGTAGGATACTTTGGGCCAGTCATACTATTTTAACCCTAGGAAGCAGGCAATGGCAGACCAGTTCTGAAAAACCCTGCCAAGAAAACTGGATGGACTTGTCCAGGCAGTTTCCAGGAGTCAACACTGGCTCAAAAACACACAAATATCAATCTACTCAACAGAGCTTAGTATAGTAATGATCAGGAAGTTGTAATTACTGACCTCTTTTCAGTTTATATGTTATTATGACTCATAGTGTATACTTAAAGAACACTGATAGATCAGGCCAAAGGCATTTCATATAATGGCCATATACTATAAGTAAGTGACCATGAGAAGAGACAAAGTCAGTCATGACTACGAAATATATTACTTTGCTGCCTCTGAACTTGAAAGTAATACTCGTAAAAAAACATAATTACCAGTGATTGACAGATCATATTATATTCCACAAAACATATTTCTCTACTTCCTTTCTTGGTCTTCTTAGACTTCTAATCCAATACTACAACAGCCTCTGTTTCTCTGTTGTTATGTTCTTAATGTTCTTACTGCTAAGCTTGTAAGCCGCCCTGAGTCTTCGGAGAAGGGCGGGATATAAATGGAATTAAAATAAATATAAATAAATAAATAATGAAATATTCTGACAAAAATACACACTGGCTGTTCAGGTTTTTTGTTGAACAAAAGGATAAAGAATGTCTGGGGATGATCCTGCTCTTCCCCTATGGCCTGAACATGAAAGTACCCTCTATGTGAGAATAAAGCCCTTTATTATTATAACAACTGCCTCAAAGATAACAACACCTTTCACTATCTAGACCAGGGGTCTCCAACCTTGACAATTTTAAGACTTGTGGACTTCAACTCCCAGAATTCCTCAGTCAGCTTTGCTGGCTGAGGAATTCTGGGAGTTGAAGTCCACAAGTCTTACAGTTGCCAAGGTTGGAGACCCTTGATCTAGACCACAGATGAAGTATTAAACAGAGTGTGCTGTAGCTACCAAAAGAGCTGCATCAACAGAGATACAGTGTTGAGGTAAGTGGAAGAAACAACAGATCTATTCTATGCTGCACTGGTCATGCCACAGTTAACAATAGTGTGTTTGGTGCTGGTCACCATAATACTAGAATAACGCTGAGGAACTGGGAGGAGTTCAAAGTAGGGGAAGATGATGAGGAGCTTGGAAACTAATTCCTATGAAGACTCATTAATGAAATTGGGTATGTTTAGTCTAAAGAAGAGAAGGCTGAGGTAAGGCATGATAGTTGTTACAGGGAAGAGGACATGGATTTATTCTCCATCATACCCAAGGCAGAACAGGAACCAGTGGGAAGGAGATAATTTCCTAACCACAAGAGCAGTCATGGATGTCCCAACGGGACAGGCTTCAAGCACAGCCATTTAACTCAGGCAATTTGAAGATTCCTATACTGGACAATGAGTTGGCCTTGAAGACCACCAAGTTCCCTTTTTATTTTTTCAAGATCACTCTGAGCACTTTAATCAATTGGGTGATACACATCCCTAGGCTTTATTTATTTATTTATTTATTTATTTATTTATTTATTTATTTATTTATTTATTTATTTATTTATTTATTTATTTATTTATTTGATTATTTGGCTCAAACAAGTCCCTAAACAGTTTACTAGATTAAACACACAAACCCACCAAACCTAACTAGCTGGAAACCAAGAATAAACAGTGAGTCCACTCTCTAAACATAGCAGCATAGCTCATCTGCCCATCTGACCCAAATGCCTGGGGAAGGAAGGCCTTCAATGCTGTGCAAAAGGCTAAAAGGATTGGGGCCATATGAATCTCTTGGAGGGGGGGGCATGCAATGTGGCCTTATGTAATGGAGGAATCCAATGGAATCTAATGCAGCTTTCAGAACTATGGTATTACCTGGGGATAACAAGAAATGGCAAACAGTGCTTGTGCATTCTGAACCAGCTACAGCTTCCAAATCCTCTTCATTACTATGTAGTAATCCAATCATTTATATTTATGGTTGTGGCCAAATACTGTCCCTCATAAAAGTCTAGGGAGAAATTTTTCTTCCACTATTTTCCAATAATATCCCCAGAACAGAAGGTAAAACATCACACTCTTGTTACTAACCATCCCTGTCCCTTCTATAAAGTTTGCATCCAGGAATTACCATATCCCACTGGTCGTCTCCCTTCAATTAGGTTTTTGTCATTCTCACTAATCTATGTTCTTGAACTCAGCGCTCTCTAATTTCCCTTCCCTAGCACCCATACTTGGGATGCCCTTATGAAAGGTCCAATTGACAGTGAGGTTCACATTTATTTTCTCATAAATAGTGTGAAAGGTTATGAAAATGTATACCAAGTTTTAACAGGCTGATTTTATCTCTAGTTGAGTTTGAAAACAGATAATGTCAGGCTTGAGAAAGAATATTAATCTGTAATAGCGTGACCCTAAATGACCCAGAATGAAACTGTAAATTGAAACAATTCATTGTGCATTTCTCTCAAACTATCATGACTTTTCAATATGAACTTTTATTTCTTGGGGATCTACGTAATAATTCTTGAAAGCCACCCACTAGCAATAACCCTTGCAGAATGGCATTTCCACTAAGTATTTACAGGACAAATGTATTTTCTGTCAAAGACACTGGAAAGCTATGGAAGCTGTTCCCTTAAAGAAATGACATTTGCTTTGAGCTACACAGCCTCTTCTGCTTTACCCAACTTACATAAGAGGTAGTGATTTTTAAAACAATGTAATGTTTCCTATCAGAATCAAAGCACATTTTGCTGCTGTATCTTGCACATTCTTTTTCTCTCTCTCTCTTTTTCTCATAAAACTATCCAAATTTAAATAGCAAAAGTTCAGTCCCCGATCCTGAATTAAGCCCAATTTAGCCATGTATGAAATTATTTGGGTAAGAAATAGGTGCTTGAATGATCAGAGCTCGCAGAGAACTATTTTCAGTTCCTACAAATAGCATTTTCATATTGCAGAAATTGACCTCACTGCATTTTAAATCTCTATATATGCAATCCATGCTGGCTATATTACGGGTGACATGAATACCCTGGTTGCATAATTACTTGCCTGTCTACCCTACTTTAATCCATTCACTCAGTGACCCTTCTTAGTCTGCTCCAAGGTACTCTTTGGTATGTATGAACTAAAGAGAAGCCCATATATGAATAGAATAGAATAGAATAGAATAGAATAGAATAGAATAGAATAGAATAGAATAGAATAGAATAGAATAGAATAGAATAGAATAGAATAGAATAGAATAGAATAGAATAGAATAGAATAGAATAGAATAGAATAGAATAGAACTGGAAGGGACCTTGGAAGTCTTCTAGTCCAACCCCCTACTCAAGCAGGAGAACCTATACCATTTCAGACAACTGGCTTATCCAGTCTCTTCTTAAAAACCTCCAGTGATGGAGCACCCACGATTTCTGATGGTAAGTTGTTCCACTGTTTAATTGTCCTCACTGTTAGGAACTTTCTCCTTAATTCCAGGTTGCTTCTCTCTTTGATCAGTTTTCAACCATTGTTTTTTGTCCTGCCCTCTGGTGCTTTGGAGAATAATTTGACCCCCTCTTCTTGGTGGCAACCTCTCAAAAACTGGAATACTGATATATATATGACCCAAAGTCATGATAACACCACATGACATCACCACCACACAACCATTCAAAAAGCAAATCCGAACCCACAATGATAACAAGGCACAACCACAAAACAGAAACCTAACTACAGCTGCAACATCAGCCACTTTAAACCCCTCCAAACCACACAATAAGCAAACTGACACCCACTATAAAAACATGGCACCACCACAAACACGAAGCCGAACAAAAGCAGCACAACTCACCAGCTCAGGTCTAAGGCTGGCAGCTGAGACCAGCCCATCCACTCAAAACACACCCCCACCCAATCAGAACACACCCACCATTCAAAACACACTCCCACCCAATCAGAACACACTTACTCCCCCACCCAATCAGAGCACACCTCCACCCACAGAACACACCCCCTCTGGCAGTTTAAAAAAGAGGAACAAACAGCCACATGCTTCTCCCAGAAGAAGGAAGCAGAAGCCACCAGCCTGATGATGACGGATGGGATTCCGTTGAAACGTCGCCCCTACACCTTTAGTTCTACGCGGGGAAAAACCCGAATAACCAAAGATATATATATATATATATATATATATATATATATATATATATATATATATATATATATATATATATATATCAGTATTCCAGTTTTTGAGAGGTTGCCACCAAGAAGAGGGGGTCAAATTATTCTCCAAAGCACCAGAGGGCAGGACAAAAAACAATGGTTGAAAACTGATATATATATATACACACACACACATATACATATATACACATACATACACATACACATGCACACACACACACATACACATGCACACACACACACACACACACACACACACACACATATATATATATATATATATATATATATATATATATATATATATATATATATATATATATAATTATTTTATTATAAAGGTTCCCCCGCACATGTGTGCTAGTTGTTTCCAACTCTAGGGGCCGGTGCTCATCTCCGTTTCAAAGCCAAAGAGCCAGCGCTTGTCCAAGAACATCTCCGTGGTCATGTGGCCGGGATGACTAGACACCAAAGGCGCACGGAACGCTGTTACCTTCGCACCGTAGTGGTCCGTATTTTTCTACTTGCATTTTTACGTGCTTTCGAACTGCTAGGTTGGCAGAAGCTGGGACGAGTGACAGGCGCTCACTCTGTTACGTGGCACTCGGGATTCGACCCGCCAGACTGCCAACCTTCTGATCGACAAGCTCAGCGTCCTAACCCACTGAGCCACCGCGTCCCTTATTTTATTATGGTCAGTAGTAACTAAAATAAAACTACTGCAACACAAAACTGAATAACAAATTGATAATATTTGGAATGAGCAGCAACTGGCATACACACAAAATACCAGATGTATCAATTCTACATAGGTAATAACACAGCAATCCACTAATAGATAATATGGATGGTAATCAAGCTCCCTGCCTGGAAATCCCTAAAGAATAGGATAAAGCAGTAGGCCCTGTCAGTCACTCCAAAATGAACAATAAAGCATTATTATGTGACTTGGTGTTTCTGTACCACTAGAGTAATTGCTAATTGGTAACCGAGCTTCTCTGTCACATATTTTAGATGCCCTGACATGCAATGTTCTCTGAAAAGCATACAGGCAGGACTTCCAAGGAAGGAAAATGTAATTTTGATCACAGACTGAGAACTCCAGAGACAATAACCTCACCTCAAGCAACAGAGGTACATTTCTAACACATGGGGGGCAACCAAAATGAATCAAGAAGCCTTGATTGTGTAGTTTTTATATAAACAGTTTTCTAAACATACAGACTTCTTTGGTATAAAAAAAATGAAGGAGGGTGATATCTGCCATTCCCTTCTAGATCACCAAAATAAAATGACCCATCCTTTTCATGAGGAAAAAAAATGGGTAATGAAATGTCTGCAAGAAAGCAACCAAGCTCATAAGGCACCAAAAGGACCCCTCAAAAAAAATACTTATAGTAAATTCTGTTCCCATTTACTTGCCATCTTTTGATGATTTTGAAAGAAAGGACAGCATTTAACACGTAACAAGTAACACCAGCTGCCTGCAATTAGTTCGAGTCCCACCAGGCTCAAGGTTGACTCAGCCTTCCATCCTTCCGAGGTAGGTAAAATGAGGACCCAGATTGTTGGGGGCAATTAAGCTGACTTTGTAATAATGCCGCTTGGGGTGTGTGTGAAAGCCCTAATAAGCAGGCATATACATAGAATGAAGGCTACTGCTAAGCTTGTAAGCTGCCCTGAGTCTTCGGAGAAGGGCGGGATATAAATGGAATTAAAATAAAATTGGTTTCTGGTTGTTAACAAGAAGATCTTAGGCTTTTCAATAGATATATAGGGACCTCATGACCCTTTTCATATCCCCTTGTCAGACAGTCAAAATTGCCCCATTGTCAGCATATGTGGAAGTTGAAAGTATTCTGCATGACAAAAAAGGCAGAAGGGGATTGAGCCAATATATAAATGGAAAAGAAGAGAAAATCGGTATTATTATTTGATCTATTGCTAAGCATTAATATTCTCTTATTTATAGTATGTATGTATATTTTTGGCCATTGTCTCTTCCTATGGGTACAGAAATCTACAAAGTCTACATAAACAGTACCTTTGCAAACTCTCTGAACTTGAAGAAGTCCTGGCTCTGTGCCCAGGCCTGCAGTCTCCAGGTTATTTCCTGTTTATGTTTACACCAACAGATCATAATATCTCTTGGCTGATTTTCGTATTTAATTCACTTTTTTATATTGTGTTTTAGCTGTTTTAATTGCTTTTAGGACTGTTTACTGTCCAGAGTCACTGGCTTGAAATGGGTGGCTACACAAATTGAATAAACAAATAATACAGAATAACAGATTTGGAAGGGACCTTGTAGGTCATCTAGTCCAACCCCCTGCTCAAACAGGAGACCCTATACCATTTCTGACAAGTGGCTGTCCAGTCTCTTCTTGAAAGCCTCCAGTGATGAAGCACCCACAACTTCTGAAGGCAAGCTGTTCCATTGGTTGATTGTTTTCACTGTCAGAAAATTTCTTATTATTATATTATAAAAAACAAGTAAAAAAATTGGTGACACATTGAGCTTGATCCTACCTGCTCCTCTGCAAGAATACTCTTGGTCTTGAAGAGTTTAGCATTAAGAAATATTGCATATAATTTACTAATAACATTTAAACAGCTAATGAGCCTAGAGTTATATTATTTACAATACTTCATTTCATTTTTTCTTCTTCCATTTAATCATGTTCAATTCTCTGCAACCGCAGGAACAAATTCCTGCAGTTTTCTTGGCGAGATTTTCCAAAATTGGTTTGCCATTGTCTCCTTCCTAGGGCTGAGAGAACTGGCCCTTCACAACAGTTCCAGTTTCTCATGTAGCCCTTTGGGGAAATTAATAGCCCATCTCTGGATTAAACTTTAGATTTTTAATGCAGTTTCCTCAACAAAATCAACTTTGTACACATTGTTTTCTCATTTTTAAATGATTTTATCTTAAAATGAGATATATTGAAATGCATCTTGATATGAAAATGGAGCGAAGAAATTGGAAGGAGCAAATTAACTCCATTTATTCAGGAAATGCAAAGACAAAATTCTTGAGTGTTCCTTGCTCTGATCAACAAACATGGCCCTGTTGCATCTCAATTAGCATGCACGCTTCATTTTGGGAAACATCAAGTCAGCAAGACCCAGTTTGAACTAGCGGTTAAGGCACCAGGCTAGAAAGCAGGGGACTATGAGTTTAAGTCTTGCCTTAACCATGAAAGCCACTGGGTGACTTTGGGCCAGCCACTCTCTCTCTCAGCATAACCCACCTCACAGGATTGTTGTTGTGGAGAAAATAGGTAGAGGAAGGAGTATTGGATATATTCACTACCTTAAGTTATTTGAAAAAAATAATAAAGGCACGATACAAGTAAATAAAATAAAAATAAAGTTATAAAGTTATAGTAAATTAAAGTCAGATGTTCATGACTATTACAGGGCCTGAAGTGCAGCCTGCAAGACAGAGATGGCTTCTTTCAATGGACTGTGGGGTAGCCCCCAATGAATTATTAATCTCTAGCATGAAACTGAAATCAGTTTTCAATAAGGGAATCAGTTGTAACAAAATATATATGATTCAATCTATTTACTGCCAGAATGTGCTTGGAAGATGTTCTCCAAAGACAAAGTGGCAGGCCTTTCCTTCTTTTTCTCAAAAGTATAATTGGGATCACTTTTTCTTCAGGAAGTAGCATCAAGCTAATTTTACCTCAGGGAAATTATGTAGTTTGTGGTGTACCAAAAGTTCATTGTTGTTCAAAGATCAGTTTTGTTTCTGTGTCAAAATGTGGAGTTATGATTTTTTTAATCCTTTTTTATTTTTGACCAGACAATTATCTAGGTATATGTGCAGTCTGCTTTTCAAAAATGGGAGCTGCATTGTTCATGGCTGACAGGAAATGCTGAGAGATTCTCAATTCCCTCCATATTTGCTTTCCGTTGGATTTATTATACTTGGATTTATGTTGGTGTAGTGTAAATTCCAGAATTTTTAAATGTTCCCTGATCAATCATTAAAAACACCAACAACAACACTGTAATGTGAGGCATACTTTAGGTCTTTATGGTACATGTCAATATAGTTATTAGTAATGTTGTACCGTGTATGGTTGCATGATTTATAAGTATATTGATAGAAAGCTTTTATTGGTGCTTTGCTACCAGTGAGTTATGCAAAGAGGTAGGAAAGTGACTTTTATGGCACACTTTTATGTCACTGTATATTCTGGACACACCAAGCAAAATAGCTCATTAAACTGACAGCAAGGGAGTAAAAAAGAAAAGCATTTTAACTGTATTGATACTGAAGCTTCTTTGGGGTGCTTGTCCCTCAGTAATAAGATTAGACTTTGATTTTAGAAGTTTAATAGTTGCTTGGCTTTAGCACAACTATTATATTACCTGTGTTGCACAAAGTGCAAGCAGCTGGAACTTAAGGACAATAAGGTGGATTTGACATTGTGCCAGCATCAATCACATCTGACTACCCTTCCTCTTGCCATTATTGTCTAGGCATCCTAAGCATGCAATACTGCCATGCTGCAGGTTTCTGTGTCACCTCTAAGGGGCAGCTGAATAGGTCCAGTAGAGAATGAAGAAACCTGCAATGTATATTATGCCAGTAGAAGTAATGGGAGAGAACTAAGTTGCATCTGGACAAACACTTGAACAACTGAAAGCATTGAGTATCTTCTCTGAGCTGCCATGTGCAGATAATAGTCATGTTATCGTTAGCAGAAAGCAATGCTCTGTAGATACCAAGGGATGAAATGGGGTTTAAAACATTGAATAATTTTCTGTCAGGTGGTCTCTACCTTTCTTCCTGTTGACATGAAACCTTACATACACAGGCCCTCGATTTGAAATAATGCAGAGGAGGGCTGCCCTATCATAAAGCAGACATTGGACCTATGCATGCATATTCTTAGGCCACACTTAAGGAAACATTGTATTTATATCCTATTTTTAACGAGCAGCCATTTTAAAATAGAGCATTAAAACTAAACAGAAAGAAACTACAGTTACAGAGGAGAAATCAATGAAAGCCAGGTACAAAAAAGATAGCTTCTCCTGCTTCCTCACTCCCCCAAATCATCACAGATGTGCTTGTCTAAATTCTCCAGGGAGGAGTATCGTAAAAGGTCAGCACATCTGTCATTATTGAATATATATTTTTTACTGTACTTTTATAGTCAGACGAGGAAAAAGCTGCTCGTGGGATTTCCTGCCTTAGGCGTGAAAATAACTGGCCTTAGATACCACTAAACCTTTTAACAGGGGGTGAGGAGTAAATAAATCTGTCAATACCACTTTATCATGAGTCCCTTCAAGCTTCAGCAACTCACCAAATCTGCAGCAGTGATAAACTGAGGTCCAACCCATTCTACAAGTAGAGGCCTTTACTCAGACATAGATGCTTCTATCAGTGGGCTGTTTCGGATGGGAAATCGATGGAAGGATGTATTGTCACTGTCTGCAACTCCTGAGCAGGTTTCAATTCCTTATTATTACAGTCCTTAATTACTATACCCTCTTTCCTTTGCACTATTCTTTTAAGCCAGTATTCTCCATTTACTTCCCTAAAGTATGCATTTTGTATGCAAGTGTGCTACATGTATGTATTAGGGCAGGCAGTTTTAAATTACAGTGAACTTTTGTTTGTATGTCTTGATCAGTGGACTGGATCACAAAAGGTGCAGATACCAAAGGATACTTGTTGCTCAGCTTGTGAATTGTAGAAATGCAAATTAGGGTGGTTTGTGTTAAAATTCAAACTCAACAAATTTCCACCGCATTTCTCCCATTTACTACTCTGCTGATAAGAACTGTACATAAGTAACACATACAGAGTCCTTTCTAATCCTTCAAGGTTGTATGTAAATGATATAACTTTATTATAATTAGGCCTAACTTACATTATTGAACCCAAGCATTTCTATCATGTCCCTTGTTCCCCTCAGCAATTTGCAAAGGCACGACACAAAGATTATAGCTAAAAAGCTCTAGAATACTTAATTATTCTATTTGCTCTGCTTGTTAATAGTAATCCTTATTCAAGGCATAATCATTTCTTTTAACAGTTTTTACTTTTCTATTGAACAGTTACTTTTTTTAGTCTGAAATTATCTTCATCTTAATGTCAACAACGGCAGCTACAACTGGGAAGAATCAACTACAGCTTCTGTGTGTGCGTATCTCTTTCACCATACATGCAGGCTATCTAATGATTTTAGCCATGCACCCTGCTCCTAGAACTTCTACTCAGAAGATACACCTATTCTCAAGTAAGCAGCATGGGGTACAACACTGTATATTCCTAGCTGGTATATGCTACAATGAACTACCGGTAAATAGATTTCTGAAGAAGAATACATAGCATCAAAACTATACAGTGACAGCGCTCAAAAGAGGCACCCTGTTCTGTACCAGCCTGCTACCGGCCCTGCAGAAAAGGCAGGGACAACCCCTTTTACAAGAAGGCAAGAGGCTGGAATTACGCCTGCCAAATTTATTGCTACAAAAACAAATAGAACAAGACACGAACCAAGAAACAGGAGCTTTTCAAGTGGTTGCCTTCAGCAAACCAGCCCTCCCACGCATTCCCCCTTAAATACAGTTCAGGGCGTGGCTTCTCTCTGCCTCCTTCCGAGGAGCCCCATTGCCTTCCTCTGTTTACTCCTGATTGACTGCCTCCTGCGTCGGGCGTCCTTGAACAGGGCCAGCTGTGGGTCATCTTCATCCATGCTGTCAGGCTCACACAGCTGGGTCTGCGTCGTGACCAGATGAGAGGGGCCTGGCTGAGGGCTCTCATCAAGCTGTCCAATCCCCTCAGCAAGCTCTTCAACACCCCCCTCCTCCTCCTCCTCTGAGTTGTCCGACCCAACTGCCGAACCCACAGGCTGACCCTGAATCACAACACTCCCAATCCTGACTCCACATAGGACATTGTTACGAAGATAACAAAACCTATCTACATAACAAAGTTAATTCATTTGTTAAGAGTGCTTTGATGAACAGTCTTTTGATTAACATAGTAAATGTTGTCAAATCTTAGAGTAACTTCTAAGGATAGCTCATTCTCAAACTACATATAGCAGTGAGTTTTCACAATGTGCTATTCTTAATTATTATGGTTGGTTGCACAGTCAGTGAGGTGTTTAGATTGGATTTGGCATGTCTATCTTTGAGTACTTCCTAAGGGTCTGGGATAGGCAGATGTTGTTGTTTGATGGTGTTAAAGATGTCATCACAGGATGTAGGATGTTCAAAGTAAACTTGTCTTTTGTGAATCCCTAATGGTGACTTTGTCAATGCCAATAGTGTTCAACGGTTACTCCAAATGCTTTGGGATTATACCCAAGGTACCTATTACTATTGATATTATCTTTTCCTTCCATTGCAATAGAATGACAGTCATTCTATTTCCTTTTTTTCCATATATTTTATTGATTTTTTGAAACATAAATCACTTAATAGTTGGTAAACAGTGTGTTCACTGGGTTTACATCTGCAAAGAAAAATCATTAACAATTGGGTTCTATAATCCATAATCCACATAGTACATTTAGTTGATTTCTCCTTTTCCCCAAAATGTCTTCTTTGCAAACCTTGAAATAACACAGTTCTTATTATTTTGATAAATTACTGTTACATATATGATTTTTCCCAACATTCCTAGAAATAATGATCACATCAATATAATATTTCTTTTCTATCTAATCATTCTGGTTGCCTCATCTTATATCTTGTTACAGTCCTTATTTAGATTTGTTTCTCCCATAAAGTTCAAAGTATTCTTGCTGGTTAAGATTTTCTCAACAGATAACTACATTTAAAGATTTAAATCCAGTTTTCTCAACATTTTTACATTTCTTAAAGAATAGGTAAAAACAGTAAAGAAAAGGAAAAAAAGAGCAAGAGTAAAGAAACATAAAAAGTAAAATACTACTTAAAATATGCATTCCTCCTAAGCTAATATATATTCATTTCCAAAATTTCTTATTCTTTTTAACAATGATTAAAATATATATTTAATCTTTAAATATTCCATTTAATGTGTCTAGTCATCTAATCCTTTAACTCTTATTCAAAACATTTTTTTCTTTTTTATACATTATAATTTTCCTAAATTCAGACACATTTAATTATCTAAAATATTTCCTTCATCTAGGCCATACATGTCAAACTCGCGATGTCACGTGACATTGCGCAACGTATCAGAACTTCTTCGCCATTGTTGGCAATGGGGTGGGCGTGGTTTTCCCGATGATGGGCCGGCAGTTTGACATCCCTGATCTAGACCATTTCAGCAGTATTATATTACTTATATCAAGAAATAAAATAAAAAAGGGGAAAAAGCATACAGTATCATTTAAGGAATTAATCTCTCTTAGAATGACATATGTATTCAGAATCTTTTCTATTTCTTTAACCATAGCCAAACAAATGTTTCTTTTTAAAATATTCTCTCTGGTAGATCCCATCACCTATTTTCTTAATTTTCACTTTGATCTTTTTCCTTTGACCAGTATCTTTCCTGATCAATGTGTTTTGCTAAATCAAAAAGTTTTTCCATATATTCATGACTGCTGCTGTAGGTATAAGAAGTAAATTGAATAAAGTGTCTTTGTGAGGCTTTTGCCTTTCCATGTTTCTTGAAAATCTTTTTCTCTTTCTCCTTCTTTGCTTCTCTTATTACTTCCTTTCTCTCTGATGTTTTCAACATCTCTACATTCCATTTTATCCAATCTGCTTTTTTGTTCTCAGATTTATTTTGTAGTCTTAAGGGATGAGTTGTTTTTTCCATTTCTTGTAAATTTTTCCCCACTACGATTAAATCATGTTTTCTTGCTGTGTTAAGTTTTGTCTTTGAGTCTCTATTTTCAATTTTATGTCCACTTATTTGTTTTGTCTGCCCCTTCTCTGTTGTTGTTTCCTGGAAGTTTTTTTGTTGCAAAGTTAACTTAGAGATAGATTGATTTGTATTTTCAAAGTTATTTTGGATTTCTTTGTGATTTAAACTAAGTGTTATTTGAATTAATTGTAATATACTATATATCTCCTCCTGAGAGGTATTGTGTGTTCTTTCTACATGTCTCTGATCCATGATGGCCAAAAGTTGAAGTTTTCCTTCTTATCTGCAAATAACTTTAGAGTCCCAGTTAAATAGATATTTGTAATCCAAAGAGTTCAAAAAATATTTTTTTCTAAAGTTTGTAATTCTCTCTTTGTCTGCAACCCAGATTGTTGTCTTTTTTTGTCACAGCTGTTCTTTATTATTAAAGCTTCGAATGTCACAAACACAGATTAGCTTTTCCCAGGTTTTGGCAAGTTCTCTATGGAAATCATAGCTGTCATAATCTTCATCCACCACTAGGTGTCAGCATATATTTAGTTTTCAATATGAACAATGGTCTTTAAAATGAGAGTCTTAACCATTCAACTATCTTAAACTTGTCCAAGGTTAAATTTTAGCTTTCAAGTTTATAAATTTATTTCACTACCATATATTTTGATCCTCCATAGAAATTTTAATTCGACACTTCAGTTAGTATAAGGATGGGGCAGAAGTCCCCCTCGTTCACTTTCAGAGGTATTTTGCTTCTTGGGGATTTTTTTTCCAGAAAATTAAGTGTAGGATAGAAAAGGGAAAATCAGATTCCTCACCCAGTTTCAAGCACACTGTTTACTGTAGTGCTGGTTAGTTCTTTTGGACTCCGGTTGCAAGTAGCTTGGGCTGATCGATGAAATACAGCCTTTCTCCTGTCGGGTTAGAAGACTTTCCACAAGATGAACGGAATGACCGCCATCATTCCAGAGTCGCCGGGGTACCCTTCTTTCTTCGTCGCCTATCCGGGGCAGCTTGGAGGACGAAAAGTTAGCCACGGGGGTGCTGCGGTCTGAAGGCCCGTGACCAGTCGCTACCATGCAGGACCGGAAGTCCTCAACAGTCATTTTATTTCCATTTGTAGATCTTTGTATTGGTAGTTCTCAACTTATGATGATTCATTCAGTACCATTTAAAATTATGACAGTACTGAACAAAAGGACATATAACCTGTACTCAAAGTTATGCCCTTGCAGCATCCCTGTGATGAAAATTCGGGCACTTGGCAATCTGCCTGCCCTTATGATTGACTGCAGGGAGACTACAACTGCCCTTACCTGCCTATCTCCCCCTGCCCCATTGTACCTTGTTGGTCCAAAGGCTTTAGGCCTCCTCCTGATCTCAACATGTCTTGATCCACTCACCCCTTCCAAGGATCACCTTTCTGAAAAAGCTGATGTGATGCACAACCTTCCTACAGAGGCCACCTTGTACCATCCCAGAAGCAGGTACCATTCTGGAAGTTGTTGAAATTCTTGCAATTCTCTCAGAAGGGCATCATTTTCTAAATTACATGATTTTTTTCTGATTGTGAGAATGGTGCATCCTTCCAGGTCGACATGAGGCAGCTCTGAAGGAAGATCATGCATCCCATCAGCTAAGCGCTCTTTCGGAAAGGTGATTTTTCAGAAATTGCTTTTCAAGAGAGCATCCAGCCAATGTGAGCTTTGCCTTCCTACAGAGGCTGCCTAGTGCAGCGCCAGAAGTGGACGCCATTCTGGAAATGGCCTCCACTCATGTAATTTCTCACAAAAAGATCATGCCCATGTGAGAGAATGTGTGAATGGCACCTGTTTTCAGAATGGAGTCAGGCAGTCTCTGTAAGAAGGCTACATGCCTATTGGATGGGTGGTCTTTCAGAAAGGTGATCTTCCAAAGAGGTAAATGGAGGAAGGCATCACACGGTGGGGAGGAGGCCCAAGACCTGTAGGACCCACCAGGGTGGGAAGCTATATAAGGAGTGCCTCTTGGGGTGGAGGAGGCCCCGAGAGGTCTAGTGTGAGCTGGGGGTGGGGATGCTGCAGTGTTTCTTTATGCCAGAAATAGAATGTGGACCTGAACCTACACTGGTCCTCCCAAAGGCTCCCCATCACTTGACATGCCCTGAACTCTGCTGAATGACATCCACATTAACAACTACAACAGAAAGAGGTGGGATTATGGTAGTTGAAGAAGGCACATAGCTTAACAACTGCAGTGACTCACGACTATACTTGTAGATTCAATGGTGGCCATCAGCTGAGGACTATTTTGTGATTTTCTCCATTTTTTTCCCCTTCTATTCTGCTGATTCCAGGTATCTACTGTCTAGACTTTTTTAAAATCTTTTTTTATCAACAGTTGTTAAGTTTGGGGTGTTACTGTATGTGGCGCATGCTTGTCTGTTTGAACTCTAAATTATTTTAAGTTTGGGGTGTTATGTGGCAGGTGCTTGTCTGTTTGAACTCTAAATTATTATTATTATTATTACACTGTTCTGCACTTTCACCCAGAAGGCATTGTGCTTAAGAACAAAGAGACACAATTATCTCCTTATTACTATTTATGAACATTCCTAACCTTTTCTGGATCTCTCTTATGTCTGTATTTCACCCTAATAACAAAGTATGATTTGGAAGAAGAGAATTGATTGTGGAGAAGAAGCCAGAGTATATTCCTGTTTTCCTTTTTCTTTTTCCATATTAATTTGACTTTTAAGAGGAATATTTTTATTTCTATAGACTAGAATGTTAGAGGCTGCTTCATTTAGTCTATGATTGGATGTAAATCTTATGTTGTATTCACTAGAATACAAACCTAGTCCTCAAAATGATGAACATTTTAGTTTTCCTGGGCAAAGTTTGGTTAAATAGCTAAAAGCAATTGGAGAAGGGAATTTAAATAGTTCACATATTCATATTAACTAAGAGTTTTAGCTTAGCATGTGTGAACCTACAGTAATTTTTTCTCAAATTGGAGAATAAAAAGTACTGTGTACATTGGTATGCATTTGCATTTTTATGGGTTATAAAAATGTCTATGTGTGTGTGCATTTGTGCATGTATATGTGCAAACAAATCAGTGTCAATTCTTAGTGACCACCTTCTCATGAAACTAGCCACTCATATCTTCTAACAGTTTACCTATCACCATAGTAATAAAATCCATTGAATGCCACAGGAAAATTATTGCCTGCAAGTTTCTCATCTTTTTAGGCACGAACACTTCATAGTTCCTGAATATTTTTCCCAAGGCCTTCATGACTACTATGCTACTAAATGCAAGTCTGTGGCTTATTTCATGATGCCTTATTCCTTTATTGTTAATAGTCAATTCTAAAAGACAGATGCTATTAACCACTTCAGTATCTCTTATGTCCGCTTGCTTATTCATTGTCATTTATTTTATCTTCTTTATATTTAAATTTAATCCTATTTTTTACTGGTTTCCTTGGCTTTCATTATTGGAACTCACAGATCATTTGCGTTTTCAGTTGTCAGTGTAGTGTCATCAGTTGAAATTGATTTTTTTCCTTGAATTTTAATATTTTCCAATACAGCCTCCTTCGATCCACTTGTATTCCCATATTATTAAAGAAATTCCACAGCTTTGGCATTTTTATCCATCTATTGAATCCTTCCTAAGGACATGGAATGAGCAGATGTTGTTGTTGGATGGCATTAAAGGCTGGTGTTATGTCCAAGGCGTGACTAAAACTTCCTGGGTTTCTAGTCCAACATTTTAGTTACTACGTACATCAAACTGGTAAGATGCTAAGTATGCAACAACCAAATGGTAATGTTTATATTTAGGGAGGAGTTGTTTGGTTGTGTGTCAGAACTGTTAACAATGAAGAAATTATTGGAGTGGCAAAATGGTAAGAATTTATTCTGCTTCATTTCTGTTTTCAAAGCCATTCAGTCCAACTACATAGAACATAGAATAAAGCGTAGAATATTAGAGTTGGAAGGGACCTTGGAGGTTCTCTAATCCATCCCCCTGCTCAAGCAGGAGGCCCTATGCCTTTTCAGACAGGCAGCTGTCCAGTCTCTTATTAAAAGCCTCCAGTGATGAAGCATCCACAACTTCTGGAGGCAAGCTGTTCCACTGGTTGTTCACACTGTCAGGAAATTTCTCTTTAGTTCTAGGTTGGATCTCTCTTTGATTAGTTTCCATCTGTTGTTTCTTGTCTTGTCTTTGGGTGCTTTGGAAAAGAGGTTGACCCCCATCTTCTTTGTGGTAGCCCCTCAAATATCAGAACACTGCTATCATGTCTCCCCTGGTCCTTCTTTTCACTAGACTAGACATACCCATTTCCTGCAACCATTCATCATATGTTTTAGTTTGCTTACTTCTCTCCATGTAGATGTAGTTCCATTAAGGCTACACATTGAGTATAGTTTATCAGCCAGTTACAAATCCATCTGGTGGTAATGCTGTCTATCCCACATTTTTCTAGCTTATCAAGTTTGTGTAGACTTCTGGTTTTGAGTCACAGTGAGATGGATGCAGGAAGGCAGGGCTCTGCCTTCCATGCCAAATTTCGCCCTGCTGGGAGCCCTAAAAGAGCCTAAAGTCACCCTGAAGAGGTGATGAAGAAGGAGGGGTGCCTCGTCAATCACAAAGAGATGGCAGTCTTTCTGTTTGATCCAAGGAAAGCCCTTCAAACCGGCAGGGGAAAGTCTGGCTGCATCCCTGTGGTCAGCCATTAGCTGCTGACAACCAAAGAAGAAAAGCACTAATTAGCATCATAAACAGCATGTTTGGAACTGGGTGAGAATATTGATCCTTTCTTTGTTATTTTACAACTGAATTTCTTGGGAAAGGCTCCCAAGAAGCTAAAACCTCCGAACGTGAATGGAAGCAGCATTTTTTTTTTTTACGGGGAGCAGAAATATATAATATTAAAGTGGAAGTAACATAAAGCTACAGTTTTGATAAATTTGAGAACTGAGATAATTGTTCAGATTTTCTCTTTGAAAAAAAACATTGAGGTGAAATATAAGAAATCAATCTTTTGTCTTAAGAGTGGAAAATAGATTTTGAATGACATCTACTGGTGGATTTGAGTATAGCACTACAACTAGCTTCCTGGCTGCTTGGTGACTCCTAGCATAATGGAGAAGAGCTGGCAATAAAGGAAAATATTTTGGCATACTTATCATGCTGACCTTCTTGGACTATAAACACCTACTGAGCTTGGACTTTTAATCTCAAGAACTATTGGGAGAGAAAGAAAAATTTGACTTTTGATTATGTCTGGCTGAGAGAGATTTTTGAACTGTTTTCAGGATGGTTGAATATTTTGAACACTTTGAACATTGTGGATTACAACCTTGTCTGACCAACAATTTTTGGACACCTGAGATAAAGGATCACTACAAAATATTGCTTTTAGGACTGGACCCATATTTTGGAACCTATTGGATTATAAAGGCTACACATAAAGACTAGAAAACTAGATGAATCTTTGTTTTACTCTTATTAAGATTAGTGATATTAGAGGATCTTCAGGAATGATGCCTAAGAAAAAACAAACACCTTTCAGAAGGAAATATACTGTATGCTACAACTAGTTCACCAAACAATTGTAGCACAGAAAATAGGACACAAAAAGAAACTATAATTAGACTAAAAATAATTTAGATAATATAAATGAGCAAATTTCCAAATTAAATCTACAACTAGAAAATCCCCAGACAATGACTACAAAGTATGAACAAACAAACCAGAAATCAGAAGATGAACCAGAGGAAATGGACCTAGAAACAGAAGAGATTTTGTTGTTAGTTGCGAAGTCGTGTCCGACCCATCGCGACCCTATGGACAACGTTCCTCCAGGCCTTCCTGTCCTCTACCATCTTACATACAAAATATTGCAAGACTTAGCCATAACAATGAAAATGGAAAAGATGCTTTACCCCTTGGGTCCACAAAACATACCTGATAATAAGAGCAGTGGGCTAATGCCTCCTTAAGTAACACCAGCTGCCTGCAATTAGTGCAGGTTCGCATCCCACCAGGCTCAAGGTTGACTCAGCCTTCCATCCTTCCGAGGTAGGTAAAATGAGGACCCAGATTGTTGGGGGCAATTAAGCTGACTTTGTAATAATGCCACTTGGGGGGTGTATGAAAGCCCTAATAAGCAGGCATATACATAGAATGAAGGCTACTGCTAAGCTTGTAAGCCGCCCTGAGTCTTCGGAGAAGGGCGGGATATAAATGGAATTAAAATAATAAAAAAAAATAAAAAATAATAAGGAAGATTTTAAAAAATGGAATATAGAGCAGTCAGGGGAAATGTCACAACTTGGGAGACAAAAAATGAAAAGAGAAATTGAGGAAGAAGGAAAGTGGGAGTTGCTTAAGGTACATAAATGGGCAGAATTCCCCCCTAAAAATACCCTACCTAAACTGTCTTCCTCATGCCAAACAACCTTTATAAAAATAGAAAGAAAATTCCTGGGCGATTTAATTACCTTGGCTTGGAAAGCTACTTGGTAAAGAAAGAAAGCGAGAGTTAGATTTTAAAAAAAACAGAAGATTTGACCTATTAGAGGGGGCATTACATGTTTAAATATTTGTTTGAATATGATTAAAAGAATTAATTCTTAGATATAATTAAACTTTTATAATGAAAGATATGATTTAGAATTAAAATAGCATTCTTTTGTCTTTTTTGATATGGGAAATATGAAAATAAGAGGATGGCTGGTATAAATAAAACTTTTAGCTATATAAATGTAACTAACATTGAGAAAATCATGTGACAAAAATATGTTAAACAATGATGGGAAAACAAACCTTAACAAGAGTATAAAAAACAGGATATTGATTTATGAATTGATATTATTATTTGTATAATAGTAGTAAAATATGATGAAAGATATTTATATCTAACTTTGTATACATCAACAGTAGCAAAAATTATAACTGTGTAATGAGGGGAAAATGGAAAAAAATATGGGGAAGAAAGGAGGATCAGGGGAAAAAAATACTGGATTGTGCAGTACTGAACAGATTTATATTGAAGAAGTCAGTGTTAAACATGTGAACCCAGACAACACATTGTTCACTAAAGATTGTAGTTTTAAAAAATTAGTAAAACATTATAAAAAAAAAGAAATAGTTTGTGGTCAAATGTCCTACTGAATTCCAAGTATACTATGTCCATAGCATTTTATTGGTCCACTAATTTAGTCACTTTATTAAAGAATGAAATGTTTGGCATTTTCCATCTTGTTGTTTCTGAATTTGGTAATTCATGAATTTGGTATTTCATAAGAATATATGTTGCTTCCACATTCCATCAATTTGACCATAAAACTCATTAACCTTGCCTTCTTCTACAGCAGAGATTGGAGCATTATATACAGACACCCAGAGAGTTTTATTATCAGGCTCACTGATGTCAAATGCAGTAATAAAGATATTATTTGTCCCTAAATGGAACATGGGATTCATGTCTTTAAGACAAATTAATATCAAGTATTTTTCAACTATTCAGTGCATCTATCTATGATTAATTTTTAAAGAAGAACAATCCAGAAATAAATATGGGTTGTTGGTAGAACTAAATTGTTCTACTTGATGTGCATTAATTAATTTTTTCAGAATTGTGGATCCAGAGTATCTAGAACAGACATGTCAAACACAAGGCCCGGGGGCTGGATCCAGCCTGCGAAGTGGTTTCATGTGGCCCGCGAAGCCATCCTGGAAACAGTGAGGGAACGGCCCCCTCTGCCTTGGCCCTGGCCCACCAGAGACCCTCAGATCTGTCCCACTCCTGCCTAGGCCCCCATAGGCACCCTTGATGCGAACAATGTAGAGCTGGCCACGCCCACCCAGTAGGCCACGCCCACCCTGGCCATACCCACCCGGCCCCCTGAGGGCAACCGCAATGCTGATGCGGCCCTCAATGAAATTGAGTTTGACACCCTTGATCTAGAATGATTTGACCTTTAGAAAAGACCAACAAAAAATCCTTCTTTTCTCAAGAGCTGGAAAAAAACAAGTGGAAAAAAGACTCAAAGGAAAGGAAGAAATGTCCAGTCATACAGCACACATTAGAAACCTTTTTATAATATATATTTGAGCAATTTCTATTTGTACTGACTTCTTCCAGTGAATCAAATAAAGGCTAGAATTTCATCTTGTGAATATTAATTTTAAATGGCCAGTCGTAAGCATATGTGTTATAAATAGAGGCAAAAATAACTTAAATTGTTTCTATCAACCTGTTCTCATAAACTATAAAAAGCCTAATTGCAGTTCTTTCCCAGCCAACTGCAGGACATCAACAGGATTCAAACATTCCAATTGATTCACATGTTCTATCTACAAGCAAGGCTAAGAACATAGGCTTCCTCTTCACATACCTATTAACTGCACATTCAGGAGCTCATATGTCAGGCTCAAGTCCAGAGCTGATATAGCAAAATTCAATCGAGTTCAATCCTTGATTTGCTTACATCTAAGAGAACGAAACTTGCAAAACTAAAGGTATAACCTTATATTTACCAGATGTACCCCAAGATATTCTAGGGTATAGCTACCCTGAATTTCTTCCTCCCTCCCCACTATCTAGCTCAGGACTGCTCAATCTCTTCATCAGGGCCTCTCTCTGAGAAAGTTCTTCTCCACTCCATATCTCCAGGTGCACATTCCATCAAATCAGGTGAATGAAGCCACCATGCAAGATTAATGAATATTTTCTTTCTACCCAATCCAAATAGGGGCAGATTGGGTGAGAAGAAACTCAGAAGACTGTGTTCCTTAGGATAAAACTTTGGTGGCCCTCTCCCAGAGGTTATCTCAACTAGGGTTAAAGTTTATTTCAATGAAAAAAAATCTTTTTTTGAAGATTGTCATGATAGTAGAATTTGATGGGCTTCTACCTCAAGAAATATTCTGAAAATGTATTCAGTGATGAAATGGTTGAACAAGGACCATGACTGTCCCCTGCTCCTTTATAATTCTAATACAGTGTTCTTCAATCTCAGCAAATTTAAAATGAGTGGACTTCAACTCCCAGATTTCATATTAAACTTGTTGAGATTGAGAAATTTTGCTCTGGTATCTCAGATGGAACAGAAACACAGAGAAAGGCTGGGCAAGCATTCCTAAAGAATGGACAGTTTCCTACGAGAGCATCATATTACCTGAATTCTAGGTAATTTAGGAAAAACAGCATTTTAAAATTATGCTGCTCTTGTTATCATAATAATTGGATTGTTTTACATCTTTTTATTAATATTAATTATTACATTTGTAAGGTGATGGGAAAATATTGATTTTGTTAATAAACATTCTGATTTTTTTTTTGCTACTATAGACTAACACAGCTTTCCCCTAGATTATGGTAATGCTATATTAAACAGCCCTCTCATCTATTAAGTTTAAGCTTATCTAAGTTTCCATGGAAACCTTTAGGAAATTTGCCTCTAATGACAGGATTGCATACATAGATAAGTCAATTGATAATTCGGGCTGTTGGTTTTTTAAAAGCAGCCTTCTTATTTCAAAAACATAGTATTTGATTTAGTGCATACACTACATAGAGTTATGAGTACCTACCAAATCTATTGTACTCAGGCAGGATAGGGCAAAAAAAAAATTCCAATAAACTGTCCTGACTCAAAAAGACTCTTGAATGGTTTAGCTTTCAAACTCAATCCTTACAGAGGAAATTAATGGGTTGTTTGACAAGATCCCATGGAAAATAGCTAGGTAAAAAGGGGAAATATTTTGCTGCATCAAAATGATGTATCATTAAGAACGAAAATATTTATAAAAGGTTTGCAATCCTTAAAAATTTCCAGTCCTCTGAAAGGTGTCAAAATTGTAGCTGGCTCATATTTTTGTGTATGTTTTTGGAGCAAAATAGAATACATACTGTAGTGCTTTTGCTCCCAAATAACACATTAGCATATTTGAACAATCTGGACAGTTACCAACTCCTAGTGTAGAGCTTAACAAATAGCCTCGAAAGTTCATTATTAGCTATTATTAATAATCTGTTCTTTTATATTGCCTAGATACAGTTACAGTAATCATGGATGTATAATGTGCAAATGATATATTTACCTTTGAAAGTATTTCTGAAGCAAGTATTCTTTAACTCCAAGCTTCTCTTTCTGTGTTGTAGGGCCACTTGCAAGGACTTTCTTCAGATATATGACTTTGTCTAATTTTACTATTGGTTTTACTATTTACCATTAGTACAATGCTTACTTACTACTCAGGTACAGTTGCATTAGAATGGTATTGCACAATATTTATTTATTTGTTTTTTTTTTTATAAACCGCCCTTCTCCCGAGGGACTCGGGGCGGTGTACAGAGTAAGGTAGGTATACAGATTGAACAATAGTGAAAAACAATAGTAAAAACAAACTGGGACCCCAATTAGAGCTATCAGGCCAGGCCGGACTGCTGGAATATATGCTGATGGGATGTTGTAATGGTGAGATTTTGTAGAATTAAATATTAAATTCATTTTTAAAAATTGTTTTATAGACCATGTCCTTTGTAAGTTCTCTGTTTTACAGCGTTGAGTTTACAAAAGAAGCAGGAATCAATAAGAATAGAGCTGGAAGGGACCCTGTAGGTCTTCTAGTCCAACTCCCTGTTCAAGCCATTTCAGACAGGTGGCTGTCCTGTCCAGTGGTGGGATTCAAAAACCTGAACAACCGGTTCTATTATGTGATGGAGGCCTAGGTCTCCAATGCCTAAAACAGACTTCCAGAAGTGGTATCCATGCACTTCCGGTGGACCATTCTAGGTCTGGGAAGCCTCCGAAGCCTAAACTGGACTTCCAGAAGCCAGCCGCTTCTCAGAATTCAGGTAAATTTAGCTACCAGTTTTCCTGAACCAATGTGAACCGGCTGAATCCCACCACTGGTCTTGTCTTTTCTTGAAAACCTCCAGTGATGAAGCACCTACAACTTTTGGAGGCAAACTGTTTCACTGGTTAATTGTCCTCACTGTTATGAAGTTTCTTCTTAATTCCAGATTGCTTCTCTTCATGATTAATTTCCATCCATGGTTTCTTGTCTTGCTTTATGGTGCTTTAGAAAATAAGTTGACCCCCTCTTCTTTATGACAATCACTCAAATACTGGAATACCTCTATCATGTCACTCCTAGTCCTTCTTTTCTCTAGACTGGTCAAGTTTTACAAAAATGTACTCCATTTCAGAATCATCCCCCACCCCCAATATTTTTCTGAGTTCCAAAGTTGCAAAGTTGCGCAAAGGCCCTCCTAGCCATGACTGCTACCTACCCACAATTCATGCTTGAACTGAAGCATGAACTGAATTGAAACCTTCCAAAATATTATGTTTGTAAGGGTACTTAACTACAGTATATCTCATCTATTCTTCACCCAGCAAATCTCATGTTTAGGGTAACCAAAGATGATGTCTTTTTAAATATGGTCTGAAGATGGCCTGGAATAGGTCAAAATAATTTGTAAGGCTCTAAAAGTGCCTAAAGTTGGCTGCCTGCTATAGATTGAGAACTAAGGGCTTAATACGGTAATTGACAAACAATTATTAGCATATTTCCCAAGATCTAGATAATTCCTAAAATATAGAGATATTATTGTCTCTTTCCGGTTCTTTTTGATAACAGGATTTTACATTTAGCCAATAAAGTCTTAAAGTTGCCAGAGTTGAACACCTCTGGAATAGAGCTTAGATGTCCTCATTCCCCTTCCAGCAACTTAACCATTACACCATGTGATTCTCTTATACAATCGGACAATGAACCCAACTCACTGGAGATAGTTATAATTTTATCTACCAGATACTTTGGATGTTCTTTTTATTTATTTCCCAAATCTCAAAGGCCAAACTTGAATAACTCTGCTTTATCATTAACTCTTGGCTAAGTAACAAACTAAAATAAAAGAGGAAAATTGACTACATAGCCACTTTAGTTTACAGATATTGCTTCAAGCACTATGCTTGAAATGCAAGGTAATTTAGATATAATTCATAATTACAAAATGTCAGCTTTTTAATTTGTAAGCAAGTAAAAGAAGATGTGATTCCAAAACATAATCATCTATTTTGAAATAAATTACTTGACACTCATGGGAATGAGACTGATGAACTAGGATATTCCCATCTTTTTCCACTGAGCTGATGATATTTTCCCTCTCCTTGCAATTCTGCTTCAAAAACAAGACACATTAAAAAAAAATCATCATAAGGAATAATTAAGCAATGAATCAAAATAAAGCCTTCTGCTACTCAGCGAACTCGTGCTAATTCTATATAAAGTTACATGAAGAACTCATTAACTTGGGCCAAATATTGGCATCATATTAATTAACCACACTGCGTAAGAATTGAAGATTGCATCTTATAGCAAAGAGAGAACCTAGTTATATTACGAAAAGATGGATGGGATGATCTCTATATAATATGCAATTCCTATAACTTTTATTATTATTTTAACATCCAGGTTTTTGTGCCCATAGTGGAGGATCTCTTTTGCTAACATAAATGTATTTCAATTTATAGGAGTTTTCTGTGTCTGTTCTGTTAGATTAGATTTCTGCTCTTCTTTTCTCTAAAGCCCCTCTAGGACTGTGGGCTGGGTAAACAGAAAAGAAAGCATATCTACAGTAGTTGTGCACTAGATAACATGCATTATGGTAAATTATAAAGGCTTAGCATGATATGTGATTTCCTGGTTTATTCTCAGTCTTTTTGTTCTTTATCCAGTCCTTTAAAAATTCACAGAGGCTCAAGACAAGAATTTTTTTTTTAAAAAAGCGAAAACATAAAAAACCCACCAAAAACCACAGGAAGCAATATTCACTTTGTTTATCTGCAGGGTGGATACTGGCTTTTTTAAAAAAGTTCTTTGGCACAGCATTGTTAATACAGCTTATTGTTTAATTTGATGTCTGAATGACGTTACTGGCTAGTTTCATGTGACATAAATAAAATAGTGAAAAAATACTGTTAGTTGTTCCAGTCATTTGTCTTCACACAAACTGTTTATTTTCATGGCTTCTTGGACTATGCCTAGAGCAATGAAGGGTGAGTAGTATCCCAAGAGCCATTACAACACTCCAGTCTTGACCTTAAAAAGACAGCTGAATGGGTCTCTGATGTAAGGTGTGGTTATGAAGTCACTAACACTATGTAGGCTTTCAACATGTTGATCAAAGACACCGTAATGAAGTAAATCTTAGATGAACTAATGGCTCCATAGCTTTATGTTCTAATAAAATGTCCCCAAAATTTTTATCCCTATTTTCATCCATGGAACAGGGAACATGGATACAGAGATTTGGAAAACTGCTATTGGGCATTTTAGGATTTGGTCTTATGGGTTAATTAAAAATTAGGATTAATGTACCCCTGAGATAACATTTGAGGGTTTGGAATCATCTCATCTTCAGGCTTTGATTCTTAAAATAATTTAATTTCATCCTAATCCTAAGGCAAATAGCAATAGCACTTAGACTTATATACCGCTTCACAGTGCTTTACAGCCCCCTCTAAGCAGTTTACAAAGTCAGCATATTGTTCCCCAACAATCTGAGTCCTCATTTTACTGATCTTGGAAGGATGGAAGGCTGAGTCAACCTTAAGCCAGTCAGAATCAAACTGCCGAACTGCTAGCAGTCGGCAGTCAGTAGAAATAGCCCGCAGTACTGTATTCTAACCACTGTGCCACCATGGCTCTTAAAATATACATGAGTCCTACGGGAAAAGGGCGGTATATAAATCTAATAAAATCTAAATCTAAAATCTAAAAAAATGTATATTACAATAGCAAATAGAAAAGCAAATTATAATTTGTAAAATAAATCTAGATTATTTCTAAGCTTACATTTAAAGGCAGCTACAGAGAAAGTAAAAGAACCACAGAACAATGACTGATGTTCAACCACTTACTGGATAAATATATAGCAAAACCAAAATCTGCCCAATATGCTGCATTTACTGAATGAGTAAAGGTTAAAGATACATTAGTTGACCTACTACTGCTAATCTTTGAATATAAAATTTAAAATATCAAACTGATGGTAGGATGCAGTGCAGCAGGGCAAACTTTCTGAGCTTTACCCTCTCAGCGTGGGAGTCAAACAAAGCAACAGTACTGTACTTTTATTATTCAATTTTTATATAAATCTATCCTTTCTTAGCTTACAAAAGCATTAATACCACCCATCAAGCATTTCAGGCAGGCAGATAGCCCTCCTGTGCAGATAATGCAGTGGTTTTATCAGAGGGCCTTTTGTTTGTTTGGATCACAACTTAGAGCTAAATTGTAAAAAAATAAAAATAAAAAAATATGATGTTCTCAGAAAGATCCATAGGCTTAAATGGGGCAGTCAAATGGACAGAAATTTGATCAGGTGGTTTGTTTTAACTACCTTGGGATGATTTTTCAATCAAATGTGAAGCAGAAAGCTTACTTCTTACTTGTCTCCCAGAAGATTCTTAGAAGCAGTGCAGAGAATATATTATATTTTTTGTAGAAGAGGAACAGAATAGACTTCAGCTACCATTAATCTCTTTCTGGCTAAACCTATAACCCAATCCTTTATAGAGTGGAATTACACTTAGGAAGCCAGACATTTTTCTTCAAATCTAAGCTTTTAAGAAATGTCTACCAAGGGCATGGTATGAACCTAATGCAGCAGTATGTCTGAAGATGGGTCTTCTGAAGTTGACAGTAAGGCTTGGATAAAGATATAGACTGACTACAGTTGATTCTTGATTCTACCATGTTGTCCCAATAGTAGATATAAGGAAAGTCTTTTGCCATTAGACATTTTTACATAAGCAATAGACATTCCTCTGTATTGCTGCCTCTACACAGATACTTACCAAACTTTGCAAAAAAAATATATCCAAATGCTCCAGATGGTATCTATATAAATGTCGAGTTGAAGTTAAGGATTCAAAAATTACTTGGCAAAGAGCAACATTTTGTCTAACAGCATGCTGAATATGGTGATCCTTCAAAGAGCATTAAAAATGGATGGGTTTCTTCAATTTCTATCATATTACATTAGGAACTCATGGAAGTTAAATCATCAGCACTGATTTTTAATCTTAATAAATATTTCAGTAAACTACCTAATCAACCAATAGCCTTAACCTTTTATTTAGGGCTTCAAATTTTAGAAACATAATGAAAACGTGCAATGCTTATGTATTGTATTAATGAAGGCATTTTGTAGTCATAGAACCTTATCAGATTAGATGATTAAGTTTTGAGGTCTTAATACCACAAAGGAATTTTACCTTCTGTTTTTCTTTACAGCACACTCTTTTCCTCCATTAGACTAATAGCTTATACTCTTATTTACTGTATGCTCATTTTAAACAATTCCCCAAGTTAATAATATATAATTATCTAGGGCCACTACTGAGGCACAGTTTCAGATCAAATCCATTGCAACATATTTGCATAAGAATTTAGAATTTAGAAAAGAAGTAAATAAGTTATTTTATAGTGTATCGCAGTTTGGCGGGTCGAATCCCGAGTGCTGCGTAACAGAGTGAGCGCCTGTTACTTGTCCCAGCTTCTGCCAACCTAGCAGTTCGAAAGCATGTAAAAATGCAAGTAGAAAAATAGGGACCACTATGGTGGGAAGGTAACAGCGTTCCGTGCGCCTTTGGCATCTAGTCATGCCGGCCACATGACCACGGAGACATCCTCGGACAAGCACTGGCTCTTCGGCTTTGAAACAGAGATGAGCACCGGTCCCTAGAGTCAGAAACGACTAGCATGCATGTGCAGGGGAACCTTTACCTTTACCTTATGAGTTAGCCTTTTATTTCATAACACTGGTGCAACACACCATGTGCAGATGTTCCTTAATTCCTACTAAGAAGAGTAAAGCATAGCACTTTGGGGTAACTGTGTGATACTAGTTAGCAGATACTAGACAATGTGTTCATAGGAATGTGATGAAGGAGAAAGAGTTCAGTTGTTCCCTCCATTTACCTATCCTGTTGCAGAGGAAAAGTTAGTTTCTTGCCTTCCACATAGTGTAAGCTTGCCACAGGGTTGTATTTAGAAAAGAGGAAGCAAGAAATATCTGTTCCACATTATTAATGCTTCTGAACAGTTTGAAATAGAGGGAGGGAAGCTTTTTGCATTATGGATAATGCAAATATAACAGAAACTTATTCTAAGCCAGAGAAAACATGACAGTTCTCAGGAAAGTTTTAATAAGAATTCAGAGTCTGATGGATCAGATTATCCCCTAATTAAAGGAAAGAACTTTCTTTCCTATCATTGGTACACAGTTGATTATTGGTCTGTCTTTAATAGTTTATTTTCTCTGATGGTTAATTGTTCCTTACTGTGTTCAGTTTAACTGTAGTCTTCTCTCATTAGTTGGGGTTTCTCATACCCCAAGCTGGGGGTTGATAGACAGCGGAAGATAAGACTATAAGATAAGGGAAGCAGGGGCCTTAGTCTACCAGTGGGTAGGTTGGGATGACAGAGCCTATTATGTAGCCAACTCTTAAATAGCAATCCTGAAATCCTTGGAGAAAGAGGAGGGCATATATAAATAATTCATGGGATAAAAGTCGCTTTGCAGTATTGCCACCACCACATGAAATGTACTTATGTTCATGAATGCAACATGAACTTGAGAAGAAAAATTACCTTGCAAGCTTAAAATGGCAGGCATTTATGTCTGAACTTTGCTCTGCATGAGAAATTGATGAGAAACATGCAGTGGATTCTTGTGTTTTTGCAAACTGGGCATCAAAATCAGCATGTTGTTGGGCTTTTCTGTTTTGTTCTTTCTTTCTTTCTTTCTTTCTTTCTTTCTTTCTTTCTTTCTTTCTTTCTTTCTTTCTTTCTTTCTTTTTTTGCTGCTGCTTGATAAGTAATGCCACATGGGGAAAAAAGCTTCCTGACAGCTATTTTCTTTGTGAAACAACCTACTTGAAATAAAATACACAACTCAGAGAAAGCAGAATGAATATTAAACACTACTATATTTATTAACTTCAATAACAAGAATTTGGCCTTTTGACTTGTAGCCCAACTTCAAAACCCACAAATTAAAATGAGCTGAAGAACATATCAGAGATTGGAGTATGGTCATTCACTATCCTGAGATGCCTTTGTCTGATCTGAGAGCAGCTGAAGAGTTTTATCCTTGCCATCTCCAAAACAAATTGACCATATCTGTGCTTCTTAAACTAATTTACTAATTGGAATTCAATCAACTAAACCCTAAGGGCCTACCTAAGTGTTTCAATTTGGTTCTTGACTCAAAAAAACCACTTCAAACCGTATTAAACATAAAATATGTCAATGGTAGGGTGTTTTTTTTTGAGATTTTGTTTTAAAATGTATAGTAATTTAGTATGGTTTTAAATGCAGTATTTCATGTGGCACTTTAAAAAAACCCAGCAAAATGGAATTGATTTACTGGTGAATACATACCAAAAGGACATGGACAAGAAACAAACTGATTTAGACATGCTTTGCCTGAGACTATCTGCATATGTGTGGTGTAAAGCACAATTCACTTTTTGCTAGGTCAGTAAAACAGCTCTGAGCAGCAATTCATGAAAGCTTATGCTTTAAAATTAGTTAGTTTTGGGTACTTTCAGAATTTTGGCTAAAACAGTTTAACATAGATCTCCTATTGGGTCTGGCCCTGTAGTGTCTGAAGCAGCTGCGGGCCAAAATATGTTATCATCCCTGGTGAATCTGGCAATTCATCCCCTTCCCTCTCATTCCTTATTCTATCTTCCCCCATAGCCTATAAATGTCACACAATACTATAACAATGAGAAGTGAGATTGCTGCTCTTGCCCTTCTATTTTTTGCAACCTTCCCACCTAGTACTGGTTCAGTTTTATGCAAAAATGCCTTCTGCAAAAGGCTCCAAACAAAAAATTCATAACCTTCTGTTGCCCATTTCTTGCCATATTTAGGAGTGGTGGTATTTGATATAAAGCCAGATAAAAGGTAAAGGTAAAGGTTCCCCCGCACAAGCGTGCTAGTTGTTTCCAACTCTAGGGGCTGGTGCTCATCTCCGTTTCAAAGCCAAAGAGCCAGCGCTTGTCCGAGGACGTCTCCGTGGTCATGTGGCCGGCATGACTAGATGCCAAAGGCGCACGGAATGCTGTTACCTTCCCACCGTAGTGGTCCCTATTTTTCTACTTGCATTTTTACTGCCAACCTTCTGATCGACAAGCTCAGCGTCCTAACCCGCTGAGCGACTGCGTCCCTCATAAAGCCAGATAGCTAAGCATAATTGGAAAGAACAACCTCCTCCTATACCTGAAGAGAAAAACAGTGCCTGCTACCTGCTCTAACACATGCTAGTGAAACATGGACACTAACTTCACAATTGATACAAAAGCTAAGAGTGCCACAAAGAGCCCTGGAAAGATATATGCTCAACATCACAAGACAACATACGTACGAAGAGCCGCACATGGATTAAAGAACAACAAAAGTACACAATATCATCAAAAGCATTTAAATGGAAATGGGCTGGTCACATACAGTAGCAAGAAGAATTGATGGAAGGTGGACCAAGGCAATCATAGAATGGATCCCACTTCATAAAAAGCATCCATGAAAGAGATCTAAAACAAGATGGATTGACGACATTAGCAATTATTGCAGGCCCATTTGGCAAAAGGACTGTATAGGTTGGAAACATGCGGAAGAGGCCTTCATCCTGCAGTGGATAGACAATGGCTAAAATGATGATGACAATAATGATGAATGTGAAGGTGAAATTGGTTAGGCTGAGTTAAGGGAAGTTACTAAAAGTAATGAGGAGACTTTGAAAATGTAATGAATTCTTCAGGATATAATAATGCCATCAACAACAGTAATAATTTATTAAACTTGTATGCTACCCAACCCTCAATGATTGGACAGCTCACAACAATCAAACAAAAAATTGGAATAAAATCCAAGGTAAAAGATGGCAAGTACAATGAATTGAGGGATTGGTGACATATGGGGCTCACAAAGGGGCTACAATGAAGCTGCAGTTTCCCAGAAAAGAGGGAGAACATTCCAGAAAGGAGGGAAAGAAAACAGGCAGCAAAGTCTGGAACTGGATAGGAGACAGAGGAAGAAAGTACAAGGTGACAAGCAACAGGGAGAAAGCAGAACTACTCAACTCGTTTTTTGCATCCGTATTTACACAAAGGAAAAAAACAGTCCAACCTATCAAAAACAGTACTGTAAAAAAACAGATTAGAAACACAAGTTAAGATAGGCAAGAAAATGGTAGGTGAGCACCTGTCCACCCTAGACAAGTTCAAATCACCAGGACCAGATGGATTACACCTCAAGGTTCTGAAGGAACTGGCAGATGTGATCTCAGAATCACTGAACTATATCTTTCAAAGATCCTGGAGCACTGGGGAACTACCAGAGGACTGGAAAAGAGCTGAAGTAGCTTCCATCTTCAAAAAAGGGAAAAAATGGATCCAGGAAATTACAGACCTATCAGCCTGATCTCAATACCTGGTAAGATCTTGGAAAAGATAATCAAGTAACGAATAAGCGAACACCTAGAAGCAAACAAAGTCATAACCAAAAGCCAACATGGGTTTGTCAAAAACAATCATGCCAGGCAAATCTTATTGCATTCTTTGACCAGGTGACGAAATTAGTGGATCAGAGGAATGCTGTGGATATAATTTACTTGGACTTCAATAAGGCATTTTGTTGTGTATTACTAATTGTTATTTACTTTAGTTAAACAGAAGTTACAGAACTGAGGTAAAACCGCGGCAGCTTTTGACAGCTGTCAAAAGCTGCCGGACGAAACCGCGCAAGCGCCAACCACTGACAGTTCAACACGCGCTACAGATGACAGCTCCGAGCTGTCAAAACCGGACGAACCCGATTGGCGGCGACCACGGCGCGGGAGCAGACTCACCCCTGATTGGTCAATCCGCCGGCAGCTGTCAGTATAAATAGATGTCATGTTCCCTTGTTCCTTGCCTGGTTCAGAATAAAAAGTTAAACTGTTAACTTGCTGTCTCGCCTGCTTCTTAGCTAAAGCACTGGCGACGAGGATGGGATGCTGCTTGCTTAGCTGAAGTCACTACCTAAGGGGAGAAGAGATTTTTCCCCTTAGCCGAGCTGGTCACTTGCTGAAGTCACTGGAAGTCAAACTTCCATTCAACGCAAGCAGCGACACCCACCATTACAGACAGCATGACGAACCACGGCCACATTCGAGAATTCGATACCCGCCACCCAGAAGGCTGGGAATCGCATCTGGGCCAGGTAGAAGGGTACCTGGTAGTAAAGAAGATCACAGATGACCGGGCCAAGGCGGCCGCCCTCCTCTGGCTCAGCGGCCCCGCTGTTTATGATGCCGCTGTGGGGATCTTCACCCCGGAGCCGGTCGCCACCATCTCCTATGCAGACCTCACTGAGGGGCTGAGTAAATACTTCATGCCCCTCAAGTCAGAACTCTACTGGAGAGTGAACTTCGCTCGGAAACTCCAGCTTCCTGACGAGCCAGCAAATGACTTCATAACCAGGGTCAGGCATGCCGCACGTCGGTGCCGGTTCCCGGATTTGGAAGACCGAATCCGGGACCAGATTGTCATAGGGCTTAAGGACGAACGGCTGAGGAAGAAGCTGATCGCCAAGCCTGAAATGACAATGACCGATGTGGCTAGAGAAGTCATCGCATACGAAGACTGCCACGGAGACGACCGACGGGTACCGGACAGCGGACCACGGGGGTCCGTGCACCAGGAAGACGGCAGGTTCAGCGGTTCTGAGGACGACGACGGCCCCACAGATATAGACGCGGTGCAACGGCGGTTTGAGAAACTGAGGATGCAACGCAACTACAGGGGGGGCCCTGCCAACAATCAGAGGGGGGCCAACTTCCCGACAAACAGGGCGAAGTGTGCCAGCTGCGGCGGAAGCCACCCTAGGGCAACGTGCCGGTTCCGCAGTGCCAAATGCCACGGGTGCGGGAAGACAGGCCACCTCAAAGCAGTGTGCCGCAGCCGGAGCCGGGAAAACCTGCACGATCTGGAGGTGACAGCCGAAGGTATGGCCCCATATACACGCAGAGCTAGGCACAGCCCCAGGACCCCAGTGTCCAACGTAAGGGGGAGGGCGGAGAAACATACAGTCCACAGCATTCTTAAGCCCAAAATCAAGGTGGACGTACGGATTCAGGGAATTCCCTGTGAGATGGAGGTGGACTCTGGGTCCTCCGTCTCACTAATCTCTTGGCAAACGTACAGGGACATTTGTAACCGTAGTAAGGAAGGACCCGCCCTTAGACCCACTAAACTCCGCCTAGCCGACTTCCAGAAAACGCCCATTAAACTCCGGGGAAAAGCTTCCGTCTCCGTAGAGTTCAAAAAATTTAAAGGATCCCTTCCTATTTTGGTGACCCAAGAAAACAGAATAAGCCTGCTAGGATTAGACTGGTTTGAGGCACTAGGAATAGCGTTGACAGGTGTCAACGCCATTCAGCTGTCAAAATTGGAATCCGTCTGCCGTCAATTCGCGGACGTTTTTGACAGCTCACTAGGGAAATACACGGGACCGCCCGTATCACTTAAACTGAACCCAAATGTGATGCCTGTCAGAATCAAGGCCAGAAGGGTTCCCTTCGCTTTGAGGGAAAAAATAGAAGCGGAGCTCGACAGATTAACAAACTTAGGGGTCCTCGAACCGGTAGAAGGGGCCGAGTGGGAGACACCCATAGTGACCCCAGTTAAACCAAACGGCCAAATAAGATTATGCGCCGATTATAAAGCGACCCTCAACCTCGCTTTAAACGCACATGCCTACCCGGTCCCGGCTGTCAAAGACATCCTCGCGGCCATTAAGTCAGGCGCCATATTTGCCAAATTAGACTTGGCGCAGGCGTATTTACAGTTGCCTGTCACCCCTGACACTGCTTTGGCTCAAACAATAGTCACCCACAAGGGAGCATTCAAAATTAACCGCCTTCAATTTGGCATCTCTGCAGCCCCGGGAATCTTCCAGGAAATCATGGAGAAAACACTTAAGGGAATCCCCGGGGTCTGCCCATATTTTGATGACGTCCTAATTGCAGGGGAATCAGAAAATGACCTGGCTGACAAACTAACTAAGGTACTCCTAAGGTTCAGGAAGGCTGGTCTCAAATTAAAAAAAGACAAATGCTCCATCGGGGTGCCCTCAACAGAGTTCTTAGGGTTTAAAATAGACGCTAAGGGAATTCACCCCACTGACACAAAAATTAAAGCTATCAAAACAGCACCGACCCCCAAAAACAAACAAGAACTTCAGGCTTTCTTAGGGTTAGTCAACTTTTACCACACCTTCCTTCCGCATAAAGCCTCCATTGCAGAACCCTTACATAGATTACTAGACAAGGGCAAACCCTGGACGTGGACCCCTGAGCATGATAAGAGTTTTAACTCCCTAAAAAACTTACTCTCCAGCAGCACAACCGTAGCCCTTTTTAACGAACAGCTGCCCTTATGTCTCGCCTGTGATGCCTCCCCGTACGGCATCGGAGCGGTCCTAAGCCATTTAACTACAGAAGGAATACAGACCCCTATAGCGTTCTATTCGAGAACGTTGTCAAAACCTGAGCGGAATTACGCTCAAATCGATAAAGAGGCTCTAGCTATAGTGGCCAGCGTAAAAAAATTTCATGATTACCTGTATGGTCGACCATTTACTATTTATACTGACCATAAGCCCCTATTAGGACTCTTTACAGTAAACAGGCTAACACCACAAATATTATCTCCCCGCATCCTGAGATGGTCTACATTTCTATCAGCCTATTCATACAAACTAGAATACAGGCCAGGGAAAACCATGGGCCATGCAGACGGCCTGAGCAGACTGCCGCAGCCAATTGTTGACCCAGACCCAGCACCAGCTGGAAGGATACTGGCTATCTCAGAACTGCCAGAATGCCCCTTAACTGTCAAAGATATCTCCGCAGCTACCGCGGGAGACAAAATCCTAGGCAGAGTCCTAGGCTATGTCACAACGGGCTGGCAATATGCACCCCAGGAACCACAATTCCAACCTTACTTCTTAAAACAAAAGGAATTATCCACCCATCAGGGATGTCTTTTATGGGGCTGCAGAGTAATCATCCCTGACAAACACAGGCTTAAGGTGCTAGATAGCCTCCACGAAGGGCACCCGGGCACCGTCAAAATGAAGGCTCTGGCCAGGAGCTATGTGTGGTGGCCAGGTATAGACAAACACATTGAGGCACACGTAGCTGGCTGCTATTCCTGCCAGCTAGCTAGAGCAGCTCAGCCACAGGCGCCCGTACATAGATGGGAAACGACAAAGTCACCTTGGTCCCGCATTCATATAGATTATGCAGGTCCGTTCCAGGGACAATCGTTCCTAATTGTCGTAGACAGCTTTTCAAAATGGCTTGAAGTGGCGCCGGTAGCCAATACAACCTCCTCGGCCACTATACAAGTTTTAAGGGGATTATTCGCCACACACGGCCTCCCTGATGTTATAGTTTCCGATAACGGGCCCCAATTTACCTCCTACGAATTCCAGAGTTTCACAACGGCGAACTCTATTAGGCACACCACCTCGGCTCCCTTTCACCCATCCTCGAACGGCTTGGCAGAGGTGATGGTAAAATCAACCAAGGAGGCCCTGCGCAAGATCATCTCCGGCAACTGGCACCAACGACTGGCACAATTTCTTCTCTCCCAACACACCACGCCTTGCACAACTACCGGAAAGTCCCCAGCAGAGCTTCGCTGGGGCAAAAGATTGACCACCAGACTGGACCGTCTCCACCCAGACAGATCCCCTTCAGACCCAGACCTACCCCTCCATCATAGAACTCTCACCACTGGGCAAGCTGTCTGGGCGAGAAACTACGGGGGAGGAAACAAATGGACACAAGGGGTGGTCATCGAACAAACAGGCCCTTTGTCTTACATCATTGACATCGGACAAAATATACACATCCGCAGACACATAGACCAACTACGCCAACGCAGTCCTCAAACTATAGGGGGAAGGGGTGACGACGAAATACCGACAGAAGCACCGGCGCAAAGACTGGCACGACAGGACTTCCCTGATCGGAGCATACCAGTGCAACACCCCACTCCAATTTACGCAGATCCTGCAGAGCCAAACCCCCCACCCCCGGAACCGACCCAAGAGGCGCCAAGAGAACCAGAACATACTACCGAGGCTACCCCCCGGCGCTCCGAGAGATTAAAGAAACCTCCCACATACCTGAAAGACTATGAATGGGGAAAACCAAAGAAGAAACAGTTGGGGTAAAATCAACTCATTCAGAGGGAGGGGGAAGGGGTGTTGTGTATTACTAATTGTTATTTACTTTAGTTAAACAGAAGTTACAGAACTGAGGTAAAACCGCGGCAGCTTTTGACAGCTGTCAAAAGCTGCCGGACGAAACCGCGCAAGCGCCAACCACTGACAGTTCAACACGCGCTACAGATGACAGCTCCGAGCTGTCAAAACCGGACGAACCCGATTGGCGGCGACCACGGCGCGGGAGCAGACTCACCCCTGATTGGTCAATCCGCCGGCAGCTGTCAGTATAAATAGATGTCATGTTCCCTTGTTCCTTGCCTGGTTCAGAATAAAAAGTTAAACTGTTAACTTGCTGTCTCGCCTGCTTCTTAGCTAAAGCACATTTGATAAAGTAGACCACTTGATAAGATAGAAAAATGTGGGTTAGACAGTATCACCACCAGATGGATTCGTAGCTGGCTGACTGGCCATAATCAGCGTGTGGTCCTCAATGGAACTGCATCTACGTGGAGGGAAGTGTGTAGTGGGTGCCCCAGGGCTCTGTTCTGGGCTTAGTGCTCTTCAACATCTTCATCAATTTGGATGGGGGGATAGATGGGGAACTCATCAAATTTGCCAATGACACCAAGCTGGCAGGAGTAGCCAACACTCCAGAAGATAGGTTTTAGATACAGAAGGATCTTGACAGACTTGAGCATTGGGTGCTATCTAACAAAATGAAATTCAATGGTGAAAAAAAGTAAGGTTCTACATTTAGGCAAGAAAAACCAAATGCACCACTCATTTCAATGATGAACTATAAATATTCTCATTTATTCCTAGCAGATTGTTGCCTAGGCTGCAGATCTTCCTTTTGTCTAACAGGATCATTCCCACATACTATCACACTCTCCCTCATCAAGGGCCTGGGTGTAGAGCCAGGTTTTCATGGATCTATTATCATATTACTTATGACCATTTTTCTCACTGGCCAGGAGCCATCCTGATCTTGGGGGAACCTCATTCCAGAGGGTAGGTATTAGAAATTCTGTATATAGTCCTATAGAACAACCGTGCACAGTCCACATATGCTTTTCTGTTTAACTGGCCAAATGGGTGTCCTGAAGAAAAGCTACTAAGTGGCCTTGATCTGGTGCGGTTCCTTAATCCTGCCCACCTAAGCTTTTCAAAATTGCTTGATATAGGTTTGTTCTGTTAAGATTGTGGGTGACAAAACTATATGTCCAGAGGTTCCATATGTATATATGGGAAAACATACAGGAGAGAGGGGGGAGGGGGGAGAGAGAGAGAAAGAGAGAGACAAAGAGAGAAAGAGAGAGAGAGAGAGACAAAGAGAGAGAGAGACAAAGAGAGAATGAGAATGAATCTCCATATGATGCCAAGTTCTAATATTTTGCTATAGATTTTCTTCAACATAAAAGCAAAATGATCTGGAGGGAGTGGAGGTGGGAGTAAGAGCTGAAACTCTTCTTCAATAAAAATAATCTGATATGGCTACAGATTTTGCTCGCTGTGACTGACAATAGAACATGGCAAATGTGACAGTTGAAATCATCCTGGGAGAACCATGCAGAGTGAAAAATGCAAGGCGTATTTCTGGGTCTACAATTCTTCCAATGTAAATGGTTTTATTATTTTTGTTCTTTGTGTTTTATCTTTGTGCTTACTTTTTAAGACATCAGACATTTGTACATGGGAGACCCAAACTGCAACTCTCTACACCTACAAATAAACCCCTCTGAATGGAACCTTAATTCCTTTTTTTTTTAACCTTCTAGGCATCTTGTACAGAGGAAGAGCATGTCTTTTAGTTGCACCAAAAAGGCAACAGTACTGATTTCCAAACTGCACACAACAAGGTGGAAGATCTAAACATTTGGGCTGAAATTCAGAGGCAATTTAGTATAGGGTTTTTTTTTACAAGTATGATCGTTACAAAATCAGATTGCATGGAAATTCAGTGGAGGAATAAAAATGTTACCTCGAACAGCAGGATATAGTATGAATTTGCTTTTCAGGTTCTAAGACTGCCTCCCTCAAACAAGTGGTGGTTGCAATCAGAAGCAGGTACAGAAACTTATCAGGATGTCATATTTTCTTAAAAGAGCTTAAATTGAATTAAATCTGGAGGATTCCAGGAAACCTATTTTCAACATATCCAGGATTTGCAAAGGTTGATCCTTATGACTTGGACAAATCAACTTCTTTCATATGCTAGGAATGAAAATATAAAAAAAATAAATAAAATAAATAGGGGAGGTGGGGCTGATTCTAAGGTAGTGTTTCTCAACCATGGCCACTTTAAAATGCATGAACTCCAACTCCCAGAATTCCTCAGACAGCCATTTTCTAAGGTTAGTCTTCTATTCTCATTTTGAATTCAGGAGAGCAGCCATTTACACTGGAAGTCTAGCATTCCTTACTGTTGCCTCCTTGGGATCATTTATAATGTTAATTACACTGGCTTTACTAGATAAGAAAATGGATTTTAAAAATATTAAACCACTGTAGTGTGTGGTAGTCATAAAGATGTTAGATTAGGCCTGGGGAGACTGAAGTTCAAATCCATACACAGCCACAGAAATATATTGGGGGATTTTGAGCCACGTGACCTCTCTTAATGCAACCAAATCCACATGGCGGCGGAGGAAGGGCAGCGGAGAAGACTTTTTGAGCTTCTAATGCAAGCTAGGCTCAAATTGAACAAATGGAATAAACAAAAAAAAAATGGCATTACAGCCAAATATTACTTTGAAGTATTCTTTGTAGAAGCCATGAAAGAAAAAAAGAAAGTAAAGGGCAGGACTTGTGAATATTTGTAGTGCCACTAAAATTCCTTTTATGCAAAATATGTTTCTTTCAAGCATCTGCAGTTCAAAATTTCTGCAGTTTCCAAGAGAAAATTGTTTAACTTTTAGCTTATTTCAGCCATGAAAAACATACTTAAACTGGCCTGCTGCTTTTCTGAATTTTGAGATGTATTCTACTGTGTTGAAACATACATATATGTCAGATAATGTAGAAGGATGTTTGAATTGGGCTTATTAAAGACATTCATTGAAAAACTGAGAAGAACATTGACTTACCCAATTATGGCCTGTGCTGTCTATGCATTGATGCTCAGAGAATCAGAAATAAACAGGATAAGATTGAGCTTCTAATGCAAGACAGCAAAAGTATTTGAAAAGACACAACAGAGACCTGATTGGAATAATTGGACCATGACTGGGATGTAGCAACTGATAGATACAATTCTGTCAAAATAAGCAGAAGTGTTAGAAATGGAAGAGTACAACCGCATCTTAAAGTATTCATTCCTTAAAAAAACACCTAAACTATCTAAGCAGTAGTGTTAAAATAATGGAGGAATAAATATAAGCAATGTCATTGTTGAACCTCTACTACTGTTGCTGAATCAAGAAGATGTGGATGATGTTTTCCAAAAGCTGGTAGCTAATATTTTGAAGAGGCATAACATAGTAGCAATAGGGACTTAATGTCTGAGAAATGATCTCTATCAAGTATGGTCATTCCAAGAATCTTGAATTATGGACAATTTTGTTCTAGATGAGATCAGAGCATCAGCTCTTCAAGTATTGATATTAACTAGAGCCTTAAAGTAATCTGGAAGTGCTCCAGAATTTACACAAGAACTGACCCCCTCTAGATTTCTCTAAAATAGGCCAATCTCTTTCTGGCTTCTATCCAAAGCTGAAGAAAAGCTGTTTTAGCCATCAAAATCCCATTCACTTTAACAAGTGGATTTTTAAAAGCTGTAGCAAGGTCTAATTAGAGTAGCATCTGACTTTATTTGGGTTGGAAAACTCAGCAGACATGGATCTGAAAGAGCTTGGAAGACCACTAGAGAATATCAGGACTGCAAATTAGATTTAGAGGGCAAAAAAAGTGTATTTTTGCTGAGATTATTGGGCATATTTGGCCATGAAGTCACTAAGAATCAAACTGAAAACTATCTTTCCACTAGCAAACAAACTTGCCCTTTAAGAGTTTGCGGACAAGTAATAAAAACATTGACTGGTATATTTAGAAATTAAATCAGAAATTGGCAAATTGAGGCTGCGAGCTAGAGGAAATCCTAAAATTACTTTATTAATCCCAAGCAAATCCTGCCAAATTCACATTCTCTCTCTCTCTCTCTCTCTCTCTCTCTCTCTCTCTCTCTCTCTCTCTCTCTCTCTCTCTCTCTCTGTGTGTGTGTGTGTGTGTGTGTGTGTGTGTGTTTGTATATATGCATATGGATTACATGATTAGGCACACATGCACACAAAAGATGGTGACTTTTTAGTAACTCTGAAACACATCTGAGGCAAAAACAACAAATGCACCCCCTCATTGGGATCAAAATGCACTGAACCCAAAGTTGGACCCATGAGACATAAATGCCCATAGATGTTACTTCCATCTTTGCCAGAAAAGTTACAATAATAACTCCTTCAGAAATAAATCATTTTGGGATTGGGCGGGGGTTCATAAGGCAGCCAAACTCTAGTCTCCTAATTGTCTTCCACTCTGCCAGCCTTGTTCTGCTAAAGGTTAGTCTACTTCCTTGTGAGCAGAATTGTTCAAAGCAATGTTTCTCAACCTTAGCTATTTCAAGATGTCTGGATTTTAACTCCCATAAACTTGAGTGCCCTGCATCTTAGTTACCGAGGGCCAGAAACTATGGCTTAAACAGAGAGAATTCCATTCCAGAGTAAATTACAACTTGATTTTACTTGAGGTGGTCAGCAATTTTCCTGGAGCCATACTTTTTCAGAACATGGAAAATTTCTCTGCAATGAACTACAGTTCTTTTTCTCTTTACAAATCTCTGTGGCTTTAAATGGGGATTGGAATGAAGTATTTTTATGAAAAAGGCAAAAACTTTTAAAGAGGTGGATATATTTACAGTATATATGTCGATCTCACCACTGTAAAATGTCTGAATTTTCTTCACAATTTCATCTTCTTTCCTGGATAAGTCATGTGAGAGCCAATGTGGTCTCATAGTTAAGATGACAGAAAGTCAGTTTGGTCTAGTGCAGGGGTAGGCAACCTTGGCTCTTTTATGACCTGTGGATTTCAACTCCCAGAATTCCTGAGCCAGCCATGCTGGGAGTTGAAGTCCACGAGTCATAAAAGAGCCAAGTTTGCCTACCCCTGGTCTAGTGGTTAGGGCCCCAAGCTAGAAACCAGGAGACTGTGAGTTTTAGTCCCTCCTTAAGCATGAAAATCGACTGGGTGATCTTGGGCTAGTCACTCTCTCTCAGCCGAACCCACCTCAAAGAGTTGTTGTTTTGTGGCAAATAGGAAGATGTGGGTATGATGGATACATTCACCACCTTTGTGAAAATAATAAAGGCGGGATACAAATAAAAAATAAATAAATAAAATATTAACCAAGCACTGGAGAGTCCCGGATTCAAATTCATCCTGAACCATGGGTGACTTTGGACCAATGATTTCCCCAATTACATTACTGAGATGTAGTGGGGAAAATGGTAGAGGGGCTGGGTATTTATGCTGCACTGAGCTCCAGAATGAAAGGCAAGGTACAAATCTAACAAAGAAATAAATAAGATCAAGCTGGGAACCTTCATGCCAGCAGCAGGATAAACTCTGCATTTTCTGCAGACAGAAAATATATAAGGTGGAGACTGCATGGTACCATTTGTTTTCTGAGTGATCAATCTTTGCCAATAATTAAATGAAAGCTATCTGCAAAAATTCAGGATAGTTACCACCTGTTAGGCCTTGGCACATACAATGAAGCAGAAGAAAATAAGTCTTGCTTAAACTGACTGGGAGAATAAAGATTACCACCTTTCCATAAGCACAATTAATACACCTCCCCCTGTGCCTAGTTTCCAACAGGAGCTTCAGAAGCAAATTCTGACCAATTATTCATAGCTCGGTAGTGCAGTAGAGTCTTCAGTTCAGTTCAGTTGCTGCTGTAGGAGGAAACTGCATAGAAACTTTATTATTAGAAGGAGCTTGACATTTTTCTGACAGAAATAGACTGCCTACAGTTTTGATTTTTTTTTTCAAAGTCGCCAGTAATGCCCGAAAGTATGATAAAAAGAAAATTTAATTCCTCAGGTAACTGGACAATATCACCATAACTGACATCTTTACCCTAGCAGATAAAATCTCCCTTGAATTAACCACAATTTCTGATTACTTGGACATGTGGATGTTTCTTTGGAACTATAGGAAATTAGTTTACAATAGAAGAGCATATTTGTAGCTCAGGATTGAACTATGGGGTCCTTGGTGTTCTCTGAACTTCGTTGTTTTCTTGAAGGTTCTTTCATTACCCAACCAGGTAGCATCATCAATGCTACAGGGGAGAGGGGTTGAGGATGTACCTAGTTGGGTAATGAAAATTCTGCAATAAGACAACCAAGCTCAGAGGACCTCGCAAATTATTTTCCTTTTGTCTTTTTCTATACTTCTAAACTTTCTACTCTATCCTGATATTCCTGGTCATCCAACCATTAACAGTCTTAATGTTGCTTAGCCTTTACAAGATTAAGCAAGTTTGGTTTGGAGAATTTTATATCCTTCCAACGTTCGAAGATGTATTGACCTGTATTGACAATATTTTCATGCTGTCTTCCATCTTATGACTCTGAGAAGATACATAAAATGCAAAAAATCCTAAGATATTAGAAAACAAAATACTGCAGTAGCATCAGTTGTAGCAATAAAAGGCAGAAATTTCATAAAATAGCCCACCAAGGTCTTTTCTGTATACTAATCTGTTTGTAGAAATGGCTTCCTCTTTACAAATGAATAGCTGATATAAGAGGACCATTATGAACACAGTAATGGAATATTCTAGTTTAAAATCAATTTTAAATTCCCTGTTAGTAGGATGAACTTACAATCGCTTCCTGAAATTCAGAATCATCTGTGTTGAACTGGAAACATATGCTGCATATTGTGGCATTCAATATTAGTTTATTGGTCCTTATCCAGTCAATAAAAAATCCATACTCTGTTTCACATGTTTGACACATATAGAAAAAAATAATTTGCAGACAACACCAAGCTGGCAGGAAAGGCCAACACTCCAGAAGACAGGCTTAAGATACAGGAAGATCTGGACAGACTTGAACACTAGGTGCTGTCTAACAAAATAAAATTCAATGGTGAAAAAAGTAAGGTTCTATATTTAGGTAAGAAAAACCAAATATACAGGTATAGTATAGGTGGTACCTTGCTCAATAGTAGTAACTGTGAGAGGGATCTTGGAGTCCTACTGGACAATCACTTAAACAGGAGCCAGCAGTGTGCTGCAGCTGCCAAAAAAACCAACACAGTGCTAGGCTGCATTAACAGAGGGATAGAATCAAGAGCATGTGAAGTGTTAATACTACTTTACAATGCCTTGGTAAGGCCACACTTGGAATACTGCATCCAGTTTTGGTCACCATGATGTGAAAAAGATGTTGAGAGTCTAGAAAGAGTACAGAGAAGAGCAACAAAGATGATCAGGGGACTGGAGGCTAAAACATATAAGGAATGGTTGCTGCAATTGGGTATGTCTAGTCTAATGAAGAGAAGGATGAGGGGGGACATGATAGCAGTGTTCCAATATCTCAGGGGCTGCCACAAAGAAGGAGTCAAGCTATTCTCCAAAGCACCTGAAGGCAGGACAAGAAGCAACAGATGGAAAGTAATCAAGGAGAGAAGCAACCTAGAACTAAGAAGAAACTTCCTGACAGAACAATTAATCAACCTGCCTCAACCTGCTTCCAGAAGTGGTGAATGCTCCAACATTGGAAGTTTTTAAGAAGAGACTGGACAGCCATTTGTCTGAAATAGTATAGGGTAGACATATCAAACTCATGACATCATGTGACGTCATGCAACGTATCAGAGCTTTTTCGTTATTGACGGCAATGGGGTGGGCATGGTTTCCCGGTGATGCATCCGGCCCATGGGCTGGCAGTTTGACACCATGATATAGGGTTTCCTGCCTGAGCAGGGGGTTGGACTAGATGACCTCCAAAGTCCCTTCCAACTTTATTATTATTATTATTATTATTATTATTATTATTATTATTATTATTATTATTATTATTATTATTATTATCTGCAACAAGGACCTTTAAATAATTTTTTAAAAAGGATTATATCTTGTTTATTAACACAAAAGATTTCTTTATTTAACCACTAGGTCAGCTTATTATCCATATTATATTCTTTATAAAAGGATATACTGTAGAGCTACAGAAAAAAAATCCTTAATATGCTGCCAAATGTGTAGATCACCAGGGTATTTATGGTATTTATTTGATAAGACAGAAGCACTGCCAATCATAACATCCAACAAAATATCTGCCTGACTTGCACATGTATTATTTCATCCAGCCTCAGTTTACAGTACTAAAAAGACCAGAACAAATGTCTGGAAATAACCATTTTTAGAAGAGGTAAAGGACATCTAATAGAAATGTTGCTGAACATACTTGTTTCATTATCTTATTCTCAGTGGCAATTGTATAGGCTTGGTCAGTTTGAAACTTGACCAGGTTTAAGCAGAAGCATCCATTTATTCCAGTGCCTTCATCCTTATGAGTTTTAGCTGATTCACAGATATTAGAATAACAATAATACACAATACACTGTGGAATAATTAAATCAACAACTACGAATATACAGGAGCTTGTGTTTCCATAGTCAGTCCCAAAGGCCTTCTGTAAAAGCTAGGAACAGTATTTACCAGCCTCTGGAAGGTCATGATACCTGGGGGGGGGGTCATTCTTGTGCAAGAGACAGGCTGTTCTCTTCCAATGCACTTTGAGTAGGTGAGGACTCCTAGATATGGCTGTCCAGATTGGATGGGCAGAATTTATATGGAAAAGGTGGTATCATGGATCCCCAAGTCCTGAGACCACATGTGTTACATTTGGAAACATACTGGCAAGCAGTGCAGTTTCCACAGCATTGGTATTGTTGTGTAGTGGACTCTTGGGAAGCAGGAGGCGAGACGAGAGGGTTCAAACAGGAACATTGCTTTATTTTAGTAACAAGAACAGAACTGAGAACAGAGGCTTCTACGCAGCTACTTATACGGTTGGCCACTAGGCAGTGGCCAATAGGTTTGAAGGAACCTATTCCCACCCCAGAGCCAACCAATGATTGTCCTGGAGACTGCATGTCTGGGCAGCCAGCGACCATTACACAGAGACCCTAATTAAGCAATCTCAAGCAGCATTCAAAGACACGTGAAAACACTTCAAGTAAAAGGCCCAATACATTACAGGTATAACATGGAAGTAGTATGTCTGGATACAAAGAACATGGATTGCTACATTCTGGACCAGCTCAAGTTTCCCTGTGGTTCCCAACAGTGATTTAGAACCTCTTATTTGGTTCCTGCTTCCTGCAGAGTGGTTATTCCAATTAACTCTACAAGTCATGAGAAAAAGATCTGTGCATGAAAAGAGATTGATGGAGATGTTCCCAGAACCAATACTATCTCAACTGCTGCAAGAGTAGTGTGTAGTCAGCAGTGTCATCAGGCCAACAATAAACCCATCCTGAATAAATTTCCTGACAGTGAGAACAATTGATCAGTGGAATGGTTTGCTTCCAAGAGTTGTGGGTGCTCCATCACTCTTTTCAAGAAGAGATTGGACAACCGTTTGCCTCAAATGCAAAGGATTTCTTTCTCGTACAGGAGGTTGACTAGAAGGCTTCCAAGGCCCCTTCCAGCTCTGTTATTCTACATTCCATGTTTTATGAGATAGACTCTAATAAGAGAATCTTAAAAGCCTGAGTGTGTTTTACAGATAGTCCTCAACTTACAACAGTTTATTTAGTGATTGTTCAGAGTTACAACGGCACTGAAAAAAGTGACTTGACCGCTTTTCACAGTTATGACCATTGCAACATCCCCATGGTCACATGATCAAAAGTTGGTTGCTAGGCAACTGGCATGTATTTATGGTGTTTGCAGAGTCCCAAGGTCATGTGATCACCTTTTGCGACCTTCTGTTAAGCTAAGTCAATGGGGAAGCCAGATTTACTTAACAACCATGTCACCAACTTAGCAACTGCAGTGATTCACTTCACAACTGTGGCAAGGAAGGTTGCAAAATGGGGCAAAATTCACTTAACAACTGTCTTGCTTAGCAACATAAATTTTGAGCTCAATTGTGATCGTAAGTCAACCTATAAATATAGTCCTTGCTTAACTATGGTAATTGGGATTGGAAGAAACAGCTCTCGAAATTCTTGACACTGGAAGTTCAAAATGGTTCATCTGGCAATAATTGAGAAAGCAAACAAGTTGTGTATTCTGTTGACAGAGTTTAATGGGGGTGGCCTAAATATCAAATAATTATATGCATTTTTTAAAAAAGAATCCTTATTGTAAATATTAATTCTTTTAATATTCTTTGTGTTTCCTCACTATGTTTCTCTTACTTCTTTTTACATCCCTCAATGATTCCTAAATATGTAAGATCATATTCTTCTTGGTTTTTTTTGTAGACTAAACAAATTCTCCTGTGCTACATATTTGTGTGTATGTTTATCCTTCTGCCGTATTGCTAATTATTGTATATTTATTTCATTCCAAGGTACTAGAAAAAGGAAAAAAAATAGATAGATACTTCAAGAGAATTAATTTTTATTTATGTCCCTGAAAGGGAATGGAAACCAGTCAAAACAGCTCATCCATTTGAGATTTCTTTACAATGGAAAACTCTGTTTCATGAGTCTTTTCTTAAATGTGTCAGGAATAGATGTATGTAGTTGGATGAAGGGCATATTCACATAATCCTTTTTTTTCTTTTTAATCTTTTGTCTTATTGTGATGACATTCTGTTGCTTTGCAGTGGAGCCATTTCCCTCTCATCCAGGGTCCCTGGACTATAGGTAGATTTCATATATTGGGGGGGGGCGCCCTTCCAAACTCTTCTGTGAATTACAGCAGATCACACAACTGTCTGAAAGTGGAAATGAGATCCATTCTTCCCCTTGCCCAGAAGGAATAAATTTGGAATATTTTAAAATATTCCTTATAAGATCTTTTTTTGCTTGTCACAATAATGGATCTTTGCCAATTTGCAATCACACTGGATTTGGGCAAAGAAGAGAGCAAGGACTATGCAGTCTTTATTCTTGCATCTGGCAGACAAACATGAAACTTTAATGTGAAATGCACAGAATTTAGTCGTTGTTGCTCCCTTCTTCCCCTCCCTTCCCCTTGACCTTCTGCCTCCTATGGAATCAGAAATGCAGCTTTCACCTTTCGAGAATGCTTCACACCAACTGGGGTGGAATTTTGCTTACAAACCTTGACATCCCACAAAGAGAGATTTCATGAGAACAGCTCCCAGGTGGAGCCAGAGAAATTTTGATCAAAGCATGTGAATGACAGCTGAAGGAAGGCATTCTGTCAACATGTCCTATTTTTCCACCTGGCAAATACTGTTTGAATGCATCAGAAAGTTTGACAGATTACTTTGCTCACCTCCTCACGTTCACCCCCCCCCCTTACCTACGAAGAGATTCCACTCGGTATCCAGATCCGCTTGGTTTGCAAGGCAGCCCTTCATTACGTTGAGGCAATAGTTATTGCAAGGTTTTACAGTGGGCAGACCACGGCAATAAGGGCAGTACAGCATCTTCATTAATGCACGGATGCATCCTGGGGTGGGACTCACCTGTAGAGTTGAAAGGGACAAAAAGTTGAAAGGTAAAATAAGCAGCCTCTGTTCCCTAGCTGGATAAACTAAACAAACCCTGACAACCTTCATTTCTCCACTAGTACAAGTAGTCCTCGACTTATGAGCACAACTGAGCCCAAAATTTCTGTTGCTAAATGAGAAATTGGTTAAGTGAGTTTTGCCCCTTTTTCCACATTTGTTAAGTGAATCACTGCAATTGTTAAGTTAGTAACATGGTTGTTAAGTGAATCTGGCTTCCCCACGGACTCTGCTTGTTCAGAAGGTCGCAAGAGGGGATCACATGACCCAGGGACCCTCATCATAAATATGAGTCAGTTGCCAAGCACCTGAATTTTGATCACCTGACCATGGGGATACTGCAATGGTCACAAGTGTGAAAAGTGGTCATAAGTCACTTCTTTTCAGTGTCATTGTAATTTTGAACGGTCACTAAATGAAATGTTGTAAGTCGAGGACTAATTGTATTACCACAACTGGTTCTTCATGGCAAAAACCTTAATCTTTAATACTATTTTCTTGTGACACCAATGTTTTCCGACCATCAGCTAAAATAGCACCACACAAACAGTATCTATAATATTTAAAGCTTGGTATCAGGAGTCAAAAAATACTGTGCACTTTTGTTGTTGTTATTATTAGATTTTTGACCATCAGTGGTGGAATTCAACTTGGCATGCGCCAGCGTTCTGCACCGAGAAGCAAAAGATGCAGAGATGGTTAGCAGAAAGATGGTTAGTTATCTTCTTTCTTTGTCATATAGACTTACTTTGTTAGCTTGCACATTAAAGGTAAAGGTAAAGGTTCCCCCGCACATGCGTGCTAGTCGTTTCCGACTCTAGGGACCAGTGCTCATCTCCGTTTCAAAGCCGAAGAGCCAGCGTTTGTCTGAGGACGACTCCGTGGTCATGTGGCCGGCATGACTAGATGCCAAAGGCGCACGGAACGCTGTTACCTTCCCACCGTAGTGGTCCCTATTTTTCTACTTGCATTTTTACTCACTAACATTCTCAGGCCCTTCATCTCTTCCTTACATTCTCAGTTCAGGAGCAGTTCAGATACTTATATGATTCACACTCTCTCTCCTTAAGGAGAGCACACCACAGGCTCTTAGCTGTCGATATAATAGACCTAAGCGACTTAGCCTTTCCCATCACCAGGTTATTTCCTAAATAACGTTTATCTTCATTTTCCTTTCACACAAACACCAGCCTTGAGAAAACTTGCTTATAAAAGTTCACCTCCTAACTCTACTGATTCTCTGTCCATACATTTTTTTCTGCCATATAAAATTATACATTATTCAACAGTGTGGGCAGAAACAATGGTATTGCTTGTATTTCTGTTTGCCACGCAGTTGGTGGATTGTCAATAAATCATGACTGCCCTCACTCCATCCTGATCCACGAATGTCTCAGAAATGCAGTCAATTTTGTTTGAAAAGTGGAAGATATGCTACTATCCAGTAGCCCTAATTTAGGAGACCACAGAGTGCAGTGTCCTCTTCACCTTTGACACTTTTGAATTAGTGTTATATACTGCATTATAACAATGTTGAGTTTTGCCATCTTGATGTATGGCTTTGAAAAGGAAAAAGTGCAAATATATCATTGTTGAGCTGATTAAATGTTGTACCTATATTTGTGGTTGGAAGCTCCATAAAGAAATCAACCAGGATCCCTCTTCTCCAATATCAACTTATTTTGGTTTGTGTTCACTGACTTACACAATCATCCCTTCGGCTCCATATGGCCAGTGTGTTTTTTTTTTTTTACAAATTATCTTAGAAGAAACCTGCAGACTGTTTTGCAAATGTTAGGGGGGGAAAAACCACATGCCATTTGGCAAATAATGATCTTCTAGAGAAAAGAAAGAAAATGTTGCTATTTCCTCCTTCTGTTTAAATTACATTTACTCACTGCTTGTCAAAATGTTAATTTTTCCTACTGACAATTGCTTATCTCAGTTTGTTACTTATAGTTTTGTTTTTGAATTTGCACAGAAACCTATTGCCTTTGGTTTTTCTTTCTTCCATGGAAAATAGATAGGAAATTGCCTAGACAGACATTCTGTCATTTAAACTTCAAACTTCACATAAATGTATATTTCAGTTCTGAATTTCCTGAGAAAATTTTGGCCTTCACAATTTTCAGCTGTCTTCACTTGCTGCCTCAGTTTAGTGGAGGTTATATTTTCTGCATTTTATTTCACCAAATGATTTTTTTTCAAAATAAGACTAATATGGGGGTATGGGGGGGGCTCCAAACCTAAATTACTTTCTCTGTTTCTTGATTGTGGTAACCAGAGTTTGGCCACCTACAACACCCTCAAAAGAGGGGATGGCTTGACATGGTTCTCTAATAAACATGATACCTGTTATGTACTGAGCTTTTGGAATATCACCATGTGTGTTGTTGGAGAACTAACGGTTCTCCAGCAACCCAGACAGGATGTCTCCGGTCCTGCAATTGGTCAACTTTGGGTGGCAAACATGGGTTCAATCCGATTGGTTGCTTCCAGAGGGTCTGGCTATATATTGAGGCAGGGTGACTCCAAATCCTCAGTACAGTTTCAGCTTAAATAAAGAATGAGTTTCTCTGTACTCAACTGCGTGTCTTCATTCCTGCTCATCAGAGCCCACAACATAATAATACCCATGTTTCCAAACCCTGGTTAGTTACATTTATATTTTTATTTATACACTTGGGGAAACAAATAGGTTTAAATGTGTCACATGTGAAGCAATCAAATTTTGGTTAAGTCTTACAAACTGGTTACCTATACATTTTCCTCCCTTGCAGGACAATGAAACAAATAAACCAACTATTGGTGTTGACAGCACAATTGTCTTAATGACATGTTTCTATCAATACTCTGGTAACCAGCTATCTTGTTGTATTTTGTGGTTGCACAATGGTTAATGCTTCATCTTCCATGTAGTATTTTAATTTATATTCTCCTTGATTCTTAGTGCTTGATACTTGTTTATCTTTTCAAAACTTATTTGCACATATTTCTAAAATAAATGCAAATAATAAAGGAGAAAGAACATTTTTTTCTGGTTACTTTTACTGACAGAAAAAATCAAAGAAAATGTCCCACTGGCTATGTTATTTGCTGTTTGCTGTTGATATACGCTTTTAACCCAAGGTGTAAATTCTTCTCTGGGATTTATTTTATTCAATACTGCAAGGAGAAATGATCATCACAAACTGACAAAGAGTTTTCTGCAAACCCCGCCCCCCCAATTACTGTTGCTCCCTTTCTTTTTTTAAGAACTGCCAGTTGCCAGAAGAAAAGCAAGAGGCTGTCATAAGGCTGGCAGCCTCTGCAAGAAAGCTAAGCTGAGCCTCCCTTCACTTCACTTTGTATTGCAGCCTAATTCTGCTGACTGCCAACAGTTTGATCCTGACTGGCCTTCCATCCTTCCAAGGTTGGTAAAATGAGGACCCAGATTGTTGGGGACAATAGGCTGACTAAGTAAATTGCTTAGAGAGAAGTGTAAAGCACTGTGAAGCACTGTGGGAGATGAAAATATAGTCCCCTCCTCATATAACAAGATGAGGCTGCAGCAAACCTGAGATAGGCCCCATAGTAGTGATTTAAAACAAAGCTTTAACTTGAACTCTATACTGTTTCACAATACGGACGTATTATTTGTAATCTGCTGAGCTTAGTGCAATACGAAATTGCAAAGTAGATAGTTCTATGTATATTTGGAACATGAGTATTGTAACCATGGGAAAAGAGGAACTGAACGTAGCTGATGGATGTGGGTTCCAATGTACATGGGTATATGTGGAAAATTACGTTCAGCAGAAGGTCAGCAGGGGGTCACTAAAAAGTCAGCAAAAATCAGCAGAAGTCAGCAAAAGTCAGTGGATCATCTGACAACAGTCTTAGAACGGGAAAGGGTATAAAGGGTTGGGACTGGACCTGATTGGTTTGCCATTGGCCTAAAGCTCTCCTATTGGAGTTTGATATACCACATGGTCCTCATTGCAATGGGTTATTAACGTAAGTGATGTTGCATTATTATGCTTGCTATGTTCCAAATTATTAGCAAAATAAACCTCTGAATCTTCAAGTAAGAATTATTGTTTTGTGTTGCTGTTTCTTGTCTTTTCCATTGGGTTTTTCCACAACACAGCATATAAGTCTAAGTGCTGTTGCTATTGCTATTTATCTATGTAGATATGGTACTGGACCTGCAATCATTTATTTAGTGACGATTCAAAGTTACAGTGGCGCTGAAAAAAAGTCATTTATGACCGTTTTTCATACTTACGACCATTGCAGAATCCTGTGGTCATGTGATCAAAACTTGGACACTTGGCAACTGGCATGTATTTATGATGGTTGCAGTGTCCTGGGGTTATATGATCACCTTTTTGCAACCTTCTCGCTAGCAAAGTCGATAGGGAATCCAGATTCACCGAACAACTGTGTTACTAACTTAACAACTGTAGAGAAATTGCTAAACCATTGTGACGAGAAAGTTTATAAAAAGGGACAAAATTCACTTCACTTTCTTGCTTAGCAATGGAAATTTTGGGCTCAGTTGTGGTCGTAACTACTTGTAGAGGCAACAAGTCAGACGAAGAATAGAAGAACACAAAGTAGAGAGAGTGAAGAAATAGAGAAAGATGATACCAAGGAACAAACCTGTCAAAAAGAGCTCTTGGGGCTTCTGAACAAATGGAAGGATCTCCCTGTAGTTGTTATTTATGGACCTTTGTCCAAAGAGCACCTGCCCCAGCCTCATGAATTGAGGCTCAGAGACTTTATGGGCTCTGCAAGTGAAGGGTTCCTCTTTCTCATGAAGCAAGGGCGATCAGAGGGGACTGGAAGCAACAAACTTCCTGCCAAGTGATACTGTTCTGTACCAGCCTGCTACCGGCCTTGCAGAAAAGGCAACCCCTTTACAGACGGCAAGAGGCTGGAATACGTCTGCCAAATTTATTACAAAAACAAACAAGACACGAACCAAGATACCGGAGCTTTGAAACACTATCTGAGCGGTTGCTTTCAGCAAACCAGCCCTCCCCACACAAGTCCTTTATAAAGAGTTCAGGGCGTGGCTTCTCTCTCCCTCCTTCCTAGAAGCCCCATTGCCTTCCTCTGTTTACTCCTACTTGACTGCCTCCTGCGTCGGGCGTCCTTGAACAGGGCCAGCTGTGGGTCATCTTCATCCACACTGTCAGGCTCACACAGCTGGGTCTCCATGGTGACCAAGTGGGAGGGGCCTGCCTGAGGGCTATCATCAACAAGATCTTCAACCCCCTCAGCAAGGTCTTCAACACCCCCCTCCTCCTCTGAGTCGTCCGACCCAACTGCCGAACCCACAGGCTGACCCTGAATCACAACAGATACGTGCCCTCTTCCAATTCAAATGTCAAATGTTATTTGATATAGCAATGATGCCTTAGCAGCTAAGTTAGAAAAATGAAATCACCACGACAGGACAAGATAAAAAATATATGGCTACCGAAGATTATATTCCTAAGCATCAGCAGGAATGAGTATTTTCTTCATAGAAACAGCAGCAAAACAGGCAAAATGCCTTCTGTCTCAAGAACATTGTCGTTAGTAGCTACCAAATGAAATGATTCTATAACGAGCTAACCAATATATTTTGTTCTACAAAAGAAGTGACCTATATTTTTCCCAGGCCTTTGCAGAAATAAGACAGCAAACAAATACATAGAGAGATCATTGGTCACATTTGCCCATACAGAAAAAAAAGGTAAATTACAGGGACTATTTTGAATTTGCCTTCAAGAACTTTCAACAGCATCAATTACATTCAAAATAAAACTAAAATGAACAATCCTGAATTGATAAATATTTTTTCACAGTGTAATTAAAGGAAACTTCTTATTACTTACTAACATACAATTATATGATTGGGTTGCAGTATCATAAACATTTCATTTGATTGGTAAAGGTGCTGACCTAGAAACTGGGAAACTGTGAATTCTAGTCATGCCTTAGTTACGATGGCCAAGTTTGAACCAGCATTCTCTCTTAGTCCAATTCATCTCACAGAGTTGTTATTGTGGCAAAAATATGAGGTAGGAGTATTGATTACGTTTGCTGAGTTGAGATATATATAAAAATGGGATTAAAATAATAATTTCCATGGGCTGTGAATGACTGTTGTGGCAATTGCTATTATTACTATTATTTCAATATAGGGGTGGTAGTGAACTTCTAACTCTGTGTATGTCAGATTTTGCATCAACCCATTTCTGAGTTACATAATGATAGCATAATTTCTAGATTCTAGACTAGAATTTGCAGGCCAGCCAGCCAACTTATCAAAAACTTTTGGGGGGAAAAAAGCTCCAAAAATGCCCTACATTCTCCTGTGAACAGAAATCCACCTTCCTTTTCCACTTTCTCTTGCAAAAAGTAACTGTTTAGCAAGGCAGATTTATTTATTTAGCATATGGCACTCTATGTCAGGGAAATCTACAAATACTAGACCCAATGCAATTCTGACAGCCTAAATCGCTGGTTCATTCTGTTCAGCACTTGTGTGCTTATCCTTGGTGCACTGCAGGGGGCGAACTAGCTTACACCTGCTGAATAGTGGCACTCAGCTTGCTGGCTCTTCCAGGTTACTCTGCCGTCTCATCTCACCTTGCATCTGGCCAGGTCCAGAGCTGGCTTCCGCTCTCCTCACACACGGGAACAGCTAAGTTTTCCCACTGAACTGGTACCCATTTATCTACTTGCAATATTGCACACGTTTAAACTGCTGAGTGAGCAGGAATCGAGGACCGAGAGATGGGAGCTCACCCAGGGCTTGAACCACTGGAGTGAAGACTGTTTCTGCCTGACAGTTCCAGCATCATTAAACCACTGTGCCATTGCAATTTTCAGAATATTATTACTTAAAGAGTTTATTTATTTATTTATTTATTTATTTATTTATTTATTTATTTATTTATTTATTTATTTATTTATTTATTTATTTGTATCCTGCCTTTATTATTTTTACAAGGTGATGAACATCTTCCTCCTCCTATTTTCCTCACAACAATCCTGTGAGGTGAATTAAGGTAAGAGATAGTGACTGGCCCAAAATCACCCAACCGGATTTCATGGCTAAGACAGGATTCGAACTTATACTCTCCCACTTTCTAGGATTGGGCTCTAAGATGGTGACCAAAATTGTACTGAGCGCTGTACAGATATTTTAAACACATTACTTACTTATTTTAAGTATTTTAAAGTATTTCTGCAGGTTCAAGTTTCAGTTTGAGGTTTACTTCCAGTTAAACCAATCTCCAGTGGTAAATTGTTTTAAGGAGTCTATATATATTTTCTGACATAAATGTGTTGGAGCTGTATCGAAGTCAGATGAAGTATTAAGCTATACTTCTGAATAGATGTGCTTCTCCATCACTTTTAATAAAAAATGTCCAAAGTTCTAATGATAAGCAAACTAATTAAGGTAGGAGAATGACAGATAATGAAGTGGTTAGTCCAAGTTTTAGGAAATTACTGAAACAGAGTGTAAATTGGTAACCATAAAAGAATTTAATTATGTACTTAATTAAAATAGGATTGGACAAATGTTGATAAGACACCATAGTAGCAGAAAGGCATACAGACTTCATCTGTGAAGATGTAACATATCGACTAAAAAGGGAATTTCTAACTATGCTGTGAATTCAAACAAGAAATACTAATGCCCTTAATTTTCAATTAAAACCTTGTCCTAGTGATTCTGTGAGATGTAAATCTTGGACCCATCATTCTTATCTCACCAATGTCAGTTGTACCTGTATAAAAAAAATCACTTATCACAGAACACAGTAATGCAAAATCTTTCTGTTTCATAAACAACTGCTTCAAAGACTCTTCGTGCAATGCCAGCTTTGAACATTAGTAATGAGACAGAAGCGTCTTAGACAGTCACTTAAAATATGCCCCAAATCAATATTCTGAGAAGTATGAAAAATTGTTCTAATATCTACCAGCCTTTTTGTATTTCCTTTGTTGAAAGAAAAATCTTCATCAGGGTCCAGTCCAAGCTGGGAATAAACAAAATGGAGACTGCTTTAGAAAGAAGATTATAGTTTATTGAAGAGCAGAGCCAAACAGAAATGTGGCTTTGGGAAAGCTGATGAAATATTTCCTTCCCTAGGAGGGTGAGTGGGTGCTGACTTCCAACACCTTGATAAAAGGAGTGCTGCAACAGGCTGACAGTCACATCCTGCCATAATTAAGGTAGCTTCTCATATGATAAGGAGGCTATGACCACACAATGAACCCAAAGTGGAGCTCAAGACTGAGGAAGGACAACTTTCTCTCTTCTCTCATGGTGGGTCTCCCTAGCAATTTTGTCTCTCTTAAATGAAGCCAGAGGCAATTTCTAATGAATTATTTTTTTTATCTTTGGAACGACTTCATCTCTGGAATCTTCCCTTTGTTTTAGAAATTGTCTTCCAGTACAGCCAGAAAAGGTGTCCTGATAGATAAAGTCATACTGATCCTTGAAATGGTACGTCTTGCCCCAGATTTCTTTTGAATGAGATGGTCTGGACCGAGAGGAGTCTGCAGGAGGAACTAGAAAGGTGGTCTTCTTGATCTGCTGATGGAGGTGGCAAAGCTAATCTGATACAAGTTATAAAGGTAAAGGTAAAGGTTCCCCCGCACATGCGTGCTAGTCGTTTATGACTCTAGGGGCCGGTGCTCATCTCTGTTTCAAAGCCGAAGAGCCAGCGCTTGTCCGAGGACGTCTACGTGGTCATGTGGCTGGCATGACTAGACACCAAAGGTGCACGGAATGCTGTTACCTTCCCACCGTAGTGGTCCCTATTTTTCTACTTGCATTTTTTACGTGCTTTCGAACTGCTAGGTTGGCAGAAGCTGGGACGAGTAACAGGTGCTCACTCTGCTATGCGGCACTTGGGATTCGACCCGCCAAACTGCCAACCTTCTGATCGACAAGCTCAGTGTCCTAACCCACTGAGCCACCGCGTCCCTTCGATACAAGTTATATACTGCTCAAAAAAAGGGAACACTTAAATAACACAATGTACTGTATTTAATAGTAGGATGTCTTATCTTGTGTTCCCTTTATTTTTTTGAGCAGTATATTTTCCAACCTGAAATATTAAAATATACAATATTTGAATGGCATTGGTATTTGGATCTTTTTTGATACAGCTGTTATTGTACGGGTATCCCTCAAATTATAACTGGTTGCTTAGTAACTCTTTGAAGTTATGGCCTACCTGAAAAAGGAGACAGCAACCCAGGTCATAAGTTCTCACAATTGCTCCCCTGAAACAGTCACATACTTCAGGTGCCCAGCAACAACCTTGATGGCTGTTTGCAGGCATCCAGTAGCAATGGGAAAACTGCATCAGCACAAACAATGGGTTTGCTTAACGACCATGGTGTTCATCTTATGACAGTGTATTCGCATAATGATCATTGCAAAAAAAAAGATCTTTTTTACAATTGTTAACAGCTTATAATCATAAGGGGCAGACTCCATCATAGTTATAACCTGAGTACTACCTTCTATTATATTTGTGCTGTAAGAAAATATTGTCCTATGAATTGCTTGTAGCAATGGCAACTGGCTACGTATGTACAGTCATATGTGATGGTTTTCCAAGGACAGTTTATGATCTCTCTTTTTGAAATAAAAATCTGCTGATGGGTTTTATAAGAGAAAACAAGAGCACCAAATGCTAGAGTGTAGCAGTGAAGAAATCTTTTGGGGAAACTAATATATGTGAGAATGTATTTTTATATTACAAAAAAATTACTGTAATAGCTGTACAAAGCCATGCTCACATTAAAAATATAACATACGTAAAGAAAATAGTTTGCCTGAAAAGGAATGTGATCCTCATCAGTGAATAGGGAAGGAGTGGAGGCCAACTTACATAGTATGAAATAAAACAGAAAGAATAGAAGCAGAATAGAATTAGCAACAGGGTGAGGTTTACAACTGTAAAAATACATAAAGGACTACAGATAGATTACATATTTTATTACTGTAAGCAAATGAAGTTGTTTAATTAAAAGCCTTCATTAATTCACAAAAAGCAAATACTTGGAAATTTCTGACGTGCCGTTCTTGGGGAGGTTCTAGATATAGTCACCTCTGAGCTCATAGTTTCTTGAGTGAGATAGATTCTTGAGATCTATTTCATCTGGCATTAGTATTTGCCAATTTTGAAGGTGGGAACTGAACTATATCCCTGTTCTGCTAGAGCTCTCAGTGACACTTTATATCATTGATATAAAGCATCAATCTTATATGAGCTTGAAATGATTTTACAAAAGTATCAGTCGTTCTTTGATGGCTGAATTCAGAAGACTGTGTAGGAGCACCCCTGGTCAGCCTCTGGATCATTGATTTATCATGTTCCTGAGAAATAGATCTTCTATCACTTGAATGATCTACAGCAGGGTTGTCAAACTGACAGCATGCAGGCCTGATGCGTCACACGCAGGCCATGCCCACCCTGGTCCGCAAAGGCAAAAAAGGTCAAGATACATCATGATGCATCACATGACGCGATCAAGTTTGACACCCGTGATCTACAGCAATCTTCTGGAAGAACTTTAAGGATTTTGGAGTACACCATCACCAACAAATAAGCCTTATCTCTGTTTCTTATCTAAAATCTGATCTCGGACAAGCTGTTGATGGTTTGAATTGAGATCTGATGGGGCTACAGGATAGATGAGAGCTAACTGAAACTGTGGTGCTCCTTGCCCCAAAGTAGGCAAACCAGTTTCAACCTGCATTTGTCAGCTTTTAACCAGAAGTTGTGGGTGCTCCATCACTGAAGGCTTTCAAAAAGAGACAGGACAACCATTTGTCTGGGGGTTGGATTAGAAAACCTCTGAGGCCCCTTCTAACTATATTATTCTATGTTCTACATTCTATGCTTGGGGCAGGCAGTATTTCTATTGAAGAATGAAGTCTGCAATCCAGTGCTATTTTTGGGTTCATCTGAAAAGCTTGTACTCTTGTTCACCTTAAGGTAATAGGCTATTACATACAAACTCTTGATGACAAGGTGACCCATACCTGCAGTGATATATACTTAGTTTAGAATTGAATATTACAATGCACTGTTCTTGTAGCAACTCTGAAGAATTCTTGGAAACTGTATTCAGTCCAGAAAATCACATTTTGAGAAAGCTGGCAGCTACTGATTGGCAAAACTACACCATTGGTTCCGTAAGAGTCACAATTTGGTTTTGGAAACAATCTGAAGTCTTGGTAGTCTCCTGAAAGTTCCACTGATTTAACCCAATGATATGTAACTTTTCATAATGAATGGAAACAATAATTCTCTCAGAAGCCGTATTAGCCTCCTATTTAACCAATTGGTTAAAACCCATTTGTTTCTCAGGCTGTTTCAATTTTTTGGTTGAATGCTATATTCTTTATCAGCTTACTTCTATATAGAATCATTCTGTAAATCTTTTTTTGTGTATGTGAGTGTGTGTTTCTTTTAGAAAGTTTTTATTTTGTACTCATTTTAACAAATACCGGTACTTATAGAGCTGACATAGATACGTATGATACTATTAGAGAAAATCAGTTTGGTCTAGTGCATGGGTGTCAAACTCGCCACGTCACATGACGTGTCACAAAAAAGTACCTGGAGCTGGGGTGAGCGTGGCCTCTGTATGATGCAACCGGCCTGCAGGCCGTCAGTTTGACACCCTTGGTTTAGTGGTTAAGACACCAGGGTAGAAACTGGTAGACTGTAAGTTTTAGTTCCACTTTAGGCATAAGCTGGGTGACCTTGAGCCAATTCCCCTCTCTCAGTCCTAGGAAAAATTGAAGGGCAAACCACTTCTGACATCTTGCCAAGAACACTGCAAAGACTAATCTCTGTAGTCACCAGGTGTCGACAGTGATTTGAAGGGAGGAAAAGAAGTACCAGAAAGTAGTAATTTGCATTATATGAATGAAGAGATCATAGCCACAATTTAAATTAGCATAATTAAAATTTCCCATCCAATTCCCAGTTCCTTGAGAGCAGGCACCACTGAACTTAATTAGGAGACATGTATAGGATTGCTCTGCAAAATAAGGAGCAGAAAATAAAAGCTACAATCCTACAAATGGAAATTTAATTTAATCCAGTGGAATTTTACTTTTGAATGGTTATAAATATGATTGAACGGTGAAGACATACACCAACCCAAACTAAAAGAATGGCTGCATTCACACAATCCATTCAACCTGCTTGGTGAAATTACCCATTTTCTGGTTTTGTACAACTTACTGAACACTAATTTAACGAAACAAGTTTGTCTCAAATGCTAAAACTGAAAAGAGTCCAAAGTATGAACGTAGCCATTAAATCCCGTTACTTGGATGTATTGTTGAGCAGGCAAAGTTAGGATTCTACTATACAGTATGGTTCCAATTTATAAGAGAAAGCACATTCACTGGCAAGTTGTCAGAACCAGATTTACCTAAAATCACATTGTAGTGCCTACTAATCCCAAAGATGTAATATCCATGATATCCACTACTTCTGTAAAGTAAAAGGGATTTGATTTAACATGGCTGTATTGTGCTGAAGTAGCTCCGGGATTACGTTCTTTTTTAATATTGGGTTAAAAAGGATTACGAACTGAATGTCATTGGCATGAAAAATATTACTAATCAGATCAAATATTTACAGTAACACATGGCCAAGAATGGCATGGGATGATGAGTGGAATTGGTAATAGCAACTCTTGGCTTGAATCTTTATAATGTTGCTAAGAAATTTCAACTGCATGTTTCTTGTCATCCTGGATAATATAAAATAGTCACATCTATTAATGCACCCTAGCCTTTGCCACAGGGTTAATGAAGGCAATAGTTAAAACAGAAAGACATACATTTTTTTTCATTTGCTCACATAGCCTCATTGTGAGCTGCATATAACAGGCGTTTTTCATAAATTTAGGTCAGCACCCTTTAATTCACATCTTAAAAACAGATCATGCCAAACCAATCTTATTTCATTCTTCAATAAAGTGACTAAACTAGTAGACCAGCAAAATGCTGTGGATGTAGTATACTTAGATTTCAGTAATGCATTTGATAAAGTAGACCACAACCTATTCCTTGGTAAGCTAGAAAAAGGTGGAATAGACAATATCACCACCAGATGGATCTGTAGCTGGCTAACAAACCATACTCAATGAGTAGTCCTCAATGGCACCACATCCACATGGAGAGAAGTAAGCAGTGGGGTACCATGAGGTTCCATCTTAGGCCCAGTACTCTTCAATATCTTCATCAATGACTTAGATGAGGGAATGAAGGGGAACTCATCAAATTTGCAGATGACACCAAACTGACAGGAATAGCCAACACCCCAGAAGACAAACTCAGAATCCAAAAAGATCTTGACAAACTTGAACAATGGGCCCTATCCAACAAAATGAGTTTCAATGTGGAGAAAAGCAAAGTTTTACCTTTAGGCAGGAAAAATCAAAGGTACAAGTACAGATTGGGTGAGACCTGGCTTAAAAATAGTAACTGTGAGAGGGACCTTGGAGTCCTAGTGGATGATCATTTGACTATGAGCCAGCAGTGTGCAGCTGCTGCTAAAAAAGCTAATACAATCCTGGGTTGTATAAACAGAGGCATAGAATCAAGATCACGGGAAGTATTAGTACCATTTTATAAAACCCTAGTAAGACCACACCTGGAATACTGCAGCCAATTTTGGTCACCATATCATAAAAAAGATGTTGAGAGTTGGAAAAAATTCAGAGAAGAGCCACTGAAATGATCAAAAGCCTGGAGACTAAAACATACGAAGAATGGCTATGGAACTTGGGTTTGGCTAGTCTAAAGAAAAGAAGAAATAGGGGAGACATGATAGCAGTATTCCAGAATTTGAGGGGCTACCACCAAGAAGAGGGGAGTCATGTTATTCACCAAAGCACTAAAGGGCAGGAAAAAAACAATGGTTGGAAACTGACCAAAGAGAGAAGCAACCTGGAATTAAATATTAGGATTCTCCTGCTTGAGCAGGGGGCTGGACTAAAAGACAACCAAGGTCCCTTCCAGCTCTATTCTAAACCAAGGTTAGTTTTAAAGTGCTTTCTTCTTTGTACATTGCCTTTTCATTATAATGCAATTTATCCTGCAATTCTTGGCACTATTAATGAGGGAAAGGCTTCACTGAAGGTAGTGGGCAAGATTTGCTTATCAGTAAATATTCATAGGTTTGACCTGTAATTCATGGAGGTGGCAAGACTGTTTAAGATTATTTGAGAGCAAGCCCCATTAAACTAGGCAGCAAAGTTGAATGTTAATGAAAAGTTTGTCTGTGACTTCTTATTGCCTGAAGCAGAAAAGCAGATGCTCTCCATGATCTATCACAGCGCTGGCCAATTTATTTATGCACTTGAGGGAGCTCATTCTACCAGTGCAACTCTTCTTCGATAGCAGTACAAGAAATAACAATAATAAATTTAATAACTAACAATTTTGTGCTGGTACCCAGCATAGATATATTCAGTTATGCTAGAGGATTTGAGTGCCATTCATTTTTGCCTGCTGCCGATGAGGTTTATCTCAGGGTGCCTCATTAGACAGCTGCTTCTGTATGAGTGGCTTGGAAATTTACCTGATCTCAGTTCTTTTCAGTTTAGAGTATTTACAAAGAACTTAAAAACTGATATTCAACTGAAGCCAGAGCTCTTTTTTTGCTGGGTTTAATGGACAGACAATTAGAAAGGAACCACAGAAGATTACTCTTACATACAGTATGATCACTGTTGTGAGATTATTCTATGCACAAAAATGGAAAGACTTCGTAATACCCACAAAGGAAGATTGGTCAGAAAAGATCATGGAACTAGCATAGCTTGTTAACTTGTTTGCTTAGACAAAGATCAAGGACTACATTTATTGGAAGCCCCTTTTGGAATGTTGAATGTTGTTTAAGAAAGGGAAAAATAGAAATAGCACTTATATAGTGCTTTACATCACTCTCCAAGCAGTTTACAGAATCAGCATACTGCCCCCCTCAACAATCTGGGTCCTCATTTTACTGATCTCAGAAGGATGGAAGGTTGAGTCAACCTTGAGCTGACCTTGACTTGAGTCAGGATCAAACAGCTGGCAGTGAGCAGAGTTGGCCTGCAATACTGCATTCTGACCACTGTGCCACCGTGGCTCAAAATGACCTTGTGATATTTGAATCTGATGATTAGAAAGGGTAAATTATGAAAAAGGAAATTGTAATGTAATCTTACAAGGAGTTTAAAATATAATTGCACGTATACTCGCCATTAAGAAGTTTAGAAGCCACTTTTTTTTGTTAAGCTTTCTTTTATCTTTGTCTTTCTTTGTACTCCTGTCTTTTTATTCTTTCCACCTAATTTTTACTTTTTCTATTCCTGCATTCAACTTAAAATTTGTACTTTTTCAAAGAAAAAGAAACTTAACATGGATCCATAATATCATGTAGGGATAAACAGCATTCATAAAATTCTACTGCCTGCCAGCTGTGTATTTTATTCTTTGCATATTGATTGAAAAGGAGAAGTGTGTTTATTCAGCTGAAAGGATGAAGTTTCCCAATCGAACAAGTTGTCCAATGAAGTGGAGGAAGCTATTCATGGCACTTCCAGTGTCATCTCTTCCTTTAGACTTTGAACTTCATGCACAAAAGACAAAGGGACAATCCAGGGTAGATGGAACAATATTTCTCTTTGGAATGTTAATATTATCTGTCTCTTGACTCATAGTTTTCCTGTTTCAAACAGACAAATTAAATTTAGAATCAAAAACCTCTTTGCAAGTCTCACAAATATTCTTTCTTTCTTTTCTGCATTATGGACAGCTTCATATGGAATACTTCATCACAGAAGGGCATAATCCTACATACTATAAGTGCTTCGATATTTAAATCCTATTATCCTCTTCAACCCATTGTCAAATTATATCAATGCAGTATTTTGCGTCTGATTGTCTGTCTTGTAGGAAGACCAAGGTCTTTGTTCACTCAAGCAATTTTGTTCAGATTGATAAATTTTCACAACCCCAAATGAAAGCCTGCTGATACAGATAAGATACCTGCACTCCAAAGGTCACTTTTAAAAGCTGCTGAAAGTTGAAATGTTTTTAAGAATGAGAGATGTGTACAAACAGGTCATTGCAAAATAGATGCAAACAAACAAACATACTGTGTATCTCACTGTTATAACCTAGTCATGTTAATGTGAGAATTTGGTGCTTTCAAGGGAACTTATACTCCAGGACTGATTTGCATTCCAAAGTGACATAAAAGAATGGCATAGAAAGGAAGAAGAGAAATAGATATACTCTAAAAAAAAGTCAGCTTGATAGCCATTCATGGACTTTATTGTAAAATAATTTGAAGAGAAATCTAACTGAAAGTCAACCAACACTAATGATTTTTCTTTAATTATGGAATTAAATTTAATTATAGAATTATGGAATTAATTTTAATTATGGAATTAAATCATATAATTTCAAAACAAATTTGGAGGTGGAGGAGGAGGAGGAAAGAAAGAAAGGAAGGAAGGAAAGAAGGAAGAAGGAAGGAAGGAAGGAAGGAAGGAAGGAAGGAAGGAAGGAAAGAAAGAAAGAAAGAAAGAAAGAAAGAAAGAAAGAAAGAAAGAAAGAAAGAAAGAAAGAAAGAAAGAAAGAAAGAAAGAAAGAAGTAGTAGTCACCACTAATTTAGGAACACAGGAATATTTATAAAAATATAAAAAGTGTGATCTCCATGATCTATCAATGGAAATAGTGTAACTGGACTTGCACTTATTTGCCTGCCTGCCTGCCTGCCTGCCTGCCTGCCTGCCTATCTATCTATCTATCTATCTATCTATCTATCTATCTATCTATCTATCTATCTATCTATCTATCTATCTATCTATCATCTGACAAATCTTATATTTTTGTAACTGGATTCCAATCTATATCTAATTTTATATAATTTTATATCAGTTCAGCTAAATTCCTCTTTATAAAGAAATGGTGACAAATCCCTGTGGCATTATAGAGGTTAATAGCCTCCACAATCTTCAGAAGACAGCCTGGAGAGGTTAAAACAAGGCGATTAGGAGTCAGTTGTGTCAGTCTTTATATACTTACACTTTCCAGGCTTTAATTGCAAGCAAAAAATACAGATAAAACACTATTCATGTAAAACAATGCCTACTGTGGCAGAATTGTCTTTTGCATCCTGACATTAAGGTGTTTTTTTTAATGGAATGAATGTGAGAAGAATGTGGTTCTTACAGCCGTGTCAATCTACATTGCTAATCAAGAACAGTTCTGGGAAATTATGCATTTTAAGCAAAGAAGAAAGAGTACTATACACAAGGCTGGCAAAAGAACAAAAAAGACCAATTGTATGAATGTTAACCAGAAAGTAAGTTAACCTTTTCTGAGACAATTATGCACAGATACTCAGAAGACAAAGTTTAAAATTACATTCTAAACTGCTAATATGAACTATCCATGCTTCAGATTTTATATATTATAATCAAAAGCTTTGACTGCACTGTTGTGGCTGTCATCTGGTCTTTTTTGGTTATCTCTTGCAGACCCATGAAAGAACATCTAGTTGGTGTTTTGCCTTCAGCTGATTTTGTTGCACCCCAAGCCAAGTTCCATAGTGTTTCTCTCTCCCCATCCATTTCTCATGGCTTGCACAGTTTATCAAATATCAGGACTGAAATAGTTCCTCCTCAGAAAGTATGAATTCTTTTTTTCACACAGGGCAGGGCCACTACTTTAAGGAAGGGTTGTAATGGGTTGCCCATTCTAGAGTTTACCTATAATACTTTAAAAGTTCGGTATGAGCCAAAATGAGTATATATTTATAGCAGCAGTCCAATGTCCTGTGAAAGGCTCTGAAGGTCAGCGGTATCAGATTTCTGATTTCAAATCTCATCCCATTCCTGCAGTCCTATTGTGATGGGTGGAAAATTCCCACCAGCTGGTGATATTCATACATGGGAAAAGACCACAAAGCCAGACAGATAAACTAATAGTTTTGCTAATAATAGCTGGTGATTCAGAAGCAGAACAGCAGCATCACTCATTGAAAAACTGAAATAGAAGCAATAGACCCCAAATAGGATTTGATGCTGCAGATTGGCAGAACCGATGTCAGTATAGCTGAAGAAGCTGCTTGGATGAGAAACAAAATGACTTCAAAGAAAAACAAGTAAGTTCAGTTGCCTCCTGAAAAAGCACCTTTCGGACTATGTCAGTACAATTTTCCTCAGTTCAAGAATGGATAGAGACCACCTCATCTCAGAAATGGGGAAAAGACTTTAAGCTCATCTACCTGGCTTGCTTAACTAATAATTTAGTTTAACTGATAATTTAGTAGCTAGGAAAACATCTTCATTTCACTCTACTTCAGGGGTGTCAAAGTCACAACGTCATGTGAGGTTTGGGGACTTTTTGTTGCCATTGCCGGCAATGGGGTGGGCGTGGTTTTGCTATGTTGCATCTGGCCCACGGGCTGGCAGTTTGACACCCCTGCTTTACTTCTTGATCATACTTAATTAACACTTAATTCCCACAGCATTGTCTCATTTCTCATCTTTTCTCATCTTCTCATCTTTCCTACTATCTTCTCCTATTAGTTTTTTATGATTTATCAATTGTTGTTTGTAACTTATGATTAATCACTGTAACTATGATTATGACCTATGTCTTCAACTATTGAAAATGTGAATTGGTTTGGCAAGTACCCAATTTATGATTATGCGACCACAGGAATCATGTGACTGTTTTAACTTTGAGGATGGATGTAAGTCTCCTTTTCTTGAGAACATCGTAAGTTCGAAATGCCATTAAATGAACAGTTATAAGTCAAGGACTACCTGAATAGTGCTTATATTCTGAATGCCATTTCTAAGCATCAGAATAAAAATGAAAAATTTCTCTGGCATTCTGGAATTGAATCAAAGAGCTCACTTGGTGCACTAAGCATGAGTGGCTTCAAATGTTCATAGTCCTTCCTTGTGGTCTTCACCAAGATTTAACTTTCTAACTGTTTATAGCTTCCACCGACCCACTTGTCTTCCTTCTATTACTATGGTGCTTTTTCATCTGCTTTAACTAAAATGTCAAGTTGGATTAATCTATAGTTGGATTAATCTATATTGCCCTCAGGGCAGATGTTTTGCTCTGGGTCTTTAAAACTGAGAGACATGTGTTACGTGCTTTGATTCACCTTTTTAAAATCAGACTTTTTAGGAAAAGCAAAGTTATACTCTGTGGTTACAACTCAGACCACAGATCTGGTCAAAGGTAAACATGCAATAAAAATAAATTCTCTGTTCTCTACCACAATCAGGAATGTAACCTATAGCCATTTGTTCATGATATTAGATCACTCTACACAACACTAAAAGATGCCTATCGATCTTTACCACAATCAGCTCTGACCATTGTATGATTCACCTTTTATACCTGTTTATAGACAAAGGCTTAAAACCACAAAACCAACAATTAAATCAGTGAAATCTTGGGCTGAGAAGGCAAAGCTAAAGTTACAGCAGGGATCTTCAAACTTGGCCCTTTTATGATGTGGACTTCAACTCCCAGAATTCTTCAGCCAAGCACGCTGGCTGAGAAATTCTGGAAGCTGAAGTCCACAAGTCATAAAAGGGCCAAGTTTGAAGAACCCTGAGCTACAGGCTTGCTTTGACTGCACTGATTGGAAAGTTTTTGAAGATACCTCTGCAGACTTGGATGAACTCACAGATACTGTAACGTCATATGTTAGTTTTTGTGAAGACCTTTTTGTGAAGACCTATGTGTGCCACCCCTTCATGGATTACTGCCTTATTGTGGTGAAGAGGCTTGTGTAATTCAATGAAGCTATGAGCTATGCCGTGCAGGGCCACCCAAGATGGACAGGTCAGAGCAGAGAGTTCTGACAAAATGTGATCCACTGGAGAAGGAAATGGCAACCCACTCCAGTATCTTTGCCATGAAAACCACATGGACAGTACTGGTAGAGGACAGCAAGGCCTGGAGAAACGTTGTCCATGGGATTGCGATGGGTTGGACACGACTTCGCAACTAACAACAACAATGTGTGCCAACCAGAAAATTGACAATATACTTATACATCTTAGGATTTTGTATCTGATAATTTATGATGAATCTATTTTTATGTTTTTTATGATAATGATTTATTACTTATATGTACACTGAGAGCTTATGCACTGGAGACAAATTCCTTGTGTGTCCAACCACACTTGGCCAATAAAGATTTATCTATCTATCATCTATCTATCTATCTATCTATCTATCTATCTATCTATCTATCTATCTATCTATCTAATTATGTATGTATGTATGTATGTATGTATGTATGTACGTATGTTTCTGGCCTGGTGCCTTAACTACTAGACCAAACTCCAGACTGATTATTTCTCTCACAGAAATTATTCAAATGAAAATGTTAGAGAATGAGCTGAGGATCCTTCTTGTCCCTTTAAAAGGAATATGATAAAAGTGAACACTGTTGAAACTTAAGTAAAATGGAATGACAGCGAATTAAAAAGATTTTCTGAAAGAAAGAGGTTTTATTAAGGCTTTTCACCTCAAAGTAATATATATATATATATATATATATATATATATATATATATATAGGGACGCGGTGGCTCAGTGGGTTAGGACGCTGAGCTTGTCGATCAGAAGGTCGGCAGTTTGGCGGGTCGAATCCCGAGTGCCGTGTAACAGAGTGAGCGCCTGTTACTCGTCCCAGCTTCTGCCAACCTAGCAGTTCGAAAGCACGTAAAAATGCAAGTAGAAAAATAGGGACCACTACGGTGGGAAGGTAACAGCGCTCCGTGCGCCTTTGGCGTCTAGTCATGCCGGCCACATGACCACGGAGATGTCCTCGGACAAGCACTGGCTCTTCGGCTTTGAAACGGAGATGAGCACCGGCCCCTAGAGTTGGAAACGACTAGCACGCATGTGCGGGGGAACCTTTACCTTTACATATATATATATATATATATATATATATATATATATATATATATATATATATATATATATATATATGCAATTTTAAGATGCCCATCTGCCATGTGGAAGCAATACATAAGTAATTCTGTTTTGCATGGAGATGCCTGCAGGTAGTTAATATAGATTTCTACTGCAGTGTGGCATACTGCTACAATAAGATTTTAACTTAAAATGCAGACTTATCAGAAATACTTAATGAAACCATACTACGATCATTATAAGACCAACCTGCCATTCAGTTATACTGTCAGACAGGGCTGTGGGTAGAAATTGGGCATCTAATTCTTTCCCTATTCTTGTGTTACATGTGAGGCAGGATCTGAAAGAGGTCTTACTCAAAAGAATTAGGCTTGCTGATGGGAAAGACTGAGCGAGCTTCTTCATTACATTTTGCTTCTTGGCATAACACAGTTTGGGGAATTGTATACTTACTAAGATATTTACTTTCTTATAAATAAATAAGAGATTCTGATGTGATAAAAGGTTGACATGTTTTTCATTTCCCCCTTCAATGTGAATAGATAAATTTTTAATTCCTCAACAAACTGTCATATTCAAATAAAAGGTTCCTTCAGATATGGCCAATTTATGGGTTCAGTCCAGTGGAAATCCAGGTTTTAGCTATCCACTTGAAGTAACATTTCAAATTGCCTTTCAGCCAGTTGGCATACAAATGCTTTAAACACACTGAAAAAATAGAAATAAAAATTTATACTGTTCTGCTGTCCACTAACTCTAGCAAGGTCATTGTGATTTGTATAATGGAGAGCAGACCATAAAATGTCCATCAAATTATTTTCCATTTTGAAGACCAAAGGAACTGTGTTTCTCAGCCTCAGGAACTTTTAAGATGTGTGGACTACAACCCCTAGAATTCTGTTTTAATTGGCTTCTGGGGAAAATGGAATAGTTAAAACCAACTGTAGTAGCAATACAAATGTTTACTTTGATCATGGCCCATCATAAAATTATACTTGGTGACAAAAATGTAGAACCATTCCATTATGAACAGTCTGACACATAAGCTGCAAGTAAAATAATCAAAATTTGGAACTGTAAACACAATGTTTAAAAGCATGGTATCAGTAAAATAATACAATTATGAAAGATTTTGGACAAGACAGTGCTGTATAGTCCAGTATAAATTGTGTGATAATAATTTTTAACATATTAAAAACAGTGGAAAAACAGAGTTACTGTATTACTGAAATCTGCATTGAATCCTGTAATTAATGTTAAATGTAATGTTAAATTTATAAGAACTATAATGTGACGTACTATAAAAAGTGTGGAATGGTAAAACGTTAAAGTATGAAAACAATGGCAGAAAAATTAAAAAGCTAAACAACTAAAAACAAATCAATAGAAATAAAGATTTATGGCCATAGCTTTCGTCAATCTAATAACCATGAGCTGTGCACAGTTTTAAAGATATTAATCCATTATCTGGGAAAAAAAATCATTTAATTATTAAAAATATAAATGTTAGCTGGAGAAAAGTAATTATAAGATCGGGAGAAAAAGCTACACTGACATATTTAAATTGTTTCACTTAAAATGACCACCTGAGTTCTTTTATTTTTAACATTATTCTCCATTTTGCCAGGATGAAATTAGTAGAAAAAAAATAAAATAAACATTGATAATATTTAAAAAGTACAAATAAATTAATCTGTGCCTATGTTTCTAAATCTACAGACAAGAATAAAGTGATCCTAAACTTGATGGGATATGTTTTTGACTAAACACCCATGTATTTTTTTTAAAAAAAAATCTTAAACCATATTTAAGTGCAAATAGAAATACATATTATTTCCACAGCAAGGAAGATAAAGCAGAAATGGTTAAATCATTTGTTTTATTCAAAGAGGAGAATATATTTAATTATGTTTTTTTTTTTAATTTGGATATCACTTCTGGATTTTGGGCTTATGTTTTTTAAAAAAGAAACTTTGACTTTGGTTTTGCTGAATAGATGATTTGTTGTTATAGAAATTGCTAGTTATATACTAATGTGTAAAAGTAAAAAGCTGAGGCTGTAATGTTATTTTGTACTGTGCTAAAAAGAGTTGGAAGTCAATGTTTTCTTCCCTTGTATCTCATATTTTCTTCCCCCCTCTCTTTTTCCTTCCCTTAATTTCCTATTTTTATTTTTCTTTCTATTTTATATATTGATAAAACAATAAAAGTCATTAAAAGAGAGGCTCAAGTGCTGCCATGGGCAGGGTGAGGTCCTGGTCTTCGCTCCAGCTCCTGCAGGAGACATGAGAGCCCAACTGCGCAACAGTGATGTCATTGGCTAATCCTTTCAACGCGGGAGCACCTTGTTGCTTTTGACATGAGTGCCAGGCCAACTAACCTCTAATGTTTACAGGCAATACTGCAGAGGTCCATGACCTTTCTCAGTTGGCGGACCAGAGGGAAAGGGAGGGGGAAGCATTTCATGCACATGCGCGTGTGCACACACAAACGGGACCGTGAGCATGCACGACACAAACTGGGCAGTGCTAATGCCTGCAATGCTCGCTAGCACCACTCACTTTTTGCTGTGTGGGTGCTAGCACCACTTCGTTTTTGCCACATGGTACCCTGTTTTTGCCATGCAGTGCTGCTTTTGCCATAGCAGCGGCGCTGGTGTGAATGGGGGTGAGCATGCACACACTCATGTGCACTCTGGCCAGCCCATTCCGCGGCCCGCTGGCCAGCAGGCCACAGCCCACAGGTTAGGGACCCCTGCACTACTGTTTAACCATGGTACAGTTGACTATTAAAAAACAGGCGACAAATGTTACTGCTCTGTTACAAATGAAAATCTTCTTCCAAGATACCAGAGAGAGTTAAGATTAGGGTTAGGGAGAGGTCCCAAATCACTATGGATTGCAATGCATTTCTTTATGTATTTATTCATTCATTCACTTACATTTTAAAGTACAGGTAAATGCTAGCACAAAGACCTAGATATAAAGAAATAGAAGTTTTCTAAAGCAAACATTTCCCTACTTTAATTACCTGGCCTTCTCTAATTTTTGTAGGGATTCGAAAATTTTGTAGATATTAGAGGCTTCTGGAGAAAAAGAAAACTGCTCACAGCTTTGGTGCACAGAGTCCCCCAGGTTCCACCCTTGTTTTGAAAGGGTCTCACCTTTAACACAATATATTTAATCTACCTAGTAAGCAATTGACAGCTAGTGCAGATCAATATGAAGACAAGATACATCAGGAATAGCTTTGTGAGCACCATCATTCCTACACTGAGAGATCTGTAAACAAGCTCCGTTCCTTCAAGTGATTCTCAGATAGCTTTTCTATCTGCTGATTGTTTTTTTGTTTCTTTGTTTGCAGAGCATAACTACATGAAATCTTTGGCAGAGAAGACAGAACTCAGAAAATCCCATTGATTTCAGCAGCATTACTTGTCACCTAAAAGTGCTAGAAACATAGCACATTCTGTAAATTCAATAAGCACAATGCATTCCCAAAGGGAAGGCAGATGGTACCACAGCATGAAAATCTTACCACAATGGAAAAGCCAGATGGTAACCTGATGTAATCCTTGTTTGAACTTCATGCAGATGCCATCTGCACTGGAAGAACATCATCTGCACAGCGCGATCCTATGCTGTGCTATTCTTTTTCTAATGAGAGACAGTGTTTTTCTACCTACTACTGGCTACAGTTAAGTGTCACTAACCAGAAGAATTGGGAAAGAGGACATACTCTCTCTGAGATCTCTCATATGGTAGTCAATGGAAACCTCTGGACCTAGAAATTCATTCATTCATTCAGTGACCTGAATGAATACAATAATAACCATTGGTCTACAACTTTTTCTCCTTGCCAGTTTGAGATTTGAAGTCTTTGTCTGATTTTATTGTCGAGGATCCCACACCTGCCCCCAATTTAGATATTTACAGTACAGGTTCCAACTTGTACAGAGAAAGAAATGGATCCTGGTGTGATTTTAGCTTTATGCAGTTGTGCATGTTTATGTATTAGAACAACCTACTGCAATAAGATACTCTGCATTATGTTCCCTTTAGGCATCCCATATGAGATTGACTCCAATAGATAATATACATTTACATGCTTATTTGAAATTATATAAAAGTGCATGCAAACACAGAGTTTTTACACACACACACACACACACACACACATATATGTATATGTATATGTATATGTACATATATATATGTTTTCTGAGGTTTTCGCGGGTGTTTGTATGTAGATCTTTGGTCATTCGGGTTTTTCCCCACATAAAATTGGAGGTATCAGGGCAATGTTTCAACGAAATCTCATCCGTCATCCTCAGGCTGGTCACCAGCCTGAGGATGACGGATGAGATTTTGTTGAAACGTTGCCCTGATACCTCCAATATATATAGTGTGCTAGTCGTTTCCAACTCTAGAGGCCGGTGCTCATCTCCGTTTCAAAGCCGAAGAGCCAGCGTTTGTCCGAGGACATCTCTGTGGTCATGTGGCCGGCATGACTAGGCGCCAAAGGCACACAGAATGCTGTTACCTTCCCACCGTAGTGGTCCCTATTTTTCTACTTGCATTTTTACATGCTTTTGAACTGCTAGGTTGACAGAAGCTGGGACGAGTAACAGGCGCTCACTCTGTTACACGGCACTCGGGATTTGACCCGCCAAACTGCCAATCTTCATATATATAGAAACATGGAGCACATTTTGGGCTAAGAATTTTGGTTATAATATACAGAAGGATCAATGGGAAAATAGGTGATCAGAAGGGTTGAAATTTACACTGTGTTAAGATCTTAAACAGAATTTTTATAAAATGATGCATTGTTATATATGAAGTTGGAGAAACTAGCTAGAATGTATAAAGATACTTCAAAAGAATGTTGGGAATGAAGAAATATTTTATCATGCTTGGTGGACAAATAAAAAGAACTAAACAAAATGGATTTAAATACGTACTTTGATAGAGAGGATTTTAAAGTTCAATATTCAAGTGTAGCTGGAACTTTTCATTCTGGATTACGTGGATAGTTAGAAAAATGCCATGGAAAGTTATTTTAATATATGTTATTGGGGTGAGAATATTATATACACAGAGATGGAAAGACTGGATAATATCCACTATGGAGGAACGGTGGGTGAAATAAGCAAATCTTGCTAAGATAGATGAGCTAACGTCTTTGATTAGAGAGAAATTAAATTAAATTACTGGAAACATGGATTTTTTTCCAAGAAAAAATAAAAAAATGAAGTTATGGTTTATGGTTTTGATTATTGGACTGGGTAGATTGTAGAAAGAAGAAAGTCATGATGTGACTTTAGAGAGGAGAAAATATAATTGTACTGATATGCTATTGGAAGTCATTTTCTGTATTTTTTAAAATTTACTTTTCTTTTACACTTTTTATCTTCTCCTTGATTTATTTTTCTTTTTTCTTCGCATTGGTTTTAATTTTCCTTTTTAAAGTTTTCATAAAAATCACATTTAACAAAGAAACGTGGACCATGGTTATCTCTTTCTGTGGGAAACTCTTGTTCAGTTTCAATGAGGAATTTAGCCTTATCCCTGGCACAGGCAAAAGATGAGCAGAAACGCTCTGCGGGGAGCTTCATGCAAAGAGGATTTGCCTCAGAAGCCAACAAATAAACATGCAAAACAAGGAATTGACTTAATGAGATTATAAAACAAATAACGTCTCTGAAAGCTGGCTCATGGTCTGATGGCAATTACCACTCAGAGGCTGTGAAAGTTAACGTGGACATTCACCATGCAGCAGACCAAATAATTTTTACCTCGAGGCATTTGAATACAAAAGTAAACAAGTGGGGTAGGTGGTTCTGCTAATATCTAATAAAGCATCAGTGTCAAAGATCAGGTAAGGCAGTATTAACAGAATGACAGAGTTGGAAGGGAACTTGGAGGTCTTCTAGTCAAGAGGTCCCCAACCCCCAGTTCATGGATTGGCACTAGGCTGCAGCATGCCAGAAACCAATCTGTGCAAACAAGAGAAGCCCCATCCGCGGGATGCAGGGAGCATTTGAAATCATGCCTTCTCCAGTCCATGAAAAAATCTCTCTCCACGAAATTGGTCCCTGCAACCCAAAGGGTTGGGAGCCACTGTTCTTAGTCCAACCACTTGCTCAAGCAGAAGACCCTATAGCAGGGTCAGCAACCAGTCTGCACAAACAAGGAAATGCAGGATGCAGGCAGCACACAAAACTATGTCCCCTCCTGTCCTTGGAAAAACCTCTCTCCCTGTAACCGGTCCCTGGTGCCCAAAGGTTGGGGACCTCTGCCCTATAGTATACCATTTCAGACATGTGGCTGTCCAGTCTGTTCTTAAAAGCCTCCAGTGATGGAGTACCCACAACTTCTGAAGGCAAGTTGTTCCACTGGTTTATTGTTCTCACTGTCAGGAAATTTCTCCTTAGTTCTAGGTTGCTTCTCTCCTTGCTTCTTGTCTTGCATTCTGGTGCTTTGGAAAATAGATTGGCCTCCCTCTTCTTTGGAACAGTGCTATCATGTCACCCCTAGTCCTTCTTTTGATTAGAATGATCTAACTAAACAGCATAACTATTCTTCTGTCTTAGCAGGAAGACATGTAATTTAACCAGGTCACTGGGCACTACATATAGTAAATATTCTCTTTTGACAGCATATAAGTATGACGTGATTGATGGCCAGCAGCATGCCTTTATTGGGAGTGTTCTTTAAATGTATTCATGCTGTTCTGAGAGTTGCAGTAACAATCCAGATGGGGAGGACTAGAGATAAATTTTCCAGAGGAGTCATTCCCAACTTGGTGTCTCTCAGATAGGCTCCCAGATTACTTAGGCAGTTGTGATTGGAAGAGAGACTACCTAGACAGAGAAAACTATATAGTGCTTAGGAATAGAGGTGAGAGTGGGAGGAAGAGTTGTGATGCATAATTGACTTTTTCTTGGTTGATTGATTCTCATTGATGAAGTCATGGTGGTCCCTTCATCACCAGAGAAGCACACACCTGAGCCAAGAGTTCAGTGTTACATTATATTCATATAACCTCATGTCACATTGGAGAAACAAGCATTCAGGTTGGTAAATAGCTGGAATAGATAAAGCTATCAATCAAGGCTGTTAATCAAAAGCAATGAGCTTTCCACATAATCAGGCAGGTTGACTGACAAGGAGTCTGGCAGTGTCTGGAAGAGAGAGTTGAGCTATTCTCCAAAGCACCCGAAGGCAGGACAAGAAGCAATGGATGGAAACTAATCAAGGAGAGAAGCAACCTAGAACTAAGGAGAAACTTCCTAACTGTTAGAACAATTAACCAGTGGAACAAACTACCTCCTAAAGCTGTGAATGCTCTAACACTGGATGTTTTTAAGAAGAGACTGGACAGCCATTTGTCCAAAATGGTATAGGGTTTCCTCCATGAGCAGGGGGTTGGACTAGATGACCTCCAAGGTCCCTTCCAACTTTATTATTATTATTAGTGCAGACCAAATTACTTAATTTAAGTAATTAAATTAAATATATTTGGCCTCACTTTTAACTGAAAAGGTCCAGAAAATGTAAAGTTGGGAAGCAGCAATAGAGAATGCATTAAAGTCCTTTTTCAGGCTATTGACCTTACTGGTTGGAAGGGCTTTCAATCACTTGGGAGAGATGAGCAATGGAATTCCACATCTGCCTAGGCCAGTGTTCCTCAACCCTGGCAACTTTAAGGCGTGTGGGCCTCAGGTCCCAGAATTCTGGGAATTGAAGTCCACACACCGTAAAGCTGCCAAGGTTGAGAAACATCGCCCTAGAATCTCTGCCAATTCCTGATGTTGCCAACACATAACTGAAACTCTGGAATATAGAATTACATCCCTCTAAGAGAATGACAGAAGCAAATATGGATCGTTTAAAAAAGACACTTTATCATATGGTATATTTTTGTGATTGTATCCTGTTTTTTTATGTATAAAGAATTAGCATATTATATCAATTCTTTGAGTGATTAAAATATGAGATAAATGCCCAGGTGGGCATTTTATTTTATTTTTTGTGAGTGGTAACAGAATTTCCAAAGGAAATTATATTTAATTCCAAATGGATTTCAAAAGTAGGCACATTTGCCTTGCACAACAAGCAATTATAAAGGATTTTTACCATAACATATTAATCTTTTAGGGAACTTTACGTTATATTCAAATGTATTTAGCTTAAATTACACCTTTTTAAAGTAATATGGGAATAGATGCTTTATATTAGGAACTCTTACATTTGGGAGAATTATTATTCTAAGCTTTGTAGAATGATAACTGACAGTTAGTTTACTGCAGCCAATAATGGAAAAAAGCCACAACACAACTGTAGCCTTTAAAATGCATCCAATCAGCTAGGCTTTCATTTAGCAAAGAGAATTGTTAATGTATTATTTTCTGTTCTATCAAATGAACTGAAGCAAATTATTCATTTTTTAAACAAGTCTTCAACCACCATCTTATTCCTAAAAGTCAACATGACTGCAGAGACCTTATTTTTATGCTTGTGATGATATTTTGTTGCAAAGCTGTCCTAACTGTTGTGCTATATCAGATATGCCAAACACAAGGCCCAGGGGCCAGATCCGGCCCACGAAGTGGTTTCATGTGGCCCGCAAAGCCATCCTGGAAACGGTGAGGGAACGGCCCCTGTTAGAGATTAAACTTGATTTGGGTGACAATATTATATAATGGAGTAAAAGCACCTTTAAGGAGTTAAACGGCCTAAGGGTGTGGCTGTAATTATTCCACATAAAAGAGAGTTAGATGTTACACATAGTTGTTCTTGTATATGTGTTTGATGTTAGTGTTTGGATACCTCTTGTTCTCTTGTTTGCTAACTTGATATTTATTCTCTCAAGAATCAACTGCTTGCTACAGTGTATATTGTTTTTGATATTGGTAAGCAGTTTTTGTATTTTGATACTATGTTTTTATGGACTGACTTTTGTGTGCATGATACTGGATTGATATTTGGACTATTTCTTACTGTGTTTCTTTTTGTTGTCTGAGTAAAAATAAGTTATAAAACTCGTGTTAGTGCATTACTGTTTGCCTAAAAGTCCCAGTACAACTTCCACTGTGTATTAATAATACTCTGTTAAACAAACCATTTTTTCAACAACATATTCTAACAATGGTTATGGGCCCAGATCCAGTGTGGTGCTGAGGACAGGCACAGTATTGTATTTATATTTCCTAACTGAGTTTTCAAATTCAGACAATGGCACAAGGACTATTCAATCCATTCTGCATTACCCGGCTTAATGGGTCAAACTACGTATCCTGGTCTACACAATGTAGTTTGCTATTACAAAATCAAGGTCTTTGGAAAATAGTCCATAATCCTCCTGATGTAACTGCCTGGGATCCAACTAATGAAGAAGATAACAAGAAGATTGTAGACTTCAATAAAGACAATGATAAGGCTTTATCTATCATTGGGCTAACATTAGGAGACCAACAGCTAGTCCATGTGTGTGGAGAAGAATCTGCTGCTAAATGTTGGGCTAAGTTGAAAAAGATTTTTGTTCGGGACAGTGTTGGTGCTCATATAAATCTTACCAGAAAGCTATTTAGAGCTAGACTGGAAAAGAATGGCGATATGTTAGCTCACCTTAACTTTATAAAAGCAACTTTGTTGGAACTGCAAGAAAAAGAACTTATTTTCTCAGAGCTTCACCAGGTTTACATCATTTTATCATCATTGGATGAGAGCTACGATGCCTTTGTATCGTCCTTGGAGGTTTTGTCCAAAGAAGACCTAACTGTTTCTTCAATAACTGGAAGGTTGTTGGAAGAATCAAGATGTCGTATGGAGAGAAAACAGTTGAGAGAGCCATTGCAACAAGAAATAAAGAAGACTGAATCTGCTTATATTTTAAGGAAATGCTTTAATTGTGGGTTAAAGGGACATATTGCTAAGTTTTGTCAGAATAGTAATTGTCAGAGAAAGGAAAGCCATAGAAAGAATAAAAAGCTGATTAATGTAGCTGTAGCTAATAGAACTACTAATAACCACAATTGGTGGGTGGTAGATAGTGGAGCTACACACTGTATTTCAAAAATAAAAAGGGATTTTGAGAATATAAGGTCTAGTAAAAAATATATTTCTATGGCTAATGGCTGGAGAGTCAAGGTCTCTGGAGAGGGTAAGGTTTACTGTTCATTTTTAAAACAAAATTTGGAAATGCTATATGTTCCCAGATGTGATTATAATCTATTATCAGTTAAGGCATTATTGGAAGCAGGTTTTAAAGTTACTTTCCAAGGGGAGGAATGTCTTATTCAAAAGAATGAAGTGAACTTAATAGCTAATATGAAAGACGGTTTGTTTGTAATTAGCAATGATCCTATAATAATGGCTACTACTTGTACAAATCAAAAACCACATGATGAATGTATTCATTTATTACATAGAAGATTGGGTCATGTGAATTTTAATACACTAAAAAGAACTGTAGCTTTGTCTAATGGGTTTAAGTTAAAGGCTTGTAAGAAATATCTACAGTGTAACGTATGTGGTAGAGAAAAGAGCAGGGCAGCACCAGCTAATAGGTTAGATGGATTTAAAACCACAACTCCATTAGAACTGGTATTTATGGATTTTATAGGTCCTATGAAACCCAGTTTAGGGGGTGCTTGCTACATATTAAATATTCTAGACCATTATAGCAGATATGGGTTCTGTTATCTCCTTACGTCAAAAACTGAAACTATACAAACAATATCTAATTGGCTCAAGTTTGTACAAAGGAAAACTCAGTTAAATGTAAAAACCATAATAACAGACAATGGAACTGAGTTTGTTAATAAACAGTTTAATGAGCTGTTAGTTTCAGAGGGAATAGAGCATAGACGTACAGCTCCTTATAGACCTCAGCATAATGCATTTGTTGAACGGAGGGGCCAAACATTGCAAGCTATGATTAGATCTATGATTGAAGATTCTGGTTTACCTGATAGCTTATGGGGAGAAGCAGCAAAATGTGCTAATCATATTTTAAACAATGTGGTTAGTTCAGCTACAGGTAAAATTCCTTATACCTTATGGTATAAGAGAAAACCAAATCTTAGTTATATTCACACATTTGGGACACCTGCTTGGGTACATATTCCAAGTTCAATAAGAAATAAAGGAGAACATAGAGCTAAACAATTATTTTTTGTTGGCTATGAGTTAAACCATAAGTCTTATCGGTTCTGGGAGAAAGGTACTAAAAACATTTATTGTAGTTCTAGCGCTGTTTTTCAAGAACAGTCAGGCTGGGAAAGGGTAGAAGATATTGTATATATTCCTCAACAAGATTTAACTAACTCCTCAAATGAAAGTGATAAAGAAGAGGAGGAACCTGCTAGAGAGATCAAACAAGAACCACTGATAGTGGAGACAGGAGAGGAAGAAGATAATAATGTAAATGTACCTATAAGTCCAATAATTCTCAGAAGGTCTAACAGGGAAAGACGACAGCCTGATCGTTTTGAGGCAGGTTTAATTTGTCAAATAGACATTGAACCTTCTAATGTTGAAGAAATAAAAATGTATCCTGAGAATGAAAGAAAGAATTGGAAAGTAGCTATGGATAAAGAAATAAAGTCTTTGCAAGATCTTAATGTTTATCAAGAGGTTAAAATACCTAAAACAGAAAAGTTAATTGGATGTAAATGGGTTTTTAAACTGAAAGAAAGTGTTACAGGAGAGGTAATACATAAAGCAAGATTAGTTGCTCAAGGATTTGCACAGAATAATAGTGATTATGATGTAGTATTTTCCCCAACGTTAAGAGCTTCCACTCTTAGGGCTGCTTTAGTTTGGGCAGCAAATAAGAATTATAGTATAAAACATGTAGATATTGAAACTGCTTATTTGCATACAACATTAAACCATGATATATATATGAAAGTTCCATCAGGAATAGAAAGTAAGGTAGGGTACTGTTGGAAACTGAATAAGAGTTTGTATGGTTTAAAACAGTCAGGTTATGAGTGGAATAGATGTTTAGTAAAAGAGTTAAATAGTTTGGGATTTAAAGCTAGTATTGCAGATCCTTGTTTATTTATAAAACAGCAAAATAGTGAATTATCATTGTTATTATTATTCACTGATGATATTGCTATTATAGCAAAAGATGAAACAGAAACTGAAAGAATAATTTCAGGGTTAAAAAGAAAATTTAGAGTAAAAGATCTAGGAGCTATTAGTCATTATCTAGGGCTGGATATTGTCAGGACTAGTAAAGGATTTAAACTGTCTCAAGCTAAGAAAATTAATGGTTTGCTGAAACGTTATAATATGGAAAACTGTAAACCAGTAAAAACACCTATGGTTCAAGGTTTTGAGAGTTCAGCAGATAACAGCAATGTCTTTGATAAAAAGATATATCAATCATTAATAGGCAGCTTGATGTATTTATGTAATTGGTCAAGACCTGACATAGCATTTACAGTTAATCATTTAGCTAGATATTGTGAGAATCCTACAACCAGATGTTGGCAAGGTGCGAAAAGAGTTTTAAGATATTTGAAACACACCATACATTATTCTCTATATCTAGAGCCAACAAAGGAATTAGAACTAAAAGCATTTGCAGATGCTAGTTTTGCATCTGATACTGTAACCAGGAAATCCACTTCAGGATTGGTTGTATTATTGGGAAACGCTTTAGTAGGATGGAGGTCTAACAGACAGAAGCATATAAGCTTATCAACAACTGAATCCGAATTTTCTTGTCTATCTTTATTATGTACTGAGCTATTGGTATGGAAACAATTATTGTTTGATATGGGTTTAAATTGTAATGAACCAATAAAAGTGTATGAAGACAATCAAGCAGCTATAAAATTAGCAACTAATGCTGCAGTGAAAACTAGATCAAAACATACGGATCTACGGTATCTAAATGTCAGACAATGTGTTAAAGATAATTTGATTAAACTGGAATATTGTGCAACTGAAGATAATATTGCTGACCAGTTTACTAAAGCTCAGGGTGCTATAAAGCATAAATCTGTTTGTGATATGTGTAATTTGAGATTGTAAAAATATATGTATAATATGCCACCCAAAAGGGGAGATTGTTAGAGATTAAACTTGATTTGGGTGACAATATTATATAATGGAGTAAAAGCACCTTTAAGGAGTTAAACGGCCTAAGGGTGTGGCTGTAATTATTCCACATAAAAGAGAGTTAGATGTTACACATAGTTGTTCTTGTATATGTGTTTGATGTTAGTGTTTGGATACCTCTTGTTCTCTTGTTTGCTAACTTGATATTTATTCTCTCAAGAATCAACTGCTTGCTACAGTGTATATTGTTTTTGATATTGGTAAGCAGTTTTTGTATTTTGATACTATGTTTTTATGGACTGACTTTTGTGTGCATGATACTGGATTGATATTTGGACTATTTCTTACTGTGTTTCTTTTTGTTGTCTGAGTAAAAATAAGTTATAAAACTCGTGTTAGTGCATTACTGTTTGCCTAAAAGTCCCAGTACAACTTCCACTGTGTATTAATAATACTCTGTTAAACAAACCATTTTTTCAACAACATATTCTAACAGCCCCCACTGCCTTGGCCCTGGCCCAGAGACTCCTCCTGCCAGAGACCCTCAGATCTGTCCCATTCCTGCTCAGGCCCCCATAGGCACCCTTCATAGGAACGATGTAGAGCTGGCCATGCCCACCCAGTAGGCCATACACACTTTAGCCACACCCACCCAGTAGGCCACACCCACCTGGCCCCCTGAGGGCAACCGCAATGCTGATGCGGCCCTCAATGAAATTGAGTTTGACACCCCTGTGCTATATGCTTTTGTCCTTGTGCAAATTGTTTCGGACAACAGTTACTATTCAGGATGCCATACGTCTCTCTCCTGCAGGCACAAACTAATATTATGGTCTCTCTGACAACCTGGATTTAGGTTATATGGCATTTACAGCAGAGGTGAAGAGAAGGGGCAAACAGTGGAATTTCGTTCCTTGTATCACTATGACAAAAATCAGATGTATTGTATGGTTCGGATTGCAATAGAAAATTAAGTTGTGGTGGAGGCTGAAATAAAGAGAGCAGAACTAAATTTCTGATCTGAGATAGAACAAGTTTGATGAGCTCTACATTTTAGGCTTAGGTAGCAAGCAATATACACAGGTAACATAGTGTATATTGCTTGCTACCTAAGGGAAATTAGTCATCTGGAAATAGATACAAGGATGCCAAAATGACCTAATGTGCATGATGACATCACAGTACAAGGTCTGACATCACACACAAGTTCAAAACAGGTGGAATTTGCATTGCAGGATATATTTTATTATTTAATCCTTTTTGCCCATCCAGTGACAGCATCCTAATGCAGTTTACCACCTAATGCAAATATCCTAATGCAAATAATCAGTTTGATAGTTACATATGTACTGTAATCCCATCTGCTGTTTATATTATGACCTTAACCTAACATATAACGAGTCTGTTCTTCTGTCATGAGAGAGGTTTTAGTTTATTTCCTTTTTTAAACCAGGAGTTGTTTTCTTAAAAAAAAAACATTGTGGAGTTGATTGTCTGCTTGATTAAATGCTTTTTCCTTTAAATGATGAGATCAAAAGAATGATGTCAATTAAAAAATCATTTTTAATAATAACAGACACTCTGAAAAGTCCAGTTACAGTGTAATGCATTTAGGATAATTATAGACTTGAAATTGGACAAGCTATTATTCCTTTAAGGTCAGTCAAGTGTTGCTACAAGGAAATGTAGAATTCTCCCAGAGAAAGGTTGAAACCCAAGACCATAATTACAGTGAAGAATGAATTGATTTCTTGAAGCGCTGCAGGTAAAGACAGTCTAAAGAGGAGAATTGTTACTTATGGAAATTAGAGTATAAGTATGATTAGATACTACAAGCCGCAAGGGTATTGATTGGGTATTGACAACAACAAAGAACTTTATTAGATCTAGCACATCAAGCGCCTTGTGAGATCAATGAGCAATTAAGGTGTAACTATAAGGTAATGGGGCAGGACTACAAAGACAATTATATTTGTATTACTTTCTAAGAAATTACTTTCTTGCATTGTCTTTGCTTTTCCCAGCACATTCTGTACTAGCTGAAGCTTTTGGATATTCTTTCACTCTGAAGGTGACCAGAGCATGAGTGATTGTAAGAAGGCTTGCTGACCCAAGAAAGGGCACAACTATTGCAGAAGAAGAATTTGTGCTACTGCTCTCCTAGCCAGGAGAATACCATTGTGAATGTTATTGAGAGCCATCATGAGACCAAGTAGAGCAAAGATGGATGCACCACCCCCATCTTGCCCTCACCAGAGTTCAGTCAAAAGCATGACCAAGCCTATAAAGGTAAAGGTAAAGGTTCCCCCGCACATGCGTGCTAGTCGTTTCCGACTCTAGGGGCCGGTGCTCATCTCTGTTTCAAAGCTGAAGAGCCAGCGCTTGTCCGAGGACGTCTCCGTGGTCATGTGGCCGGCATGACTAGACGCCAAAGGCGCACGGAATGCTGTTACCTTCCCACCATAGTGGTCCCTATTTTTCTACTTGCATTTTTACATGCTTTCAAAATGCTAGGTTGGCAGAAGCTGGGATGAGTAACAGGCGCTCACTCTGTTACGTGGCACTTGGGATTCGACCCGCCAAACTGCCGACCTTCTGATCGACAAGCTGAGCATCCTAACCCACTGAGCCACCGCGTCCCTATTGACCAAGCCTATAGCCAGGTCTAAATCCTGTCTGAAAAGAATCCAGATAATCTATTTCCACCAAGGCACTCTGAAGCTGTTGCAAAACCAGCTTCTCTACCACCTTCCACAAGAAAGACAGGTGACATGCTGAACAAAAAATGTCCAGTATAGTGATATCCAGTGATGGCTCCTTGAGGAACGGTGAGGACACAGCCTCTTTAAAAGGTAAAGGAATGACCCACTCACTCAAAGAAGAATTGACAACCAGCAGAACCTAGTCACATGAAACCCCCTGGGCTGCTTTGACAAGTCAGGAAAGGCATGGATCTAAATAGCAGTGGCCAAGCTCACTGTCCAGAGGACCCTGTCCACTTCCTCAGGTCCAACAGATCCTAACTAGTTCGACTCCCAAAATTTTATTCACGAAGCCATGAGACAAGTGCACTAGGACAGTAGAAAAAGGCACAATTCGGTCTGTAATGTTATATTCCCTCTCAGATATCTGACATGGATTGTTGTTGTTGTTGTTAGCTGCGAAGTCATGTCCGACTCATCGCGACCCCATGGACAATGTTCCTCCAGGCTTTCCTGTCCTCTACTATCTTCTGGAGTCCATTTAAGCTCACGCCTACTGCTTTAGTGACTCCATCCAGCCACCTCATTCTCTGTCGTCCCCTTCTTCTCTTGCCCTCAATCTTTCCCAGCATTAGGGTCTTCTCCACTGAGTCCTTCCTTCTCATTAGGTGGCCAAAGTATTTGAGTTTTAGCTTCAGGATCTGGCCATCTAAAGAGCAGTCAGGGTTGATCTCCTCTAGGACTGTCCGGTTTGATCGCCTTGCAGTCCAAGGGACTCTCAGGAGTCTTCTGCAGCACCATAGTTCAAAGGCCTCAATTCTTTGGTGCTCAGCCTTTCTTATGGTCCAACTTTCACAGCCATACACTGCAACTGGGAAAACCATGGCCTTGACTATACGCACTTTTGTTGACAGGGTGATGTCTCTGCTTTTTAGTATGCTGTCTAGATTTGCCATGGCTTTCCTCCTCAGGAGCAAGCGTCTTTTACTTTCTTGGCTGCAGTCCCCATCTGCGGTGATCTTGGAGTCCAGGAAAATAAATTCTGTCACTACCTCCATTTCTTCCCCATTTATTTGCCAGGAATTGAGAGGACTGGATGCCAATAATAGAAACATATTATTGTTATATGCAGGTATATTTCATCTCTATGTTAATATGGAAGCTATTTTACAGCAATAATTGAGGTATTTGAGGCAGAAACAAGCATGGTTCTCATCTTGCAGGTCTCATTCCTTATACTAAGCCATGAAATATCAGGAGACCTATAACCGATGGTCAAAGCCTGGTCAGCTACAATGACCTATTTCCAGCAGTTAGTTAGTTAGTTCTAAATATATTTATTCATCATTAACTTTTACAATACACATACAGAATTTGAGTGATTTTGATTATATGCTACCAAGCCGGTGTTGCCTCTTAACAACCACATGGCCAGAACGTCTACAGGATGTAATGTCCCCAAATTGGCTGTTCAGGTTTTTCAACAGTGCACTCATTTGTCATGGCAATCAAATTTATCCACCTTGCTCTCTTTCTTTTCACCTTACCCAGCATTACAGAGTTCTCAAGAAAACGATGTCTTTGCATGATCTGTCCAAATATGGCTATTTGTTCCATTTTATTTCTAGGCTATTTATGGTATTCTAAAGAGTCTTTCCCAAAACCAAAGTTCAAAAGCATCAATATTTTTTCTATCCTGCTCCTGCAAAATCCAATGAATAAAGAATTTAAATTTATTGCCACAGAGAATATCATTGTCTCCAGATCTTGGATCTTTGAAGGAGAAACTTCCTGACAGTTAGAACAATTAATCAGTGGAACAACCTTCCTCCAGAAGTTGTGAATCCTCCCAACCCTGGAAGTTTTTAAGAAGAGACTGGACAACCGTTTGTCTGAAATGGTATAGGGTTTCCTGCCTGAGGCAGGGGGTTGGACTAGAAGACCTTCAAAGTCCCTTCTAACTTTATTATTATTATTATTATTATTATTATTATTATTATTATTATTATTATTATTATTATTATTATTATTATTGTTGTTGTTGTTGTTGTTGTTGTTGTTGTTGTTGTTGTTGTTGTTGCTGCTGTTGCTGTTTTTTGTTGTTATTAATGTTGTTGTTGTTTTTATTATTATAATTATTATTACCAAAAGCCATGGCAGAAAATGCCCTTCTCTTGTGTCCCACCAACTGGAATTCCTTGACTGATAGGGTCTGCAGCATGCCCCTTTTGCAGGGCAGGTGGGGCAAGCTAACTCTATTGGTGTGAAGCCCATTCCATGTAGGGCTTTAAAGGTGATCACCAAACAATTATACAATTCAGCACCTTTAATTGGATCCGGAAGCAACCTGGCAACCAGTGCAGCTCACTCAACAGTGGTGTAATGTGGGCCAGCCTAGGGGCCCCAAGAACTATTTGTGCTTCTTTCATTTCATGTTCTCATTATGCTAGTGCCTTTTGAACTTGAGATTTTCTTTTTCTGCACGGCAACATCCAACATCGCCAACTAGATACCCCAAAGGCTTTAATCTAGCTGCAAGATAAACACCATTTGCACTTTGAAAGATCCTCAACTGTTTCTCAGTAGTATGTTAAGTGCCATCTGGCCTCAGGGACAATCATCCAGCATTATGCTGTCAATCATTTTATGCTATCTAACCTCATGATTTTTTTGGTAAAGTATCTTGCATACTATGAAATGCCATTGCTGTTGTTGCAAAGTCATTCCCTATCTCCAAAATCTTTGTATATTGCTACTGCCCATTATAGATGCCTGCTGGCTTTAGCTGTAATGCTAGGATGACCTTCACACCTTGGATGATCCTGCTGGGACTACATCTTCTTTGTGTACACTTCTAGTGTTCTTTGCTCATTCCTTTCATGAACAGTCCAACACAATGAAGTAGCACAGCAAGACTGGACAGGAGAGATATGGAAATTATTATTAGGTTAATATATGTGGGATTCATGGTATTGGATTGCCAATGAAGCAGATAGCAAAGCTATTTTCCCCCTGTTGGTATGTGTCATTCTGTTTTTCACCAGCAGCTAGTGAGGACAACTGGAAGGCATTTTTCCCTGTCATAGGTCCTTTTATATATTTCCAGGTCAGTGGGCTTTAAAACCCCAGAGAGCCAACACAATCTCACCTGGCCTCTCGGCAACACAGCCACCAGTACTCAAAGGCTAGTAGCCACTGTTTATTATACCACTCTTCCCCAAAGCTACTACAACACCTGTTCATCCACTTGTTTTCTTTGTAGCTCTGCTTCTGAAGAACAGTAACTCTTCTACTTGCCTTAAGCTGCTTCAGGCTTTTTTAATTCCCCAAACACAAACTATCTTGCCTCTCACATCAACACCATGCCTTCAACACTGCCACACTCAGCTGCCTCTCTGCTCAGCATTTATAGCCACATGTTGCTGGGTCGCGGAGAGGTCTTCAAGGGCAGAATGGGAAAATTCACCTCAACCAACTCGCCTCAGCCAACTTGCCACGGCCAACTCACCACAGCCAACTCACCACAGGACAACTTACCACAGCCACCGCCACAGCCAACTCGCCATGGGACAATTCAACAAATATAAACATTAAATTAATTTTGACAGAACCATGGCCAATAATAATAAAATAAAGAAATTCAATCCAGAAATAACAATAGCAATAGCTCTTAGATTTATATACCCCCTTCACCATGCTTTACAGTCCTCTCTAAGCATTTTTTTCACAGAGTCAGCATATTTGCCCCCAGCAATCTGGGTCCTCATTTTACCGACCATGGAAGGATGGAAGACTGAGTCAACCTTGAGCCAGTGAGAATCGAATTGCGAAACTGCAGGCAGGCAGCAGTCACCAAAAGTAGCCTGCAGTACTACATTCTAACCACTGCACCACCATGGTTCATGTAAGATATATATTGTACACAAGAGTTACAATAATTTTGATGAAAATGTGGCCACCAATGATAGAAGTAACTGAATGAAATGATTAAAACAGCATTGAATCATCCTGTGTTAAGTTGGCCAGAGTGAGTTGTTCTATGGCAAGTTGGCCGTGGAGAGTTGGCCACGGTGAGTTGTCCTAGACCCCTTAAAGGGAAAGGGCACCAGCAGCCAAGGTGCTGGCCATTTTGCAGGCAGTCTGTCCTCTCATACTTCCATTGGTTATAATTATTTGAAATAGAGACAGGAGGAGAGAAGCAGGGGGGGGGGAACAAGCCATCAGAAAAGGGCAAACAAATTGATAATCTGCCATCTGAAATGATCAAGATGTCAAGAATGACACTGATATAAAATCCCAAGTTATGGTACAGGAAACGTTATAATACCAAAGGGATGAAAATGAGCCAGATTTAATTTGTCAATGTGTTGATGCTATTTTGACAAGATTTCAGTGAAATAGTCACATCTGTCAAACTTGTGTTAGAAAAATAGCTGTACCAAATAGCACCAAACAATCTTATTTTCTACCATTGAGCATCCTGGGATTTTACTCTAGTGAGTCATTATCAGGCAGCAACACAAAATGTGTCACACAACATAGGAAAGATACCACCATCTGTTTAAGAAAGAGGATGAATGAGAATGTCATGTAGTCTTCATCAGTTTTCTAACATTTATATTATCTTCTCCTGTCTTACCTCATTAGCTTCCTTTCTTTAAGTGACATATACATAGGAAGATATTAATATTTAGGGAACTCCCTTTGGCCTGGCAATTACAAGCATGACTAAGAAAGTTCCAAGTTATTCATATGTGATTCTTTTCTAGGATCCACTTGTTTTCTGATAATAATGTTTGGAAATTACAATATAAAGTAGGTGAAGGCAAGGTATTAATCTCAGTGTTTATTGACAGCGCTAGTTGCTATATTATCAGATAGTTGCTACTTAACTTTGATTTTCTTTTAGTACTATAAGTGGAACCAGGCTCTAAGATACGACAGACATTACATATTCAATTCCAGCCAGCTCCATTGGCCAGGTCCTTTCTGCCATTTCCTTTCAAAGAAAATTTCACTCTCCTCTATTAACGAGGATGCCATTCAAACCATAGGCTAAAGTCTTCTTGCTAAAGTTCTCCAGTAGACCACTACTCCTTACACAGTAATTTTAAAGACAATAAGCTGATCAAGAAATACTTGGAGTTCTGAGATGTCTTTGCCACAAGGAAAAAAAGATTCTAGTGCATCCCACACTAGAATTAAGGTGTATGGCATGTTCTACATTCCTTTTATCAAAAAAACAAAGTCATCTTATAGGACCCAGGAGTCCTGCCTCTTTTGTTGCAATGTGTGTCTTGTGGAACAACATCTCTCTGGAGATCCAGATAGTTCCAGCCCTGATAACTCCTGCAAGATCTGATGCTTCCTCAGGCAATGGGGCAGGGGGGTAAGTGAACTTGGTTGGCCCGTGTTATTTTTTTATCGTAAGCTGGAATGGTGTAGTGTTTTTTTTTGTCTGAATGACCTCAGATATTTGTTATTTGAATGGTTTGCTTTCATCAGTTTGATTTTCATTCCTTCCAATAACGATCCAGACTCATTGTTATGAAATGGGTACCCTCAATAATAGTGTAAACAAACAAACAATCAAACTAACAAACAAATAAATAAAGCAAACTTAGTTTAAAAGGCTTGAATTGTATTGTACTTCGCAAAATATTGTGAACAGATAATTGATAAATGCAATAAATACTGCATTTGAAGTGCCAGAGGAATGCAGATATTATAGTTGGCCATAGATCATTATTTGGGTTATGCTCTATGGATTTCGTATGGCAAATTTTAAAGAACTATTCATATTGTACACCAAACCTCTTAAAATACTGTTTCCTTGTGTGATTGGTATTTTAAAAGATAGAAAATTACTACTGCTGAAACATCAAATTAAAAGGCTTTTAAGAAACCCTACAATGAAGAATAAGTGCATTCAGATTGGTTCACCAGTTTCCAAATATATGTGAACAGTATTTTTCTCAATTGATCTTCATCACACGTACAATTGTAATTATGAACATCAATATTCAATATGTTTGTTTGGTGTATTTGTATTGCTGAGGGTGTGGGTATGTAATCACATTTTTAAAAAGTTCCCTCTTTTTCTTTGATTTTGTTTTCATTCTCAGTTAATTATTTTTAGCTATGCAGTACATATATTTTAAAGTTCTACTACTTGTTTTCTTCTTTAATTAAAAACAAAAAAAATTTTCTGTCTCTTCAAATGCCATCACTGGTAATAATTCCAGTTCAAATATAGAATTGGTTGTCAATTTTTTGCATGCAAGAGTAGCATACATAAATCAAAACAGACCTCATAAATTACTAGCAAATGCATACTTAGACAGCTATTTTGTCTGTAGAATTAATGCTTCAATAGTGTGCTTGTGCTTTTCTCCTTTTTAATAAACTGAGATGTAAATGTTTTCTATTAAGATTACTTTGTTTATCAAAAGTTTAATTAGTTTAATTAAATTTTTATACCGCCCTTCTCCCGAAGGACTCAGGGCGGTGAACAGGGCATATAATAAAAATACAAAAATACAAAAGTTAAAATAGAATTAAATTAATGCCCAAAATAAAACAATAAAATATACAAATATTTAAAACCCTAAATTAACTCCCCATCAGGCCAGGCCAGCTTGTTCGAATAAGTGGGTCTTTAACCTGCGCCGGAAGGAGCGGAGATCCGGTGCCATCCGGAGCTCAACCGGCAGTTGATTCCACAAAGCCGGGGCGCCCACAGAGAAGGCCCTCCCCCTGGGGGCCACCAGCCGGCATTCTCTGACCGGAGGCACCCTGAGGAGGCCCTCTCTGTGGGAACGCACAGGGCGGAGGGGAGTTGACGCCGGCAGCAGGTGGTCCCCGAGGTATTCCGGACCCATGCCATGTAAGGACTTAAAAACCATCACTAAGACCTTGAACCTCACCCGGAAGACAACCGGTAACCAATGCAGCTCGCGGAGCAAAGGTGTAACATGGGAGTACCGGGAAACTCCCAAGACAACTCTCGCGGCCGCATTCTGTACCAGTTGGAGCCTCCGAGTGGTCTTCAAGGGAAGCCCCATGTAGAGAGCATTGCAATAGTCAAGACGAGAGGTCACGAGCGCATGAGTGACCGTACACAAGGCATCCCAGTCTAGATAGGGCCGCAACTGATGCACCAGGCGAACCTGAGCGAAAGCCCCCCTAGTCACGGCTACTATATGATCTTCTAAGGTAAGCCGCGAATCTAGGAGGACTCCCAAGTTGCGCGCCCTATCCACGGGGGGTAAAGACTCACCCCCCATAAAGAGAGATGGAACATTTTGAATGTCCCGGGATGCCGGAATGTACAGCCACTCAGTCTTGTCAGGGTTGAGTTGAAGTCTGTTCCTCCCCATCCAGACCCGAACCGCCTCCAGGCAACGGGACATCACAGCGAGGGCATCACTGGGGTGGTTTGGGGTCGAAATAAAAAGTTGGGTATCATCAGCATATTGATGATACCCAACTCCAAAACCACGAATGATCTCACCCAGCGGTTTCATGTAGATGTTGAACAGGAGAGGCGAGAGAACCGACCCCTGAGGAACTCCACAAACGAGAGACCTAGGGGCCGATCTCTGCCCCCCTGCCAACACCGACTGCGAACGTCCCAGGAGATAGGAGGAGAACCACCGAAGAACCGTGCCTCCCACTCCCAATCCCCTGAGACGCCGCAGCAGGATACCATGGTCGATGGTATCGAAAGCCGCTGAGAGGTCTAATAGGACTAGGACAGAGGAACATCCCCTATCCCGAGCCCTCCAGAGATCATTCACCAGAGCGACCAATGCCGTCTCCGTGCTGAAACCCGATTGGCACGGATCCAGATAGAAATCCCTATAGATTCAAAATAATATTAACCAATAATTTATTTGCATTTTTCCCAAGTAAATAGTAGTGGAATTAGAAAACATGATAAAACATGATCCAGCAGCAGAGCATGTCAAACTAAAATTTTTTAAACATGTAACTGTGACTGTATGCATTACTGCAATGTATTCATGTGGATCAATACTCTATGAATCCTTTAACCAATCTATTATTCCCAGGGTCTGAATGGCAAAAGTCAAATATACCATTGTCTTTCAATAAATGGATTTGATTCATCACACTAAAGCAAGACTTGGTGAATAGATCACCACTGGATTCAAATAGCACACTAAACAACAAACAGTAATTTACACACAATGGCTGGGTTTACATTAAGCTAAAGCTCAAGAGATACATAAAAGTTGAGAACAATACTGTAAATGAACTGAACCAGGGCTTATTTGTAGATAAAGTAAAGTAAGTTAACGCTAAGTTTGTTGCAGCAGTATGAACTTGGCTTGCCATACTGCTTCCAGAATATAATTTCAATCTCTCTATCTAGCAAACAGCCTTGGAATATCTGGTGCCCCGCTATCCAAATACCAATTAAATCCAGCCATGCTTTGTGTTTTCAATATTTCCCCTATTTTAGGACAAGTCAAAAAGGCAGTTATTATAAACAGAATACAAGGAGGTGTTTTCGGATGTTAGACATAAATCTATAAATATATTTTTGTTTCCTAGCCACTATAGAACACCCATATCCTCATTTTTACTGAAAGGTGAAACTAAAACAGATTAGAAATTTATTTTTTTAAATTAGCAAAGTTATGTTAAAGTCTTGGTAACATCAATCCAGGAATTCCTGGGTTCCTTTACTTCTATTGATGCAAACTTAAATCATCTTTGCCTTTTTTGTAATATCGCTGACTCTTATTTAATTTATCATCAGCTACAACAACATCGCCATGCTTTTCTCAAATTGCCAAACTAGGCATTCCCCAATTTGTGCATTTATTGTCATTGTAAGAATTCCTTCTCACATTGATAAAAGGGCTAGTAATTACCAGAACTGTTAAGTAACGGAAACTGCCCTTTTCCCACACACAAAAATAGACCTCTTAAAAGTCTGGGAAGAAACAGAGAAAAATTTTGCCAGCCTAAATTGCCCAGGTAACTCATCTGAAAGTAGAATACTGGCTAGAATTCTTGTAATTTTTACCTGCCATCTAATATTATTATTAGATTATTGTTAGTCAGTATAGTTAGTCACCATTAATAGAATATTGTCCTGTGGATTAACTCTTTCCAGCCTAGTCATCCCAAATGCTGTACACATTTCTTAGTAAAAGAAAATACAGTTAGTCCTCGACTTACAGCAATTCATTTAGTGACTGTTCAGAATTACAACATCACTGAAAAAAGTGACTTATGACTTATTTTTCACACTTAAGGCAGTTGCAGAATCCCAATTGTCACATGATCAAAATTCAGACATTTGGCAACTAACTCACATTTATGACCTTTGCTCTGTTCCGGGGTCTTGGGATCCCCTTTTGTGATCTCCTGACAAGCAAAGTCAGTGGAGAGGAAGCCAGATTCACTTATCAACCTTGTTACTAACTTAACAGCTGCAGTGATTCACTCCACAATTGTGGCAAGAAAGGTCATAAAATGGATCAAAATTGACTTAATAAATGTCTCACTTAACAAAATAAATTTTGGGCTCAAGTGTGGTTGTAAGTCGAGGACTACCTGTAGAAAGATTCCCTGGTTGTAATAGTAATAGTAATAAAGTTGGAAGGGACCTTGGAGGTCATCTACTCCAGCCCCCTGCTCAGGTAGGAAACCCTATACCATTTCAGACAAATATTTTTTTTTATTAGTGGGCATATTCGAAAAATTGAAAACATATAGACATTGGTTACTAGGGAAGGATCAACTGTTCCAGAAACAGCTGCAGTGTGGGGTGGCTGGTCTCAAAATAGTCATTTACAATTAAACAAATTGGCTGAAATGTTCTCTTTTTAAAAATTCCCTGGGGGACCAATAATGCTTCTTAATATTCACACCATATCATTGTCGTTATTCTATGCAGGTGGGCAGTCTTCTGAACAATGCAGTTTGTACCATTTTTATTCTCTAAGAATTTCAGAGACTCATTTGGGCCAAGAGGCAGTGGCTGGTATATGACCTCCATGGGTAAGTGGAGATTTGAAGGAAAAAGTTGGCTGGTGCAGCATCTGAGCCACTTGTCACCACTTGATGGTAGAACCATCGAGGCGAAACCATGAACTTATGAACCATTTTTCCAGTATGCAATACTTGCTAATAAAATACAAAGTTTGGAAGCATTGGGGCTGATGAACAAAATGTTAAATTTTGTTACACTGTCTCAGAGCCAAATAGCAGAAGGGATGAATGTATGATGAGACCATTGAACTGTGTGTAAGTGTGTGTCGGGGGTGGGTGGGCAGGTGTGTGCATGCATGCATAAGATCACAGATCCCCAAACTGCTTTCACAATTTCAACTGGCCCCCCAACAAAGCTACATGCTCTATTGGGAAAATATAGAGGCAGAGAGAGAGAGAGTGTGTGAGAGAGTGTGAAGGAGGAAGGAGAGGAAGTGAGAAAGAGGAGGCCAAAGCCACTCAACCAAATAGATTTGGAGATATAAGACATGAAAAATTAAAAGCATCCTCACATGAAAAGCATAAGAAATCTCTCATTATAGAAGATGTCTTTTCAACTGCATTTCATTTGTAGTTCAGATTCTAGTCTCATAATGTGGCTGTCCTACTATTTTGACAATAAATCTTACTTTGGGGAAAGGTCATGAAAAGCTATTATTGTTTTTTAAAAAATAAAAATAACACCCTCTCCAAAATCTAGTTAATTTGGCTTTTGGCTATAATCATGTAACTAATGAGGTACCGTATGGCTTTTTTACTCTAAATTTACCTGAAATATGTCCTTATTATCAGTAAAATACCCCCAATGAGCAGCAACACAGAATGCAATCAAAGCTGAAATAAGGAGGAGGTTCAAATTAAGTAGGCAATTTAAACTGAAGCTGAAGGAAGAAAACAGAAATGATACAGACAGCTAAATGTGATCTGTCCTTCTACTGCCCAGCCCTACATGTTCAGGCTGCATTTCCTAGTAAAGTTAAAATCAACACTTCCCTTCTGCACCTATCAGAAGACCTAACTTCTGACAGACTGAGATAGCACCTCCTCTATGAAGATAGGAATGCAATAGTCAGCTTGTGAGTAACTTACTGAAGGGCTTCCAGGTGGAAGATGAATCAGTGCAAAGGACATCCTGGCCATAGTTAACAGTAACTCTTAGTCTAGAACAGGGGTAGGCAACCTCGGCTCTTTTATGACTCAGCTGACTCAGGAATTCTGGGAGTTGAAGTCCATGAGTCATAAAAGAGCCGAGGTTGCCTACCCATGATCTAGAAGGACCTCCAAGATGCACAGAAGTCTTGAATGGAAAAGCATTACTCCACAAGACCAGCAGTGAAAACATCCCCAACCCTTCCACTTAATCTTGTCCGGATTAAGCTGAAGTCTGTTGTGCCCCATCCTGAACTAAACAGCCATCAGACACTGGCTCATTACTCACAGATGACCTCATCCAGTGGTTTCCTGTAGATGCTAAACAGGAGGTGGTGAGGAAAGCATCAAAAACTGTACTGTATTAATTTGAACAGACTGGAGCATTCCATTTAAATGTTTCTTTTCACAAAATTATCTGCCTAAATTTTCTCTCCAAATACATTATCTTCATAAGGAAATTTTATCTGCACTTGGTATTTATTTTAGCAGGAAAATGCACAACTGTAGATTGGCACACTCATCTGCATGCATGTACAGTTCAATTCTATACACACCTAAACTCTTCCTCTTTCATGAAACAGGTATGACCTCGATTGTAATTCTATGTACTTGTAGGAGACAATAAGTTAAAATGAACTTCCCTAGTTTTACTTAAATATCTCATGTTTTCATTTATCATGGAAGAACCTTTTAAAACAAGATTTGTTGAAGCATTGCTACTTGTCTGCATTAAACATTATCATAAAATACTATTGTAATGTATTGGCCATAACTGTTTTAAATCACTTGCTTAATGTCTGACCTAGATTTCTCTGTTATGTAACAGTCGCTGTTACTGAAAGCCAGACTTGCTGTCTCCAGGCTGATAATTAGGTTTGGGGTGGGAAACTGTTACTTTAAACCTATTGGTCACTGCCTAGAGGCTAACTGTATAAAAAGCTGCATAGCAGCCATTAAGGCTGCTTCTGTTCTGAGTTAATAAACTTGTTTGCTGTTTCAACACTTTGTCATGTCCAGGGCTTTTTTTCTCATAGAACGCTCAGAACGGAGTTCTGGCACCTTTTTCGGATGGAACCTTGTAGGGTAGGCAAGTCAGGTTGTATGAAATGTGTGAGTTCCGGCACCTTTTTCTTTTACAAAAAAAAAGCACTGGTCACATCATGCCTAAAGAACCGAAGATATAACAACTATCACTTTCATCCAGTGGTGGGATTCAAACATGTGAACAACCAGTTCTCTGCATGGATGCTGCTTCCGTACATCCGTTCTGGGTCTGGGCCTCCGAGGCCCAGAAGGGACTTCCAGAAGTGGCATCCATGCATTTCTGGTGGGCCATTCTGGGCCTTGTGAAAAAGGGCTAGGGCTTCAGTGGGCACCATCCAGTAGTGGGATTCAGCCAGTTTGCTGAACCCAACAAAGAATTAGCTACCGGTTCTATCGAACTGCTGCAAACTGGCTGAATCCCACCACTGCTTTCATCCCCATCCAACCAGAAATGCCTCACACTTTCAAGCATCCTCTATCCTTTATTATCATATATTTGTTGCTTTGTTAGTTTTTATCTCGAGGATAGGTAGAACCCATGCTTTTTATCATTCAAAAAACACAGACACTAAAAGCCAGTTCAAGCACTAGCTGCACCTTCAGTGATCTGTGGCTCAGCTATGGCTTAGAAATGGAATTGTAATCAAGCAAAACTTATTTTTAAAATCACAGATGTTTATAAAAACAGTTTATAGGGAACTGTCTGAAGACACAGTTATACTGCTCACATTTGATACTTCATGCTGAGTTAGATTAACAGCAACCCAGGTCTCTTCTTTCCCTTTGCCCTCTAAAATCTAATACATTTGTTCGGTAACTCATCCCTGTTTGCTAATTTTCTGGCACAGTTTTATTTTACTGACTACAATTATGGGAGAGAATAGCGACTCAAAAAATGATGGCATCACAACATTTCAAAGGTATTATGGAGACAGAGAAAGCAGATTATAGTGGTGGATTTCTGCAGCAATCATGTGCTCCTTGAAACAGTTCAAGATTTCTCAGATCTATTCTCTTTCCTGTTATAAACTATAAATGTGTAAATAAAATCTCATAGACTCCCTGGTCTTTTTTCGTTCAACTATACCTGAAAAACCAACACAGCAATAATATGCTCAGCAGTCTTCCATCCTCTTTTTAGTTTCAGATTTTTTTTTAGTTGCCAAATTGTCCTTTTCTCTTTCTGTTCACACACACACACACACACACATGCACACACACCTGATTGATACCCTAAGAAATCATATTAATATCATGATATTCAGCAATAAACAATAATGCACACAAAAACTATGTGAGCCAATCCTTGGTGACCTCAATTCTGAGACATGAGAGGACAGTACTTGCCACATGTAGGTGCTTTTACACACGTTTTTAGTTCAGTTCCTGCTATGGGCTTGTCGATCAGAAGGTCGGCAGTTTGGCGGGTCGAATCCCGAGTGCCGCGTAGCAGAGTGAGCGCTGTTACTCGTCCGAGCTTCTGCCCACCTAGCACTTCAAAAGCACGTAAAAATGCAAGTAGAAAAATAGGGACCACTACGGTGGGAAGGTAACAGCGTTCCATGCTAGTCATGCCGGCCACATGACCACGGAGACGTCCTCGGACAAGCGTTGGCTCTTCGGCTTTGAAACGGAGATGAGCACCGGCCCCTAGAGTCGGAAAGGACTAGCACGCATATGCGGGGGAACCTTTACCTTTTTAAGTTCCTCTGACCTCAAACTAGTCACATACTGCCTCCTGTTGGTCAGTATAAATTTTTACCATGAATAATTAATAAAATAATGGCACCGCAGAGCCTGGAGACAGCAGACTAGAAGAGAAAGAATTGGAAAAAAAAATCACAAAATGTAAAGACCTGCAAACAGAAATAGAACAACTGTAGCAAAAGAAAGCAGAGATGGTACCAATAGAAATAGGTGGCTTGGGTGCAATCCCCAAACATCTGGAACACAACAGGAACATAATTGGCATTTAGCTAGCATTTTTGGTCACTGCACACTTCACATCCTGCTGTGAACCTGTTAGCTTTGCAAAGTAGTCCAAGAGTTCTAATCCTATCTTTACTGTAAGATTACAGCAACAGAATCGTGCAAGTTTGAAAATACCTCTCCTGTCCCTTACTTTCATATCCAAAAATAGGCAGGGTCCCTTCTGAGTTGCTTCCACCACTCTACCTCCTTTGGATTCAAATTTTATTTATTAGACTATTGTGATCAGCTTTGCAGTTCAGATTCACTTGTTCACTCACTTACTCACCTGTTCACCTACTCTGCTTTTCTTATTTCTGAAAACCCTTTGCATTGACTTTTAGAAATAACCACAGTTTTTATTGTACAAAATAGGGTTCACACTATTAATTTAATAATGGCTAATATAACCCGCCCAGGATTATCTTTACTTGTTAGATTGCTAAAGGCATTCCACTGCAAACAAACTTTCAGTAATGGATACACTACTTTTAAGCATGATGTGCTTTTAAAAAAAAGGTGTATTTGCTACTCAAATTGCAATGTTGCAATGGCAACATGTCTCAAATAGCCACCAACAGTGAGTGTTTGTTATATGTTTTTATTTTATTCAAAACAAAGTTAAAATAAAAAATACAGAACTCAATTTTTTTTCCAAAAGGACAAAAAGAAAAACACAAAAAAACAATCAAAATATTAAAGAGGTGCATCAAAAAGACATTATACACATATTATCCTATCTAGTTAAATACTGATTAATATATTACTACAACATTAGTTGCCAACCCCTTGCGAAACAAGCCTTCAAAGTCCTTAAAATTTCTAAACTACTGAATATATTTGCAACTTGTTGATCTGTCTTCTGTATGTTATATTAATGACCAAGTAGTTAACCGAAAAAAACACACAATATTAATGAAGCAAAACAAAATTAAAGTTTAAAAACTCTCTGTTAACAGGCTGTAATTGTAATCCACTGATGGAAAATTTACCATGGCATCTTATCTATCCCAAAACATATCAAAAGTTATAAACTGATCAAATATTTGGATCAACTATCCATGTTTGTTTCTTAATATCATCTCTAGTCAATTGTTGAAAAGTTGCCATCCTTTCCATACGGAAGGGACAGAGGTTATCCAAAATAAGATATATCAAAAGAAAAGAAAAAAGAAAGAAAAAAACAATTAGTGCCCAGCAAGAGGTTGAAATAAATCAGCACCTAACCATTAATCAACTTTTAAAACAATAATAAAAAATAAAACAATGAAGTCAAAAAGTAAAAGTTAAAATTCCAGTGTGCTTAGAAAACGAGACAGAAAGATGGATGGATATGTCCCATACTTTTTGATCGCTTCCAGAGGGACTTAGAATCTTTAATGCCCCCCCTTGCCCACTGGGTCCACAATTGTCCAAAATCCTCTTGGGTTACTCCTAAGTGCTTCCATTCCAAACCAGGGAGCAGCATTGCCAAAGAACCAGCTTTAGCAGTGAAATCAGCAGATCATCAGGAAGAGAGAAAAAAAGAAACTCTTAAAGTGCAACAGCCATTTTGGAAGGGGCACTCTAACAGCTATTGTAATACTGGATATCTTAAAGTCAAAGTTGTCTTTTAGTACTACTGTGTGCTCCTATTCTTAAAGGAAATGCATAAGTTGTAGAAACAGCAATGCCTACTAAGCAACTGATCACATGTCCCGAAATACCAAATGAGCATATGACACTTCGGATTCTATTTTAACTGTTAGTTTGGGATAGATAAAAGGTAGGTTTCACCTTTAACATGGAGAAGAGAAGGCTACAAGAAGACATGATGGTTGACTTCGAGTATCTGAAAGTCCGTTGTGTAGAAAGAGGAACAAAATTGTTCAAATTTGTTCCCCGAAACATGACAAAGACCAGTGAGTTTAAATTACAGGGAAGTTTGTAATTTAAAGACAAACTTTGAGTCTCCATCTCTATAGGTAGATTATTACATTGTCCAGGATGGTGGCCCCTTCATGGATTACTGCCTTGTCGTGGCGAAGGGGCTTGCGTAATTCAATGAAGCTATGAGCTATGCTGTGCAGGGCCACCCAAGACGGAAAGGTCATAGCAGAGAGTTCTGACAAAACGTGATCCACTGGAGAAGGAAATGGCAACCCACTCCAGTATCTTTGCCATGAAAACCCTATGGACAGTACCAAAAGGCAAAATGATACGACGCTGGAAGATGAGCCCCTCAGGTCGGAAGGCGTCCAATATGCTACTGGGGAAGAGCAGAGGGCTAGTACTAGTAGTGCCAGAAAGAATTAAGCGACTGGGCCAAAGCCGAAAGGACACTCAGCTGTGGATGTGTCTGGTGGTGAAAGGAAAGTCCGATGCTGTAAAGATTTTTTCTCCATAGGAACCTGGAATGTAAGATCCATGAATCAAGGAAAGCTGGACATGGTCAAAAAAGAGATGACAAGACTGAACATCGACATCTTAGGTATCAGCGAACTAAAATGGATAGGAATGGGTGAATTTAATTCAGATGACCATCAGGTATACTACTGCGGGCAAGAATCCCTCAGAAGAAATGGAGTAGCCTTCATAGTCAATAAAAGAGTAGGAAAAGCAATACTGGGATACAATCCTCAAAATGACAGAATGATCTCAGTTCGAATCCAAGGCAAGCCATTCAATATCACAGTAGTCCAAGTCTATGCCCCAACCACCAGTGCTGAAGAGGATGAAATTGACTGGTTCTATGAAGCCCTACAGCACCTTATAGAACTAACACCAAAAAATGATGTTCTTATCATCATGGGGGATTGGAATGCTAAAGTAGGAAGCCAAAAGATAACTGGAATAACAGGCAAGTTTGGCCTTGGAATATAAAATGAAGCAGGGCACAGGCTGATAGAATTTTGTCAAGAGAATACGATGGTCATAGCAAACACTCTTTTCCAACAACCCAAGAGACGGCTCTACACATGGACATCACCAGACGGTCAACACAGAAATCAGATTGACTATATGCTCTGCAGCCAAAGATGGAGAAGCTCTATACAGTCAGTAAAAACAAGACCAGGAGCTGACTGTGGCTCAGACCATGAGCTTCTCGTTGCAAAGTTTAGGCTTAAACTGAAGAAAGTAGGGAAAAGCACTAGGCCAGTCAGGTATGAATTAAATCATATCCCTGTTGAATATACAGTAGAGGTGACAAATAGATTTAAGGAATTAGATCTGATAGACAGAGTGCCTGAAGAACTATGGACGGAGGTTTGCAACATTGTACAAGAGGTAGCAACCAAAACCATCCCAAAGAAAAAGAAATGCAAGAAAGCAAAATGGCTGTCTGAGGAAGCTTTGCAAATAGCTGAGGAAAGGAGGGAAGCGAAAGGCAAGGGAGAAAAAGAAAGATACACCCAATTGAATGCAGAATTCCAGAGAATAGCTAGAAGAGATAAGAATGCCTTCTTAACTGAACAGTGCAAAGAAATAGAACAAAACAATAGAATAGGGAGGACCAGAGATCTTTTCAAGAAAATTGGAGAGATGAAGGGAATGTTTCATGCAAAAATCGGCATGTTAAAGGACCAAAAAAATGGCAGGGACCTAACAGAGGCAGAAGAGATTTAAGAAGAGGTGGCAAAATTACACAGAACTATACAAGAATGAGCTTAACGTCCCTGATATTCACAATGAGGTGGTCACTGACCTCGAGCCAGACATCCTAGAATGTGAAGTGAAGTGGGCCTTAGAAAAGCTAAGCAACAACAAAGCTAGTGGAGGTGACAGTATTCCAGCTGAGCTATTCAAAATCTTAAAAGACAATGCAGTAAAAGCGCTACACTCAATTTGCCAGCAAATTTGGAAAACTCAACAGTGGCCACAGGATTGGAAAAGATCAGTTTACATTCCAATTCCAAAGAAAGGCAGTGCCAAAGAATGTTCAAACTATCGCACCATTGCACTCATTTCTCATGCTAGTAAAGTTATGCTTAAAATCCTACAAGCTAGACTCCAGCAGTATGTGGATCGAGAACTACCAGAAGTACAGGCAGGATTTCGAAGAGGCAGAGGAACTAGAGATCAAATTGCCAACATATGCTGGATCATGGAGAAAGCTAGAGAGTTCCAGAAAAACATCTACTTCTGCTTCATTGACTATGCTAAAGCCTTTGATTGTGTGGATCATAACAAACTGTGGCAAGTTCTTAAAGAGATGGGCGTACCAGACCATCTTATTTGTCTCTTGAGAAACCTATATGCGGGCCAAGAAGCAACAGTGAGAACTGGACATGGAACCACTGATTGGTTCAAAATTGGGAAAGGGGTAAGGCAAGGCTGTATACTGTCACCCTGCCTATTTAACTTATATGCAGAGCACATCATGAGAAAGGCAGGGTTAGAGGAATCAAAAGTTGAAATTAAGATTGCCGGAAGAAACATCAACAACCTAAGATATGCAGATGATACCACTCTAATGGCAGAAAGTGAAGAAGAACTAAAGAGCCTCTTGTTGCGGGTGAAGAAGGAGAGTGAAAAACTTGGGTTGAAACTTAACATTAAGAAAACCAAGATCATGGCATCCGGCCCTCTCAATTCCTGGCAAATAGATGGGGAAGAAATGGAGGTAGTGACAGATTTTATTTTCCTGGGCTCCAAGATCACTGCACATGGGGACTGTAGCCAAGAAATTAAAAGACGCTTACTCCTCGGGAGGAAAGCAATGGCAAATCTAGACAGCACACTAAAAAGCAGAGACATCACCCTGTCAACAAAAGTGCGTATAGTCAAGGCTATGGTCTTCCCAGTTGAAATGTATGGCAGTGAAAGCTGGACCATAAAAAAGGCTGAGCGCCAAAGAATTGAGGCTTTTGAACTATGGTGGTGGAGAAGACTCCCTTGGACTGCAAGGCGATCAAACCGGTCAGTCCTAGAGGAGATCAACCCTGACTGCTCTTTAGACGGCCAGATCCTGAAGCTAAAACTCAAATACTTTGGCCACCTAATGAGAAGGAAGGACTCACTGGAGAAGAGCCTAATGCTGGGAAAGATTGAGGGCAAGAGAAGAAAGGGACGACAGAGAATGAGGTGGCTGGATGGAGTCACTGAAGCAGTAGGCGTGAGCTTAAATGGACTCCAGAAGATGGTAGAGGACAGTAAGGCCTGGAGGAACGTTGTCCATAGGGTCACGATGAGTTGGACACGACTTTGCAGCTAACAACAACAACAACAACCAGGATGGTGGACTAGATGATATTCAGACTATCTTCAAATCTTTTCAATTTATGATTTGGAGCAACCAGGGTCTTGAAAGATATTATTGTTTAACTGAAGGAATCTAGAGTGTGTCAACCTTGCAGGATCAAAACAGCCAGGCAACTGTTATGGGAGAATGGCAGTCCCTTAGGAAACCGGGTCTTATGCCATGTAATCAAGGTGAGTCAGGAGTTGCAATAGGCAGAGATATAAAATCAATAAATTAAAAATTATATATGAAAAACAAGGACCTGGTCCATCAAACCAGACAAAAACAAAAACTTTTTTTTCTGTTGCAGTACCAATCCAAGTTAAGTAACAGCTTCAATAAACATGAATACAAGATAGGCAACTGAGTAATCCATGTTTTGCTGTTTATTTTCCTGCAGTAAGGCCTTGCCCAAAAAGACAACTTGAAATAAGCAATTTCAAAAGCATAGATTCAAAAGTGGTTAAGAGCAGAATGGAGAAAATGGGAAAAATGAGGGTGACAGGAGAAATATTTGAGCATCTAGCATATAACTCAGAACCCACAGTTGCTTCTACAGCTATGTAGAATGAAAACTTACAGAAGAAAAATAGGTTGGGAACTCCAGAAAAACATCACACCTCTCCATGGTTATTAGTCTTCCTACCTGCCTTTAGCTAAAAACACACACATAAATAAAGCTGTCTGAACTTTCACCTATCAACATATACTCCCACATACTTCCAATGTTAAAACTCAGAAAGTGAAAACAAAACAAAACACAACAACCCAACATTTGTTCTAGTGCTACTTAAAAGCTAAGGAAGGAAGACAAAATAGTGGAGAAAACTATGGATAACCTGAATGGCTATTCTGCCCAGAAACAATCACTTAGTTCCCAATCATCTCTGTCAGATCAAGATCAACAGAAACAGAATGTCTGAATAGTCCTGCTGGAAAATGGGAACCACTGAAGGAAAGAAGGTATAGAAATTGATCTGTCATAATCGTAGCCAACTGGGACCCATCAGCTACAATTAAAAGTGGTAGAAAGAAAGGGACAGGAGACCAGAACTGAAATCCTAATAGTCTGGCTTCTGGAAGAAGCCAGAGAAAATGGAGATTTAGGGGCCACATGAGTTCAAATGACTGTGGGAAGCTTTCATTATAAAAATAAAAGATTATAAAAACAGAAAGGGAAATAAAGGGGAAAACTCCTGAATGTCCAGAACAATGAACACAGTATACCAAAGAAAAATCGACAGGGGGTCAGTGACCTTTCTCTAGCTCCAGAGCTGGGAATAAAGCCAATTTTTCAACAATTTGTGGGAATACCATTTGAGTGAGAGCTGTATGAATCTGCAGGGAGATGCTGTTTTGGAGGGAAGACTCACTTCCCAGAAAATGTCCCCTCTGTCTTATCTTAATGATAAGCACCCACTATGAAGCGGTTCCACACATAAAATGGCCCTATGCCATGAAGGAACTTGTAGTTCATAACTAGTACCTTTAATTACATGCAGAAGCCAAATGGCAATCAGCATAATTCATGAAGCACTGATAATACATTTATTTTATTTTATTTTATTTTATTAATATTTCTATACTGCCCTTCTCCCGAAGGACTCAGGGCGGTTCACAGGGCAAGAATAAAATACAAAGTTACAAATATTAAAAGGAGATTAATACATCTGCCATGGAATGTCCATCACTGCCTCTACCTTGCATTCTAGACCAATGTAGCCTCTGAATAGTTTTTTTTAAATCCCATTTATATCCCACCCTTCTCCGAAGAAGGCAGCCCCATCGAGAATGCCTTGCAAAGTAATCCAGTCATGGGGTGACTAAAGTATAAATGATTATTCAAAGGGCTTCATGATTTAGGAATAGGTGCAATTGACACATCATATGGTTCTATTGAAAGACTGCCCTGGCCACAACTGCCACCAATTCTTCAAGCAAGAGGTATGAGTCCAGGATGATCTCTTGGAGAGATCTGGCTCAAAAACAGTAACTGTGAGAGGGACCTTGGAGTCCTAGAGGATGATCACTTGAAAATGAGCCAGGAGTGTGCAGCAGCAGCCAAAAAAGCTAATATAATCCTGGGTTGTATAAACAGAGGCATAGAATCAAGATCACACAAAGTATTAGTACTGCTTTATAAAACCCTAATAAGACCATACCTGGAATACTGCAACCAATTTGGTCACCATACTACAAAAAGGATATTGAGACTTTGAAAAAAGTTCAGAGAAGAGCAACTAAGATGATCAAAGGCCTAGAGACTAAAACATATGAAGAACAGCTGCAAGAGTTGGGTTTGGCTAGTCAAAAGAAAAGAAGAAATAGGATTGACATGATAGCAGTATTCCAGTATTTGAGGGGCTGCTACAAAGAACAGGGGGTCAAATTATTCTCCAAAGCACCAGAGGGCAGGACAATGGTTGGAAACTAATCAAAGAGAGAGGTAACCTGGAATTAAGAAGAAACTTCCTGACAGTGATGTTTATTAAACAGTGGAATAGCTTGCCTTCAGAAATCGTGGGCACTATCACTGAAGGTTTTTAAGAAGAGGCTAGACAGTCACTTATCTGAAATGGCATAGGTTCTCCTGCTTGAGCAGGGGGCTGGATTAGAAGACCTCCAAGGTCCCTTCCAACTTTATTCTATTCTAATTTCACCCAAGTTGAAAACCAGTGTAACTCTAGCCAAGAGATTGATGGTGGGGGGAAGAATCCTTAGATCCAGGAGGCTCAAATGACCACAAGCACTCAGTCTTGACAGGATTAAGCCTGAGCATGTTCTTTCCCATTCAGACCCAAAATGTCTCCAGACATTGAGGTAAGTTATTGATAGTACCCAGGTCAAGATATATAATTTCATGTAAATAATAACTTTAATAATAATAATAATAATAATAATAATAATAATAATAATAATAATAATAATAATAATAATAATTATTATTATTATTATTATTATTATTATTATTTCATCTAAATAATAAGTAATAAAATGTAGGAGATGAGCAGCCTGAGCGCAAAGTCTGGGTCAAATGCGTCATCAGTTTGGAGTCGCTGCACTCTCACAAGAGACCCAAGTCTAGCCCCTGTGAATTCCAACAGACTTTTATCTAATGCCAATTTGGCTTGACCATTAGTAGATCAGATTCTTGGAGTAAAGTTTTAGGGCTTTGAACTCAACTCAGTTCCTGGTTACTTCTGCTGGACAATTCTGGAGCTACTGCTTGGTTGCTTTCTCAAAAACCTTCCCCAAAGGAAAGGTTGGAGACTGAATGGAAACAGTCCAGAATTGTTGAATTCAACAATAGCTTTTTGAGTAGGGAGTTCACTATTCTTTCCTTTAAGGCAGAATAAGATAGCTTCTCTTTCAACGAGGCTGAACCTGGACCCAACTACAAGTCATCTTCTGGGCAAATTTAACAAACCAGGAGGGACCTGATTTTAATGAATAGTAATTGAAAGCATTGATTGTCTGCATCACCAGGAGTGCAGATCCAAATTAGATCCACATAATCTCACAAGACTGGATCCAACTCTGAGTGGATCTGAGCAATATATATTTGCCAGATAGTTTGAATGTTCTTCACAGTGGTGTGAAATTCATAATAGGAGTAAAACTGATAATTATGTATCTTTAATAGACTCAGTATTTTTCTTTGTTTTTTACAGTTCAATTTACTCAGATAAATAAGCAATGTTTTCTGGGTTTTTTTTAAAATGTCTTTTCAATAAAGGTGAAGAAATTGAGTCTTGGACTTTCAAGACTATTAGCAGTCCAGATTATCAAACTGAGTTGTCCTAATCTGAAAATATGATTCCACAACTCCAATAAATTCTATATTGATAATGCCGTTGATTTAACAGATCAGTTCCAAATCTATTAGTTAGATGAGAAGATTTCCTGCAAACCGATGTTCATTCAGAGTTTCTCTGCCTCAATTCTTCATACAACTGGCTCCTGAATTGTTTCAAAGAACTAATTCAGCAGTCATGAAGTATAATTAAAATTGGATCAAAATAAGATTAATGATGGGAGGAAATATATCATTCAGACGCTTGTTTGTTTTAACCTACTTTTAATATTATTTTTAGGAGTCTACCTTCTGCTGCTATTTAATTTTCAACTTAAGAGTCTGACTTCCTTAACCACAAGACTAATATTTCTTTGCTGAATGTATTAATGTATCGACATTAGCCTGATTTACCATACCTGATTTACTGTATTCATGGAAGTAGGCATGGGTGAATTTCATTTTATAGCTTCCTTCCCAAATCATTTATTTATTTTGCACTGTTACAGTGAGTGATTCTAAAGAGAGTATATTCAAGAACTATCTTTTTTACAATAATTTACCTGATTGTCAAAAACAACTTTAAACTAAACTGTCAGTAAGAATGCCACTAAAATGTATTGCCCACAGATAAGAAGAAACTGTTACAAAATGGAATGTTGTTACTTTCATTTAATTTTCATCAATAGCATCTTTAAAATACTGGCCTTACTTTGGGAATGGTTGAAGCTTACAGATCTTTTAGCTTACAGCTGTACATTGAGAGTGGTTTTGTAGAATAGATAGGAATTAGCGCGTTCCAATTTTTCCAGATGCTCATGGATGGTAGATAAGAGTAATGTTGTTCACTAATTCTGAAATATTAGGTTAAGGAATTCCCCTCCCCTCCAACCCCCCCCCAAAAAAAACAACAACAAAAAACTAAGGATACCATTAAAAGCTTTCGAGCTTTCGGGCCTGGACTGAGAATATTAACTGGGGTTTTAATTGTATCTTAATTGTTATTGGGGTTTTTAGTTTCAAGGTTAGTTTAATTATTTTAATTGTTTTTAATCTATGTAATTTGTTGTACTGTTTTAAAAAACCTTGTGAACCGCCCTGAGTCCTACGGGAGAAGGGCGGTATATAAGTTTAATAAATAAAATAAATAAACGAAAAGTAGGAAAGCACCTGTTGGCCTTGTATGCATTTACTAATACTGTGCTTCTGTTTGCCATCACGTGCTTACATAAGCAAATAACAGAAAGGAAACCTGCTTAATTTAATTTACAATAAATGATACGTTGAATCTGCAGATTGATTGCTCAAGTCTCGTTATTACAGAATTTGGTATTACATGACCGTGACTGTTTAATACTATATTGTTAGAGCAGCAATTAATAGCTGAATTAAATTCTTCCCTCATTGGACAGCATTCAATCTTATAACCTTTAATTAATATGCATTTGGGAATATTTAAACAACCTCTGACTGGTTGGGTATGTATAACTGCAAAAAGAATAAAAGCTAAAGACAAAGGATTATCTAGGAAATATAATTCATTAAACACAATAACTTAACAAAATTTCCCTAATTCTCTCAAATGATCGATTTTCTTATCAAAGCTCTTAGGAACTTTTTAACTGATTAGTCTTTAAAATGGTTTTACTTTATTTTGAGGCATCTGGGAAGGCCTCTTTGGTGGACACATTTATTTCAGTGCTAGCTCCTAATTTAAAATGTCTCAGTTTCAAGAATGCTGGAGGCTGTAGCTAGAATCTCTTTCCACGGAATGGGACAACTCACTGTGGCCAACTTACCACAGCCATCTTGCCAGGGCCAAGCATGCATGGCCATCTCATTGCGGCCAACTCACCACGGGATAACCTGCCATGGCCAACTCGCTACGGCCAACTGACTGTGAGACAATTTGCTGTGGAACAACTCTCTGTAGGACAATTCCACACAGGATAACCCAACACAATAAATATCTGCCACTGTTTCTTCAACATTATTTCCATTGATAAAAATAGAAATAATGGAGAAGATACAGTGGCAGATAACATTTATCATGTTGAGTTATGCCATGTGGATTGTCCCATAGTGAGTTGCCCCATGGAGATTTGGCTGCAGCAAGATGGCCCTGGTGAGATGGCCATGGTGAGTTTTCCTAGACCCCTCTTTCCAACAGGTTTGCCATGTTGAACACATAAGCCAATAACACCCACATTTAGAGGGAGGAGAAAATGGATACTTGCAAACTAAGTAAGCAATTGATTTAATTCAATACCATTAGCCTTCGTTTAGCAAAGCAGCACATTTTATTTGGAGTAATGCAGAATAACAATCTATCTCAGCCAATTTGACTCTTTGGCCAAACATCAAACCAAACCAAATCATAACCACCAACAACTGCCTGTTAAGTCAAAAAAGAATACTGTTTCCCTGGGCTGGGTGGTCATCAGCAGACAGCACATATAACTGCATAGCCTGGAGTTAGTTTCAAAAGTTCAACCGGGCTGTTTTCTTCTATCAAGATAAGTATAATTATTCTTGTACTTCCATCTTCTTGACATTGAATTATTGAGAATGATGACTTCAGTTAATGGCAACAAAATACTTTTCAGCAGTAATTGTTCCTATCTGAAATGATCACAGACTAATTTTGAACTGGAGATTTGCAGTGTAATAAATTTTGAGTATTTGTAGTGAATTATAATATTAATCTCAGTGTGTTTATACTTACATAGTTTTGACAAAACAAATAATAAAACATTTACAAATGTTATCAGTCAGAGAAAAACATAAGCATTGATAAACATTCTTTTTGTTATAATGGTGTTCCTGCAGATAACCTTTCCAGAACCAGCAGTGTCCCAAGGTGATTAGAATATGTTTATTTTATGTTTGCGGTTATAAGCAATTTGCTGAGCAACACAACTGAGCATATCTAGAGCTTGTGAACCCTATCTTTCATCTATACATTTCCTTTGTGTGGATTCCTCCAAAGGAAGTAAATATTTTTCCTAACAAAAAGGTAGAACTTGACTGAATTTTAAACAGATGCCAAGTCCATTGTGCACTCTACCATGAAATGACCAATTCTCCCTATAGGAAACTATCAGCATCTTCAAAAGCCTAAGGCTTTTTCAAAGACGGCCATGTAAAAATGGGATGAAAATTAGAATCAGCAAACAAAATGCATGGAATGATTCAACTGGAAATCTTTTGCTATGCAAAAGAAAATTGGAAGAAGAATGGCAGGGTGAGAAATCAACATGAGTTTTGCAAGAGCAGAGAACATAGAATCAAGGCAGGAGAACTTTTTGGTTGTCCAGTCTATTTTTGAAAAACTTCAGGGATAGAGCACCCACAACTCCAGAAGACAAGTTATTCTATTGATTAATTGTTCTCACAATGTCTCGTAGGTTGAATCTCACTTAAACAAGCTTTCACCCATTACTTCTTGTCTGGCCCTATGGTGCCGTAGAGCAGGCATGTCAAACTCGCGACTTCACGTGATGTCACACAACATATTGTGACTTTTTCCCCATTGCCGGCAATGGGGAGGGCTCAGTTTCATCGTGATGCATCCGGCCTGCGGGCCGGCAGTTTGACATGCCTGTCCTAGAGAATAAGTCAATCTCCTCTTCTCCATGACAGCCCTCCAAGTATTGGAAGACAATTATCATGTACCCCCCCAATCCTTCTGTTAAATAGGCTAGATACACAGTACCTAGCGCCCTCAACCGTTCATCATACGATTTAGTCTTATCATCTTTATTACTTTTCTCTGCATACTTTCTAGGGTCTCAGGATCATTTTTGTATCATGGTGACCAGAACCGGATGCAGTATTCCAAGTGTGGCCCCACTAGTGGTATAAAGTGCAGTGAGAATATTTTCCTGTTCTTTCATATAGTATCTCATAGAAATAAAATAATTAGAATCAAAGTGTTAATTGATGGAAAGTGTGAGCTATCTTCTGATATAAGCCATCTTCAGAAAATGTTTCATATGTTCTTGTAACAGATAAGGAGAGAGCAGGACAAAGTTGACTATCTGAGTATCTGTAAGAAGACACCTTATAATTCTTTCCAACTGTAGGGGAACAATAGAAGAAATTATGCAAAAGGCGGCAGGACTCTGTTCTTTCTGTCTGCCAGAAGAACAAGTCCCACCCCCAAACTGGAACAAGGCAAAAGAAAGTTTGAAAATGAGTCATATCTGATTGGAGACTATGGAGAAGCACATTCCTCTATTACAGTTGTGGCAAACCTATGGCACCAGTGTCAGAGGTGGCACTCGGAGCCCCCTCTGTGGGCACGCATGCCGTTGCCCCAGCCCGCCTCCCCCCGCAGCCTCCTCGTCACCAACAGCTCCCCTGGAGGAGAGTCACCCCAGGTGCGGCCCACATGGAACAATGCAGCCAAGCACATGGCAGCTGGGCAGCAGGGACAAGACTCCACCCTCATGCCCCTTTGCGCGCAGATGATACTGTAGCGCACGGGCAGAGGGCATGGCCATCATGGTGCTGCAGGGCTGCCTGGGCGATCTGCTGTGGCAGGCCATGGAGGTAGTGGGGTAGGTGGGTGGTGGGCCAGGTTTTGGGCACTCAGTCTCTAAAAGGTTTGCCATCACTACTCTATTACATCCCTATGGGAAAGTGACTTAGTAATTTGTGATGATGTGAGCTGCTCCATTCTAAGGACATGAGATCCAAGTGCAACACATGTACCCTGCCCAGTAAATGTGCTTCTCTCTCTCTCTCTCTCTCTCTCTCTCTCTCTCTCTCTCTCTCTCTCTCTCTCTCTCTCTCTCTCTCTCTCTCTCTCTCTCTCTCTCTCTCTCTCTCTCTCTCTCATATACATACACACAGACACACACATGCAAGGGGGGGGAAGAGGGAGGGAGGAGAGAGTTCAGTGGAGAAACACTGAATTCTAGAAGCTGCCTTGCTCTCTTTCTGACACCCTTCTGTTGTCTCCTTTCCATACATGCCATGTTTCAAATTAGGCTCTTTTTATTTAACAAGACCTGGATAAGGAGAGAAAAAATGATGACATCTCTGAAATATGAAAGTAGACATGGTAATTCAGCTTAACATTATGGCTGGTATTATAATTCTTCAGATGTAAGATGACTGAGCAACCTATTTTGTAAAAAATAGGCTGTGTTCAGCTCTCAGTAATGTTAATATTTCTGTCACATTAAAGTGCAGAAATTAAACTGTATTCAAATTTAACAGGAATAGGTTTGCCTCTAGCAGACAACATTTTCTCACTTCCCTGTCACTAGGAATAATTTGTAAACTATCCCGGCTTTCTTTTGTTAAGATACAAAAGCTAAAATGCAGGTAGATCTAGATATTGTGAAGGAAAGTAATCAAATTTCAAATCAAAAAGCTAAAAAAGTGCTTTTTGGCCTGTGTTGATTTTTTTTAATCTCAGTTTTAACATGGTGTTTTATTTTATAATTTAATTCTTATTGTTTTGAAAGTGAAAATAAAAAACAAAAGTATAGTTTAAAAGACTATTGTAAGCCTAACATTTAAAAATGTAGCTCTATGTCAGATACAGCTACAGTATGCATTATTTGGAGGGCTCCATGCAAACTGAGAGACCCAATCTGGCAAGATTTCAGGTTTCAAATGCCATAATCTTATGAGTCAGCTCATCAGTGTGATTGCTGAATACATAAAACACATGGATGCACACGCACATATACACATCTTTATTTTTTAATTTATGGGATTTATAGGCTCCCCATTGTAATTATTTTGCCTACACAAATGCGTAATGGTACTCAGAACTTAAAAGACTGATGATTCTTGCTTTAACTTCCCAAGAGAAGAGAAGACTGATAACAAACTTGAACCAACTTGTATTGCAGACAAAACATTTAAAAGCTATCTTCACTGGCACCAGCAGGGGTTCAACAATACGGCTAACTTTTGTCAACTCAAGAGACTTGAGCTTTGTTTTCCTAAAGAGATTGAGCTTGTTATAAATTCATGAGAAAACTCCATGTATGCACAGGTTGTCCTAGTGGCTGGGGAACTTACTTTTGTTCACTTCAATCTGTCAGAGGTTGGCTGTCTAGAGCTGAGACTATTTCAGCAGAAGGAAGTGAATTTTCTTTTTACACACAAAAAAACCACCCTGTCATCCAAAATACTACGGTTTTATCATTTCAGCGAATGATATCATTAAATTTGAGTTATAGCTCATAAGAATCTCAGAGAATGAAAAACCGAAATACTGGCTCCGTGCCACAGCATTAAAGCTCTTTGAGTTTATTTCTGTCTGCATAAGTCAGTGTTCATTCACATACAGCGGTGTTCCCAGGTGCAATGAAAATGCAAATGGAAAGCGTCTGAGGCTCTATGGTTAAGCAATTCTCACTCTTTTTGATCGAGAAACATGCAAAAGACATTCTCTTCAAAATTTTGCCAGAATGATGCACATATAAGTCTTCTGGGAGCCTGAATAGACTAAAATTGTGGAGCGTGGAAATACCTGCATGCTTCAAGTTAATCTCTTCCAATGGGTGATTGTTTTAAATATGGGACACAGGAGAAAGGAGAAACTTGTAAAATTGTACAAGAGAGTACATGCATATAGCACATATATAACTGTCTGCTCTATAAGGTCAACTAGGTCAGGAAACAGATACCACAAAAGATACTAGAGCTTTACTTTGTTGATACAAGTTATAATAATAGAATCTTGAATACCTGGCAAGATTTTTCTTTCCCTCTCCATAGTGGAACAATCTTGAGTTTCTTTCTCATCCTAAGTTTGAGTTTTCCTAATACTAGTCACATAGTTTTCTTCAAGGCCATTTCCATACTTCTCTACAATACCCATCATACTATCTCCCTTTCAAGATAAACTACAATAGATAAAACAAAGTAAAACCATGGGAAAGAGCAAGCTTTAACAAGAGCAAGAATTAGCAAGATAATACAGCAAAATCTGGTTTATATCTCTCTATATATTTCTACCGCTACAAATCATCCTTGGCTTCACTACTTCATTCATTGTCTTTCTTCTTTAAATGTAATACATTTCTTTTTCTGAAGATAAATAGAGTACAGAATAACAGAGTTAGAAGGGATCTTGGAGGTCTTCTAGTCCAACTCCTTACTCAACCAGGAGATCCTATAGCACAGACATGTCAAACACAAGGCCTGGGGGCCGGATGCGGCCCGCAAAGTGGTTTCATGTGGCCCACGAAGCCATCCTGGAAACAGTGAGGGAACGGCCCCCACTGCCTTGGCCCTGGCCCAGAGACCCTCCTTCTGCCAGAGACCCTCAGATCTGTCCCACTCCTGCCCAGGCCCCCATAGGCACCCTTGATGCGAACGATGTAGAGCTGGCCACGCCCACCCAGTAGGCCATACGCACTCTAGCCACTCCCACCCAGTAGGCCATATGCACTCTAGCCATGCCCACCCAGTAGGCCACGCCCACTGTGGCCATACCCACCCGGCCCCCTGAGGGCAACCGCAATGCTGATGCGGCCCTCAATGAAATTGAGCTTGACACCCCTGCTATAGCATTCTGGCAAATGTCTGTTCAGTCTCATCTTGAAAACCTCTATTGACGGAGGTTCTATAACTTTTGGAGGCAACCCGTTCTACTTATCAATGACAGGAAATTTCTCCTTAATTCTAGGTTGGATTTCTCTTTGATAAGCTTCCATCTCATCTACTCTACATATCATCTACATATCATCGCCTCTACCACGTCACAACGTTCTTGGTTTTGCCTTTCTCTCAATAGTTCATTCTTCCATCATACTTTTGCTTTGCAATTTTCATCCTCATTCATTCTCTGTGTTACCAAACCACTTCCCTGTTTATCTTTTCTTCTGATCACTTGCTTCAGTAACATTCTTCCCACTGCATTCAGCAATTTCTCCTGACATTTTCAATTCTCATTTCCATAAAATAGATGGAGGTGTTCTCTTTTAAAGAGCTATTTTTATTTCTTGCCTCGCATGTGCACTATTTCAATCAGCATGTGCACATCTTAAAATTTCTCCACTCATTTCTCTATCATTAATAAAAATTCTATTGAGATATCTGGGTTCATCTACTTTGCTCTCATTTTTTGCTATTTGTGCATAATTTACAATCATACCATTTTTACTGTCATATACAAATATCTCTGTTTTTGATAAGTTTATATTCATCCATACTTTTCATTCTGCTATACATTCTAATATTCACTGCCTATAATTCAGCCTGTTACCCAACAGCACGGCATTATGCCCCTGACCTTCGTTCATTCCGCCGGGGCCTTTGAGCTTTCCGGCCAGGACTGAGAATTTTAATTTTAATTTAATTTTAATTGGGTTTTAATTGGAGTTTAACAGGGGTTTTATACTTTATTCAAGGACTAAATTTAATTATTTTAATTGTTCTTAACTTTTGTAATTTGTATTGTTATTTTAAATACCTTGTGAACCGCCCTGAGTCCTACGGGAGAAGGGCGGTATATAAGTCCAATAAACATAAACATAAACATAAACATTATCAGCATTCAGAAGATCTATTTTCTAGTCCCCAATTTCTAGTGTTAGCATGAGCATTTGTTTGTGTAAATACACCAAACAATTTAAGGAATATGTCACACCCTTTTCTTATGTCCTCTCTGGTGTTGAATTCCATATATCCCAATAGATGCTTTCCTTCCATCGTATGTGACTGTTATCACACTCAGAAACCGACTTTCAGCTCATTTTCCTAATTCAAGACAAGTTGCTTTACCATCTTTGTCTTTGAAAAGAATTGAGATGGGAATTTCAGTCGCTAGGTATGTGGTCGTAAAGCACAAAGTCACATGACTGCATTGCTTAGTAATGGCAGTCCTGGCAGACCCCATTGCCATAGTTCAGAGTTCTCCAACCTTTCTAGCTTTGTGGTCTGGTGGGAGGAGAAGAGGGGACAGTTCAGTGTGAATGGCAGGCAAGTGTGCATATGCACCTCTATTTGTGTGAGCAGCAGACATGCATGTCCACTGCTTATGGAAATGGAGTGCGCATGTGCTCACCTGCTGCTCATGCAAATGTGCACACTTGCCACTTCTGCAGCCCAATTCTGAAGGGCTTAAGGCCCGGTAATAGGCTACAACCCGGGGGTTGGGGATCCCTGCTATAGTTAATTGAATCCCACTGGTTTATAGACGTACTCTGATCAAGCCATTCCCAGCTTGGTCCGTCCCCAGTCCTTGGGGGTGGGGGGGTGTAAGGTGAAGGACTGCTTCCTCTTAAACTCCCTCCACTTGCTTATCTCCCTACCCCCCACAATCCTAGCCCTTTTGGATCGCCTACCCACTCCCTCCAGCTCCTTCACCATCTAGTCCTGTTTGCTGCTTCCATGCTACCTTCTTTCATGTCATGTTTTCTCTCACACACACCCCTCACAGAGTCTCCACTCATTCACCAGCCGAGCCTCTGCTCAGCATCATTCCACTTTCAAAAACATTTCATTTCTATCACAATTGATCTATTCTTTGCCTCATTTAATCTTAAACATTCTTTCTCCTCAGGCCACATCTTTTGCAATATGTGTATATATATATATATATATATATATATATATATATATATATATATATATATATATAAATATAATTGCTTGCAGCTGTCTTTTGCAACTACGAGAAAAGCAATTTTTTTTTAAAAAAAAATAGCCCTAAACACTTCTTTGTGGAGTACACTGCCAACTGTAGATAGGAATCCCCTCACTCTGCCAACTCAGCAGTTTAGTCTGGTTTATGGGAGAAACAGTTTATTCTTGCCATATACTCACTTATTACCTTTTGGAAGCCTCTCTTCCTCAGGAGCAATGTCTTATTAGCAGCAAGAAAAATAGTTTATATCATGGTAGGGGATCTGTAGCTCATCATGTAAGAATGGACTACAATTCCCGATAGCCTCAATCAGCATGGTCAGTGAGTAAGGCACAGTATTGGGAGTTTTAGATAATTTTTTTTGAAGTTTTCAGCCCTGGCATAAAGACATAGAAAGAACTATTCCAAAATTATAAATAATAGGTTGCGTCAGAAAAATGGTGACTTGTCTAAAATGATACTGTCAGGCCTAGGCCCAAAGATGACCCTGTGATATCCAACTGAGTCTAATTTTATTTGCTTACACCTTATAAACACAATCTTGCCAGACTAAAGCCATACCCTTTTAGCCTAGTAGATATATCCTGGAGATTCTAGGATGTGGTTATCCTGAACCTTTTCCTTCTTTCCCCCATCCAGTTCAAGACTGCACCATCTTGGCCCCCTCTCTGGAATACGCTGGCTCTTCTTGGCAAGCCTCCCCCCCCAATTCTTCTCCAGATGCGCACCTATAATGAAATCTGTCACACCTATAATGAAATCACTGACAATTTCTCATTGTTTGCCATTGTCTTAAAGCTGTTATAGCCCGACAATTATAAATTAATTTGGAAACAGAATTGACAGTATGGGTATTTTAAACTAAAAATGAAATCAAACTAATAAAATGACCTACTTTAAGAGATCTCTCTTATACACATGCTTACAGTATGTATCTGCTTTGAGATCTCCAATTATTTCAATTTCAGCAGATCTGGATATTATTTTGGGGTGTGCTAACTTGCTACACACTCTTTATCAGCTTTAACAGATACATTTGATATACTTTTTAAGGGATTGAAAACAATGTGATTTTTGTGTGTGTTACAGCTAGCTAATGTTCTGGTTAGGTGTTGGTAAGCACTGCTGTGTAATAACATAAACAATGCCAAATAATAGTGTGGGAGGACAGACACCCCCCACCCAGAGAAAGAAATATTTTGGGGAATATTAAAAAGGCAGAATATTATATTTTATAAAGGCAGAGAAGCTGGCCCAGTTTTTTAATAGTCCCAGTAGAAACTCAGGAATTTGATAATCTCATTCAGCCCCATTCATGAGCAAATACCATCAGGCAGAAGCCCATTCGAGACAAAATATTTTGAAATCTCCTGTAGCAAAACTGACAGCTAACAAATAGAGGCGTGATAGAATTAGAACCAGCAACCCCTCATCCAAAAAATCCAACACAGGAAGTAAGCCATCAGCCAAAGCCCCAGAGAAGCAGGATATGACCTTTGGGACGCAATAGGATTAACCCAACAATACCAAAAAGGAAACATTCAAAAGCTCAGGTCAAAGTTCATGCCACAGGAACAGGAACTCAAAAAACAAAAGGCCATGAAGGTATAAAAACTACTTCAAGCTACATGTGGTCAGCTTTCCCAGAGCCACACTTCTGTCTGGCTTTGCTCTTCAATAAACTACAACCTTCTTTCTAAAGCAGTCTCCATTTTGTTTATTCCCAGTTTGGACTGGACCCTGATGAAGATTTTTCATTCAACAGTAGTTATGCACACAAGTCACACTGAGCTTAAAGTTTTTTTTAAAAAAAGAGACAGATAAGAAACTTAATGAGATCGGTACTCTCAACAGGCTATAGCTGATTGCCAAAGCATCTTGAAATGTCTACAAATTGGTAAGTGGTAAGACTTGACAGAGCAAAAGAAGATAATGCATTTTCTACAGATAGTAAGGCTCTCTTTTAAAATTATGCATCTTTGGACTGTTAGCATGATCCTGTTGCTCTGTTGGTAAATGAATATTAGCCATTGGAAAAAACTAGAGAACTTTCTATTTAAAACCACTTCTTCAGAAAGATTTGCCCAGAGGTACTTAAAAACATCAGAATACTGGTTGTCCTTGACTGATAATCTGTCGCTTGCCAATTGTTCAATAGACACCCCCCAAAAAAAGCTATTTATGACTCAGTTCTGAAGTTGTGACTGCATAAATACACATGCACACACAGAGAATCACATGACCACAATTCAGGTGCTTGGTAACCAGCTCACCTTTACTGTCAATTGCAGTGTTCTGCAATCTCATGATCACAATTTATGACATTTTTTAAAAAAATTCTGGAGTTTTCAGCTTCTTGCTGGCAAAAAAACACCCATAGGACCACACTGATTCATTTAATGACTATAGTGTTTGCTTAACAACCATGGTATATGCTTAAAGACCACTGCAAAAAATATCATTAAATCAGATCTGGTCATGTGGATGCCTTGCCCATCATGACTTGTGAAGGAAATTCCAGTTCTATTATGGTTGTAAGTCAAGTCCTACCTGTACATATTTTAAAAGACTAAATTTAACACCTAACCTTTGATACATGCTTTCTAGAAACATAACTCATCTATGATGGAATATTAAGGCTAAGACGAAAGAAAATGATTTGTGCAAGCACATTTGGAAACAAAGAAACAAAATATAAAATGCTATCCCACAAAATCTTTGGATGGGATATTCTAAAACAAGGTCAAGGTATATGTTCATAAAGACTGTTAGAAATCATGTGGTTTTAGACTTCAGGATACTTAAATTCTAGACTAGTTTTAAATACAATATTATTGGCTATTTTGTGTTGTAAATGATTTGTGCAAGCACATTTGGAAACAAAGAAACAAAAAATAAAATGCTATCCCACAAAATCTTTGGATGGGATATTCTAAAACAAGGTCAAGGTATATGTTCACAAAGACTGTTAGAAATCATGTGGTTTTAGACTTCAGGATACTTAAATTCCAGACTGGTTTTAAATACAATATTATTGGCTATTTTGTGTTGTAAAGTAAGGGACACTGTCCATCGGTGTGTGCATGTGTGTTTGTGTGTGTAAAAGAGAAAGAGTTAGAGAGAGGGGGAGTACTGACTGAGGCCACAAAGTAATCCATCAAGGTTTTGTTAACTCAAAGGATGGGAAGAAAATGCCTGGAATTAAATCTAGAACATGGTATTTATATCTCTAATCTCATTTAATAGCTAATCTAATAAACTCTAATAGCCCAGGTAAGGCTATTCCTGAAGAATAAGTAAGAGAGTTGAAATTTATTGCCAAAACTGAGCGAAGCTATGATTTTTGATAATGATGATACTGCAACTTCCTCCAGGAGCAAAGAGCTGCACATATGATGCTTTCTCCCTTTATTTTTTTTTATAGTGATGGAAAACTAGCTGTATTTAGCCACAAAGAAAGATCATTCTTAGACATTTTTTGGTCCAAGAAGTTAAATGAAAACTGAAATGCATAAACATATTAAAGGTAAGTAAACATATTGATCATAAATCTGTCAAGCCAGAAGCCATAAGGAAAGGAGCTATCAAGACTTCATTTAGTTGCTGGCTGGCAAAATAAATGAAATACGGGCTTTTCATGACCCAGAAAAACACCAGTTTGATCCAGTAAGGCTTTTCTTATCCTTTTTATTTTTATGAAAAAGGAATATGTATGTCACTCTTATTAGCTTTTCAGAAATACTTTATTGGCCAAACAAAAACACTGGATTCTTCCTACAGTGTTATGATTTTTCATACTTGGCAGGGGAATCCCAGTTAGAATTTCATTAAGCAACTGCTCCCTTATTGTGATGGGCTTTTTGTGGTGACCCAATGTCCGCAATGTGGTCATATTAATTCAGTTTTCAATACAACCCAGATATTGCATATCACTTTCTCTTTTTTTGAAGTTAAAAACATATTTTAAAAGAGCATTTTCCATTGTGTTTTAGAGATTGAAGAATTTTTCGAAACCAAATGTCCTGTTGAAACAGAGGAAGATGAGAGAAAAGAAAGCGGGAAGGAGAAACTTTCCGAAGTGAACAGAATCGGGCAATTGTTAGAAATGCATTTCTGAATTTGGCTGTATCTTTTCCATACTGAACTTCTAGACAAACATTGAATGAAGAAAGCCCATATCAAAATAAAATAGTTCTATTGTTGTTGTTGTTAGTTGCGAAGTCGTGTCCGACCCATCGCGACCCTATGGACAATGTTCCTCCAGGCTTTCCTGTCCTCTACCATCTTCTGGAGTCCATTTAAGCTCACACCTACTGCTTCAGTAACTCCATCCAGCCACCTCATTCTCTGTCGTCCCCTTCTTCTATTGCCCTCAATCTTTCCAAGCATTAGGCTCTTCTCCAGTGAGTCCTTCCTCCTCATTAGGTGGCCAAAGTATTTGAGTTTTAACTTCAGGATCTGGCCTTCTAAAGAGCAGTCAGGGTTGATCTCCTCTAGGACTGACTGGTTTGATCGCCTTGCAGTCCAAGGGACTCGCAGGATAGAAATATGCAATTTAGCAAGATCATTTGCAATTTACGAATTATCACAAAAATGAATTTTGATTGCTACAGCAATACTTCTGCATAAGGTTTGAAGCAACAAAAGAAACCCAAACCTATTAAATGAGAGGAAGAATTGTATATGCCTTTTTAAAGGTCCATGGACTTCCCTGCTAAGAATGTGAAATTTATATCTGAAAACAGATTGCCAATAAGAATATAAAAAAAAATCAGTAGACTACCTTTTAGTATAGTGGTTTTCCTATACCTCTGAAGCTCTCTGAATTTAGGATATATTGATGCTTTCCTGATCATGGAGACATTTGCAGTCTAAAACTGTTTTCTGTTTGATAGTCTATACTTATGGGACCTTGTAGGTTATCAAGTCCATCCCCCTGTTCAAGGCAGGAGACCTTATATCATCCCGGTCAAATGATTGACCAGGAATGATATAAACACAATTCTGGGAGGCAAGCTATTCTATTGATTAGACAGTTCTCACTGTCAGAAAATTTCTCCTTACTTCTAAGTTGGATCTCTCTGTTGTATACCTGTATATCTCTGGTTACATGTATGTATTTGCCACCCCTACAGTTTTCCACTGAAGTTGCCAGCAGTGTGGCTCATATGTGGAGGCTGAAGGTGCCCCAATGGCTGGGAAGGCCATGTAAGTTGCAGAGCCTGAATGGAGGTCATCTTTCCAAACTTCAAAATAAACCAGAGGAAAAGAAAGAAGATCCAACAAAATGGATTATAGAAATACCAGGAGAACTACTAGAGTTTGCTCCTCCAAATCTATCTTCCCTAGTTCTAATAACATTCACCAAAATACAGGAAAAATTTCCTGGCAAACTGAACACATTGACTCAGAAAGCTGTTTGGCAAAAGAAGAAGGCTAAAGTTAGATTTAAGAGATCAGATGATTTGACTTATCACATGGAGTATTACATGACTAAACACTTGTTTGAATATGGCTAAAAGAATACATAATTTTTGGATATAAATGGGTTTTATAGTAAGAGGGATGTGTTTTATAAGTAATATACTTTGGGGTTTTTTATGTTAAGACAAATATAAAATACTGGGATGGCTTATGTGAGTGGAAGCTATGGACATTTAAAGGTAATTAATTCTGAGAAAATTATAACTGATAAGAATGGTTTGAATATTGAGGGGAAATTAAGCTTAAATAAGAATGTAAAAAATAAAACGACTCTTTGCAAATACAACTGAAATATAAGCTGATTAGAAAAGATGTTATACAATGGCAGGACTTTTTTTCTCATAGAACGCTCAGAACGGGGTTCTGGCACCTTTTTTTGGCTTTAGGAGTAGGCAATCTTGGCTCTTTTTTATGACCCGTGGACTTCAACTCCCAGAATTCCTGAGCCAGCCACGTTGAGGGGAAGAGAGGTTTCCAAGCTGAGCCATGCTGGCTCAGGAATTCTGGGAGTTGAAGTCCTCGAATCATAAAAGAGCCAAGGTTGCCTACCCTGCACTAGAGGAGGACATTAAAATTATTTACAAGGTTACTTCTTTAGGAACTAAACTTTCAAAAAAGGCAACAGGAAAGAACCTCACATTTTTCATCTGCTTCTGTCTTTTGGAAGGTAAAATTAGATAACAAAATAATCTATTTCCTATGTTAACATCTCTGCAATGAAATCAATAAAGGTAACAGGAAAGAAATGAGAAACATTTTTCTCAATGTAATATGTCTAATTTAGCTGATGCTAGAAAAAAAATAGTATCTTTTGTACACTCTTGAAAAATATTTTGAATCTATAACCATCTATTACAACTAAACCACTTTAAATTAAACAATTCTTAAGAATGAAATATTCTTAATTTGGACTTTACTTTTACTGTTTGGACTGTTGTGTGTTTTGAAAAATAGATTATTTAGAATCTAGTTATGTTGCACTTCAGTCTTTAAATAATTAACCTAGTATATACATAACAATATATGATGTTTTCCATGGTGAGCTTAACATCAATAACAACATTTATTAAAAAGGCTAAAATAATTTCTGGTGGTATTATCTGTACATTAAAATTTTGTGTAGTCACAATCTTTTACTTTTCACATTCTGGATAAGCAGTGGTCATGTATCCTAGCAAAAGATGTTACATATGTGCATAAGTGTAGTCAGTAGTATATGCCTTTTTAAAAATATCAAACATGCAAAGAAACAAAAATAAGTCCAAAATATCCGTATTACATCCAGAAATGCCAACTTTGCAACCAATATTTCTCATCCATAACTATGGCACCCTAAGGATACCTGCATACATGCAAATGCTTCTATGGGATCAGTAACGCAGCAGGGATTGCTTTTTCCTTCCAGTAACAGATTGCTGGGAAATACCAAACATGGCCTTAAGAATTCCAATGTTTGTTACAAATTTTTCTGGCATCGCTCCCAGTGACAGCACGTCTGAATTCTGGCACCTTTTTTTTTTTTAGGAAAAAAGCACTGTACAATGGTGTAAATGTTATTTGTTTAAACACTAGAAAAATATTTATATTTAACTTTGTATGTATTGAAAGTGCTAAGAATTGTATTTACTCAATTTTGGCAAAAGGAACATACCACTGGAAGAAAAGAAGATCAAGGAAATCTATCACTAACTAATAAGTTGATTATGGAACCATAGAAACTAATTATTATTGATGGTTGTTAAATATATAAACCCAGACATTACCAGATGGAGTACTACATGATTAAATACTTGTTTGAATATGGCTAAAAGAATAAATAAATTCTGAATATAAATGGGTTCTATGGTAAGAGAGATGTGATTTATAAGTAGTGTAACACTTTTGTTTTTTGTTTGTTTTATTTTTCTTTCTTCATACATTAGGAGAAATATAAAAATACTGGGGTGGCCTATGTAAGCAAAATGTCTGGACATTAAAACCCTGAGAAAATTATAATTGATAAGAATGTTTTGAATATTGAAGGGAAACCAAGCTTAAATAAAAGAACGTTGAAAACAGAACCTATGGCGATTTAATAAAATGACTCAGCAAATAAAATTGAAATACAAGCTGACTAGAAAAGATGTTATATATTGATGTTAATCCTATTTGTATAAACACTAGAAAAATTATTTACACTTAACTTTGTATATATGAAAAGCACTAATAATTGTATCTACTCAATGTTGGCAAAAGGAAAATACTATGGGAAGAAGAGAAGATCAAGGGAATTTATCACTAACTAGTATGTTGATTATGGAATTATAGAAACTAACTATTATTGATTGTTGTTAAATATATGAATCCTGACAACACATTGTTTAGCAAGCACCAAAGATTGTTATTGTAAAAAATTAATAAAATATATATTTTAAAAAGAAGGAAACGTCCTTGATGAAAGGCAAGGCTTTCTTAGTTCTGTTAAGCCAGGCATGTCAAACTCACGACATCACGTGACATCGTGTGACGTATCACGACTTTTTCCCCATTGCCAGCAATGGGGAGGGCGTGGTTTCATCATGATGCATCCGGCCCATGGGCCGGCAGTTTGACATGCCTGTGTTAAGCTATTAACATTCTGTGGTGGGCCCATACCTTGTGCAGGCTAGGCTGACTTCTGATTGGAGCATTTCTCTTTTCTGAGCTTAGAATAACAGCATGTAGGAAATAATTTAAAAAGCAACTCTTATGGGTTGGATTTTTACTCAGTGGAGTTCGAGTTGGAAGATTTTTCTCTGACTGCCATTATTTGAGAACTTATTATATAGCTTTCCAACTTGGTGTATTCTTATTTCCCTCTTGAGTGCTGGTTGTTAAATATTTGCCAGTGCACCTCTGAATAAAGCCCTATTCAAAGATTAAGATGGCCTTGCTAGAAGAAGGAAATGCATTGACAAAAAAACCCACCTCTTTTTTGAGTTTCTCTTTGGGATTTTCATTTTGTGCTGTAAGGTCACTACCCCTTGGCAAAACTTGAGAAATCATAAAAATCCAATCATGAAAACTCAAGCAGAGGCTTCTTAAAGGTAGAGCACTTTATTTTCAATCGAAATTGGTCCTGGGTGGGAACACAATCTGAACACTGGCAGCAGTTGCGTTCAGAAGTGCCACATCTTAGAAAGTTAGTAGCATTGCTTTATAAACTTTGTTAGCCAATGAAAATCAGACAACAGAATTATTACAATATAAGGAAGACATCAATCATTCCTGTACAATCCCTTATTCCCTCCTTCAGCACATCCCATCCGTGTACATGTTTTCCACGCTTGCATGAAATTTGTCCCTGACACAAACCCTGGTTACAAAAACAAGATAGCAATAGTTAGGCAAGGCTACACAATTTGTTTCTTTTTCTGGTTCCAGTTACAGAACCCTGGCTTAACAGAACTCTAATCCAATTGAAGATCACAAATATACTGTCCTAATAACCCAAATATCCCACCCTATCTTTTCTAAAGCCTGTCCAAGAAACTAAAATTTCTTGAGTCAGTAGAGCTTCTTCCTGAATAAAATGTAAATAAAATATTCTTAACTAAATAATACAGAAGAAAAATATTATATAAAAAGCTTCAGAATCAGATGACAAGCATCTGCTAAAGAAATTTCATCATTATGTGTGCTTATGTTAAACTAACCTTCAGTTTCTTTCTACCGTATAAATCTGATAGGCTGAGGAAATAAGGAAAATAATGTAAGTACTAGGGATGACTAATAATCTTAAATCATTACCTGGATTATTTAAAGTTAGGTCAGAAAGAATAAGGTATTTTTAAATCAGGGAATTAGAAGAGTTATTACGCTCTTTTTTCATTCCCATAGGCACTGCAAAATTTAGACTATAAATCATACTAATAGAGTAATGGAATAGTTGAAGAGATAATTCCAAAGATAACTAAAACAGTTCATGAAATGTTGGTTTAATGCACGATTAATTTGCATTAATTTTAATTTGTATCAGGCTCCAGTAGTGCAAAGAACTTTTATACTGGTAGTCAATAACCTATAGCAGCTAAAATATATGGGGATAAATACATTCATCATCCCATTGAAATTTCAGTTCAGTGAACTATGGTTTCAACTATGTGATTTTAGGTAAGTAATTCTAACACAATTATTGCAAGGATAAAATGGATGTAAGAGAAATCCATGCATACCAACCTGTATTCCTTGCATGGCAACGAATTCCAATAGTATCTTTATAAATAAATGGAATGAATTGATAGAAAGAGGCCCATTGTTAATAAAGTAACAAAAGCTGGGGAAGAGTGCTTGCAAAGATAACTATAGAGATTGCCGTTTATTGGATGGGGCCTTATCTTATTTAAAAACCTATATTTTAATATTTATTTAATAACCTATGTTGTATAAATAACTACCTAATATATATTTTGTAATTAAATCACACTTGATAGAGTTAATTCAGATATAGCTATATTTGCCTCATGGGAGCCCTCTACAGTCAGAGCTTTCTTATATAAGCAAATAAATAAATCTTCCTGAAACCAGATGTCCAGTTCCATAGGTCTCAGGCAGTGAAGCCAACTGAGGGACCTCAAGTTCAGGAAGGCTGGACAATGCTTTAGGCCATGTCATTTTCTTTTGTCTTGAAAATCTCCAAAGGCATTTCACTCATTCACTGTGAGTGAATGAATAAATAAATCTCTCAAAGGCCAGCAACTTAAAATAGCCCACAAGTGGCAAAAGTTCATATAATAATATAATGTATAATAAAACAACAACAACAACAAGCCATAAGATTATCTATCCAGCCATTCATTAGCAGGCACGCCACATATATCCAGCTAGGATGGCATCTAATTATCTCCTGTACTTTTTACACTATACTTTGCTATATTGTAGGTGATGGCGGAATAACTGTCTGAAGTAAATTAATGAGGAATTTTCATCCTGGCGGCAAGGAAAGGATTTAATATTTGTTTTCATAGATCTTGATAAAATTGACATAACAGCAGATTATGTTCAACTCTTTTCACAACTTCTGATCTACACAAATAAGTTCACCCTTTGTGAGAAGTTCTAGTATATCAGTTTTCAAATAGAGCAGGTAGAACATCATCCTGACCATGAGGGAAGACCACAGTGCTTAGGCATAGTAGTAAAGGTAAAGGTAAAGGTTCACCCGCACATGCGTGCTAGTTGTTTCCAACTCTAGGGGCCGGTGCTCATCTCCGTTTCAAAGCCGAAGAGCCAGCGCTTGTCCGAGGACGTCTCCGTGGTCATGTGGCCGGCATGACTAGATGCCAAAGGCGCACGGAGTGCTGTTACCTTCCCACCGTAGTGGTCCCTATTTTTCTACTTGCACTTTTTACGTGCTTTCGAACTGCTAGGTTGGCAGAAGCTGGGACGAGTAACAGGAGCTCACTCTGCTACGCGGCACTTGGGATTCGACTCGCCAAACTGTTGATCTTCTGATCAACAAGCTCAGCGTCCTAACCCAATGAGCCACCGCATCCCTTATGCTTAGGCATATAAAAGATAACTAAAAAAATGTAGCAGACCGCATACTCAGATTTAGTTTCCAGGACTTAAAATAATTACAATAAGGAAAAGCATTACATGATCAATTTCTACAAAAGAGCAAGGGAAAAGTGGATAAATTAAAACCTGGCAATGGGTTACAACTGGAACATTTTTTAAAAAAGGAAACCTGAATGCTTGATTTTGGCTGCTTAAGAGTGAGATATTCAAACTAATGCAATCAAGGCCAGAACTGAAAAAACTTCAAATGACTCAAGTGAAGGTTGTGTAAAGAAACAGAAGAAACAATATATACCAGTGATGGCAAACCTTTTAGAGACTGAGTGCCCAAAAAACGCCCTGTCCCCCTCCCCACCCTGCCCCATGCCCCGCCCACCCACAGGGCCACCCACCACCTCCATGGCCCACCGCAGCAGATCACCCAGGCAGCCCTGCAGTGCCATGGCAGCCAAGCCCTCTTCCCGTGACCCACAGCATCATCTGCACACGATGGGGCGTGAGGGCAGAGTGTTGTCCCTGCTGCCTGGCTGCCATGTCCTTGGCTGTGCTGCTCCACGCGGGCCATGCCCAGGGGTGACTCTCCTTTGGGGGGGCTGCTGGTGAGGACAGGGCCATGGGTGGGACACGGGGCTGGGACGACGGTACACGTGCCCTCAGAGAGGGCTCTGAGTGCTGCCTGTGGCACATATGCCATAGGTTCGCCACCACTGATATATACTAAGGTCATGCAAGAAGATTACATAAACTGTTTATAAATGGGATAACACAGTCACCAAAATTATTCACTGGAACATCTGTAAAAGTAATTGTGTGCCAGTAATGGTGGGAACATATAGCTGAAAAAGTAGTAAAAAACGAGCAGTTTTACTACACTGTAGGATTTCTGAATAAAAACTAATGAAGTCTTGGCTCATGAGCACTGGATTCAACTGTGGTTGAAAAGAAAAAAGTGTCGATGTGGCAATACCAAGGAATAGTAGAGTAGAGCAGAGGTCCCCAACCTTTTGTGCACCAGGACCAGATATGTGGAGAGAGGTTTTTTCGCAGACTGAAGGGGGCATGGTTTTGTTTGTTGCCTGCCTTCCGCAGATGGGGCTTTGCTTGTTTGTGCAGCCTGGTTGCTGGCATGCCATGGCCTGGTACCAGTCCATGGACTGGGGGTTGGGGACCCCTGGAGTAGAAGACAAAGAATTGGAGATGATGATAAAGTATCAAGATTTGAAAACTGAAGTTGAAAGATTATACCATAAACCAGCCATGGTGGTCTCAGTGGTTATTGGCACACTGAGTGCCATGGCTAAAAATCTCGGACTGCATTTAGAAAATATGCAGATTGATAAAATTCCCACCTCTCAACTACAAAAGCTACATTGTTTGGATAGACAAATATACTAAGCCAATAAATTATGAATCCTAAATTCTTGGGAAGAATTTGATGTATATGAAGGTCAATATCAGCTAAAGAACTGGCAACTGAGAGTTCAAACAAATTGGCTCTCTCAGGTCCTAAAATAATTATGGATCCCATTAAACTTGTTTTGCTTCTCTATGTGCAAGACTCGCTTCAGCTAGTTCATAAGTAGTAAAAACTCTGGAGAAAATATGTAAGTCATAAGTGTATTTGGTATGATCCTCTTACAATTCTACTTCAACAGAGATCTAGGCAGCAGTTAAATTTTAGTAGAGATAATAAATCACCTGCCAAGCACACATCTACGACAAACCAACCTCCAGCCACAAGAGCTAAACTGCTTTTCTCAGAAATTTGGACTGCACTGTTTTCCTGGGGAACAATTAGGCATGGACCTTTTTGTGCTTCTTTAACAAATATAATTTGTATTTTGACTTAAAACTTCAAATGGCGTGATGACAGAAGATATGGCACTGTCTCCTTTCATGCAGAAGAAACATAAGATAATTTATCTTTGTTGTCTTTATTGTGTTTTATCTTTGTTGTCTTTATTGTGTTTTCAATTTGGGATTTGGCAGTCAATGGGAAGAAATCCCATTCCGAGTGTTAAATGAAAACATGGACCTACCAGTTTAGGTAAACAGGAAAGACATCTCCATAAAAATTAAACTTTGAGAAAGCCTTAAGCTTTTCCAACAAGGTTTCTCTAGATATGCAATCAAACAACATTCATTCAAATGTTGTCAAAGGATGGTGAGCTTAACATCAATAACAACATTTATTAAAAAGGCTAAAATAATTTCTGGTGGTATTATCTGTACATTAAAATTTTGTTTAGTCACAATTTTTCAAAAGATGTTACATATGTGCATAAGTGTAGTCAGTAGCATATGCCATTTTAAAAATATCAAACATGCAAAGAAACAAAAATAAGTCCAAAATATCTGTATTACATCCAGAAATGCCAACTTTGCAACCAATATTTCTCATCCATAACTATGGCACCTGCATACATGCAAATGCTTCTATGGGATCAGTAACGCAGCAGGGATTGCTTTTTCCTTCCAGTAACAGATTGCTGGGAAATACCAAACATGGCCTTGAGCAGGGCTTTTTTTGTCATAGAACGCTCAGAACGGAGTTCCGGCACCTTTTTTGGATGGAACCTTGTAGGGTAGGCAAGGCGGGTTGTATGACATGTGTGAGTTCCGGCACCTTTTTCTTTTACAAAAAAAGCACTGGCCTTGAGAATTCCAATGTTTGTTACAAATTTTTCTGGATGTGGTTGGAAAGAGGCTGTTTGGCGCCGGAGACCACTGCCACGAGGAACACAGCTCTGGGTCAGGGTTCAGAGGAGTTCCAAATGGGGGCTCAGCACGGGCCGTGGCGTGGCAAGTGCGGGGAGGGGAATACCAACAGTGACTGTGGGGAGGGGAATCCCCATGGCATGTGGCTTTGAGCTGCAGGGGTGGGGGTGCAAAGCACGGGCGGCGACGCCATAGCAAGACACCGGCATCGCTCCCAGTGACAGCACCTCTGAGTTCGGGCACCTTTTTTTTTTTTAGAAAAAAAGCACTGCCTAAAAGTGAATCATTTCAGTAATGATGGGAATGCAGACTTCCTATTTTTCCTTGGAAATCAGTAAATGCAAACAGGGAAATAATGCCAGAATGTACCCAATAGAAAGGCAGAGTATAAAACAACTAGCTACATATGCCAGATGCTTAGAACACTGTCTAAAACTGTCCTAGAAATACCATATTTAGTTATTTATTACCTCCAAAACATGCTACAAGATGAGGGTCCTTGGTGCTCTCTGCAAGCTCAGAGAGCACCAAGGACCCCTTGTATCAACCCTGAGCTACAAATATTCTCTTTTATTAGTGCTACAAAAATGCCTGGAAAACCCGTTATTGTTGCAATCAAGTCTCGTCTGGCAGGTCCTTCAATTTCTGTTAATTAAAGCAAAAGGGAGATAATTCTGACACTTGTAGCATTCATCTATGTGACATCCCTGCTTTCTGGAGGAGTTGTGGTGACATTCTGTTCCAGCAGAGATCCATGTTCACCCTGAGATGCATCAGGTGGCTTCATTCTTTTCCTAATCAGACTGTATTGGCAGCTGTTCCATTTTAATCCCACATCTTATCCATTTGTGATCTTGTCCTTATCTGACCTTGATTAACTGACTGCATGTGCAAAGCTTACAATTTGCTTTTTAGATTCCTTTCCTGCTGGATAACTGAGTAATCACACAGAGTTAGTTAATCATTCCTTGCCTTTGGGCAAGAAATCATATTTCATTCCAAACAGCTAGAATGAAATATACGACATGTTCAGCCTTTCTGAGGGGGATTTCTTTCCATGTCAAACTACACAATTTTCTTTTGCAGAACATGTGCAGAAAAGGACAAGTCAAAAATACATACAGAAGCTTAGGCTTGATTGGTCAGGTTTGATGACTTAATAATACCATGCTTTTATTCATAATGGCCATATAAATCAGAACAGATTTAACTATTTCATGGAAATGAAATAAAGATAAATTAGGATTGTGTTTCTGGATTTTCCCTTAACCGTTATGTGTTGAAAGATATAAGGCAGAACTTTGCCGTGGCCAATGGTGAAAAAACTATACATCTTTAATGGTGGTGGCATTGAAGAAACCCAAGTTTTCAGAACGGTTCTTTTCCTCATCCTATTTTAGTATCTGTTTGAAACTGCCCAGGGAATTAATTCTGCTGGTTCTAAATGTGCTATCATTAGTTAACTATTAACTATTTCTATAAGAATAACTTAACATTAAGAAAACCAAGATGATGGCATCCGGCCCTCTCAATTCCTGGCAAATAGATGGGGAAGAAATGGAGGTAGTGACAGATTTAATTTTCCTGGGCTCCAAGATCACTGCAGATGGGGACTGTAGCCAAGAAATTAAAATTAAAATTAAAATTAAAATTTTCTTATATGTAATGGGACAACCTCTTCGCAATGTGATGTAGACCGCTATTGACTTAATGTTTGCTTGATACACAAATAAACAAAAGATAATAATAATAATAATAATAATAATAATAATAATAATAATAATAATAATAATAATAATAATGAAATTAAAAGACGCTTGCTCCTTGGGAGGAAAGCCATGACAAATCTAGACAGCACACTAAAAAGCAGAGACATCACCCTGTCAACAAAAGTGCATATAGTCAAGGCCATGGTCTTTCCAGTTGCAATGTATGGCAGTGAAAGTTGGACCATAAGAAAGGCTGAGCGCCAAAGAATTGAAGCCTTTGAACTATGGTGCTGGAGAAGACTCCTGCGAGTCCCTTGGACTGCAGGGCGATCAAACCGGTCAGTCCTAGAGGAGATCAACCCTGACTGCTCTTTAGAAGGCCAGATCCTGAAGCTAAAACTCAAATACTTTGGCCACCTAATGAGAAGGAAGGACTCTCTGGAGAAGAGCCTAATGCTGGGAAAGATTGAGGGCAAGAGAAGAAGGGGACGGCAGAGAATGAGGTGCCTGGATGGAGTCACTGAAGCAGTAGGCGTGAGCTTAAATAGACTCCAGAAGATGGTAGAGGACAGGAAGGCCTGGAGGAATGTTGTCCATAGGGTCGCGATGGGTCAGACACGACTTCGCAGCTAACAACAACAACAACATAAGAATAACCCACTTAACTGTCAAAATCCAAAGTCAAAATTTCATTTTTTTCTCTTTCACATAGAAAGTCCAGAAGTGGTTCCCAAGTAACCACAAAACTATTTACATTCTTGTCCTTAATTAATACAGTCGGCTTCACCATCTCTGCCAGTTCCTTGATCTTTTCAATCCATTCCTCCGTTGTGGGGTTAACCAGAGTAAGTTTTGTAAGGATCCCTACAGGAAGGCACCTTCAGTACATCTTCCTCTCTTAAGAGACCAGGTTGTCCTCTGAGGTGAGGGTGGCACCTATCATCATGACCTTCTGGAAATTACTAAAATGTGGATGGTTTTTCTAGAAGCTTCTGGGGACTAACTCTAATCTACAGGTGTCTAGGTATGTTTCTATAGGTATGACTGTGTGTAGTCCAGATCTAGCCGCTGCAGGCTGAAGGCCTTTTCTTTAATATTTTTGACTTTCCAGGCTAGGCTCAAAGTACTCAACTAGTTTTTGTGCTGAAGAGAGAGGAAGAACCTGGATCTCCCCATTCCCAGTCCAGCACCTTAATCACTATAACACAAGGGTGCTCCAGTGTATGTATTTATATGTATTTATGCGGGGCTGCATCTACATCCACACACCACACATGTTTGTGTATTCGTTACTATAATTTTATTTTGAAAATGTTAAAATGCAAAAACTTGGATTGTTATTTTAATATCTGTAAGTTACAGATGAAAGCCTGTTTGGCATAGTAATTGGGAGACTGTGAATTCTAGTCCTGCCTTGGGCATAAAACCAAGTGACAGACTTTGGTTCCATCACTCTCCGTCTCAGGAAGGAAGCAATGGCAAATCACTTCTGAAAAACTTGGCCAAGAAAACTGTAGGGACATATCCAGGGAGGGCCCAAGAATTGGGTACAACTGAATGGAAGGGGGAAATAGTTAGAAATATTAATCTGAAAATTGTAATTTAGGAACTTTTAGTTCCATGTTCTGGTTTGGGAACACATTCAAGACAATAACCATGACATTAACTAGAGATATCTAGAGATATCTGGTACAAAATAGCCTAAGCTAGGTAGATAAAAGCCTGTATAGACTCTGTTGGAATGCTGAGCCCATTTCCTAAAGATAGCTCTTTAAAAAAAAAGATTTATTAGAGCAAGTACAAACTTTCAATAAAGACAAGTTTGTCAGTAGTTATAAAGTGGGGGTGGGGAAGTGCATGCTAAAAGATCTTGGGGAGATCGGGGGAAAAATAGAAATATATATAGAGAGAAAATGGTGTGTTTTAAAACTTAAATTTGAAAATGTGGAGCAATGGCGTACATATTTTTTAACAATTAACTTTGATACGAATTTGCATTTTTGTTTAGCTCTGACACACATAATATTAGTGGTACGGCTAGCAGAAAAATGGAAGAGAAAGTGCAGAAATCCTCAGTAGAACAAATGCCAGTTGAAAAATGAAGCATAAAGCCAGATGAGAAGAGAATGTACCATTCGCTTCAAGCCTAAAACCTTGGAGCTTTAATTATGATTCATGAATTTGTGAATTCTTTTTTGGCATGAGATGTAATGGAATAATGATTTTTAATCACACAGGGATCACTCCTGGAACATCTCAACAATCTGTTACGATGCATAACCATTGTTTAAGAAAGAGGAATTTCAGAGGAAAAAAATAAAATAAAAAATCCAAACTCATCTTTGCAGCTACAGGGAAAGCTACAAATTGTAAGATGTTGAAACTTTTCAATAAAATAGGTCCAAAGTGATCATGGCTGATACACATACATTATTTGTCTCTCCTACAGTACATTATTTTTCATTACAAATAGAGTATGCTTTCTGTCATAAATGTGCTCCATTTTTTGTTCGCAGTCTCACTATGTGTGTGTGGTGTGTGGTGTGTTTCTGCAATTCCTATGCCATTCGGTTTCAAAAAGGCTGTGAGTGACTTATAACTGTAGAAGAATAAAATAGAGAGAATTAAAAGAAAAATAAAATACCTAACTCCTCTTCCAACCAATTATAATCAATTTTCTAGCTGCGGAGCCAGCAAGTACTCATAGAAACAAGCACTTATTGTAGGAAGAAGAATCACTGGGCTCTTAATAATAAAAAAAAAACTTTCTGAAAAACCCAAGTAGTGGTGTGGTTCCTGAACACCAGTCAAGATCCAGGAGAATTTAACAGATACTGTAGTTTCTAAAAAATGAATGGGACATTTTTGTGTGCTTCTATAATGAATAGGGATTTAAAATTGGCATATGAGTTGAAAACTCAAAGAAAGAAGATGAGATTAAAAGATGACACAATTGTCTCGTAGACCAGGGCTTTTCAACCTTTTCACAGATTGTACCACTTTTAGGACATGACAATATTTGAGTACCACCAGTGGTTAGCAAGGTGTCAAAAACTTGATGACTAAAAAAAAAGGGGGGGGGGGATTTTGGGTTTTACTGATTAGATTGTTTTTATAGCCATTTCTAGACCAGGGCTTTTCAACCTTTTCACAGATTGTACCACTTTTAGGACATGAACCTCAACCTTTTACTTTTCAGTGTTAATGCTTCCTTCTACTGCAACAGAAGAAATCTGTTCTTTTTCTCTTCTCCCCCTCACTTTTCCCCCTTTTTCCTCCCCACTGCGTCCTACTATTTGCTTTTGTATTTTTGTATTTTATTCTAAAATCTAATAAAATATTACAAACTGTAAAAAAAGAAAAGAAAAAAAGAACCAGTTTTAATTTCTTTGGTGGCTGTTCCTTTGCTGAATCACTTTCCCTTTGCACTGACAAATGTACGATCAATTTATCCATGTTTATTAATATGCACCGCTACCAGCTAGTTCAGGGGTCTTCAAACTTGGCACTTTTAAGACTTGTGGACTTCAACTCCCAGAATTCCTCAGCACTCATGGCTAGGTGAGGAATTCTGAGAGTTGAAGTCCACAGGTCTTAAAGTTGCTAAATTTGTAGACTCCTGAGCTAGCTGGTTGGCCCTTCTGAGGTCTTCCACAGTTATTAAGAATTCCACCCCCCCCAATCCCTTCCCTATACACTTAAACAAACAGGAATCAAGTGCAAAGCAAGAAAATAAAAAAACCCGCACAAACTCTGTTTTTTTCCTCTTTAAGCTGCCTCAGGCGTGTCATGTGTCACAATGTTGCAATTCAAGACAGAAAGGCTCCAGCAATTGCAAAAAGCTTTAGCTTTAAATTGAGCTTCAAAGAAAAATTTCTAAAAGCCACAGACACACTCAGTTAAAGGGGGTAAAACTAATTACATTTGTTTTAAGGGATTAAACCTTTCCTATTGTCTTTTTCCCCTCCCCCACCCAAACCCGCAGGACCCAGATTGTTGGGGGCAATTAAGCTGACTTTGTAATAATGCCGCTTGGGGTGTGTGTGTGAAAGCCCTAATAAGCAGGCATATACATAGAATGAAGGCTACTGCTAAGTTTGTAAGCTGCCCTGAGTCTTCGGAGAAGGGCGGGATATAAATGGAATTAAAAAAAAACCCATGTTCTTTTATAGCCTCTCCTCTTCCCCCCCCTTTTTTTTCTTTAGTTCACCTGGAGCTGCTTCTAGAAGCACCAATCAGCTGGAGCCCTGCTGGCTCCTGGGGCTTCTGCTGACCCCAGACAGTCCTGCAGTTGCAGCTGCCTCTCCCTCAGGCTTGGCTTGCTTCTTTGCTTATTCCCCTTCCCTGCTACCCTTGGCTAGCAATCGTGTACCACCTGCCACGTGGCAAAGTACCACAGGTGGTACGCGTACCACCGATTGAAAAGCCCTGTTGCAGACGAGCCCACAAAATTACTCATCTGCCAACATTTTGCCTTCTTGCTCAAAGTGGAAAGGAAGGATGGCCCGCCAGGATCACTATCTGCTAATGTCACATAGTTTTTCTACATACTGTATCTTGTCACAGTTTGAATTTCTCAACAGTGGAATGGTAACGATAAAGGTAACCAGAAAGAAGTTTGCTTGAAACTTCTGTTCAAACATTAAATATAATAAGTGTGAGGAACTGCTACTATCTTGCTCAGTTATACAGTGATACAGGTTGGTGCAGGAATACACCAAGGAATTTTAAGAGCTGGTACATTCCAACAACTCTCTGCCAACTCAGATTCCCCTAACATTAAACAGATGTTGGCCACTGATGAAAACAAATGAGGCTAGAATAATAAGGCTAGTCTAACCCCCTTGCCAAGGGAGTCCTTATACCATCCTGGACAAATGGTTGTCCATTCTTTTCTTGAAAACCTCCAGTGATGGAGTACTCACAATTTCAGGAGGCAAGCTATTTTGTCGATTAATTGTTATCACTGTCAGAAAGTTTCTCTTTAGTTCCAGGTTAGATCACCTTCTGACTAACTTCCACTCATTGTTTCATGTTCTGCCCTCAGGTGCTTTGGAGAATAAATCAACACCCTCTTCCCAGTGACAGCTTTTCAAGTATTATAAGATGGCTAATATGTCACCCCTAGTCCTTCTCTTTATTAGACTACACATACCTAGTTCCTTCAACTGTTTATTGTACAGTTTAGCCTCCAGACTCCTTATCATCTTTGTTGTTCTTCTCTGCACTCTTTCTAGGATCTCGGCATCTTTTTTTCTATTGTGGTAACCAGAACTGGATGCATAAAATGTTTTATTCCAAGCTTGGAACCCCAAAGGCCCAGGCTGAAAAAACATTGCATTGAATCCTGTTGTCCATCAGAACAAAGCCAGAAGTAGCTGAAGATTTTTTTCTGAACATGGAACACCACTCTTTAAATATACAATATACATGCTTTGTTCTGAGTTTGAAACACTTGAGGTGTCTTGTTAATGGTTATTTTTTATGACCGAAACTTTTGAAACGGCCAGCCAAGCTGACTATTCTGTTGAAATCAACTCTTGGGATTCATGAAGTCAAAACACTTGACATCCCCATTTGGGGCTCAAAACCTTTTGCGTTTCAGTTACTTTACTCACCTAGAAGGATTATATTGTGTTGTTTATTTTCTTCCCTTGGAGAAATGAGAATAAGAAGACCAAATGAACAGGAAAATAAGTCCAGTTGTCATGATTCCACTTTCAGACAATTCTACCTGAGAATCTGATAATTCTCACCAACATGTTGCCATGTACTTTGGGGAAGAAACCCTGATGTTGATAGAGGAATACCCCTAAGAATTTTAGGAGTTTGTAGATTCCAACAAATCTCTACTTACTCAGATTCCCCTAACCAATTTGTACAAGCTGAAGAAGCTGCTTGGATGAGCAGCGAAAGGTCTCAGATCAACAAGAAAATAAGTCTAGTTGCCATGGCTCAACTTTCAGACAAGAATAAAAAGAGTTAGTTAAGAGGGTTTGGCTTGTAAGAGAAACACATTCATCTACAAACTGAAAGAAGCTTTTTGGATGAGAAGTTAAATGTTTTCAAAGAAAAAAAAACCAAGAAAGTTCAGTTGCCTTTTGGAACAAGCACCTTTGGGACAACCATGACCTGGGTGATTGAGAATCTCCATAGCCACAAATTGAAATTATAATTAAAGTAAGATAATTGAGTTAGGTTCACACAGAATGGTGATAAATTATGAACCTTCATATACAAAAACACCAGGATGCAAATGTCTTGCAGTGTTCCATTCTGTTCCCTATATATCAACATATGCATTAAATTTCTGAGTAAGGTAATCCAAAGAATAGAATGTTGTTAGTATGAGGACATGGATCCCTGAAGCAGCTCAAGCTACTGAATACAGCTTGCTAATCGATTAAATAAGGGTCAATAACTAGAAGCTCTACTTAAGTAACACAGAGATATTCTAATGAATAACTCCTTATTAAAGAAATGTTCAGGAAGGTGGCTTTCTCTGACTTAAAGGTCAGGTTTACTGCCAGAGATTGCATATATTAATCTAGTTTGGGGCTTTAAGATTACTTAGACTGATTCCCACAACCCTTTGAACCAAACTCCAAAGCTTGGACAGAAATTTGTATCCATGTTCATGTGCATTTGTCTAATAAAGGTAATCCTTGACTTACAGCCATTTGTTTAGTAACCGTTCAAAGTTACAACAGTACTCAAAAACAACTTATGACCATTTTTCACACTTGACCATTGCAATCTCTCCATGGTCATGTGATCACAATTTGAATGCTTGGCAACTGGTTCATATTTATGATGTTTGCAGTGTCCCAGGGTGACGTAATCACCTTTTGCAATTTTGTGACAAGCAAAATCAATGGGGAAAACAGATTCATTTTACAATCGTATTACTAACTTAACAACTGTTGTGATTCACTTAACAACTGTGACAAGAAATGGAGCAAAACTCACCTAGCAACTGTTTCACTTAGCAATGGAAATTTTCGGTTCAACTGTGGTCATAAGTTGAGGATGACTTGTGTACACTTTCCCCAATGTACGTTTCATATACTGTACCTATCCCCTATATACATCTTATAGCCCAAAATGGATAAGGAGCTTTTTAAAGATGTATTTAGGTTTCGTGACTGAGCAGGGGGTTGGACTAGAAGACCTCCAAGGTCCCTTCTAACTCAGTTTATTCTCTTCTCTTCTCTTCCTTCTCTTATCTTCTCTTCTCTTCTCTTCTCTTCTCTTCTCTTCTCTTCTCTTCTCTTCTCTTCTCTTCTCTTCTCTTCTCCCCTCCTCCCCTCCCATTCCATTCCATTCCATTCCATTCCATTCCATTCCATTCCATTCTATTCTATTCTATTCTATTCTATTCTATTCTATTCTATTCTATTCTATTCTATTCTATTCTATTCTATTCTATTCTATTCTATTCTATTCTATTCTATTCTATTCTATTCTAGAGAGTCAGGCTTACCAGAGTTATTCCCACTATCTTCCATATCAGATGGCTGCAGGATATAACCTTGGCCCTTTGAAAACTCTACAGAAACTTAATTCACATAAAACACTGCTCATTGCACCAGGGTATTGGGTGCCCCACTCAAATGCTGGTGGTTACTTTTAACTTGAATGGAGTCTTGTCCTTGTTAGCCCAGTTCAGAAACAGTGCTTCAGCCACAATGTTCTGGTATCTTGAGGGTGGAATGGAAATAGAATGCAAAGCATAACTCTTGGCCATGGTTTGATAATCAACCTCATAGTGTCTGTCTATGTATGTATGTATACATGTATGTATGTAAATATGTATGTATTACTTTTATAGGCTGCCCATCTGTAATCCCAGTACAGTGCCATAGTGTTCTGGGATTATAGGTAATCCACATGTAGCAATCATAATGGGGACTGGCAACTTGGTTGTTAGGCAAAGTGGTCACTGAATGAAACTGCTGTTGCTTCAGATCTTGCTTCAACTTTGCTTTACAGACCTGCAAAAATCTTAAATGCAAGAAGTGGTCATGTTAAATGTAAGGTTCTACATGTTAAAAGTAAGGTTCTACATTTAGGCAGGAAAAATCAAATGCATAGGTATAGTATAGGTGGTACCTTGCTCAATAGTAGTAACTGTGAGAGGGATCTCAGAGTCTTAGTAGACAATCACTTCAATATGAGCCAGCAGTGTGCTGCAGCTGCCAAAAAAGCCAACACAGTGCTAGGCTGCATTAACAGAGGGATAGAATCAAGATCAAGTGAAGTACTAATACCACTTTACAATGCTTTGGTAAGGCCACACCTGGAATACTTCATCCAGTTTTGGTCACCACGATGTAAAAAAGATGTCGAGACTCTAGAAAGGGTACAGAGAAGAGAAACCAAGATGATTAGGGGGCTGGAGGCTAAAACATATAGGGAACGGTTGCTGGAATTGGGTATGTGTAGTTTAATGAAGAGAAGGGTGAGGGGTGACATGATAGCAGTGTTCCAATATCTCAGGGGCTACCACAAAGAAGAGGGAGTCAAGCTATTCTCCAAAGCACCTGAAAGCAGGACAAGAAGCAACGGATGGAAACTAGTCAAGGAGAGAAGCAACCTAGAACTAAGGAGAAACTTCCTGACAGTTAGAACAATTAACCAGTGGAACAACCTGCCTCCAGAGGTGGTGAATGCTCCAACACTGGAGGTTTTTAAGAAGAGACTGGACAGCCATTTGCCTGAAATGGTATAGGGTTTCCTGCCTGAGCAGGGGGTTGGACTAGATGACCTCCAAGGTCCCTTCCAACTTTATATTATTATTATTATTATTATTATTATTATTATTATTATTATTATTATTATTATTATTATTATTATTAATGCAAGTTACTTTCTCATCTAACTGAACAGTTGCTAAATGAGACAGTCACTAAATGATGACTACTTGAACATCTAAACTGGCTGGAGTTATTCTTCACTATCAAAATTTGATATGTAAAGCCATTGAATTATGGAAGATTTAACCATATGACTTTACATCATAATGCTATCGAGAGGAAATGTCACCAGATTTGGAACAGGGAAATTCACAAAAGAGCTTTGAGTCATGTTTGCCTCTATAATTGGATTTAGAAGTCACACATTAAAAATCAGAACTTTTGACCATCATTCCATGGAATCAGTTGAGTATTTCTGAAGTATATTTTCTAGATAATTCAACAAGAAACACACACATCGTGTCATTCTACAATTTCTCTAAACCTATCTCTCCTTCATTGTATGTTCATCTCTAAAATAATGCATCTTTCATTGCTTGCGGTGATGTATCACAAGAAAATCTGCGGCAAGTAGCAGGTGTGCAGAAAATTTGGTTCAGCTTAAAATTGAAATAAGCAATTTATTTCAAGGGCTTTGGACACCTGTTCATTCTTGTTATTTTGCTTTCTTGTTTTCCTGTTCAGTTAAAATCATTTATTTAATTATAGAGTGTGTAATTAGCTTATATGGATCTTAAGATACCATAATTTGCATGTATGATGTGAATAAAACAAAAGAGAGATAGTTAGAGTTAGGCAAGAAGATCTGAAAGCTTGAACAGATATTTTTATAGACAATGAAATATCATTTGATTTTAAACTTTGGTCAGCTAACATGAAGTTAGTGGGATTTCTTATGTACATTTGACGTATTTCTATATTGTTCTGTGTATACTTCAGTTTTACCTCCTTTCTGCACTTCATATATTATATCTGGAGGAATATTTTTATACATTGTTAATTTTATAATTTCTTTCACTTAAAAATCTATCATAGCGTCTCTCCTTGATTGTGAAGAACTTTTCAGTGTCACAAGATTGAGTATTTATATCATTAGCTAAGTTGAAGTGAAAAAGACAATTTAGAATGAATCTTGACAGCTTTACAGTACAGGAAACTAACTATGAGTGTCATATCTTCAAAACATGAAGTGGAATTAACATATAAAAATGTATTTTGTAACTCATGTCTGCCTGATATTTATAATCAAATTAAGTGTTGTTTTCTCCCTTTAATATCCTACAAGTCTCTTTAAAATAATTCAGTCGGAAATATGAACTTTAGTTTCATTTCAATTAAACACAATATGCATTATATTTATATGCCTTTTGAATTCAAAAGACTCATTGTACAGTTTAGCCTCCAAACCATTGTCATCATACCCTGAAAAGTTTCTGGCCTGTGAGCAAGCATGTCTGCTTTTGGGCAATAATATATGGAAAATAGAATGATTAGGCAATGAAGGAGGTTGTTGGCGTTGTGTTTGTGCGACGTGGACTGGAGGTGCTGTGTGAATGCAGATACAGATGGAGAGAAATTTCCTGGAGGAAGGAGGCATTTGCAACTGAGACCCAGCAGGAGCAAGCAGGATCAGAAAACAAGATCTGGGGGTCTGTTTTCTGTTGGTAGAAATGACAGCTGTGTTCAGAAAGGTAGGATTAGGAAAAGCTTAGTTGGCTGGTTTGGTGGAGTCCATGAACCACATGCTCTTTCACAGCTTACTTTCCTTAGAGCAGAGTTCCCCAACCTTTGGGGGTTGATGGGAGGGGGAAAAGAAGGGATGGTCTTGTGTGTGGGGGCAAATGCGTGCACACCCATTGCTTGCACGAGGGGGGCGCAAGCACTCATGATGCTTGCTCAAGTGAGGCCACAAATGCCCACGATGCTCACAATGCTCGTGCAAGTGGGGCCGTGCGCACACAGGCACACGGGCGTACCAGCCAGCCACTCACACGGCCCGGTGACCAATAGGTCGTGGCCTGGTAGTGGGCCAGAGCCCACAGGTTGGAGACCCCTGCCTTAGAGTCCTGGACCACCTTTACTTATCCTATCCTGAAGAAATTCCCTGGTAGAAAACATGCATTGGTTCCTTCTTTTATCATTATTGAGTTATATCCTATTAAGTTGCCCAGTTCTCAACTTCTTTACCCTAAATTACCCTTCAACCCAAACTACCTTGCTGAAATCGGAGGACTAGGTAATTCAAGGCCACATGTAACTCATGTTTATTGCTGTTATGACAGATAGGTCAGGGACAATAAGAAGAGTGATACAGACAGAAAGGATGTGGCATGAATAGGAAAGAGTAAAAAAAAAAGCTACATGAGGATATTCTTGGAGAACACAGAGAATAGTATAGAGAGTAGTCTATGCCAGTGGTACAATTAAATTAGAATAATGAAAGACAAGTGAATAAGCGCTTGTTCCCTCATTTTCCATGGAAATAATGAATAGATGAGGGCATAGTTAAGAGAACAGTTGAAGGTTTTGCTGAAACATAACACCACTACTTTGGTTGTTTCTTCAGTTTGGTTCCTATTGCTGAGATCTACTCTCCAGAGGAAGTTAGTTCCTTTTTTTGTAGGAGAATGGAAAACAGAACTGCTTTCTTGAAAAGTATGATGTGGAAATTTGTAAGAAGCTCTAAGGGACAACGGAATAACAGAATGGTCGAGTTGGAAGGGACCATCAAGGTCTTCTAGTCCAACCCCCTGGTTGTCCAGTCTCTTCTTAAAAACTTCCAGTGTTGGAGCATTCACAACTTCTGGAGGCAAGTTGTTCCACTGATTAATTGTTCTACCTCTCAGGAAATTTCTCCTTAGTTCTAGGTTGTTTCTCTCCTTAATTAGTTTCCATCCATTGCTTTCTTATCCTGCCCTCAGGTGCTTTGGAGAATAGCTTGACTCCCTCTTCTTTGTGGCAACCCCTGAGATATTGGAATACTGCTATCATGTCACCCCTGTCCTTTTCATTATATTAGACATACCCAATTCCAGCAACCGTTCCTTATATGTTTTAGCCTCCAGTCCCCTGATCATCTTTGTTGCTCTTCTCTGTACCCTTTCGAGAGCCTCAACATATTCTTTACATCGTGGTGACCAAAACTGGATGCAGTATTCCAAGTGTGGTTTTACCAAGGCATTATAAAGTGATACTGACACTTCACATAATCTTGATTCTATCCCTCTGATAATTTCAATATGAAAGTGGTAACTTTGACCAAAAACCTTATATGGCTGGGGTCTGTTATACTTTTAGGAACACCTTTTTCAAGTAGAATCAATTCATTTGCTATGAATAGCCTGGAAAAAATAATACTTGTCATCTCACAAAATTGGGATATTTAGGGGACTGAGGCCACCACAAGGTATTTCTTGCTGAGCGTCTAGTTTACTGCTTCCAGCTCACCGATGCCAAGTCGTTTCTGCCAACTCACTGCCACCAAGTGGATACAACAGCAGCCAGGGGCTTCCCATTTTCACACTCCCTGCGACCATGACTGTGGCCACACTGAGCTCCAGGCTGTTTGGCAGCAACAATGGTGGGTTGGGTGTGCAGCAAGGAAGTGGAGACGGCAGCTGGGTGTGTGCCCTTTTTACATACCCCACTGCCATTGCTGCGGGCTGTTAGATGGCAATGCTGTTTGGGCCATTCAGTGGTGGTGGCAAGAGTGTTAAAAGGGCACACTCCTGGCTGCTGCTGCCTCTTTGCTGCTCTCCCCACCCAGCACTGCTGATGCTGAACAGCACTGCTGGTGCTGTCGCAAAATAGCTTGCAGGGGTGTGAAAATGGGGAAGCCCCTGGCCTATGGCAAGTTGTACCCATGGCAAATTGACTGTGTTGAGTTGTCCTGCAATGACTTGGTGGCAGGAAGTTGGCAGAGGTAATATGGTGGTTGCAAGCTGGCAGTGGTGAGCTGGCTGTGCCAAGCTGGCTGCATCAAGTTGTCCCACTCCATCTTGGTGATAGCACCCACATTATACCATGACTTCTTTCAGAAAATTAAATTTGTCTCAATATTTTTAGCATCCCAGAAGCTGGTTAAAGCAGAGCTTTTCTAGATGACTTTTAATTAGTTGAATTAATGGCATTTAAGGAGTTCAGAATGCAAAAGCAGCATGGCACACTCATGTTGCCAGTTCTGCTTTTTGGGTGTGCATGTGACATTGTAACATGTGTAGAAAATGAGTGGGGCTTTCATAAAAGATCTGCTAATGTCAGCTTGCCTCCTTCTCATTTCTCCTGACCTTGCTGGTTAAATAATGGCAATGGTATTGAAAATAATTATACATTCTTGAATTTTAGCATAAATATGGGTGAGTTATTTTTATTTTAAAAATATTGTATTGTGGACATTTAGGATTCTCAAATGAAAGTTGAATAATTGTGGCAGTATAGAAACCTAATAAATCAATAAATGATACAAAATAATTGTATAATTTATGTGGCTGCTGTGAGCAATTAATCTACAGTAGAACAATAATAATGAATAACTTTTATGAAGTCAAAGGAATTTTGGATTCTTCCAGCCACAGGTACATAGTCTGAATGCACAGAACATTTGCTAAGCTAAAAAGACCTTACAGAATCGCTTCTTACAGAATAACAGAGTTGGAAGGGACCTTGTAGGTCATCTAGTACAACCCCCTGCTCAAGCAAGAGACCCTATACCATTTCTGACAAGTGGCTGTCCAGTCCCTTCTTGAAAGCTTCCAGTGATGGAGAACCCATAACTTCTGAAGGCAAGCTGTTCCATTGGCTGATTTTTCTCACTGTCAGAAAATTTCTCCTTATTTCTAGGTTCAACCTCTCCTTGATCAGTTTGCATCCATTGTTCCTTGTCTGGCCTTCAGGTGCTTTAGCAAATAGTTTGACCCCTTCCTATCTGTGACAACTCCTCAGATATTGGAAAATTGCTATCATGTCAGCTCTGGTACTTCTCTTCACTAGACTAGCCATGCCCAGTTCTTGCAACCATTCTTGGTATGTTTTAGCCTCCAGGCCCCTAATCATTTTTGTTGCTCTTCTCTGCACTCTTTCTAGAGCAGGCATGTCAAACTGCTGGCCCATGGGCTGGATGCATCATACTAGAACCACGCCCACCCCATTGCTGGCAATGGGAAAAATGTCACAATACATTGTGTGATGTCACAAGTTTGACATCCCTGTTCTAGAGTCTAAGTTTCATTAATGTAGGTTTGGGAATCCAGTTCCAGTTCTGTGATAGAAAAGTCCAAAGTAACACATTAAGGTGTATAAATATGTGGAATACAGTCTACAGAAAGTAAAACTTTGTACAGGTAATCTTGGCCCCACAGAAAAAGAAGATGAAAGCATCAGTTGAGAAATGTCTTCATTCAGGTTAATAGAGACACAGAGTATAATGAGAAAGTTTAAGATCTATCTGTAGTTTTCATCAGGATTCTTGTTAAAAGATTGTATGTGTGTGTGTGTGTGTGTGTGTGCAGAGGAAGGCAGAGGAGAGAGAAAGGATATGATGAAAAAGGCAGACTTCATTTTTGAACACTAGCATAAAAAGTGCTTGTGCTATTTTCAAGTTCAAGAGTTCCTTGTGCAAGAATATTGGAGATAATGTATGAGATGAAGGCACAATAGATATTCTCCATTTGAATATCCATAACAGTAATTTGGATAAGCCTGTTAAAAAATAAAAAAGCATCCCTGAGCACTGAAAGGGATTTTTTTTAAAAAATTGTAAGTTAGGAAAAGGGAACTTATTTCTAATTTTTCATCTCTGCTGGTCTTTTGTTTTATCCAAACAAACTTGTAAGAAATGTAATTCTTTTCCTAACATACTGAAGCAGTTTCAGATTGTAAGTGGAAAGAAATGGATGACATATGAATAATTAATAACTTGAAGTCTAACGTCGGTTTGTTTTAAAACCACATGGCCTTCATTTGGGATAGAACTAAATACTAATATTCTGCTATGAGAACTTTTGAAGATCCTTAGCTGTTCCAAAAAATGATATGAGCATCTGGCTGTAGAACATCTGTTTTATCATGAGAGGACAACGGTTTCTCAGTACAACATGAAGAATTATGAACTGAATTAGCATACTGCACATCCAAGACGTGCAATGATTGGAAAGTTAAAATCTGGAGAAATCCTTAACCTGACCAAAAGTTTAAAATACCAAACCAAAGCCAACTTTCAATAAAGACAGAGATACATTTGTAAATATCATTTGTATTTTTACCCTTTAACAACTAAATTCTAATCACCAACCCTAACATTTGGAGCTTCATGAAACTCATCCATGGTATGTGAGGTATTTTATGGAAGCTATCATACTGAGGAAAAGGTAGCATCATGTATTTGCAATATATACGATCTAAGTCAATTCTATGCTACATGCAACAGAAAATAATCTCTAAGGTACTTGCTGACATATATTTCTATAAAAATATAAGTTGAGCTACAAATTTTATAGATGTGCCCAATCTTTAAGTGCCAATCCCAAATGCATTTCCTACCACATTTCTAAGAAGTAGTACCCATTCCTTACTCCTTCTTTGACATTGTGCTAAGAAGTAAATAATATGGTTACTGCTGGACCACTCCCTTCAAAGAAAAACGGGATGCACTTAATGTAAATGCCTGGTCTCTTTTTTTTCCTCCACTTTGCAACCCATCTTCAGGATGAATTGCTTTAAGTCATCAGCTCTGATTCAGCAAATGATCTTTGTCAGACAAGCTGAGGGAAATGCAATCGAGAAACTGGAGAAACTTAACATTCCAGAATTGGGACTTTTTAGCCAATAGGTAAAGTTGTTTCCGTGGGCCTGACACATGTGTGAAAATAATGATCACTGGGAAAAATACAGGTGCAGTGGCTGGGAGAAGGAGATGCCACTGTTGTCTTACTTATAGTAGTTATTTTGCCAATCCAGAATTGAAGGCACTGCCATAAGAATCTTGCCTTTCCTCCCTTTATGCCTGTGAACCTGGATGATCCAGGAAACATACAGGAAATGGTGGTTAATTCCAAACAGACAATAAGACATTCTTATTCACACAACACATAATTAACATATGGGATTTGCCACCATTTGCATAGGTTTAAAAGCAAATCATGACCAGTTTGAGTAGGATGAACGTATAAAAGTTTACCAGCCATATTAATTATTCAAGACAGTAAATTCAAAAATCCCCAGTTGCTGCGGATACAAACAAGAGACTGAGGTTAAACTTATATTTGAGGGGAGCAGTCCTTAAGTTGGTTATTGATGGAACAGACTGCTTGTCAGGCCCAAGCCCACAGCGAAATCCAATTGAGTTCAATCCTTTATTTGCTTATCCCTAATGGAGAGAAAGTTATAGCCTTCTAACCTACTAGGTATATCCTGAGAGATCCTAAGCTGTGGCTACCTTGAACTCTTTATTCCTCCTCCATCCAGCTCAGGACTGTGCAGTCTGTTCATCTGGGTCTCTCTTTGGGAAAGCTGAGTGTTGCCAGAAGTCCCCTCCCTCTGTGGGTCTAGGACAGGGATCTTCAAATTTGGCCCTTTTATGACTTGTGGACTTCAACTCCTTTAATTCCTCAGCCAGGCATGCCTGGCTGAGGAATTCTGGGAGTTGAAGTCCACAAGTCATAAAAGGGCCAAGTTTGAAGACCCCTAGTCTAGGATAACTCGCCCTGGCCAACTTCTTTGGCTGACTCACCTGGTCATCTCACTCCAGTTGACTCACCCTGGCCGACTTGCTGCAGCCAAATTACTGCAGGACAACTCACTACAGCCAACTCAAAATGGGACAATTGAATGCAGGTTAACTCAAGAGAGGGACAAGTGAATTGCAGTGGGTCTTGTCTTGCTTTAGGTTTGAACCGTCTCAAGTTAGAAATTCCTGAGGCTGGAGTGAACTGCAATTCTACGTGTCCCTTTTTTGAATTGTCCCGCAGTGAGTTATCCCTTGGCAAATTCTGTGATGAGTTGACCGAAACGAGTCAGCCGGGGTGAGTTGGCCCATTCGGCCCTCTGTTCCTCCAAGTGCACATTCCATCACATCGCTGGACATATTGACCCTGTTATGTAGTCCAGTCAGGCTATATGTTCCATATTTTAAAGAGAAAAGAAGAAAAATATTGTCTTCCATTTGCATTGCAAAAGAATTCAACTTAATCCTGCAAGGAAAGGCCTTAGGATATGAATTCAAATTGTCTGAGAAAATCCTAATGTATCCATATTTTTATTACTGTTTTATTGAAGTAAAGTGTATCAGAGACTTGTGATATGAATTAAGAACAGCAATAAAATAACATCCATAAAGATGTCAGAGACCATCAAAATCATTGTTGCTTCCTCACACTTACCAATTAAATCCTTCGGAGCTCTGGCTATAATTCCTACAAACTGAAGTGATGAAGCAATATACAAGTAAATGAATACCCTAATTTATGTAATTTTATTTTAATGCATTCTATTTATTTATTGTTCCTTACACAAGTATCAAATTCTACACCAGCTGATACATTTTGGCTTTTACCATTAATGTATCTTTTGAGCTCACAATTACTTAGAACATGCTAATCAGGCATATTTTCAGCTCAGTGTTATTAGCTTGCCACTTCAAAAGTGTGCTGCTACGATTTAAAGACAGATTTTGAATAGCCTTGCCCTCTTTGTGGCATAGTGAAATTATACCCCCCCTTTCCTCCGCAGGCTTTTGCAGACTGTTTATTCCATCAGGGCAATTTGCTATAATTAAGATGTGTGTGTTCTAAAACTGCAGCTATTTATCCAGCCAAAAGATTGGTGTGGGACTGTTGCAGATGCCTGCTTTAGCATTATAAACAAAACTGAAGCTCAGATAATACGGGGACCTTCACATTTGCTCTGCTGACCTGTTTGCAAGACTTAATACTTTTGAGAAACTAAAACACTGTTTTGTATTGATACAACTCACAACAAATGCATAATCAACCAACATATGTGTAATCAACCTGAACTCTAAAAGCGAGAGTTATAGATATTAACAACTGTCAGTTGTTCCTTATAAGAGACATCTCTGTGACTTCACCTTCTCCACATAAGGCACATAACATACAAAGTTTGTCAAACAACTTCACAGCTACTAAAAACCCAGAGTTTACTTTCTGTCTATCTTCCCTTAATTGGATTAATGGGACAGAGACAAAATAGCAGAGCAGCTGCTATAGCATAGGTTCATGATACTTAGCATAGCAGCGCTCATTCTTGGAAAAACCAGCTAAACAGCAATTGGCCATATTCATGGACTACAGGTAAACCTTCTGCCTTGACAGTCTAAATGGAGTTTTCCAGAGGATTTGTTTAGATTCCCTGGTCATCTTTCATTTGGATTATAGCAACATGCTCTACATGGGGCTGTCTAGGATATCTGAGGAACAGTTTTGCCCCAAAGACACTGGTCCATCCCACTTGTTCTAGTAGAAGGGGTCTACTGCAGACCTTGTGAGTCAAGGAATTTCAGCTTTGGGGTCTAAAAAGAAGGGTCTTTTCTATCATGGCCCCTGCCCTTTGGAACATCTTGCCACTGGACTGTTGGTTCTGAACAGCCCAGAAGCAGGTGCTCAGGTATCAGTTACATTTTAGGAGTAGGATGATATTTATAGTGAGAATTTGCTTTTTCTTCAAATTAATGTACATAATTCCCCCTTATCATTTTTATTCTCAACAGTTCTGTGAATGACTTTTGCTGCGACATACAGATTAGCTTGTTAGCAATAAATTTGATAACTAAGCATGGTTTGAAACTGAGCATGTCCAGATCTGGCCTAACTCTCCAACTTTGATTTCACATCTCCTCCATCTGGATCTTCAGATTAAATGAGCAACTCACTTAAACACTGAAGATCAGCTTTGAAAAAAAAGCTTTATTATTCCCAGTGACTACTTGAATAAAATGCGGTGATGGAGTAGTTTGATTCTACATAGTGTGGGGAACTTTTGGCTCAAACTAAAAATAACTCTTTATAAAGAGAGGCATTGAAAGAAGTTCACTCTGACCTAGTAATGCTCAAGGGAAATTATTGTCCCTGAGGGCATTTGACAGATTCAGAACAGGCTTCATTGGATAAATAATGTAGTTTTCTAACATCTCACAACAACAAAAACAGTTGAAGGAGAGCAGATGTATTCAGCATTTTGGATGGGAAGATGGGCTGCAGGGATGCTGGTATACTGAATATGAGTACTTTATGGATGAAGCTGGGATTTGGTTTTGTTTTACATATTTTCAACTACATAAAGCCTATTTCAGTTATTGCTCCAATAACTAGTAGTCTCAATAACTAGTAGTCATGTGTGCCCGCCACTCTTGCAAATGGAGCGCTTGTGCATGTGCCTGCCTGCTGCTTGCGCAAGTGGGGATGTGTGTGTGTGCGTGCATGTGTGCTCTTATCCACCGTTTCCACGGCTAGGTTGCAAACATCTTTGATATACAAGGCTCTGAGAATCAACACGCACACACACACACACACACACAAACAAGGTTTAAAAGATGCAGGTGGTCCACGGCCATCTTGATCTAAGCCAACATTATTCATTTCTTCGCCATTGTCTCTCCTTCCCACTCTTTCCTTATTGATTCTAGAATTACCACTTGTGAGCAGGGACTTTTATTCTGTATCTTGTACCGTGCAGTATAGTACAAAGCTTCCAATCGGCAATTTGATTTGAAGGAGACTTAATTGATTCACTCCTTCAAATCAGATCTTCCAGTCTCAGGGATGATTCATGACAATTGAATCAAATCAGGATGCCTTCCATCCACTCCGAGAGATTTGAAGATGATTGGGAAATGAGATGACACTCCAGCTTTGGGAGAGCTTTTAAAAAGTGCAGCTTTTTCTCCATGCACAGACAAAACTAAGTGGTGGGATGAGCTATTTGATGTGAATACAAATAACTAGTCAATAAATTTCATTACCTCTGCAAAGACTGAAGACCAGAGCACTTGGGGGTATCCCATTGTGCTCGTTGGGTCTTACTCTTCTGCCATTGTTTCAAGGCAGTTTCATTTGGAGGCTCAGATTTATTTGGAGATGCTTTATTTTTAATGTAGCTTCTTCTTTCTTGCATGCCCATCTTTTCCCTCAATTTCATTATACTTTTACCCATTATCTGCATAAATGCTAGACTGTCTCGTCCAAGAATGTTCTCTTTATCCTTTGCATCCTTCCACTTGCAATTCCTCTTCCACCCATCTTTCATCCTCCTCACTCCATTTTTTAGAAAACAAGTTTTTTTTCCTATTTCCTTTTCCTACCGGTACCTACTTTTCTGTTGTCTTCTTGTATTGAGTTGAGTTTCATTTTTCCCTGTGTCCAACACAGACAATTGCAGCTAACTTCATCTAATAAAGGAGAATATTTGCAGCTCAGAGTTGACATGATGGGTCCTTGTTGCTCTCTGAGCTTGGTTGTTTTCTTGAAAACATTTTATTACCCAAACTAGGTAACATCATCAGTGCTAGTAAGGAGTGCAGTTGGCTGTCAGTTTATATTCCAGTGGCTTGCCTGTCAGTGTTGGTGGGGGTGGTCTTAGAGGCTCTTTGGTAGGCCTGCTTGCTGTGTGCATACTGTGAAGGAGTCAACAGCAAACAGCCCAACCAAAGAGCCTCTAAGACCACCCCCACCCAACACTGACAGGCAAGCTACTAGAACAGTGGTGGCAAACCTATGGCAAGCATTCTCTGTTGGCACACATACCACCACTGCCAGCAGCAGGTCCATCAGGCCATCGCCGCTGCCCAGAGCAGAAGCCCTGCCTAGCACAAAGGAGGCAAAGCAGCCAACTTGAAAGCTCAAGTAGAAGTGGTAGAGCAGAGGTCACCAACCGCTATCAATTGGTGGACTGGAAGAAAAGGGAGGGGGAAGCATTTTACATGCATGCATGCGTGCACAGGGCCGCGAGCATGCACATGCTGCAAATGGGATGGGGCTAGTGCCTGCATGATACTTACTAGCCCTGCCCTGTTCTTCCATGGTGCAGCGCCTTGTGTCTGCACCCTGCGGCATGGCAGCGGCTGTTTTTGTGCCTTGCAGCACGTTTTTGCGCCCCCGGGTTTTGCGTGCCAGAGGCAGCACTCAGAAGCGCCTCCCCCTGAGGGCACCACAATGCTGATGTGGCCTTGGCACTTGATAAATAAGCGAGTTTTGGGTTGTGGTTTTGGCACTCATATAGTGCTGCATAAGCAGCACTCAATGTGGCATTAATGGAATACCTACATGATTACAGATAAGCCTTGACTTATGAGTACAATTGGAACTGGAACTCCATCAATAAGCAAAGTACTTTTTAACTGAGCCACACCTAATTTTACAAACTTTTTTGCTGTGGTCCTTAAGCAAATCATGTAAACATCAACCAAAGCATGCAGTCATTAAGAAAACCCAGCTTCCTCCATTGACTTTGCTTGTTGGAATTCCCTTGAAAAAGTTGCAAATGGCAATCATGTGACCTTGAGACACTGCAGCTAACATAATCTGGTTGCCTAGCATCCAAATTTTGATCACATGACTGCAGGAATGCTGCCCCGGCCATTAAGTGTGAGAACTAGGGTATCTTTTTCAGCACCAGGGTTGAATGGTTGTTAAATGAATGGTCATAAATCAAGGACAGCTGTAGTAAGAGCTTATTTTTAAGGCAAACTAGAATGCATAAGTTCAGCACAATACTTTGCTGAATAATTTGAAAGTCACTATCTTTTCCTTTAAAAATTTAACAGGGATATATGAACTTCTGGCAAGGACTCATGGCAAACTAGGTGTCTCCGAAGGAATGGAGTTGTAGTGAGATCAGTGGCTAGACAGTAAAAGCTGGCCAATCTCCAGCAAAGAGATTGTGAGTTTATACAATGGTATTCTGGACAGCTACTTCTTGTGAATAGACTGCAGGATCTGAGATTTTTGTGATTGACTTGTGAGTCAAGAAGCTGAGAATTGAGGGATTCCAACCAAACTCACAGCTGTAATGTACTGTAGCTTTTATGGACAAAAGCTTTGCTGACCCTCATTTCTTAATCATTTTTGAAAATTGCTTTTTAACTGCCCTTCAGCTATTAGGAACCTGCATAATGGCAGGTTTTAGAGTACCAGGTGAGTTTCCATTAATTCTTAGTGAAAGAAGTTTTAAATACAAATTTAATTTTTTTTAAAAAAATCACCAAAAACATGATTAGAATGCTAATTTTGGAAAGTTACAAATGGACTAAGGGTCCAGATGTATTTGAAATAAGATTTGGAAATTAGTTATAAGAATTCCTCCCATGGGAAAATGCTTTTGTTTTGAGTTCTTTAAAAAAAACCCACCATGAGAGAATCAGATTTTGAAAGTTGGACAATAAAGGGAACCAGAAGGCACTAAAGATTGCAGTTAATGGAGAAGAACACTTGACTTACTAATACAGAATAGAACAAAATATTTTAACATTCAATTATTGAAGGCTATTTTGAACAATGGACCTAGAACAGACATGTCAAACTCGTGACATCATGTGACATCGTGAGACTGTTTTGCCATTGCTGGCAATGGGGTGGGCGTAGCTTCCGGATGATGCATCCGACCTGCAGGCTGGCAGTTTGACACCTCTGACCTAGAAAGTAATTTTAAAAATGTCTGCCGTTATGGATAAATGGTTTGTCCTGTTCATTTGATTCTGACTCTAGTGCTCATCTCCATTTCCTAATCGAGGTAGCCAGGATTGTCTGAATATGCTTTCATGGTCACATGGCCAGCATGACTATATGTTGAGGTACACGGAATGCTATTACCTTTCCACCAAAGTGGTACCTATTTATCTACTTGCATTTGCATGCTTTTGAACTGCTAGGTTGGCAGGAGCTGGGGCAAGTAATGGGAGCTCACCCCATTCGGTCCTGAACTTAGGCTGTCAGCTTTCCAGCTGTTGTCTTTAACTGCTGAGTCATCACATATCTCTGATGACATTATGGATAGACTGTCTTTAAAAGATGTTATGGAAGAGGAACAGGTTTTATTGGATAACACAGATACTGATTTGACAGTGGATTTAAAAGTGACAGGCTCCAGGAATAATAAAGGAAAAGATGCTGCAATGGATATACAAAGGAAGCTAGCTGATGTCATAATAATTAAGAGGAATGCCTGCCTATCTATCTATCTATCTATCTAGTGTTGATATATATGAACAATAAACATAGATGTGCTGTGGAAGCTAGGAGGGAAGAATTGGAGAATGAAATAAAGGAAAAGAAAAGGCTTTGATTTTGAATTTAGAGGTTGTGAAGTCTAAGGAGGCTATTAAACTGTTAAGAGGAATGGATTGAGTATATCCAGAACAAATATGGGACTAAGAAGTTTCATGTAGTATTTGAATAAGTCTTCCTTTCTTTTTTTTTCTGTTTTTTTTTATATATTCTATATTAATAGTGTTTGTAGTTATCCTATGTGAGCTAGAGAGTGATAGATTTTAGAGTCTATGGTTGTTAGCATATGGTTGTTTATGATTCTTTCTTTGTTTTTTTATACCTTGTACTTAGCTCTGGGAAGTCGGGGGGGGGGTGGGGAGGGGGGGAGGGGTAAGGAGGGAGGGACAGGGGAGGGGTAGGGGGGACTGTCAAAGATAAAATGTATGATAAAACTTTTCAATAAAAAGAGGAATGCCTGCCTATCTATCTATCTATCTATCTATCTATCTATCTATCTATTATCATCTCAATCATTATCTATCTATCTATCTATCTATCTATCTATCTATCTATCTATCTATTATCATCTCAATCATTATCTATCTATCTATCTATCTATCTATCTATCTATCTATCTATCATCTATCTATCTATCTATCTATCTATCTATCTATCATATCCATCCACCATCATCTCTATCATAACAGTATCTATCTATCTATCTATCTATCTATCTATCTATCTATCTATCTATCTATCTATCTATCTATCTATCTATCTATTGTATCCATCCATCATCATCTCTATCATACCAGTATCTATCTATCTATCTATCTATCTATCTATCTATCTATCTATCTATCTATCTATCTATCTATCTATCTATCTATCTATCTATCTATCTATCTATCTATCTATCTATCTATCATATCCATCCACCATCATCTCTATCATAACAGTATCTATCTATCTATCTATCTATCTATCTATCTATCTATCTATCTATCTATCTATCTATCTATCTATCTATCTATCTACATCTCTATCATACCAGTATCTATCTATCTATCTATCTATCTATCTATCTATCTATCTATCTATCTATCTATCTATCTATCTATCTATCTATCATCATCATCTCTCTCATCTCTCTCTATCTCTCTCTATCATCTATCTAATCTATCTATGTTATGGCACTTCTAATTATGGATTCAGGATTTGACCTTGACTAAATGGACTGGTGAATCCTTAACTGATCTATAGACCACATTATTTCTTCCTTGTTACAATTCCCTGCTTAGCAGCCTCTGTCACCTTCACAACTTTATTTTAGAACTTAGTTAATTACCCTTTGATCTGCTAATTGCTTGTTACCTATGATCCCTTGTTCTTCCCAGCATATAAAAATGCTGTTCCTTTCACAAGAATTGCCATACTGGGAAGAAACAGTGAGACATCTGGCCCAGCTTTTTGTCTCCAACTGTAGGCAATGTCGGCTTTGCACTTTAATGCACACACGCTGACTGATTCTGTCCATCCTTTCACCTGCAAACTCCAGAGAAGGAAAAGCCAGCCTCCTACTCTCTTTGTTTCCTCCTCATGGGCAGCCTCTATACAGACAGCAGATGGCTTTCCTGAATTGTCCATGGTGACACTTAATTTTTTTTCTTTTGAAGCTACAATTAATTTTGGATATGGTACTTAAGAGTAAGTGAATAGGGCAAATATCTGAGTCCCTGAAAGCTTGTGCATACTAATGAGGGCATTGAAATATGTGGGTAGAAATAATAAACTGATCACCTTGGGGGTACAGACAATAAAAAAATTAACAGCCAGGTTCTATATCTCTTCTCCGTTTTGTCCTCTAATTACATTGCAATGAACTCTGTTAATGTTACAATGGCAGAAAACCTTCAATGTTTTAATTTATGAAATATAACTGGTCCAAGGAATGTTTATTTTTTTTTCCTAAGGAAGAAAATAAGAGCTTGATGATTTATCAGTCCTGTTCTTCATTTACCCTTATGGTGTGACTCTATAAGGAATGGAGAACAGGACCTTTAGGACCAAGTCTTGAAAAGCCCTTAGTTGTGAAAACCTAAGGGAGACATAACCACCAAAAGGGCCTGTGAGCTGCACAATTCATCTGAGCTGGAAGAAATAGAGAAGGGGGAGGTATATTGTTGCACTATAAGGCTCCAGAGATCAAACCAAAAGCATATACTGCATCCTTGCTCTCCTTAGGGAGCAGTGAAGAGCCTGTGGTGCAAAAAGATATGGAAAAAGTGAGAAGGAGCCAGGACTGTATGAATAACATTGATGTGCACTTGGAAAGCAACTATATGAAAACTGAGACAATCAGGTTTGGCATGAGAACATTCACTGAATCAAGTTTGAGGAACCAGAAGATCTGAAAAACATTTACTAGATGGAAAGTGGGGGATGTGATGGTTAAAGATGCTGAGCTTGTCAGCTGGAAAGCTGACAACCCATGTTTGAGACCCAAGCACTGCACAATTGGATGAGCTCCCATTATCTGTCCTGCCCACCTAGCAGTTCAAAAGCATGCAAATGCAAGTAGATAAATAGGTACCACTTTGGTAGGAAGGTAACAGCACTCTGTGCGCCTTGGTACATAGTCATACTGGTCACATGACCACAGAATATGTCTTTGGATATTGCTGGCTCCCTTGGCTAAGAAACAGAGGTGACCACTGCCCCCTAGTGTCAGAAATGATAAGACAGGGGAAACCTTTACCTTTAGATAGAAAGTATAGACTTTAACTATTGCTGATACAAATAGCTTCAAGTCCATGGAAACCTAGGTCACTTAACAGCCCTAGAAACAAATACAAAGTTGGAAAAAACATCAGAATGAAAAAAAACAAGATCTCATATTTGTTAATGTTGAACAGAACAGAATAACAGATCTGGAAGGGACCTTGGAACTCTTCTAGTTCAACCCCCTGCTCAAGCAGGAGATACCATTCCAGACAAATGGTTGTCCAATATCTTCTTGAAAATCTCAAGTGATGGGGCACCACATCTTCTGAATACAAGCTGTTGCACTGGTTAATTGTTCTCACTGTCAGGAAATTTCTCCCTAGTACTAGATTGTATCTCTGGTAGGTTTCTATCCATTACTTCTTTGTCCTATCCTCAGCTGCTTTGGAGAATAGGCTGACACTCTCTTCTTTGTGACAGCCCTTCAAATATTGGAAGACTGCTATCATGTCACCCTCATCTTTCTCTCTGTTAGATTAGATATACCCAGTTCCTGCAACCATTCATCATATGTTTTATCCTCCAGTCCCCTAATCATCCTTGTTGCTCTTCTCAGAACTCTTAAGAGTCTCAGCATGTTTTTTTTTAATCATGGTGACCAAAACTGGATGCAGTATTCAAGTGTGGTCGTACCAAATCAGTATATAGCAATACTAACACTTCACATGCTCTTGATACTATCTTTCTGTTGACAGTCTATGACTGCTTTGGGATTTTTGGCAGTTGCAACATACTAACAGCTCATATTTAAGTGGTTGTTCAGTAGAACTCCTAGATCCCTCTCAGTTATTGCTGTTGAGCCAAATACCACCTATTCTATACGTACTTGAGCATTTGGTTTTTCTTCTCTAAGGATAAAACCTTACTTTTCCCACCACTGAATTGCATTTTGTTGGAGAGGGCCCGGTGTTCCAGTCGGTCAAGATCCCTCTGGATCTTGAGTCTATCTTGGGTATTCCCCCCAGTTTGGTGTGATCTGCAAATCTGATGAGTTCCCCTTCTATTCCCTCATCAGGGAATATTGATATTGAAGAGTACTGGGCCTAAGACAGTCCACTACATGCTTCCCTCCATGTAGATGTAAGTTCTATTGAGGACTTTGTGTTGCGTTGGAACGGGGTGACCAGCTCAGAGTGGCCCGCTCACTCCCACTAGTTCGCCACCACCAAGTCACTGCTGCCAAGTCACTGTAGGTCAACTCCATGTGGCCAACTTGCCACGGAAGCAACTTTCTGAAGAAAGAGCCAGGCAGATGGGTGAACGTGGGTAGAGCACAGGGTGGTGGCAGCAGTCAGGGGTCTCCCATTTTCACAACCCCTGCTGCTGTTGCTGATGCTGCACTGAGCTCCAAGCTGTTTGGAGTTTGGGCATTTGGCAGTGGCAACAATGTTCAGACTGTTGGTGGCAGTAGTGGGGGTGATGGTACTACTGGCTAGGTGCATCCCATTTTCACATTTCTCCATCTCCTGGAGGCAAAGGCTGCAGCATGGGAAGTGAAAATGGGACACACCTGGCTGCCACCACCTCCCTGCCACCCATTGCCACCACCATCCCCAGCCTCTTTGACCCAGAGTTTAGTGTCAGTGGCAGCAGTGGTAGGGTGTGTGAAAATGGGAAGCCCAGGCCACCACCTCTACTCTGTACTTTGCCGACTTGCTTGTTTGCCCTCCTGGTTCTCCCTCCAGTTACCCATTGCAAGCAGCCCCATGGCAGTGTGGAGTTGTCTGGAGCCAACTTGGCATCAGTGAGTTGGCAGAGGCAACTTGGTGGTGGCGAGCTGATGGCAATTCGATGGCAATGCCGAGCTGACCACACTGAGTTGTCCTAGACCCATGTTGAGTTCAGTTTGTCAGGCAGTTTTTAATCCATCTGGTAGTAATTCTGTCTATCCCACGTTTTTCTATTTTACCAAGAATTAGGTTATGGTCTACTTTGAGCCCGAATTGGTATCCATGCTGAAACATTAGACAACCTGAAATTCATTTCAAATCATTATCATCAACTTGGGCATAAGATTAGTATACTTAAATGTCATCAGCAGAGATATTGTACTGAAAAGCAGGAGGATAAATCAGCCCACCAAGGAAGAGAGAGAGAATAAAATGGGACCAGAACTGACTTTTGGCTACCGTAAAGAGCAGGGGTCTTTGAACTCGGCCTTTTATGACTCATGGACTTCAACTCCCAGAATTCTGGGAGTTGAAGTCCAGGAGTCATAAAAGGGCCGAGTTTGAAGACCCCTGATAAAGAGAAACACTTCTCACCAACCAAAAAATATTTACTCAGGTAGTAAGAAAACTAAACAAACTTGCAATTATGGAAAAAATTGAGCCATAAGAATTAGAAATTTGGGTAGGGCATGGGTCCTCTAAATCTATATTTGTACCTGGGGAATCCCTCTGGCTTAACCTGCACTAATATATTTTTAACTTTTATGTTTAACTTTCTTCCAATCAAGTCTGTCAGCTTTTGGAACCCAGAGGCAAATTGAGTAGCCAAAATGTCACCTGAAAAACAACAACCCATTATCCAGTTTTTGATTATGCCATTATACTTTGCCTTTTATCTATCCATATAATGACATATTTCAACCTCTTTCTGCATTTCTCTAAGCTAGTTTTTCTTTTTAACTTCATTTCTCTTTCATCTTTACTCATCTATTCTGTCCTGGAGATGCCAAGACTTCGACAATATAACTAAAAGTGATAGAATCTTTATTATAGTGGGCTGATTAAAGTGTGTTAAAGTGATGGTACCTCTAGTGGGATAATTCAGTTTTTCCCTATCAGCAGCTTTTTTCCAAGAAAAAAAAATCTCCTTTTCCTATACATTTCAAATATAGAAACCACAAAGAACAATAATTCATAAGATCCTCAGTTCAGGTTCCCCAAGGGTTGTTGGTACTGTAATTTAAAATATTTGCAGGACACTTGGATACTTTTCACTCCAGGAGGATATTACTACTGTATTTAATCAATTCACGTGAAAGTGACAAAGTTAAGTATCATCCAAATAGCAAACTCTATTCATGTATAAAGTGTGTCATCAATACTCAATCCCCATGATCATATTGGTAGATATAGCCTGTTTGGTTGTTATGAAAATTGGCAAAACTGGGCGCAGGAGAGTTGGTGACACTAACTTTGTCCCTATCTCATCACTATCTATGTGTGAAAGATAAATTAAATGTTGTGGAGAGCCTTTTTCATTTATTGAAGGCACTCATGTGAGTTCTCATTGGAAAATCCAGGTCCTCAGTTATAAAAAGAGCTGTAATAATTGATAACACTCCTTCTACAGTACCTCCCTTCTTTATATGCTACATAAATAACAAGATTGCATGTTTATACAGTTTCCTTCCAAAATGAAAAGAATATTTTCACTTCATACATGTGGAAAGTAGTCAAGATTTTCAGGTTACAATTCCTTGATATATTTAGCACTTTTATTGTTTAGAGCGAATCACACAGTCACACAGGTTCACAACACAGTGTTCTTTTAATTGTCCTATTTATTCTTGAGCTCAGCAATAAAAGCCAAAAGGAATTGGAGGTCAAAGTCAGGTAAACAAGTAGAGCAAATCAAAGGAATATACACAGAAGAATAAAAAGAAAAACAACAACAACTACAAAAGTCATGGGATTTTGACATGTACAGGAAAAACTTGTGCTAAACAAAGGTGTTTAGCACAACCCAGTCTAGCCTAGCCTAGCTGATACCAACAACCACAGATGAAGGAACAGTTGGATCTGTGAAGCTTAAATGGGGCAAAAATATATCTCTAAACCCCTGGTATTTTTAATTACCTGAAATGACTTCCTGATTCTGCAAGTTCTCTGCTCTGTTGTCCATTCTATCTTGTCTTTTATTTATTCATTTTTTATATCACACATTACCACAGACTGAAGTGGTGGAATCTTGTCCAATATATATGAATCAAATGACAGACATTTTGGCTGGGTATTATCGGGCACTGCTTTTGCCCTTAAAAAAAACAACAACAGTATTATCCACCTCCCACATCTAGCTGCACATAATCACCTACTACTTGAAAATTGGGAGCAGTTTTGCCCAATGCAAGCAAGAAGGCAAGATAACTGTCCAGAAGATCATTTTTCCTTACCTGTCAGCAATAAGTTTACTCCTCAATTTTTAATAAGCTCCAGTAAGTGACTCTTGGTGGATAATGATACCCTCTTCAGAAGAAGATGGAAGATTTAAGCAATGGTTTCTTAGTTTCTAATTCCTGGGCATCTGCAGGACTGAAAATAGCTTGACCCAGTCTTGTCTTTATTGTCTAGCCCACCAGTCAACTTGGACTCTATCCTCCAAATGGTCCATCACTTCCTCATCTGAGAACTTTTATGAGGTGAATGTAACCTTGACAATATGCTGAAGCACAATATGTCCAAAATTAAACTGACCTCTATCTAAGCACCTTTGTTTATTTATTTTATTTTTTATTTTATTAGATTTATATACCGCCCTTCCCCGAAGGACTCAGGGCGGTTTACAGGGTATTTAAAACAACCAGTACAAAAGTTAAAAACAAATTAAAAAAGATTAAATTATCCCTAAAATTAAAAAAAAAAACATTTAAAAATTCTCAGCCTGGGCCGGAGAGCTCAAAGAGCCAGGTCTTCAGGTCCCGGTGAAATGTGCGAAGGTCGAGGGCAGTCCTAAGCTCCACGGGCAGCTGGTTCCAGAGGGCAGGCGCACCCACAGAGAAGGCCCTTCCCCTGGGTGTTATCCGCTGACAGTCTTTTATCGGCGGCACCCTGAGAAGACCTTCCCTGTGGGAGTGCACTGGACGAAGGGAGCTTGATGCTGGCAGCAGGTGCTCCCTCAGATATCCCAGACCCAAGCCATTCAGGGCTTTATAGGTCATCACCAGCACCTTGAATCTCACCCGGAGGGCAACCGGAAGCCAATGCAGCTCGCGGAGTAGAGGTGTTACATGGGAGTATTGGGAAACCCCCATCACAACTCGCGCGGCCGCATTCTGCACCAGCTGAAGCCTCCGAGTGGTCCTCAAGGGCAGCCCCATGTAGAGAGCATTGCAGTAGTCTAAACGGGAGGTCACGAGTGCATGAGTGACTGTGCGTAGGGCATCTCGGTCCAGATAGGGTCGCAACTGGCGCACCAGGCGAACCTGGGCAAAAGCCCCCCTGGTCACGGCTCCTATATGATCTTCAAAATTGAGCCGTGAATTCAGGAGGACGCCCAAGTTGCGAGCTCTATCAACGGGGGGTAACACCTCACCCCCCATCGTTAAAGATGGAATAGTCTGGTTAACCCAAGATGCCGATATGCACAGCCACTCAGTCTTGGCAGGATTGAGACAAAGCCTGTTTCTCCCCATCCAGACCTGGACCGCCTCCAGGAAACGGGACATCACGGCGAGGGCATCGCTGGGTTGGTTCGGGGTGGAGAAAAACAGTTGGGTATCATCAGCGTACTGATGATACCCCACCCCGAAACCACGAATGATCTCACCCAGCGGCTTCATGTAGATGTTGAACAGGAGGAGAGAGAGAACCGACCCCTGAGGAACTCCCCAAACGAGAGGCCTCGGGGTGGATCTCTGCCCTCCAGTCAACACCGACTGCGAGCGGCCCAGAAGATAGGAGGAGAACCACCGTAAAACGGTGCCTCCCACTCCCAACCCCCTGAGACGCCACAGAAGGATACCATGGTCGATGGTATCGAAAGCCACTGAGAGATCTAATAGGACTAGGACAGAGGAGCAACCCCTGTCCCGAGCCCGCCAGAGATCATTCACCACCGCGACCAATGCCGTCTCCGTGCTGTGCCCGGGCCTGAAACCCGATTGGTACGGGTCGAGATAATCAGTTTCCTCCAGGAACAGAGGAAGCTGATGCGCCACCACACTCTCAACAACCTTCTCCAGAAAGCGAAGGTTGGAGACTGGACGATAGTTATTTAAAACAGCCGGGTCCAGGACAGGCTTTTTGAGGAGGGGTCTCACCACCGCCTCCTTCAAGGCAGCGGGAAAGACACCCTCCTTCAAAGAAGCAGTTAGTACTGCCTGGAACCAGCCTCGTGTCCCTTCCCGAGCCGCATAAACCAGCCAGGAGGGGCACGGATCCAATAAACAGGTGGTGGAGCTCAGCCTCCCCATGATCCTGTCCACATCATCAGGGGAAACAGGATCGAACTCAGTCCAGATAACATGCTCAAGACCGTCCGATTCCTCCACGTCAGACTCCGCCCAGTCAGAGTCCAAGCCGGCCCGGATCTGAGCGATTTTGTCCGTCAGATGATGACTAAACTCCTCGGCCCGTCCCTGTAAGGGATCCTCCCTCACCTCCTGGTTAAGAAGGGAGCGAGTCACCCTAAACAGGGTGGCCGGGCGATTATCTGCAGACGCGATGAGGGCAGCAAAGTAATTAGCCCTCGCCGTCCTCATCGCAGCAAGATAAGACCTTATAAAGGTTCTTAGCTGCAATCGGTCAGATTCGGAACGGCTGGACCTCCAACCACTCTCTAAGTTAAGTCAACTCAACTCCCTTTAGGTTTATGGAGAAACATATTACCAATAATGACAACAGAACAGAACACAAACAATAATTTTAAAAGTTAGAAAATATAAAATATGCAAGGTTAAAGAACATGTGAAAAAAAATCACACACACACACATATGTATATATATACACACACACATATAAACAAAAATCTGAAAAAATACCATAAAGAGATATAAAAACTTCAAGTACAAAAGAAACATAAATTATATGGCTAACTAATGTATCATTTTTCATTTTATTTTATATTTTTAGCTTTAAAAATTATTGTTTATATACTATTTTTCTTATGCTTGTCTTTAACCATAATAAAGATTTCTATTTGATTAGATTAGAACAAAGTTATATGAATATGGAATGGATGGGAATTGTTATGTTCCCTTGTCTTGATTAATTTGTATGCAGTCTAGTGAGAAACAAGAAGATCCTGAAACTATTGCTCAAAGTATTAAACAAAAGGTGCTTTGGGAATTTGTGTCATCATTGCAAAGTGACAATTTGCTTGCTCTACAGAAAATTTCAGCACTGATGGTTTACTTCACACAAGAAGTAGGAAAATGTCAGGAAAAGCAGAAAAACATTTTGGGGCAAACTATGAATTCTAGTTTGATAGTTGCATTGCTGAAATAGAACATTTTCTTGATGTTTTAGTTTGATGCCAGATAAGCATATAAATATAAATTATAAACACAGAGAAAACATTTATCTTTCCATTGCTGGATATATGATCCATTATATTATCTTAATCATAGCCAAACTTCTCAACTTCTACCCCTTCCCAAAATACTCAATTTATTGGTGACCTGTGAGAAAATGGCAAGAGAACTCAATAAAATTCAATATTCTTGCCATATAAGCAGCACAATACATCCTACAAAAGTCACATTTGTGCTCAATTAACAGTCTCCAGAACTGCTTCCACTTTTACTTCTAAAAGTTCTAGGAAGCCCTCCAGGTCAATGTGAAGTATAAAGGATTTAAGAAAAAAGAACCCTACATTTATTTTTTTATAAGGCAACTATTTCTTTCAACAGCACAATCACTAGACAAAACATTTCACCGCGAAGCATTAGGAATATTACAAACTACCCAGTTTTTAATGGATAGGATATGGATAGGAGTTGATATAGATAGGAGTTCGCAGAGGAAGGATGGAAAAGATAAAGGCAAGACAAAAAACTGAGCACTAAAGGATCAGTGGTAGGTTGTTTCAAGGAACCTAGGGAAATAAGTGTGAATGCCAGATGAAAGCAGGCAACAACCTACAGCTCCCTATGTCAACGCTGCTAACATTGAATGTTCTTGCTTTGACAACATATGGAGATGCAGCCTTTTTCTTTAACGTGTGTTACTCTTAGAGTTAGAATTAGATGATACTGGGGGGGAGGAGGAAGAATGTGTATGGGAATTAGTTAATAACAATATTGTAGTAGTGCATGAATCAAGGCTGTTTGAAATAAGAGATGATAAGAAATGGCAGGTTGGAGAACTGGAGGGAAAGTTTGCATTTCAAACTAATTGGAGAATGTAATTTATGACTGTTAATTAGAGGAGGGAATTGTACTTTGATACTATGTGTTCAGGTTTTGGTTTTGACCATGTACGTGCTGATGCTATGCTCCTCGAATAAAGATTCTTTAAGGTAAACAATGCCTCCAAGTTCTTTGAAGAGTTTTATCTGTCGGAACCATGACACCCTATTTATCCATGAAACTTCTCTGGATGACCTTTCACAATTTACTGTCTCAGTCCATGTGGCAATGTGTTTCACAACAAGAAGAGAAATGGACATTGAAGAGAACAAAGTAGAGTCAAATCATGACTTAGTCAATGCATAAATAAAAGTGAAATGTTTCATTAAAATGAACAAAACAACTTTAGTGATTCAGTTTGGTCTCTTGGATAAGAATATGAAAAGCAAAACAGGGCAAAGAATTAGAATGGGCCTAAAATTTTTGCACTAATATCCCAAAGGTGCTTTTTCACAAGGTAACTGAACTTTCTTGTTTTTCTTTGAACACGTTTTGCTTCTCATCCAAGAAGCTTCTTCACCTCTCTTGGATGAGCTTCTTGGATGAGAAGTGAAACATCTTTAAAGAAAAACAAGAAAGTCCAGTTGCCTTGTGAAAAAGCACCTTTGGTGTAACTATGACCTGTATGACTGAGACTCTCCATAGACATGTTGTACTAATACTTTAGTGGGCCACTATAGAGGGACGTGGTGGCTCAGTCGGTTAGGACACTGAGCTTGTCGACCAGATGGTCGGCAGTTTGGCGGGTCGAATCCCGAGTGCCGTGTAACAGAGTGAGTGCCTGTTACTCGTCCCAGCTTCTGCCAACCTAGCAGTTTGAAAGCACGTAAAAATGCAAGTAGAAAAATAGGGACAACTACGGTGGGAAGGTAACAGCATTCTGTGCGCCTTTGGCATCTAGTCATGTCAGCCACATGACCACGGAGACGTCCTTGGACAAGCGCTGGCTCTTCGGCTTTGAAACGGAGATGAGCACCGGCCCCTAGAGTCAAAAACAACTAGCACGCATGTGCGGGGGAACCTTTTTATAGAGGTTTACATGAGTGTGATTCTTGATTGGAAAAGACTGGATAGCCATGGTTTAGGGTCTCCTGTGTGAATAGGGGCTTGGACTAGAAGCCCTCTCCAAGGTCCCTTTCAACCCCCTTATTCTAGGTTCTGTGTTCTTACTGTTCTCCTTCAGAATATGAATGCAGTGGTGCAAAACAATACCACAACATAAACAAGGCTGATTATTGCATATGCCAATAATACCAGGAAGGATGCACAACAAGGAAATTATTTCAATCTTATCAAATCATTCCAGTTGAATGGGTAATGTATTACTTCTTTTCATCTGTTTATTTTTAATGCAACTGACCAAACACATATAATCTAAAGAAACATTTCATTTGGGGGTCCCTCTCCTCTCTCTTTCTTTCTCCATTGATTACTATAGCACAGAGGTCCCCAACCTTTTGGGCACCAGGGACCGGTTATGTGGAGAGAGGCTTTTCCACGGACCAGAGAGGGCGTGATTTTGTGTGTTGCCTGCATCCTGTGGATGGGGCTTTGCTTGTTTGTGTGGCCTGGTTGCTGGCATGCCATGGCCCGGTACTGATCCACAGACTGAGGGTTGGGGACCCCTGCTGTAGCACATTCCAATAAAAGAATACTTTGTGGCTCTATCTCCAATCACTTTGATTTCTTTGCCTTTTTTTAAAGTGAGCACATTTCTCAAAACCACACTGAAACAAAGCTAATATATTGTTTTTAGAAGGTGGTCTACAGTCTCAAGGTACCTTTGATGGCCAGCATAAACAGAAAGCATTTCAAAATAACTGGGATAATCAATGGCCTTTTAAATCAAGCAAAAACCAGGTTAATGCTTGGAGTCTGGATACAAAATAGGGAGAGTCAGGTATGAAGACCATTCAGGTATTCAGGCATGAATACTCAAAATTTCACTAAAGTATCTTGGTTCTGATTCATTTCAGAGGAAGTAGCTAGGTCTTCCATTGTAAATGTTCTATGGAAGAACCTGATTATTTGTTGATTATGTGCCATCAAGTCAGTTTGGACGCTCAATGACTCCCCATATAGACTTTCTGCAGGCTGACCAGTTCCCAAAGAGTTAGGCTTAGCGTTAAGTACCCAACATCTCTGTAATCGTTGACCTATCTTACTGGTGAGCATCTTTATCTTCTCTTTCTTTTCGTATTTCCAAGTATTATAGATGTTTTCAGAGGGTTAAATCTTTATATTATGTGCCCCAAATATAATTTGAGCCTGATCATTCCAGTAAGATTGTATGGGTTTTTTTCCCTGTGAGCCAGCTGTTTCTGTGAGCCTTCCATGTATACTCAGCTGTCTACTTCAAGACTATAATTCAAAGAGGGCTAACACTCTTTCTATTCTGCTTCTTCAAAGTCCAACGTTTTTAGAGTCACAAGGAAATCATTGCCTGCAAACGTCTGACCTTTGTAGGCACAGACACATCCTGGCATCCGAATATCTTTTCCAAGGTCTTTATAGCTGCTGTAGCAAATGCTAGTTTGCAGCTTATTTTTTGACAGCTGGTTCCATATCTGTCCTAAAAGGCAGATGCTACCCGTCACTTCAGTATCATCATTATCAGTTCTATGGTTGGTGGTTGTACTTGTTGCTATTAATAGTTCATTTTTCTTTAAATTTATAATCCCACTTTTTTCACTGTGCTCCTTGACTTTCATTACTAGAATTCCCAGATAATTTGCATTTTCAGCTGTCAGAGTAGTGTCATCAGCACAGCACAGATTATTGATCTTTCTCTCTCCAATTTTAAAACCAGTCATCTTATTCCAATCCAGCCCCCCTTAATACTTATTTAGCACATAAATGGAATAAATAAGGAGAGTATATACAGCCTTGTCTAACTCCTTTGTCAATCTGGATATAGACTGTTTTATCATGTTCTGTTTCTACTATGGCTTCCTGGCCTATCTAAAAATTTCACATGAGGATGATGAGGTATTTGGGGATTCCCTAAATGTCTTAAGGACATTCCACAGCTCGATATGGTTGACGTAACAAAAACAGTTTCTATAGTTCATAAAGCACAGATTGATTGGCTTGTTGGCTTTCTCAATTATCCATCATGCATCAGCAATAATGCCTCTTGTTTCTTGGCCTTTTCTACAGCCAGATTTTTTTTAATTTTCCAAGCACAGTAAATATTGCTTTGAATTGGCATAAACTGATAAGTCCTGCTTCACTTCTGTTTCCCATGACATACGTTTCAACTATGTTTTCCTTCTTATTGTAGGAAAAAAACAACAACACTTGCCATCTGGCAAAAGCCTTCTCTAACCCACAACCAAAGTCATAAAATCATATAATCATTGGAAGGAACCTGTAGGTCTTCTAGTACAACTCCCCTACCCAAGGCAGAAGTCTTCATACCATCTTGGACAAATTGTCATCCAATTTTTTCTTGAAAATCTCCAGTGATGGAGCACCCACAACTCCAGGAACAAACTGTTCCATTGATTAATTGTTCTCACTTCCAGAAAATTTCTCCTTATTTCCAGGTTGAATCTCCCTCTGATGAGCTTCCACCAATTGCTTCTAGTCCTGCCCTCAGGTGCTCTGGCAAATGAATTGACACCCTCTTCTCAGTGACAGTCCTTTAAGTATTGGAAGACTGCTATCATGTCTCCTCTGAGTCTTTTCTTCATCAGGCTAAACATACCTACCGTAGTTCCTTTAGCTGTTCATTGTATGATTTAGCCTCCAGACCCCTTATCATCTTTATTGCTCTTCTCTGCACTCTTTCTAGGGCCTCAGCATCTTTTTTGCATCAAGGTATCCAGAACTGGACACAGTATTCCAAATGTGGCCTTATTAGTGCAATATAGACTGGTAGTATTACCTCTCCTGATCTTGATACTATTCCTCTCTTGATACAGCCTACAACTGCTCTGGGTTTTTTTGGTAGCTGCAGCACACTGATGTCTCATACTTAAGTGGTGATCACCAGGACACCTAGATCACTCTCACAGTTACAGCTGTTGAGCCTGGGACCTCCTACCCTATACCTATTTATTTGTTTTTTCCTGCCTAAGTATAAAACTGAACATGCATCGTGTTTGAAAGGGCTCAAGTCTGTCAAGATTCTTCTAGATCTTGAGTCCATCTTCTAAACTAAGTTTTGACAATTCCCCCAGCTTGGTGTTGTGCACAGATTTGATGAGTTCACCTTCTATCTCCTCATCTAGATAATTTATGAAGATGTTGAATATGCTAAGCTGTGGGACTCATAGCACATGGAGGAGTTAATGAACCATAGATATCAAGACTGAGGTTCATATTCTAAGTGTACAGATCTAAGATCATAGGTGACTTAGGACATAATAAGTTGTTTGGGGTTATCCTGGCAGATTCCTTCATCCAGGGATTTACTACTCTATTCAGATTTGAGGAGGATGGCTGCTCTGCCCTTGGCTCTGTAAAGGATGAAATGATAAAATGATAAAAAGTAATAAAAAAGAGCTCAGACATGCATTTATAGTGGCAAATTATGTCTTGCATAAACACTGTTACCAAAAGGACATAATGTAAAGTGAAGTTATCAGGGAAGGTGCTTTCTATTTGTATGATTGATTTACCATACCAAACATTGACCATATCAAGGCTCTCCTATATAAAAAATTAGGATGAAGACAGGTGAATAGTTGGGAGTTTCAAATGTTATCAGTAGGTTGCTCATGAAATCATAAATCTTGTATGACTCACAAAAGTGCCTGGATATTGCATGTGGGATCCTAAACAAACAAGGGATTTGAGAAATTGAATAAATTGGAAGTATGCTAAATCAGTATTATTCTATGGTGTCAAAGGAGTGGGAGCAATCTTGGAAGGGTAATCTCCAGACAAAACAATTTCTTTAAAAGCAGAATGGTGAACAGATTGTTCTGGTTCTTGTCATAGTTTTTGAACTGGACTTTGAGTAACACAGGCACAGCAGTAAATGAATCCTCTTACATGTTTCATCAAAGACAGCTGGAGGGAAACTATTATACCATGCTAAGGTGAAGGACTTCCTATATGTAGGAACCTCTTGCTGTCTAAGATGAAATACAAGGGCTATTATATATTTTTGGTTACTGGTAAAAGAGAGCTTGGAAGTCCTACTTAAGTCTCTTTGGGAGCCTACAATCTACTGTTAGAAGGTGATCTGTTCTATTCATAACTCAGGTAAAGCAGGTGAAAAGGACAGAACCCTAACAATGGTAATTTCATGGACATCTCACTTACATGGTTAATGGAACCCAGCCATTAAAGCAGTTAAACCCACTGAGAAAAAAGAGTCTTAGCAAACTCTGACTTCCACTTTCACCAATTCACTCTCCAAATACAGTCCTCCATTTTAAAAAATAAAATGTAGAATAAAATAAACCTTGATTGCGGCCAAATTAGAAAGATGGCTTAGCTAAGCACCACATAGGAGCTTCAGCTTCAAATAATTGAGGGCTCTTGTTTTGATTATAAAAGCTTTTCGAACTGCTCAGTTGAGTGCCCATTTATGTATCAGGGGTGTATTTTTAGTCTCTTGGCAAAATCCAGATTAGTTTTTATTTCCTAGGAATCCTCCTTTCATTTACTGAAGGGGTGGGGAGGGTAAATCAAGAAAGAAAACTACAAGTCTCACTGCCTCAGTCTTCAACAGTCCATTTTCTAACTAACACACGCTGTTTCTTCCCTGACAGTATTGGAAGTTATGGAAGTTGCATTATGGGAGTTTTACATGCAGAGGATGCCATTTTGGGGTTGGCTAAATCACCTATACATATGCAGTTTGGTAAACTAATGAATGAATGAAGGAACCTTTATTGTCAAAGTACAACATGTATACATTGAGATTGGCTGAGCCTCCCTTCATGCCCCCATCCCCCAGCTTACAGTGACACAAACCCTCCATCTTATTACACCATGTGAAGTAATTGCAGAACACACTGGCCTCGCAAGTCAATTATGCATAAAGTTTATAAAAATTATTTCCCGTTCAAAAGCCTAACAGCCCATGGATAAAAGCTGTTTTTCAGCCTGTTGGTACGGCTGGCTATACTCCTATATCTCCTACCCAATGGTAGGAAAGTAAAGAGATACCATCCAGGGTGTGAGTCATCCCTGAGAATGGGTCATCCCTGAGAAACAAACACAAACCCTGTGAATGATACATTTTTCTTCCTTAATGTTAATGCCTTGTCAATAACATACACTTTAAGGTATGCTTCCCTTTCATAAGATCCACATTATGGAAATATGCAATGTATTTCTGAAAGGATATGACTGTGGGAGTTATGATGGGTAATTCAAGTTTTCCATGTATAATCTAAATTACCACCTCAATAGATTGCTCCATTTGTGGGACATTAAATAATTTATATAGGAAGCAGAGCAACAGAGAATATCAGCAAGCCCCTAGAGAGGGTAAATAATACATTACTTGGTTGGTGTATATGTATGCCTGTGTCCTTGTTTACTGAGGAACTGAATGGAAGCTGATGAAGTACACCTTTCCAAATTAATGCATCCATACAAATAAAGGGCACTGTCATAACAGAATAGATCAGACATGTCAAACACAAGGCCCGGGGGCCGGATCCGGCCCACAAAGTGGTTTCATGTGGCCCGCGAAGCCATCCTGGAAACAGTGAGGGAACGGCCCCCACTGCCTTGGCCCCGGCCCAGAGACCCTCCTTCTGCCAGAGACCCTCAGATCTGTCCCACTCCTGCCCAGGCCCCCATAGGCACTCTTGATGCAAACAATGTAGAGCTGGCCATGCCCACCCAGTAGGCCATACGCACTCTAGCCACACCCACCCAGTAGGCCACACCCCCCGCCCCCCTGAGGGCAACCACAATGCTGATGCGGCCCTCAATGAAATTGAGTTTGACACCCCTAGAATAGATTATGCCAGTTCAGGTTTACACCTAAAAGATGGGGGGGGGGGAAATCATAACGAAAAGTTTCCCTTTAGTGCATCCTCTTTTCCTTGAAAATTATCTCGAAATAATCACACGCAAGCAAATACAGTTCTGCAAGCTATTTACCAAAAATACATGGAAAAAAACACTCTGGAAGGAACTTGTTTTTGACTAAACAATTTTGCCTGCAGCAACAACAACATCATATGCTGTTTGCTTTAAATTGCAAAGCTGTAAAAAGTCACAGCTAGCAAATCTTTGAATTAGCAGACAGAACCCAACAAGTTAAGGAACTGGCAACATTATTTGGTTTCAGATAAAACAAGATAAAGTAATTCAGAGCAACTGAAAACACTCCAGTGCACATACAGTAAGCCTGTTTCCACAAAAACAACAGGAGAACATGGTTAGCCTTTCTTTGACCATCATGGGCAAACACACTGTTTTAATAATCATTATTATTATTTTTTCAATTTTAATACCACAGTTCTAGTTTTTCTCTATTTCTATGTTATTTTATTAACTCACTGAATTCCCCCCCCCAACTTTCCAAAGTACTGTTGGCGGAATGTTCCTCAGAGGAGTGAGAGAAAAATGGCAGGAGTATATGCCAAGAATATATACTCATAGCAAAGTTACCCAAAGTGAAGTAATCTAAAATAAGCAGGCAGTTATATTGGATATAAGTAAATAGCAATAGCACTTAGACATATAGTGCTTTTTTGTAAGAAAAAAGGTGCTGGAACTCACATCTTGTTAATCTTTTATTTAAAAAGTTATATATTCAGCTCTTAACATAAATTTAATTTATTGTATTTAAGGCAAATGTTCATAGTAAATTTTACACTACAAATTTTACACTACAAGATTTTCAATTCACCGATGATTTTTTTTAAATAAAGAAATCATTTACCTTCTGCAAGTAGTCAATCACTGTACACCCACCCACACATGTCAGTTATGTAACGAAACATAACGGTCGCCGCCCGCAGTAAGCACTCAGCGCGCAACCACATGACCAATCACAAACTCAGCAGTGCCATCACAACCAGAGTGGACGAACTATGCATGCATCAGACTCGACACACAAGCAGTCCACATGTACTGTTTTAATGATTTTGCTGCTGACCTGCTATGCTCAACAGGACGATTCAGGTCCATGTGGACCAAACATCAAATTTTCAAGAGTTGCTTTTAAAATGCATTGAAAAAGGTGCCGGAACTCTGTTCTGGTGCGTTCTATGACAAAAAAAACAACACTTGACTTATATACTGCTTCATAGCGCTTTATGGCCCTCTCTAAGTGGTTTACAGAGTCAAATATTGCCCCCAACAATCTGGGTCCTCATTTTACCATCCTCGGAAGGACGGAAGGCTGAGACAACTTTGAGCCAGTTAGGACCAAACTTCTGGCAGTCAGAAGAATTAGCCTGCAATGCTGCATTCTAATCACTGCACCACCAGGACTCTAAATGATGAAGGCAGACATTTCATTCAGTAATAATGGCAAAGGTAACCCTTCAAACTGTAGGGAAGGGAACACTCTTATATTTTACCAATAAAAATACTTAGATGAACATGATGACAATATATTAGTGGATGATGAGCCCCTGAGATTGAATGGTATTCAACATGTTAACAAGAAAGAGAACTAGTGGCATAGTTGAGAAAACTGAATTAAAGCCTTCTTCTTGCTGATTTTTCCATGCAAGGAAAGAAAAAAGAAAAGAAAAGAAAAATCAAAGTCACAAGTACAGAATTACAGTGGCAAAATGGAATGCAAGAAGAACATAGGAAAGTTCAACACAATGAAAAATGAAGTGGGTCAACTACACACTGACATCTTATGAATCAGCAAATGGATTCTTTTGGGCAGATCAAACTGTTTACTGCTCAGGACATGAAAAAGCAAGAGGAATGGCTTTGCCTTCATAGTCAGGAAAGATACAGTGAAAAACAATACTTGATTACAATGCAGTCAATGAGCAATTTATTGATTTAAGGGACTTATATGACCATCCTTCTTTTATACAACAATCCGAACCAGCTTGCAATAGCCAATAAAAGATAAGATAAGATAACCTTTAATGTCATTTTTTTTACCGTGGGCACAACGGCACACATCAAAAATGAAATTTAGTTGCCCGCTCTCAAAGTGGAACACATAAGAGCCTTGGTGGAGCAGTGGGCTAATGCCTCCTTAAGTAACACCAGCTGCCTGCAATTAGTGCAGGTTCGCATCCCACCAGGCTCAAGGTTGACTCAGCCTTCCATCCTTCCGAGGTAGGTAAAATGAGGACCCAGATTGTTGGGGGCAATAAGCTGACTTTGTAATAATGCCGCTTGGGGGTGTGTGTGAAAGCCCTAATAAGCAGGCATATACATAGAATGAAGGCTACTGCTAAGCTTGTAAGCCGGCCTGAGTCTTCGGAGAAGGGCGGGATATAAATGGAATTAATAAATAATAAATAAATAAATACATGACACAAACCTAAACCATACTATATACACATATGTATAGACCCACACCCCTACATATGCATAACAAATAAATATTAAATACTGTCCAACATGAATATATAACGGAAGGAGGAAGCCTGAGAGTTCACAAGGGTAATGCTGTATGGAATGAAACTATGGCTGAATCTGGATGTTCTGCTGCGGCTACCATGAGGCCTCCTCCCAGAAAGTAACAAGGTCATGAAGAGGATGTGTAGTGTCCCAGATAATCTTATGGACCCTGTTCAAACAACGCTTCTCTGCTATGTCCTGGATGGGAGGGAGGGAACTGCCAATGATCTTTTTAAAAAATATAAAGATGAAGTAGACTTACAAAAGAAAGCAACGTGCTTTCCACCATGGTATCACAATTTTTAACTTATTTATTGTATTTCTTTAATACTCATGCTGCCCATCTGCAAAGTGATTGCACAATTTCGGGGCTTACTGCCCTTCTAGCCCAATGCTTGGGAGAAGGACCTAGACCGGGGTCTTCAAACTTAGCAACTTTAAGACTTGTGGACTGGCTGAGGAATTCTGGGACTTGAAGTCCACAAGTCTTAAAGTTGCCAAGGTTGAAGACCCCTGAGCTAGATCTTCATAGAAGGCTAAGTAATAGAGGTCTTCCAAATATGTAGAGACAGGCCCTGAGGTCCAACTGGATGCCAGCACTTAAGAGAAACAACTTTCTAATTACTTACTCAGCCCAAATATAATAATACTATACAGTGCTTTTTTTCTAAAAAAAAAATAGAGGTGCTGTCACTGGGAGCGATGCTGGTGTCTTGCTATGGTGTTGCACCCCCGCCCCTGTGGCTCGGAGCCACATGCCGTTGGGATTCCCCTCCCCGCAGTTGCCACACCACGGCCCATGCTGAGCCCTCACCCAGAGCTGCTCTGAACCCTGACCCAGAGCTGTGTTTCTTGTGGCAGTGGTCTCCAGCGCCAAACAGCCTCTTTCCAACCACATCCAGAAAAATTTGTAACAAACATTGGCATTTTCAAGGCCATGTTTGATATTTCCCAGCAATCTGTTACTGGAAGGAAAAAACAATCCCTGCTGCATTACTGATCCCAGAGAAGCATTTGCATGTATGCAGGTATCCTTAGGGTGCCATAGTTATGGATGAGAAAGATTGGTTGCAAAGTTGGCATTTTTGGATGTAATACAGATATTTTGGACTTATTTTTGTTTCTTTGCATGTTTGATATTTTTAAAAAGGCATATGCTACTGACTACACTTATGCACATACGTAACATCTTTTGAAAGATTGTGACTAAACAAAATTTTAATGTACCAATAATACCACCAGAAATTGGAAAACATCATATATTGTTATGTATATACTAGGTTAATTATTTAAAGGCTGAAGTGCAACATAACTAGATTATAAATAATCTATTTTTCAAAACACACAACAGTTCAAACAGTAAAAGTCAAGTCCAAATTAAGAATATTTCATTCTTAAGAATTGTTTAATTTAAAGTGGTTTAGTTGTAATAGAGTATGTACAAAAGATACTATTTTTTTCTAGCATCAGCTAAATTAGACATATTACATTGAAAAAAAATGTTTCTCATTTCTTTCCTGTTACCTTTATTGATTTCATTGCAGAGATGTTAACATAGGAAATAGATTATTTTACCTTCCAAAAGACAGAAGCAGATGAAAAATATGAGGTTCTTTCCTGTTGATGTTTTTGAATTAGCTGTTTTAGATACTAAAAGTTTAGTTCCTAAAGAAGTAACCTTGTAAATAATTTTAATGTCCTCCTCTAGTGCAGGGTAGGCAACCTTGGCTCTTTTATGACTCAAGGACTTCAACTCCCAGAATTCCTGAGCCAGCATGGCTCAGCTTGGAAACCTTTCTCTTTCCCCTCAGCATGGCTGGCTCAGGATTTCTGGGAGTTGAAGTCAACGAGTCATAAAAAAGAGCCAAGATTGCCTACTCCTAAAGCCAATAGAGGGAGTTTTTTTTTCCAAAAAAAGAAAAAGGTGCCGGAACGCCGTTCTGAGTGTTCTATGATAAAAAAAGCCCTGATACTATATACACCAAATGGCTCAGATTTAGGAAAATGAAATCATCAAATCATTTCACATGTACGTTGAATTCCACTGCCATTATGGTGCCCTTATAAAATGAAAGATCTTGTTAGAACTCTTCAAGTCAAATACCATTGAAATCAAATCAATTTTTACACATTAATGATCCAAACTAAATAAGATTTTCTAAATAAAATGTAGCCTACACAATAGAATATAGAAAAGTAAAGTAAAAAGTCGCAATTCCACTGTTTTGGTATCAACAATGTGAGAGTTTTGCAAGCTGAAAAAACAAACTCTGCAGCAGCAAGTGTTACCTTGGGGTCCTTATCTGCCAGTAAAAATTGAACATAACGTTCTTCAGTCCGTCCTGGAAATAATACCAGTTTCATAAAAGTGAATAATTTGGAGTTTACTATAATTTTTTTTTTACTCCTCAACTGTTTGGTGTTGATTCCATATAATTTAAAAGTATGCTAATTTAAGAGAAAGCTAATTAGCATCCAGTAGATGGCTATTATTCCTCTCCATGCTCTAGATTTTTTCCCTATGCTCTCTCTGGAATCTGGATATCTGGATTGATGTGAAGCTCCATCTGCTGAAGCTCAAATTACAGAGAGCAACTTTCTAACCAAGGATCTTCAGGTTCCAGAGTTTCTTCTCCCAGATTGGTTGCCTGAACACCGATATTTCTCTGCGTACCTATTCTTCACTTTTCCCTGTCATTCTTCAGTCATGATTTCCAATATGCTCTTGACCTGCTTCTTGATTCTCTGATGGTCCTTAGAACTGCCTAAGACAGTAACCTCATAGTTCCTGGCTCATTCCTTTTCTCCCTAAGGCCTATCCTTGACAAGCTGGCTTTCTGACTGTTTTACTAGCTAAATCATCTAGTCCAAAAGATATGTCAATTGTCTATCATTTTCGTAGTAGTATAGGGGAAAGGCTTTTGCCCCTGTCACTCAATAAGAGATATGTGCATAGACTACTTTTTGCTTGCCTTCTGGTCCATAGGAAGCCATATTATCAAGGTATCCGTAGGATAAGTAGTATGTCTATTCATTCTATTAATTGATCCATCTTTCTCCTAAAGGAAGCTCTGTGCTTGTAATGCCTTGTAATGCCTGCACATGATTCACAGTGGGAAGAGCTGGCATTATAGGTGTGCGAATTAACAGATTCTCTTTTGAAGTAGCTTCGCTGCTTGTCTTAATCCAATAACCTATGGCTCATTTTCTTTTCTTTATCAAAAAATATGGTATTGAATTTAAATTATTAAGGTTCCAAAAATCTTTGAAAGTGGCATAGAAACCAGACATCCTATCCCAGCCCAACATCTATTGCTGCATAGCCCATACAGATGTTTCCATTTGCTGTGTTACATGTAGCTAAATTTATGTTATGGGGTCTATTAAAAGCACAGGGTGGACCTGCTTTGAAATAACAAGGTGCAGGTGTTCTTTCTAAATCCCCATCCCACAGTCGGCTTGACAACACGTTTCACTTTAGCAGTTTGTTGTTATGGCTGCAAATAATTAACTGCTATGAAATAAACAATCCCAGAGCTTTTATGAATTAATGGCAGTAAGGTAAGTGAAGGAAAGAAAGATGCCCAACTTACATAATAAAGAAATAATGATTTATACTCAGGAATCCGCCTTGCTTAATATTTTATTAAGCACATTGTTCATAAATCAACTTGACCGTTTTTAATAAAATGTGAAATTTAGGCAAGTGGATAAAAAGTAAAGCTAAAGCTGGCTTGGGACTGATGAAGTTGGAGCCCAGTGACTGTTGTTATTGTTACTGTTATTGGGGAGCCTTGCTTGAGGGCACCAGGTGCTGTTTCTTTTTGGATTGTTTGGTTTTTATTATTTTTTTACATGTTTGTATTAATATTGATGGAAGCTGCCTAGAGTTATGGTTTATAAGATGAATGACCATATCAGTTTTCTGAAATAAACAAGCGAGACACATTTGATATCCTTCATTGGTCTCTTGGGCATCCTAAAACAAAAGGTCTTTTTTGAGAGGACAAAGTCAGTATTATACTAGGAAAACAAAATCTTTTAATCTGCCCAAATGTTTTTAACATGATAGATTTACACAGGCCACAAAAAAATGGAGCGGTTTTATTTCCCCTTTTTTCCTGCTTCTGTATACAGGTAATCCTTGACTTACAGCCACAACTGGGCCCAAAATTTCTGTTGTTCGGTGAGACATTGAGTTTTGTCCCATATTACAACCTTTCTTGCCACAGTTGTTAAGTGAGTCACTGCAGTTGATAAGTTAGTACTACCGTTGTTAAGTGAATCTGGCTTCCCCGTTGATTTTGGTCATGAAAAAGTGATCACATGACCTTGAGACACAGCAATGGTCATAAGTCTGAACCAGTTGCTAAGCATCTGAATTTTGTTCACATGATCATTGGGCTGATACAAAGGTCGTCAAGTGTGAAAAATCATCATAAGTCACCTTTTTCAGCGCCATTGTAACTTTGTAAATCGAGGACCGCCTGTATTCAATTTTGGCTATAAAGTCTCCATTCTCTTAAATGGACAGTCTACCTGTGTAGCAAAAGTGAGATCTGGTTCACAAATGCCTATTCAAGGTTCATTGAATAAACCACAATTAATTCTTTACCACAATGGGCCAATGTATAATCCAGTGTTTGGCAACCCGTGTTACTCCAAACGTAGCTATCAGCCCTTCAAAATAGAAGAGACTGGGAATCCAATGTCATGTAGGTCAGTATTACTTTTATTGTAAAGTTATAGTAACAGAATCTCAAGTCTGAATGTGCTTCCCCTTAGCTCCCTTTTATCTTTGTGAGAACTGTAAATGTTTGAGACATTTACGCACCTTACATTCCTGCCCAGTTATCTTCTGTCTGATAGGTGTCTTAGTAGTGGCTCTTCTGTCTATTCCTCAGGCAATAACTGAACCCCAATTCTTGGTATTCTTTGTCTGGCAACTTTTCCCTGTCAGTTGCAAAACTACCTTTGCCTGGTTAACGGTGGTTTTTTTTTGGGAGGGTTTTTTTATTTGTTGGCAAAACCTTCAGTAGAGGCAAGCTTCCCGACAATAGTAAAGAAATGGTTTGTCATTATCTTCTTCCATCTTTTTTTAACCTCCATTCTAGCTCAGGGACCTGAAATTTGCTGATGATCTCTCACGGAATACTAGTCGGACCCAGCCATTTAAATTCAGTTTCAGATCTGATCACCGCACAGAGGTAGCACTAGCTGCAGTGATGGAAGATTTGCAGGGGGAGCACGATAATTTGTCTTTGTGATTTTCTTTGCTGTTTCAGCGGCTCTTGTGGTGTCATTGAGCAAGGCCTGAACCTAATGTCATTGAGCAAGGAGGTTGGTGTGGCTTTGTAGTGCAGGTTCGCATCCCACCAGGCTCAAGGTTGACTCAGCCTTCCATCCTTCCGAGGTAGGTAAAATGAGGACCCAGATTGAAGTAGCCGAAGGACCACTCGGGATGACAGGCTAGTTAATTAAGGGTTTATTTAGAGCAAGGCAACAGAGAATAACATCGCCGGCTTTTTATAGCCGGCAGCTGTCAGCGAGGGCCAATCAGGAGTGTTCATTTTGGCGCCGCGTCAATCCGGACCAATCCGCGTCGTCTTCTCTTTGACAGCTTAGGCTTCCGCATGGTCCGGTGTTTGACAGCCGCGAGCTGTCAGTGGCGGCGCCTGCGCTGTACGGGGGAACTTTGACAGCTGTCAAAGTTCCCGCGTGTTCTTCTGTCAGATTTGTTTTTCCTCACGTATACTGTTTAAATCACATCTAACTTAACTGTTTATATATAATACACCCCTTACCCCTCCCCTGGAGCGTTTTCCCCCCCTCTGTCGTTGGAACCTGCCCACTGGTAGTCCTTTAGGTAGGTGGGGGCTCTTCGGTTTCTGGTGGAACGACGTGGAAGTGGGGCGTTGTCAGGATCAGCCAGTGGTGCGTCTCTTTGCTCCTCTTCCTCTTGGTTTGGTAGAATTTCTGGAAGGGGTGGCGGGTCGAGTTCCGCCGTTTGGGGGTCTGGTGTGTATGGCGGTTGTCTGGGTCTGAGTTGGTCGATATGGCGGCGTAGGTTGCCCTGAGTCTGTGTGGCAATTAGGTAAGAAATGGGTCCAGTTTGTTGTAGCACTGTCCCTTGGACCCATTTGTTTTTATCGGAGTATGATCGTGCCCATATCATTTGCCCCAGTTTGAATGTGCGGATGGGGGGGGTTTGTTCGTTTTCTTCCGGATATGTGTCAGGATGCAGTCTGTCAAGTCGTGTTATCAGCCTCCTCCCCCATCTTAGTTCTGCAGGTGATTTGCCAGTTGTTGTGCATGGAGTTGTGTGTTGTGACATTAGGAATTGGCTGAGTCGCCTTTGCCAATTCCCCTTGACGAACTTTTTTAAAGCTTCTTTTGTGGAGCGTACCATAATTTCAGCCATCCCGTTACTTGATGGGTGGAAGGGCGCGGACGTGACCAGCCTAATACAATTCTTCATAGCGAATATCTGAAATTCACGAGAAGTGAATTGAGGGCCATTGTCTGAAACTATGGTATCTGGGAGGCCGTGTGTGGCGAATATTTTTCTTAGGGCTTGTATAGTGGCTCCTGACGTTGTTTTCTTAAGGGGGGTGACTTCTAACCATTTAGAATAACTGTCCACTACAATTAGGAAACTCTGTCCCTGGATAGGTCCTGCAAAGTCTAAATGAATGCGTGACCATGGGTTTTTTGTTGTTTCCCATTTGTGGATTGGTGCCTGGGGTGGTTCGTTCCGGGTTGCTTGACAGGTATAGCACCCTCCCACATATCTTTCTATCTCTTTATCTATGCCTGGCCACCAAACATAACTTCTAGCCATCGCTTTCATCTTGACAATGCCAGGATGTCCTTCATGTAAAATGTGTAATGTTTGGCTTATGTTCTGCTGTGGTATTATGACCCGATTTCCCCACAGTAGGCATCCCCTATGAGTGGATATTTCATTTTTCCTGCTAAAATATGGCTGGAATTGGGGGTGTGGGTTTTGTGCTGGCCACCCTGTTGTGGCCCATTTGAGAATTCTGCTAAGTATTTTGTCTGTAGCTGAGTTTTTAGCTATAATGTTTGCGGACAGGGGACAATCTGGAAGTTGAGAGATTGCTAAAATCTGTCCAGCTGGGGCTGGATCTGAGTCCTCGGTTTGAATGGGCAGTCTGCTGAGGCAGTCTGCGTGTCCTAACTCCTTTCCTGGTATATGTATTAACTGGTAGGAATAGGCTGATAGGAATGTGGACCACCGTAGAATTCTTGGAGAGAGAATCTGTGGTGTAGTTTTATTCCACGTGAATATGCCCAGAAGGGGTTTGTGATCTGTAAATATAGTAAAGGGCCTCCCATAAAGGTAGTCGTGAAATTTTTTAACTCCTGCGACTATTGCTAGGGCTTCTCTGTCTATTTGAGCGTAATTCCTTTCTGCTTTAGACAGAGTACGTGAATAAAAGGCTATGGGTCTTTGTGTACCATCCTTGAATAAATGACTTAACACTGCCCCGATTCCATAGGGAGATGCATCACAAGCGATGCATATTGGGGTGTCTTCTCTGAAAAGGGTGATCGTTGAGCTGTGGCAAATAATCTTTTTTAATGATTGGAAACTATTCTCATGTATTTTGGTCCAGGACCAAACTGTTCCCTTATCCAGGAGCCTATGCAGAGGCTCCGCGATAGTGGCTTTATGGGGAATGAAGGCATGGTAAAAGTTTAATAATCCTAAGAAAGCTTGGAGCTCTTGTTTATTCTTTGGACTGGGTGCTGTTTGAATAGCCTTTAGTTTTTCTGTGGTGGGGTGGATGCCTTGGCCGTCTATTTTGTACCCTAGGAATTCTGTGGATGTGACTCCAATAGAGCACTTTTCCCGTTTTAGCTTGAGGCCGGCTTCTCTGAGCCGGCTTAGCACAGCTGACAGCCTGTCAGCTAAGTTTGCTTCGTTTTCTCCGGCGATGAGAACATCGTCGAAATAGGGGCAGACCCCGGGTATTCCTTTCAGGGTTTTCTCCATGATACCCTGAAAAATACCCGGGGCCGCCAATATGCCGAATTGGAGCCTTTTCACTTTAAAAGCACCGCGGTGGGTGACAATTGTCTGGGCTTCCGCCGTGTCATTAGTGACAGGCAGTTGCAAATACGCCTGCGTGAGATCAAGTTTGGCAAAAATGGCGCCAGAGCGGATAGAAGCAAATACATCTCTTACTGCTGGCACCGGGTAAGCGTGGGGACTGAGGGCTAGGTTGAGGGTCGCTTTATAGTCCGCACATAATCTCACTTCCCCGTTAGGTTTAATATGGGTGACTATAGGGGTCTCCCAGCTTCCCCCTTCCGTTGGTTCGAGCACCCCAAGACCTATGAGGCGATCAAGTTCGTTTTCAATTTTTTCTTTAAGGGCAAAGGGTACTCTCCTAGCTCTTATCTTAATTGGTTGGATTACTGGGTTTAATTGTAAAGAGATGGGGGGACCGGTGTATTTCCCTAACGTGCCATCGAAGACGTCTGCATACTTGTTGCAAACGGCTTCTAGGCTGGGTGATTGAATTGTATTTACCCCCGTTATGGCGATTCCTAGCGGCTCGAACCAGTTTAACCCTATCAGGTCGGTGCGGTTCCCTGGCGTAACTAGGACTTCTAAAGGACCCTTGAACTCTTTGTACTGCACCGTAACCTTAGCCCTCCCTTCCAGAGGAATTGGGGTTTTCTGGAAGTCAGCTAGGTGGACCTGGGTTTGCCTCAGAGGAATCTTTTCCTTTCCCTGTTGACAGATCTCCTGATAAGTTTTAAGCGAAATTAAGGAGACTGCGGACCCTGAATCCACTTCCATGAGGCAGGGCACCCCCTGAATTCTTACCCTGATCTTAACCTTTGAGCTTAGGCTATTTACCCTGTCAATTGTTTCTACCAAGGGCCCTGGCGGTTTTTCTCTGCTGGCCTGGGTAGCTGGCCTACCTGGAGAGTTTGCCTCCAATTCATTGATGTTGTCACGGCCCTTGCTGCGGCACACCGGTTTGATGTGGCCGGTCTTCCCGCAATTGTGGCACTTAGCGTTCCTAAACCGGCAGCTTCCTCGGGCATGGTTGCCCCCGCAGCTGGCACAGGCGGCCCGTTGCTCGTAACGCGGCGGTGGCGGAGGGGGGTTCCTGGACCTTCGGCGATCTGAAGTGTCACTTCTCCTCGGTTGCCTGCGTTCCATTCTGCGTTGCAAGGCTTCTCCGTCGGTGAAATCCACCGACTCTTCGCTGTCGCTGAGGAAGGCGCTTTCTTGAAAGACGGTCGCTGGGCTCTCTGGGGTCGTGGTAGTTGGCTTCTTCTTGTGGCTGTGCTCGTAGGCCATGATTTCTCTGGTCAGCTCGGCCAGGCTCATGTCGGGTTTGGATGTCAGCTTCTTCTGCAGCCTCTCGTCCCTCAGTCCGATCACCACCTGGTCTCTGATTCGGTCCTCCAGGTCGGGAAAACAGCAGTTCCGCGCGGCGTGCCTGACCCCAGCGATGAACTCGTTGGCGGGCTCGTCTGGCCGCTGTTTCTTCTGGGCAAATTGGACCCGCCAGTACAGTTCTGAGCGAGCCGGCATATAGTACTTGTTCAGCTGGTCCACCAGGTCCGCGTAGGAGACCTCGGTGATGGGCACCGGGCTGAACAGGCCCACGGCAGCATCATACACGGGAGGTCCGCTGATGTATAGTAGCGCGGCGGCCTTTGCTCTGTCGTCAGTGATTTTACTGACGAGGAGGAATCCCTCGACCTGGCCTAGGTGTGATTGCCATCTCTCGGGATGGCGGGTATCGAATTCCCTCACACGTCCGAAGTTTGCCATGTCGTCCGGTCCTGGGTCGCTCCTATGGAAGTTAAAACTTCCAGTGACAGCTCTTGCCGGGAACTCTCTTCCTCGGCCGTGACTTCAGCTCAGGAACTTCCTTCCTTGGCCGTGACTTCAGCTCCGGAGCGATCCCACCTTCGTCGCCAGTGAAGTAGCCGAAGGACCACTCGGGACGACAGGCTAGTTAATTAAGGGTTTATTTAGAGCAAGGCAACAGAGAATAACATCGCCGGCTTTTTATAGCCGGCAGCTGTCAGCGAGGGCCAATCAGGAGTGTTCATTTTGGCGCCGCGTCAATCCGGACCAATCCGCGTCGTCTTCTCTTTGACAGCTTAGGCTTCCGCATGGTCCGGTGTTTGACAGCCGCGAGCTGTCAGTGGCGGCGCCTGCGCTGTACGGGGGAACTTTGACAGCTGTCAAAGTTCCCGCGTGTTCTTCTGTCAGATTTGTTTTTCCTCACGTATACTGTTTAAATCACATCTAACTTAACTGTTTATATATAATACACAGATTGTTGGGGGCAATAAGCTGACTTTGTAATAATGCCGCTTGGGGTGTGTGTGAAAGCCCTAACAAGCAGGCATATACATAGAATGAAGGCTACTGCTAAGCTTGTAAGCTGCCCTGAGTCTTCGGAGAAGGGCGGGATATAAATGGAATTAAAATAAAATAAATAAAATAAAAATAGTGGTCCCACTCTTACCTTGATGGTAATCTCAGAGGAAAGTATTGGGAAGATATTGCTTTTGTTTCAGTGCTATTTAAGGGTTACCTGAAGCTGCCCTATAAAATTATCAGGGCTGGGTGTCACTTTTATGTAGATGATACCCTGGTTTACTCCTCCTTTTCTTCCTCATCAGATAAGTGGAGCCCTTTGGCTGCTCATGCCTGGAGTAGTTTGTGGATAGGATGAGATGGGACACAGGTGAAAATAAAATCCAGACAAGTAGAAGGTTTCAAGGTTGGAAGATATCTTGAGAGATCAAATGTTTGGGTTCTTCTTGGTATAAATAGGGATTTTTTCCCCCTCTGAAATGAGAAAAATGGTCTGGAAGGAGTCCACAGCTGGGGTGCTCTTTGAATCTGGGCTGTTTTTAAATACTTGGCTCAGCATGATATAAGGGCTGAGATTTTGAAATTAGATTGATTTGGGGATTAGCAGAGCCATGTCTTTCTTTATGAGGAAGGATATAGTTATTTGATGCAATGCTGTAGATCGGGGTCCCCAATCCCTGGTCCGTGGACCAGTACCGGTCCGTGGCACGCCAACAAGTGGTCCGCACAAACAAGCCCCATCCATGGGATGCAGGCAGCACACAAAACCATGCACCTTCCAATCCATAGAAAAACCCCTTTCCACGGAACCAGTCAATGGTGCCCAAAAGGTTGTGGACCTCTGCTGTAAATGGTTCACTCATCCAGGAGAATTGAAGGACTGAACAAAACCAAACAAAACCCATTCCTGCTTGTGTGAATGGTCAGGCAATCACATGTGCAAGTGAACTGAGCATAGAAGCACAGCAGGGATTATGTTACATGGCGGGGAGAGGAAAACCAGATGTTACATACTGCTTTCAGGCAGTTTCCTAACTGTGGCAACTTTTGGATATGTCGACTTTGGCTTTCAGAATTCCCCAGCCAGTAAGGTTGAAAAGTATTGCCTTAAGGAAAGAGATGAATAAATCCCATCAATTTGTTTCAAATAGGTTATCTGCATTATATTTTTCAGTCATCTCAACTACCATAAGTAGGAGCTTCTCCATCTACAACACTACCCTAATGTAACACTCTTAAGCTTTTGATTTATTGCTCTTGTAAATAAAAGGTCACATGCCATATTCGGAAGCAACTGAAAATTGCTGCTTTCAGGAGACTCACGAGCCTAAGTACATAAATAAAGGTTCTAAGCCTTTAAGCAGGGACCAAAAGGGATATGAATTGGTAGAAAAGCTTGGGGATACCAATGAGCTGGGCAGATTAAGGAGTTTGTCTCACAGTTTCTTAACAATTTTGAAAGTCTCTGACAATGAGAGAATATTGAAAGATGTCAGGTTCCCTTTTTATTTGAAATTGTGGCCTTGTTTTGTAACAGTTTACCAGTCTTACTTATGCTTTGGTGAATAAATTATGGCTTCTAGAATAATTTGGTAGTTCCATAATTCATTCCTCATTCCAATATAAAAAGGTAAAGGTTCCCCCGCACATGCGTGCTAGTCGTTTCTGACTCTAGGGGCCGGTGCTCATCTCCGTTTCAAAGCTGAAGAGACAGCGCTTGTCTGAGGACGTCTCCGTGGTCCTAAAAACAAGGTGAAATGCTGACTGAGGATGTGGCTGAAATATGAACATGTAAGGAACAATATTCCATCATGTATACAAAATGAATATGTTTTTACACGTATATTTTCATTATTTTTGTTTATTATTCATATATATTTCAATGTATTTGCTCTCTTCAAAACAAACACATTAAAACAGGGGTGTCAAACTGCCAGCCCGCGGGCTGGATGCGTCATGCCGAAACCATACCTACCCCATTGCTGGCAATGGAAAAAAAAGTTGTGATACGTTGCGACACATCACATGACGTTGCAAGTTTGACACCCCTGCATTAAAAGGTCTTATAAAGGGTATCAAAATTGCAAATCATCTAGCTTTTTCTTAGGAAAGAGAAATTGATCGGATGACATCTTGCCTTTATTCCATTGAATCTCTTTTCCTTTCCTTTCCATTTTCCCTGTTAGATTCTCAATCAATTCATAAAGACCACTTCCATTCTGGGCACCACCTCTGAAACATTGGCAAGATCTAACATTGTGGTGTACATGACATTAGTGCATTAGGTCCTTGCTTGAGAAAGAGTAGACATCTCAAGAAGTCTACTTTACCACCCACCCACCCCGCCCCATTTAGAGCAACAGCACGATCAGTGGGTCTCAGAGATGCCTTCACATGCGGTGAAGTATTTCATCTGTATGTTCACCTTATCTTCCCTCCATCCCCAATTTAAATCCCACATCAGTTTAGTCACTTATGCATCTGATGAAATAAGCTGCACTTCTCATAAGTTTATGTCTTTTAATAAAAAAAATTGTTAGTTGGAAAAAGTGATACCAGTCTCCTGATTTTTTACTGTCGAGTAACAATCATCTCAAGGGAAGTGGTGGCTCAGTGGGTTAGGACGCTGAGCTTGTCGATCAGAAGGTCAGCAGTTTGGCGGGTCGAATCCCAAGTGCCGCGTAACAGAGTTGAGTGCCTGTTACTCGTCCCAGCTTCTGCCAACCTAGCAGTTCGAAAGCATGTAAAAATGCAAGTAGAAAAATAAGGACCACTACAGTGGGAAGGTAACAGCGTTCCATGCGCCTTTGGCATCTAGTCATGCTGGCCACATGACCACAGAGACGTCCTCAGACAAGCACTGGCTCTTCGGCTTTGAAACACAGTTGAGCACCAGCCCCTAGAATTAGAAACGACTAGCACGCATGTGCGGGGGACCCTTTACCTTTACCTTAAGAATCATCTCATTGAAAGAGGTAAAGTAATAATAACAAACTGTTTGGATTTTTTCAGTATCCCATGAACACCATGCTAATTTGAATTTCATTCTATTACAATGTTTCTTTAAATGATTTCATACTGTTACAGATGATCTTTAAAAACAATCAATCAGTCGCCTTGTTTCATTTGAGAAAGATACAAAATCATCACTTTTTAACAGACGTAAGGCCTGCTTTATTCCTGGTGAAATGAATGGATTTTAGTTTAGTCATTACTAATTTGTCCTACTAATTTCAATGGGAATAAAATGTAATTAATTTTCTTTGGATCCAAACAAGTGTTGCATGAATTATGTATATCAAATGTTAACACCCCCCCCCATCCAGTATAGATTGATATTACTCTTTAGTGCCTAAGGCTGAAATATATTTATATTAAAACATATTTGGTTTCAGAACTAAATTATTTTGCAAAACTATAAATATATATATGTATATACTGTATGTGTGTACATAATAAATGTTAGAAAAGAAAAAGAGGTTTAATCTTCATGAACATTTATACATAATGATTATCTAAACCTTACTAAAGTCAAAATACAAAACTTCTATTTAGAAAACACTGGATTTTTTTTCCAAGGTAATAAATATAGGTTTGTATCCTGGCAAGCTGGCAAATGAATCTCACTTAATAATTACTGACTTTTACCCTTCGGTACTTAAGCAATCATTCTCCTTGTAATGATTTCCACTAATGCATTTACATTTATTGACTAATGTTTCTTAACCCTGTGTCATCATAACAATGGGATATTTTTCATTTTATAGATTTAGTGCAAACTTTACTGAAACTGTGTTGTATTATATATTCAGTGTTTGCTTCATTAGCTTAGGAAGTTTCACCAAACAAGGCTCTAAGCTGATTGCCTTTCCAATTATACAAAAGAGTAGATAATAATAATAATAATCCCCCAATGAGGCACTATCTTGAGATAGCTCTGAGGCTTGCATACTTAAAGGGATAGGAGAGCTTTGTCAGTGGTTCAACCATACTGGGCAGGTTTCATCAAAAGAGTGTGCAACCACCTATAACAATTACATCCTGTAATGAAGCCTCTAGCACCATCAAACATCAACATCTGTTTTTCCCAGGTCCTTGGGAAGGACTGAGTAGTGGACAAAAATGCCAAATACAATCTAAACATCAGGCTGACTAAACACAGACCAACCATAATAATACAGCTTTTAAAAACTAGTAATAAACTGCATTTAGTGAATAAAGCTTTCACCTATAAGTATGACTGTTTCATTGACCTTGAAAAGAACTCTTGTTATAACCACAGGTATAGATCACTCAATAGTTTAATACTGACACAAGTTTATATACACACCAGGATATGTTATTTCTTTTCACAACTTTAATTGAGATAAGTGTGACAAACAAGGCTAACTGCCATCTACAGCTGACATAGCCTTTTTGTAAAAAAAAAAGTATCACAGGAATTGCAATATCTTTTCCTTCTCGACAAAGGAGAAAATATAGATATAAAATATGGGATGGCAACTTGTCTCCATCAAGAATGACATCCTATGGTTAAACAAAATTCCTTGGTCAAATTTAAGTTGCTGCATTTGTATTTTTTTGGTAAATGTTCAGCTGGGAAATGGTGCAATTCTATAACCGACCATTTACTTTATTCCAGTTTCCTGTTTTCTCCAGTTATACCAGATGGAAACAACCTTTGAGAATTATTGTATATTACCCAAGGCATGCCTGTGCTAAATGAAAAAATGGCTTGTTTCCAAAGATAACTTTAGATTATTAACTTTAGATAAGGGCCCTTTCTTTTTCCCCCCATTTATTGTTATATATTTGTGAAAATAATAATAATAATAATAATAATAATAATAATAATAATAATAATAATAATAATAATAATAATAACAACAACAATAACAATTATTATTATTATTATTATTATTATTATTATTATTATTATTATTATTATTATTATTATTATTATTATTATTTGGAAGGGACCTTGGAGGTCATCTAGTCCAACCCCCTGCTCAGGCAGGAAACCTATACCATTTCAGACAAATGGTTGTTCAGTCTCTTCTTAAAAACCTCCAGTGTTGAAGCATTCATAACTTTTGGAGGCAGGTTGTTCCACTGATTAATTGTTCTAACTGTCAGGAAATTTGTCCTTAGTTCCAGGTTGCTTCTCCCTTTAATAAGTTTCCATCCGTTGCTTCTTATACTGCTCTCAGGTGCTCTGGAGAATAGTCTGACTCCCTCTTCTTTGTGGCAACCCCTAAGATATTGGAACACTGCTATCATGTCACTCCTAGTCTTTCTCTTCAATAAATACTGATAAGATACTTCTTGCCCAATTTCTAATCAAAACCCACATGTCCCTACTGAACTTTAAGTAAAAATACTTGGTTAACACAGTTCAAGCTATTTTTAAAAAGATTGTACTTAGCAAACAGTAAGTCAATACATCAAATTAAGATGCGAACTGTGAAACTGAAATTTTGGATGCAGCACGACTCTACACATAAAAGAATTGCACATAAAGTGCAATTACATTCTACATCAGATATATGTTTTAAATATGAAATTATTCTACACATCAAGGCACACTCCCACAATTTAATTAGCTATTCTTCTGAAAAGGAAATCAGAAATCTTTTCCAATAAAAGGCATGTTTAATCACTGCAGCCATTAACATATATAATGTTAGTTCAGTGTATTTGGAAAGGATATATAGTTCAATGAAATATAATAAGAATATCTCAGGTTCAACGAATTACAACTTTCAAAATTTATTCCATCCTACAATTAATTATTTGCTAGAATTGCTGGGCTTTACAACATTGCCAGAAAATATGAAGAAAAGACCCAACTAGCTCATTACCTTTCTGACATCTTTTGGAGAATGAATTATTCATTGTAGCATTCAAGATTGGTATACCAGTGGAAAAACCTCTTTTACCAATTCTTTCTGAGTGCAATGCTTGAAGAAAATCTGATATTTTTCCACTGAAGTTCACACCATTGTTTCTCCATGACTATTTTCAAATTGTCAAATTCAAATATCCATTTAATCATAGAATTTTTGACTTACTTGAATACTGACTCATACTTCATTATTAATTTGTGAATTATGCCTAACAATTGCTGCCCCTGGTGTTATAACATTTTCACATTCAGTGTTTTCCCCTTTTTGGGCAATTTTGTTGTTGTTGTTGTTGTTGTTGCTCCTGAAATCAATTTAGTGTAGTGCGGAGAAGCACTGCGTGGTAAGGGATTCCAGTAATCTTATGCTGGATCCACTTTAAAACTGCACAAACTAAACAAATTATTCAAGAATATGTATGTCGACCTAGATATATCTATGCAACAACTCTGAGAGACCAGCCTCATCTATGGAATTAAGAGGATTGTAGGAGAATATAATCCATTCTGAAATCCATATTCAACAGCTAGTATGATAATAAAGTCTGAAATTCAGAGCCACTAAAGCATCTTTGAATCCTGAAAACTTTTGAATTTAGTCCTTGGCCTTTTATTGAATTGGGTACAATCCCATTACTTGTCTATGCCAAACATTTAATTACTCTTATTTTCAATAAAACTGGAATCATTTGGAAAAAAAGGAAATGTAGTCTTAGTAGGATATTAATGTTAACTTATATATATTTTTTCCTAAAACGAAGAAGTTTCATCTGTTCTTTTTTATATATAGAAATATTTGTTTTACATTTCCCACTTTGGTAAGTGACTTTCCATCAAGGCACCTTAACTTGGGAATACCCATGGCACACTGGCTTTCAGAGGGTCTATTCTCAATCACCTAGGTCATGGTTGTCCCAAAGGTGCTTTTCAAAAAAACAACAACTGGACTTTCTTGGCCGTTTCCTTGAAAACGTTTCGCTTCTCATCCAAGAAGCTTTTTCAGTTGAAGAATTCTCTTCAATTGAAGAACATCACCGAGACCATTCCTCAGTGTACTCTGTAAGTAGACCGTTAGATCCAGGACAAATTTTGCAATGCCTTCCTGCCTCACTCTACCCAGAGCCCCAGTTTGCTTAATTATAGCATTTGCTCGGCCTTCAACTGCCCTGTCTTGCAAGGGAAATTGATCTTCTCTTTGACAAATTCTTCATCACCTTTAGATTTATTATAATGTTCACTCTTCATCGGTCTTTTTCACTTTCAGTCAATCAGAATAGAGATGGAAGGGACCTTGGAGGTCTTCTAATCCAACGCCAGGCTCAAGCAGGAGACCCTTTATCATTGCAGAGAGGTGGCCAGACGGTCTTTTCTTAAAAACCTCCAGTGATGAAGCACCTACAACTTCTGAAGGCAAGCTGTTCCACTGTTTAATTGTCCTCACTTTTAGGAAGCTTCTCCTTAATTGCAGGTTGCTTCTCTCCTTGATTAGTTTCCATCCATTGTTTCTTGTCTGGCCTTCTGGTGCTTTGAAAAATAAGTTGACTCTCTCTTCTCTGTGACAGTCCCTCAAATGCTGGAATACTGCTATCCTGTCACCCTTAGTTCTTTCCCTTCTCTTCTGTTTCCTGGCCCAGAAAAGTTTCTCCCTTGTTCTTCCCTTTGCTAAAGTATGTACTCATATTGCCTTTCCCACTCTGTGCCTAACAGATAGACTCTTAATATTTTTATTATGTCTGTCTGTCTGTCTGTCTATCTCCATCCATCCATCCACTGACTCACCACATTTTAAAAACTGCGAATCTAACTCAGACAGGGAGTGCCTATTTCAGACATGTCAAACAGAAGGCCCGGGGGCCGGATCTGGCCCGCGAAGTGGTTTCATGTGGCCCGTGAAGACATCCTGGAAACAGTGAGGGAACGGCCCCCACTGCCTTGGCCCAGAGACCCTCCTTCTGCCAGAGACCCTCAGATCTGTCCCACTCCTGCCCAGACCCCCATAGGCACCCTTGATGCGAATGATGTAGAGCTGGCCACGCCCACCCAGTAGGCCATACGCACTCTAGCCACACCCACCCAGTAGGCCACACCCACCCGGGCCATACCCACCCGGCCCCCTGAGGGTAACCCCAATACTGATGCGGCCCTCAATGAAATTGAGTTTGACACCCCTGGCCTATTTTATACATAATAATCCTAGGTGGCTCACATGATCCAATAACCACATGAGGGTGAAACAAAGTCTCGTACATTGCAGAAGAAAGCAACATGCTTCTCACACAGCCCAAAACTTCATGTGAACTTTACTTTGCTGGATTCTTTCCCATACTCTTTTGGGGGAGGGGCAGTGGACCTACCAAAAGACGAAGTGGAGTAGGGGATCTCCGGATCTCAGCAAAAAGTCTGTTTCAAAACAACTGCTATGAAGAAGGGAAACCTTGAGGGCTCCACTAGATGACAATATTTAAATGAGAGGACCTGGAGCACACTCGTTTATCTGACCTCTGCAGGCAAATATCTTCAGCAAAAAGGCACTCCTGGAAATAATCTGGGTGTTATGTATGCAGGCATCTGCATAGCAACAGCCCTCAGGGGGCGTTGGCCTGGACAGTTTCGGCGGGAAACCTAGGGCCAACCCCATTGACTGTTAGCTTACCTGGCCAGGTATATAAGGAGGCCAGGTAGCCCTCATTCCTCAGTTCACTTCCCCTTCCAATAAAGAGCTGAACTCACACACCGGCTGGCATCTCTCTTGCGTCGGACCCACTACACAATACTGGGTCTGTGCTATTTAAGTGTATTCCTATTATGAATCTCACCATATTATAAAGCTTTGTAAAGTTATGCTTAAAATTCTACAAGCTAGACTCCAGCAGTATGTGGATCGAGAACTACCAGAAGTACAGGCAGGATTTCGAAGAGGCAGAGGAACTAGAGATCAAATTGCTAACATACGCTGGATCATGGAGAAAGCTAGAGAGTTCCAGAAAAACATCTACTTCTGCTTCATTGACTATGCTAAAGCCTTTGATTGTGTGGATCATAACAAACTCTGGCAAGTCCTTAAAGAGATGGGCATACCAGACCATCTTATTTGTCTCTTGAGAAATCTATATGCGGGCCAAGAAGCAACAGTGAGAACTGGACACGGAACCACTGATTGGTTCAAAATTGGGAAAGGAGTCCGGCAAGGCTGTATACTGTCGCCTTGCCTATTTAACTTATATGCAGAGCACATCATGAGAAAGGCAGGGCTAGATGAATCAAATGTTGGAATTAAGATTGCCGGAAGAAACATCAACAACCTAAGATATGCAGATGATACCACTCTAATGGCAGAAAGTGAAGAAGAACTAAAGAGTCTCTTGTTGCAGGTGAAGAAGGAGAGTGCAAAACTTGGGTTGAAACTAAACATTAAGAAAACCAAGATCATGGCATCCGGCCCTCTCAATTCCTGGCAAATAGATGGGGAAGAAATGGAGGTAGTGACAGATTTTATTTTCCTGGGCTCCAAGATCACTGCAGATGGGGACTGTAGCCAAGAAATTAAAAGACGCTTGCTCCTCGGGAGGAAAGCCATGGCAAATCTAGACAGCACACTAAAAAGCAGAGACATCACCCTGCCAACAAAAGTGCGTATAGTCAAGGCTATGGTCTTCCCAGTTGCAATGTATGGCAGTGAAAGTTGGACCATCAGAAAGGCTGAGCGCCAAAGAATTGAGGCCTTTGAACTATGGTGCTGGAGAAGACTCCTGCGAGTCCCTTGGACTGCAAGGCGATCAAACCGGTCAGTCCTAGAGGAGATCAACCCTGACTGCTCTTTAGAAGGCCAGATCCTGAAGCTAAAACTCAAATACTTTGGCCACCTAATGAGAAGGAAGGACTCACTGGAGAAGAGCCTAATGCTGGGAAAGATTGAGGGCAATAGAAGAAGGGGACGACAGAGAATGAGGTGGCTGGATGGAGTCACTGAAGCAGTAGGTGTGAGCCTAGATGGACTCCAGAAGATGGTAGAGGACAGGAAGGCCTGGAGGAACATTGTCCATAGGGTCGCGATGGGTCGGACACGACTTCGCAACTAACAACAACAAGAACAGTGCTGGAAGAGACCCCAAAGGTCTTCTAGTCTAGCCCCCTGCTCAAGCAGGAGAACCTATATTGTTATTGGTACTTTGTTTGTAGTTATGTTAAAGGGGAGTTAAAGCACATTATGAATTTGGTTAATTGTATATTATGCATAATTTTTATTTAGAATATGATTATTGTAACTATAATCCTGTATTTAGCTCTGGGAAGTGGGGGGGGGAAGTGGGTGGGTTTGGGGTGGGAGGGATTTGGGGATATATTGTAAAATTTTGTTTTTGTAAAACTCTTTAATAAAAAAAAAGCAGGAGAACCTATGCCATCTCAGACAAGTGACTGTCTAGCATCTTCTTAAAAATCTTCAGTGATAGAGCACCCACAATTTCTGGAGGCAAGCTATTCCACTGGTTAATTGTCCTCACTATCAGGAAGTTTCTCCTTAATTCTAAGTTGCTTCTCTCTTTGATCAGTTTCTAACCATTGTTTCTTCTCCTGTCCTCTGGTGCTTTGGTGAATAATGTGACGACCCACCCCTCTTCTTTGTGGTAACCCTTCAAATACTGGAATACTGCTATCATGTCTCCCTTATTTTTTCCTTTTCTTTAGACTAGCCAAACCCAGTTTCCGTAGCCATACTTCATATGTTTTAGTTTCTAAATTTAAGACATTTAAATTAAGATTGAAACTCCTAATAGCAGAAATTGAAAGTATCACAGTCCTCAGCTAGCAAGGAGTTCTTGAGCCAATATCACCTTGTCCAGTCCAGTTTTTTGTCAGAGTGGATCCAGCAGCTGCAACATTCTCAAAGACTGGGTGGTCTATCAGCAGCTGCTCTGAAGCCATTCCCCAAATATTCAGCTATTGCTGCAGCCTCTGGTCCCTTGCAATCTGTCTCGCAATTAAGATGAGCTTTTAAGTCAGAGCTGCTAAGCTTCCAGCTGTCTTAGTGAGCCTGAGGGTACATCTGTGATGAATTTCCCTTTGCATCTACAATCCTTGCGAGATGCCCATGGGCAGCGGCTGCCATTCTAGATATATTGGCAGATTTGGCACCGCCAATTGAGCATCCTCTACTGTGCAAAGCCTCAGATCTTTTTCATTATACAAATATTTATTACCTGTGTAACAAATTAGTTAAATGTCATATCTTAAGAAAACCCTCGTCTTCTCTTTGGACAGCTATGCCAAGAAAGGGGGGTCACTTAGATATGATGCTGACATGAAAACACTATAATCCTTCATTATATAGCCTGATTAAGTTCATCACAACTTTTGATTTAACAAATACAGCTTCATGAGTAAAATACTTAATCTGTGAGACTACGTACTAATTTTATTTCAGAAGCTAAGACCTCTTAATACCAATAGTCTAACAACGACAACTTTGTACATTTATTCTTTAAACATCTTGTCAAACACTTTGCTTATTTTCACACACACACACACACACACAAAATGTGCTCGCTTGCTATGCCCATTATTGCCTTAGCAAATAACTTTGTACAAGGGTAAGGAAGGCACAGGTTAATTGCAACTCTTTTGTAGGATGAGTGGAAGAAAAGAAGACAGGGTCCTATAATTTTAATAAGAATAGAACAGGCAAAAATAATTGTAGCAACTGTAGGACAAAGTAGTATCAGACAAAGAATCACCAGCAAAAGTAATGTACCACATTCCACCAAAACCTGGGGTGTGGTTGCCCCAGCCCCCCAAAATGTTTATTTAATGTTGATGTAACACAAATGGGAAATGTATAATTTTATGGGGTGTGATATTACTGATTCCATACCAACAGTTTAATTTAATCCCATTTTCTCTTTATCCTGGTCTCTTCCCTTCATCCTTCCGGTGTGATCTCAAAACCTTCTTTTTCGAACAAGCTGGCCTGGTCTGACGGGATGGGGTTGGGTTTTTATAAATAGTTTTAATTTTAATATGTATTAATTATTACGGGCATAATGGTTTAATCACTTTTTAATTTTTGTATTCTGTTTTTTATTATGTATTGCCCTGTTCACCGCCCTGAGTCCTTCGGGAGAAGGGCGGTATACAAATTAAATTATTAAATTAAATTAAATTAATTCTTTATTTTACCTAATTTGGGGAGTACATCCCTCGGTCTGAATACAGGTAGTCCTTGACTTACAACAGTTCACTTAGTGGCTGTTTGAAGTTACAACAGCATTGAAAAAAGTGACTTATGAACATTTTTCACACTTACTACTGCTCCAGAATCCCCTGGTGATGTGATTTACATTTGGATGCTTAACAACTGACACATTTATGACGTTTGCAGTGTCCCAGGGTCATGTGATCATTTTTTTGTAACCTTCTGACAAGCAAATTCAATAGGGAAGTCAGATTCACTTAACAACCGTGTTACTAATTTAACAACTGCAATGTTTCCCTTAACAGATGTGGCAAGAAAAGTTATAAAATGGGGCAAAACTCACTTAACAAATTTCTCACTTAGCAACATCAAATCTGGCTCATTTGTGGTCGAAAGTTGAAGTCTACCTGCAATGTGGCACATCCTATGGCTAACACATCATTAACTACCTAATGATATTCTAATTGGAAATGCTAGGTCTGAACCTAGGATCTTTGGCAAGCAAACACATTAGTTCGTTCATTCATTCATTCATTCATTCATTCATTCATTCATTCATTCATTCATTCAGAATCCTGCCTTTATTCTTGTTATAAATAACTCAAGGCGGTGAACATACCTAATATTCCTTGTTGTGTGTTTTCCCCACAACAACAACAACCCTGTGAGGTGGGTTGGGCTGAAAGAGAGTGACTGGGCAAAGGTCATCCAGTTGGCTTTTGTTCCTGAGGTATGACTAAACTCACCATCTGGCTTTCCGGCAGATTTTGCCCTTTGCTGGGGAAAGGGAGGATAGAACAGGCAAATTATCCAATCTAAACTTACATTGGATGCTCTCTGGCAAAGGTATGAGTCCCATGAGGTTCCTCTGGCTTAAGTGTCCATATTGCAGCTTACTGTCACAATATTCTGCATTATAAAAATGCATACATTACTAAACTCTGATAATGTTTACAGTGCTCCGAGACATCAGGGCGTTCAATGCAATGACTGACATTGCTACTCCTTCTTCAAGTATGCACTGTTAGTTTTATCTGCTTTATTTACCTATGTTTGTTCTCACATAGTTGGAAATAGAACAGGGACTGCTCTTCTTGGAAGCTTGTCAGTCACAAGGGTGTCATCCACAAGGAGGAAACAGTAGTCAGTAACAGACATTTTTCTTGCCAGCTTATCACTCAATCAGTAGCAACAAAGGTTCAGCAATCAATCACCACACATGTTTCAAACAAAATTATGGGAAAAATAGCTTCTGGAGCATCAGATTTTTGGAACCCCAATTTATGGTAATGAAGCTTAATTCCAAAGAAATAATATATCTGAGGTTTCAGTTTTGTTGTGATTCAGGGTCAGCCTGTGGGTTCGGCAGTTGGGTCAGACGACTCAGAGGAGGAGGAGGGGGGTGTTGAAGAGCTTGCTGATGATGGCCTTGAGGCTCCGCAGAGCCCTCAGCTAGGCCCCTCCTACCTGGTCACTACGGAGACCCAGCTGTGTGAGCCTGACAGTGTGGATGAAGAGGACCCACAGCTGGCCCTGTTCAAGGACGCCCGACGCAGGAGGCAGTCAATCAGGAGTAAACAGAGGAAGGCAATGGGGCACCTCGGAAGGAGGCAGAGAGAAGCCACGCCCTGAACTGTATAAAAGGGGAATGTGTGGGAGGGCTGGTTTGCTGAAGGCAACCGCTTGAATAGTTCCTGTTTCATAGCTCCTGTTTCATGGTTGGTGTCTGTTTTATGTTAATAAATTTGGCAGGCTTTATTCCAGCCTCTTGCCGTTTGTAAAGGGGTTGTCCCTGCTTTTTCTGCAGGGCCGGTAGCAGGCTGGTACAGAACAAGTTTCTTGAGGCAATGCAAAAAACAACACCTTAACAAAAAATATAGTTACCTGCTCCCAGATGAAGTGAACCTGGATTTTGTGGAAAACCACACAGGCTATTTGTGAAATAATATCTATCAGTCCCAAATTACAGGAAAAAAACATGCATTTATTTATCACAGTACTCAGAAGGTTAATGTTTTTTTAGAACCAGAACACTCCAAAGGAGTTCTATTTGGTATTCTAGTTTTCTGATCTCAACCTATAGCTACAAATAGTTGGAGATGCTATCTAGAGCACTCACATTCCTGAAAATCCCACCTTTATTTTAGTGTCTCAACCAATTCATCTCGCCCAATTGGTTAAACCATGGGACCGGAAATGTTTTCTTCAGATGCTAACAGTGCAGTCCAAAACACTTTGCATGGTTACTTAAAGAAAGTGAGGATAAGATGGACATCCACTGACAGAGATTTACTGAAGCTCCCAAGACGCCTGTGGAAATTCCACAAGTCTATATAGCTAGATTAAGCTATTCCTTGATTGAGGTATTATGGGACAAGAAAAGTGAAAGTGGGCTTAGAAACAATTTCCCCTCTCTCTCTCTCTCTCTCTTTTTTTAACCTACCTCAAGATAAATTTTCTCTATTTGATACAAGTTGGCAGAGTTAATCTGGGACTCAAGGGGAGACAGGAGACCCAAAACAAAAACCAGCAAAACAGACATGACATCCATCAGCCCATAGGTAGATACCCAATATACAATTTCTTTTTAAAGTAAAAAAACAACAACAACAACGCTGTACAAATCACAGAAATTAGAAACAATAAGGAAATGACATTCCGCCAAAATGATTCGCTAAGCCTTCCCACACCTTCCTGTTCTTGCAGACCACAACTGCTTCCATCGCAACTAAGCATCAATTAACACATTGCCTATTGTACTTTAAACATCACACCTCTTTCTTCTTGAGGGGTCTCATCTGTTCTGTTGGGCTCCTTACCATAGCTCAGAATCAGGAAGAGAAGATTCTTACAGAATCAGCATGGGCAAAATTTATTGCAGAGGAAATAAGGTTAGATTATAGAACCTTACAAACTGAATTGCCCCTCATTTATCAGTGAGTAGATAAACTGGTGTTTTCCTTTTGCCTTTCTCCAATAGTGCTATGAAAGATAAATTTCAGAGTCAGCTGGCAAACATAAAACCACAGGCAAAATAAAGGCTTCTTTTTTCGTGTCCGACTCCCTCCAAAGGTCAGATGGTCCCCCCTTCTGAGGGGAAATAGTGAGGCCCATTTTCTTCTCCAAATTCTCAGTCTTGGATCACTTACTCATTTAATGACAATATATTTCAATTCTAAGTGTGCAGTATTTCACAGCTAAGCCAGTGCAGCATTGTTTAGCAGAACAGGCAAATACAAAATGACCTGACATATAAGCCAAGAGTTATTATATCTCTGCGTTGTTAGTCACATAACTCCCCAAATTATAAATTAAAGTAAGCAATCTTCAACTTTGCTGCACCTCAGAAAGTGGTGACTCCCATTCAAATTTCTAAAATATCCATTCCAAAATTTCCTCATTTCTGTTACTTCCTCAACAATTTCTTCGCTTTCACATGTATTCCCTTACGGTACCCGATTCTTTATTCCCTTTCACTCACTTTCAAAGCATTCTTTTGCATCAAATACCTCTATTTTTTTCAGTTTTTGCTCTAGTCTACGACATTTTCCATCTGTCCCAGTAGCATAACTCTATACTCTTTGGTAGTGTTCTGTAATATAATTCTTTTCACTTTTTTTTGCAAGATGCTTCCGCGTGAATTTTCTTTGCAATCAGTTCCTTCTATTGAAAGATTATTTTATTATTTATTTATTATTTTAATTCCATTTATATCCCGCCCTTCTCCAAAGACTCAGGGCGGCTTACAAGCTTAGTAGTAGCCTTCATTCTATGTATATGCCTGCTTATTAGGGCTTTCACACACACCCCAAGCGGCATTATTACAAAGGCAGCTTAATTGCCCCCAACAATCTGGGTCCTCATTTTACCTACCTCGGAAGGATGGAAGGCTGAGTCAACCTTGAGCCTGGTGGGATGCGAACCTGCACTAATTGCAGGCAGCTGGTGTTACTTAAGGAGGCATTAGCCCACTGCTCCACCAAGGCTCTTTCATACAGGATATGTATTCTCTCTTCCTGTAGTAATTCTACTTTTACTCCAATGTCTTTCGGTTGTTTCCTTTTCATCTGTATCCATATTTCCCCAAGTTCCACTACTGAAACTACCAAATAATGAACTATAGCAAATTGAGAAGCTTTCATTCCTCTTGTATTGTTCGTTAATTCTCCCAGTTTTTCATCATAAAAAAATCTAAGCAATTGTGCTTTTCTATTAATTCCTTTTCTAAGGGCAGAGAATAGGGTAGGGGGGGGTCTTCAAACTTGGCTCTTTTATGACTTGTGGACTTCAACTCCCAGAATTCCTCAGCCAGTCATGCTGGCTGAGGAATTCTGGGAGTTGAAGTCCACAAGTCATAAAAGGGCCAAGTCTGAAGACCCCTGGAATAGGGTATAGTGTAAATCAGTGGTTCTCAACCTGTGGTCTGCGGACTCCTGGGGGCCACAATGTCGTCACGGAGGGTTTGCGAAGGCTTGAAAAAATGTTATGATTCAAATCTTGAGTTAAGTCTTGAGGGTCTGTAGCCATGGTCTGTGGACACAAAAGGTATTTAAATGGGTTCGTGGTGAAGAAAATGTTGAGAACCACTGGTTTAAATGATGTACGTGTTCAAAGAAAAAGATCCTGTTTCAACTTATAAAATAGTAACCATTTTTATCTTTGATTTTCATTCATCTGTTCATGTCACCTTATAGACTATTTTATTATGCTGGATCATATTCATTCAAATGTTGCACATTTTGGTCTCTACATATTTATTCCATTTCTGAAAGCATAACATGCAACTGTCACCAATAACCTATGGATTCCTATTTTTTGTGTATACGTATACAACCTAGATGACATCAATTCAGGCTTTCTGACATACTGTATATATTTAGCCTTTTTATTCCTAATTCTCTTTTTTTCTAATTTTTAGTGGACACTTATTGGATTATATTTTTATTTCCCTACAGGTATTCAGTTTCACAAGATTAGATCACCTATCAGATGTGTTATAATCTTCACATATATCTACTGTATTTTTCTTTCATTTCATTTGTTTGTTCATGCTCTTTATCATTTATTTCTATACTATTCCAGGTCATAATCTTCCACATGCCATGGGTATTATCAAATGAGTTCACAAATTGTCCTCCACTGCTCATGAATGTTCATTTCAATCAGGATGTCTCATAAACTTTTTTTGTAAGATACAGAAGGTAACTAGCCTATGTGTTATCTATGATGTGAAATATTCTCTGCTAATGATTACGACCACTACTAAGTTTTTGACACATTTTTGTTGGTAGGTCATAAGCACAATCAGGTTTACTCCATGCATGCATCCACCAACTATGAGATACAAGAAGCATAGCGCTAACAGTAGGATGGGATACATAATTGATAAAGTCCTCACCTAGCATGAGGGCAAATTAGGGTTTCAACTTGGATCATCATAGTCCCAATTTCAACACTAAATAAATCATTTTGCTGTATTCCAGTACTGTGATAGTAGCTCTCTTCACTGAAAACATGGTTTATGCCTACCTTTTTTGGGAAAAGAGACTCTGCAAGTTGATGTAAGGCAAATGTACAGCCATGCTCCAAACTTTCATGTAATTACACAAGAAGGAATATGAGGTCTTCAGTTTTAAACTGATAAATTATATTGTATTTTGACTAAGGCGGTTTGGTGAAGTAATGGCACTCTAGATGTTTGTTAGTATCTTGCATTTCAGTGGGAAAATTTCCAAGTAATGAGACAACCACTGCTTCAGGTTTGTAGTCTAAGATGATGGGGAAAGAAGGTTGGGGTAGAAAAAGAAAACAAGAATAATCAATAATTTCATTAATATTCAAATCATGACTTAAGGAACTTAGTTTCTTCCTGCACTGTGGCAGCCCAGTGGAATGATTGTTGGAAGCCTAAGGTGGATAGAAGCTCTACCACAGACACGTCTGAACAGCATGTGAAGTAATTTTGAGAAAACAGAAAAAGCTGGATGGAGAACATCAAATTTCTGTTAGGCTTCAAGCTTACTTACAGTATTATTGCTCTCTTTCATCCCCACTGATTTCAATTTCCTAAACACAACATAGCAAGTATTAGGAAGCACTGTTTTCTCATCCTATCATTATTGGCTGAGCTTGCTAGAAATTGTGGGAGTTATGGTTCAGTATATTTGAAGGACAACTTCATGGGTTGTCCTTGGCTTTCTCCCCATTGTTAAATGCTTACCACCCATCTCTGGGTTGGCAGAAAACTATGTTGGTATGAATTTTACTGTCCTGAGTGACAATCTCTACACCACTTCTATTTCTAGTCACTGTCAACTTTTCTCAAAGGGAGTCCTTCTCAACCTTGGCAACTTGAAGATTATGGACTTAAGTTCCCGGAATTCCACAGTCAGCACACTAGAAGTTGAAGTCCACACATCTTCAAGTTGCCAAGGCTGAGAAACACTCTCCAAGCTAATGGATGATGAAACTTAACAGAATTTACACACCTTGAACCTACTTTGGACAATGGATGAAGGGAGTGGGGGAAACACTTTATTAATACCAGTAAAAATAGGACATAAAATTCTCTCATGGGCTTGGGACAAGATGAATGACTGAATGAATGAATGAACCTTTATTGTCAAAGTACAACCATGTATACATTGAGATTGGCTGAGCCTCCCTTCGTACCTCCACCACCAACTTACAATGACACAAACCCTCCATCTTATTACACCCTATGAGCTAATTGCACAACGCACCGGCCTCGCAAGTCAATTATGCATAAAGTTTATATTATTAAGTTTATATTATATTATATTAAATTATTTCCAATTGAAAAGCCTAACAGCCCATGGATAAAAGCTGTTCTTCAGCCTGCTAGTATGGCTGGCTATACTTCTATATCTCCTACCCTATGGTAGGAGAGTAAAGAGATACCGTCCAGGGTGTGAGTCATCCCTGAGAATTTTCCTCACTCTTCCAAGGCAGCGAGCCCTGGCGATGTCATCCAGTGGTGTCAGGGGACAGCCCACAATGTTTTGTGCTGTGCTCACCACCCTCTGTAATGCTTTCCTATCCGCGGCTGTCAGACCAGCATACCAAACCACAATACAGTGCAAGAGGACGCTCTCTATAGTAGACCGGTAAAAGAGGGTCATAAGCCTGTTCTTCCGCAAGATCCTGAGGAAGTGAAGTCTCTGTTGGGCCTTTCTGGCCACCTGGGTTGTATTAACTTTCCAGGTCAGATCTTCACAGAGGTAGTGATGGGGGACATTATGCAGTCATGGTAGAAAAGAAGATATTGCCAGTCACATTGCCAGTCACTTTCGTTAGGTGTAATGGGATAAAAGTCCTTGAAGAAAACAAGAGGGATTTCTGGCAGAAATCCCAGCTATAACACACAGAGATGGAAGGCAGGGCAAGGCACTCCATGAAAGATTGCCATTAATCCCTCCTCCACTTCTTGTCAACTTTGATAGTATAGGTCATGGGTAGGCAACTTTGGCTCTTTTATGACTCATGGACTTCAACTCCCAGAATTCCTGAGCCAGCATGGCTCAGCTTGGAAACCTCTCCCTTTCCCCTCAGAATGGCTGGCTCAGAAATTCTGGGAGTTGAAGTCCACGGGTCATAAAAGAGCCAAGGTTCTTGTTTAGTGATTGCCTCACACAGCAACTCTTTGCAATTATAGTGATGATGAAAAAGAATAACTTTTTGTGACCAAGACTCACATTTACAACCTTTGCAGTCTGTAAAGCAAAAGAAAGCTTTAGTAAGTTGGCAAGCGCAGGTACAGTTTAACTTAGTGACCACTTTGCTTAATGACTGAATTGCTGAGCCCAGTTGTGATTGCTAAATGAGACCCCCTGTATTCTGTTCTACATCAGTGTTGTTGTAAACTGTCTGGAGGGGAAAAAAACCACACTCCACAATCTAGCCTGCTTTGATGTTAGGTATAACAGCTCTTGTATTAAGACCTATGCTAGTTTAGGCTAGAATTCCTACACTATATACATGCACCATCAGGGTTCAAATTACTACAAAAATTTGGCCAAGCCCCACAGTTGCAAAAGGCAGGGTGAAGGGATGTGTGTGTATTGTGAGATGGAGTTATATGTCACTAACCTGGAAGCTACTGCTTAAAGATTCTGCTAATATAAGTTTGCACCAGTATGTGATTTTTCCAGGGTTTATTTGGTGAATTAAAGTTTAATCAGAGCTACAAATCTTAACTTTCAAGGGAAATCCTACAGTTGCTACAGTTACCTCACACCATATCTGAGACTTGCAAACTCATTTTAAATTAATTGGTTTGCCCTTGTGCATATCTGTATTGGATCTTATGCAGTCAAGCCTCTTACGTGCAAGTCCAATTTGCCAGAGAGGGGAAAAAAGTGCATAAAAACCTAATTTGCATAAACATTGGATACAAATGGGATTACTGTTCCTCCTACAAGTGATGCATTCAAAAACAGTCATTTGTATTTTTGTGATCTTAAAGCTGTTGGCAAATGAGCAAATCTTTTTCAGACACAGCTTCCTTTGGATCACTTTCAACTTTTTCTTCTGATTATTTTACATTCAGTTCACCTTTGATGTTCAAAACCCTCAGAAGCTGCAAGGCATTTCTTTCTCCATTCTCAAGATGGAGACAATTCCTCTCCCCCCCCCCCTTTCTTATGCCAATATTTTTCTTAATTGCTTTTATGCAGACTTGCATAATTACCTAAAATATGATGGATAAGAATTGCATACTCATGTAATTTATAACACCACTCCCTGGGCAATACTGGGTACATAATTTTAATTATAAAATTGTAATTCCCACAGAGTTCTTGTTAATCATAGAAAGGGTTGCTAAGCTTTTTCTCCCATCAAGATGTAACAGTGTAATTCTCTTAAGTTTTTACTTTCAGCATGAGTAGGAATAGGCAGCTCTTGTAAATTTGACTTCCCTTAGTGTTTCAGTTTTGAAAATTAAAAAAACAAACCTGCAGATAAGTTCATTTCTCTTAACTGATGCATCTGTGTGCCCATTGTTTTTTAAGCAATACCTTTGATATCCATTTTGGAATACAATTTTACTAAATTTACAAATTGTATCATCCATTTAGGAACAAAGTGAAGAGTTGGGCATAAAGCTACTCTTTGCTTTGTATTTTGGTTGGGAAAGGTTAAATTGGACTAATTCAAGTTAAATCCAAACTAAATGAAAAATTTCCTGATTCCTTGTATTTACAAGGTCTGAAAAGGGAAAGAAAGGACCTTTTTTTTTTAAAAAAAAAGAAAGCCAGTTTTAAAATTATAAATCATCACTATAAACAAAATTTTAAAACACACTAGTTGCTGGAATATATAAAAAAATATTGCTAGGCTTTAAAGAGAGGCTGTTCAAAAGCGCCTGTTCTTTGTTGCCAATTTCTCTTAGTAACCGTGCGTCTTTTTCTTCACAGACACAGCAAGGAAGACCCCCCCCCCCCCGCTTCTCTTCCTCAGCTCCAGGACTGATGAGCAGAGAGGAGAGATTCAGCCACAGAACCCTGCCAGCACCCACTGATAATGTTTGCCATGAGGTTAATTATTGCTGATACCCAGAAGAATCAGTGACACAACCTACTGCACTGCAGTACTGCAAATGGATTAAGCCATCAATGATGCAAAGTGGAAAGTGCAAAGCTCCTCTCAGCAGCTGTGAGAAGAAAACACACATAATGAAACTTAAAACAAGTACCCTGTGGCCTGCCTGGGTGTGTGCAGCTTTTGCCCTTGTTTCTCATGCTACTGTTCTAACAGGCTGACTTAGATTTCAGGGGAAAGTTGGACTTGTGAATACCTCCCTTTGGAGTCTAAGCAATTGCTAAAATTGCATTCCTATACTCCTTCCTTCTTATGAACCCCACTTTCCAGGAACTTCCACTTGATTCATCACAATTAGTTGCGCTGTTCTTAGGAGCCCCACTCCCCGAGAGGGCCTTCCAGAATGCAGAAGCAGAACACCCAAAATTATATGCACCCATTTTCATTTTTTTAACTCAGCAAACAGCTCTCCAATCAAATTACCCTTCACTTTATGTCTTACATTTCCATGCAGAATGTCTGCTGTTGCATTACACCATCCCTGTTCTACATTCCTGATGCAATACAAACTCTCTAACATGGATGGTTGTCCATACACTGGGCTTCCTATCCTGAAAGATCCCAGGAAAGTGATTTGGCAATTCCTGAATAGAACCCTTTGAGGCAGACGTGTCAAACTCACGACATCACGTGACATCACACTTTTTCTCCATTGCCGGCAATGGGGTGGGCGTGGTTTCCCACTGACGCATCCGGCCCACAGGCCGGCAGTTTGACAGCCATGCTTGAGGTGACTACTGTGACTTTGTTTCTAGCTCTAAAAGAAGCCTTTTAAATATCAGTTCATGTAGTAGCTGTCTTTGGAAAGTGGTAAACCCAATGCCCTGGGACAAAATAAGAATTTAGTCCAGTGACATGTAGGATCCTAAATTTATATTATTTTTGATAGAAAGAACAAGTCTATTTTAATTCCAATAAAGAAACAAACAAACAGCTTCAATGTTTTGAATATGAAAGCCTCCAGTACTTTTAAACAGGCCTCTTACATTGGCCTTTACACTCAGCAGTTCAAAAACATTTTGGGGAAAATTTTACGAGTAGGTGAAAAAGAGAATATGCTTAAAAGACAGCTAACACTAATTTAGATGGAAGAAAAATGATGAGATAAGGATATTATCATACCTAATATAGACATTGAAAATCCAAGGAGAGGAGCTGCTCGGACATCACCCCTGAATTGAATCCGAAGAGGAATGGGAGGGAAGAAAGGAGAGGAGAGAGGGAAGAGAGTAGAGGAGGGGGGAAGGAAGTAGGAAGGTTGGAGGGAAAGAGGAGGAGAAGTGGGGAGAAACAGGAGGGGAGTGGTGAGGGAAAGAGGAGAGGAGAGGAAGAAGAGGGAAGTAGGAAAGAAAGGAGAAAGGGAGAAAGAAAGTAGAGAAGAGGGAAGAGAGAGGAGGGTGGATACAGTGAAAGGGGAAATGGACGAGCAGCACCCAAACTTATGTGTATGTATTTATGTATGGCGATATATTTGTTGACTTGTTTGTGGAAGAAATGGGAAAATAAAATTGAATATTAAAATAAAAAAGCAGTTCAAAAAGATGAAGTTGTCATTACTTCAGCACTTTTTCCAGCATCTGCAGCCTTAGAGACCACATCTGCAGTGACTTTGCTGCCTAATATCTCATCAGTGGCACTATGCCTCTTAACACAAAGCATGTTGCCAATTTTTGGGAACACAGCTGTCTCTCAAAGAAGGGATAAGGTGATGAAGCACAGCCAACACTATCCCTTCTACTGGAAGGCTGCTGTTTATGTGCACAATGACACATTAATGTCAAACACCTGATATGCCATCATGTAATATGTAAACAATAGGGAAAAGGCTGGCAGAGTGCTTCCAAATACATCCTGCCAAAGACAAATGGATTTGCCAGAGGTGCCTGCAAAACCTATTAAGAGCACAGGTGTCCAGGCATATAAAATCAAAAATGCAATTCTCAGGTGCAAGTGTGTAAATTATAAAAATCCAATCCTGTTGGAAACCAGAAAACAAGCTAAACCCCACATATGACTCTCCTGACAAGAGCCAGTTACAAAATTTCTCTTTTTGGCATGATGAATTTTTTTCACCAAGTTGAAAAGTTGTTGCATGGGTAGTTTTGTGGAGCCAAGCATCATTGCACTACACACTTCGGTTCTGCTGAATTTGGAAAATGTATGCCAATTAAATCAGCAGAGGATCACTGATTTACTGCTACAGAGAAGGTTGTTCAGTTATTATGAGAAAGACTGAAACTCACCAAGGCTTCCACACTTTCAGCAGCCAACTCTGCATGGAGGCTTTACCTATAGATCTGTACATACAATGGTGTCAGTGCAGCTCAGGCTTAGGGCTACAGAGTTTGGGTGGAACCATTTGCATGGAGAACTGAACACAAATTATTTATCACTGCCAATGCTACAGCTAGAAGGGGAGGCCTTTGAAGGTGAGATATTACAGTATCACTCTGGAAAAACAGGATTCTTCTTTAACCCTGTGTGTTGAGTTTTCACTCTTTTTGCAAAAATTGAAGGTCATAAAATTCAAATCTAAAGGTATTTACAGTCCTGAGGCCAGATACAAACAAGATATTTTTATAAATAAATATTTGTATATGTATATAGGAGAAAAACAATAAGTCTAAAAATAATTAAGAACACACTTACTAAAATATATCCAAATGAAATACTATTTTTGGAAGTGCCAATCCTAAGTAATGATGTGGCATATTGTACAAATGGTAGGATAGAACTGGGTGATTTGAGAGGTTATTTTCAAGTCCTTGTCTGAGAGCAGTAGTATTAAATAGAAATTGCACTTCCGATAGTATCCAACCTGGCTACAGTGAAGGCACTGCAAAATTTTAAAATTAGAATGGATGATAAATATGTGGCTGGAAGGGACCCAACAAGACCATCAAATTTTCCATTTAGCCCTAGCTAAAGCACAGCCCTATACGGGTGGTAGAATGTAGTTCTTAACTGATCAGAACTATTCTGCAGCAGAAATAGATTTTCATGAAGTTAGATACTGAAGGAACAACTAACTGCTGTAGATTAGCTTGACTGCAATTAGGAGGATGGGTTGTGCTGATTCCTGACCTCCAGCCCAAGGTGTTTCAGTTCTAATGGAATGATCCGTCTGAATTGCTTGCTTCTTCTAATGGACAAATAAGTCCAATTATTAACAATTAAATGTTTTATATATTTAAGGTAAAGAGAAACAAATATTTGCTTCAAATGGGGATTAATTCTATTATGTGCCATACTTGCTCTAAATAATAACAAGTAACCATCTAAAATGCTTTTAAAACGATGCACTTTATATTCAATTTCAGATTGTCTAACTCAGTATTTTAACTAATCAACACTTATGAGAGTTTGAAGTGCTTAATTTTAGCTGAGATAAAACACTGCAGTTGTTTTTTTATTATTGTTACAAGTGCAATTTTCCTCTATTTCTGCTGAGTGTGGCTTGCTTCTCTCCTGCCAGGTGCTAAGAATCAGGACCACATGTTAAGTTCCAATTAACCTGATTTATTGCTCATGCTTTTACACAAGAATCTAATCAACTAATGGTCAACATTAATTTGGTGGTAGAAAACCATTAATAGAATTCAAGAGGGGTTGGACGTAGGCCGCATGTGGGAATATGATTTTAGGGTGATTCTTCTTTTCACTCTGCCCTTAGTCTCTGCCACTCCTTCTCCTATATCTCTTCTCTTTGACAGCAGATACTGAGGGCACTAAGTCACAGCAAGAATTTGAGGACTAAGTCTTGTATCTCATCTGGTGTGACAGTCACTTCTGGTGTGGTTAGAGATGTTTCACCTTTCACACTGAAGGAGGCATCAGTGGGTACTCCTGTCACTTACATAACACTGATGCCTTCAGCATTTAGATTTCTTGGTTACTAGCAGCTCATATAATTTAGTGGGAAGCTGGTAAGAAGTCCAATACATGTATGTTGGTGGAGGTTTGAAAGAAGTTGAGAAGAAGAAGCCTTATAAGCCCTATTAGATGCCTCATAAATGTAAGGCTATATGGTCTCAAAGCTGGCACTTTGCCTCCCAAGGCTTTGAGACTTTGATGCTTTATTCATACATTACAATGTCTGATCACAATGGTTACCAGTTCAAAGGACAAAAAGCTAGCAGAAAATTATTTATGCACTGGGGATCATGTGAGACAAGAGTACTAGTAAGAATCCTCCTGGTTTAAAAAGTGGCCATGTAATGTCAGCTTGAGATACTTCAGTATGCCTGTAGCAGTCCTAAAAAAGATGGCTTAAAGATGATTCGGGCACATCCTACTCTTCAGAATTAATGAGCTGCCTTGTATTATCAACTGCAACTTGGGCACCAATAGATTTAAAGAATCCTCTCAAGGATCCACACAGTGTTCATTACATTGCTATTATAAGTTAACATAAGAATAAGAATGCACAACAGAGTGCCTTGAGTTTTATGGCCAAATATCAAGAAACAGGGAGAGAAAACAAATGTTGACTTAATGACTTACCCAGGATCACCTAAATCTCTAAAAATGCAAGCTACAGTGATAATCTCTTTTAAACTCTTTTGTTAAAACAGCTTCAAAAGCCAGCCCTTGCTGCAAAATGTACCTCTTTTTTGTTTTTAGGATTGTTTGATTATTGTTTCCTAATTGAAAAAAAAAAAACCACGAATGATATTCCCAAGACAGATGCAACAGAAGAGGAACAAATAGCTCTTCTGTGTTAGGGATAAAAATGGGGAATAAAACTTTTGCCCTGATAAATACATCACTATCTTTGAAAATACTTTCTGACATAAAATTACAATGCAGTGGAGATCCATCAGTCTCTCAGCAAGTAATGCAAGCCCAGTGGATAAAGGCTTTTAAAAGTAGATGAGACAAGGGTCAGAAACCATTTCTAATATTTTTTTCCATGCCCCACTGAAATCTGGTAAAGTTTTCCAAATCCAGAAATTGTGTAATAATCTATAAATTCTATAACAGGGATGTCTTATAACACAGCTGTTACTGAATTCAATCAACTTTCTTCCCAGGTGTTGGATGGCAGCCTGAAAATCGGATTAAGGTTCTCCACACATTGACAAACACATCAGTGAATGGACTATCTGAACAGGGTGAACATTGCAGATAATCTGTTTGGATTGAAATTAGTGTTTTTTCCCCCTGAAATTTCTCAGAGCAGATTGTTAAGCATTCTAAAAGAGCCTCTTCAAATTTGGCCACTGAAGGGCAGATGTAACTGTAAATCATTTTACACACATACTGGAGCTAATGTACTCTGCTCGGTGCAGCATTGAGGCAGAGCTGATTCCTCTCAAATAGCTGCTTTGTGGCAAAAGCTTCAGAACTGCATTGCATGGACCAAGGTCAGAAAACACACAAGAAGCCACCTCTTGTACTCAGTGTTAGACAATATACCGTACCAATTGTCTTTTAGGGCATTACAAGGCCATCCTGTCCATGTCATGATATACAATTTGATGAGGTTGTCTTTATCATTGATTTAGGAAAGTTGGCGAAGACGATCAACAAATCCAACAGAGTTGAAAATACTCAGAGGGCATGGTGGGAAATCCTCACTGAAAGTATTTTACGTTTCACAGTGAAACAAACATTGGGAAGACATGGGAGAAACATAGTTAAAATTCAAATGATAGAGCCAGACTGCACTTATCTTTTCCCCTTTGCTGCCACGTCTAAAGCAGGTTTTGGAAGCACCAGAAATAAATATAGGCGGGATAAAGAAAATGAATCTACAAGGAAGAAGCAATGATGTTTCCATCATCCTTTCCCCATCTCTCTGAAAAGCCAGGTGAAGGAAACCAAAGTACAACAGAAACTTCCATCCATTTTAAGGTTTCCTGCGTTATATGCCTAGAATACTGCAACTTCAGTTTCCAGGATGGAAATAAGTATGCATGTGAGTATGCAGCAGGGAGTGGGGAGAGAGAAAGTTTGTATTACATTTTTCTCTGGCCACAATATAATTTGCACAAGAGCCCCAAAGTCAATTCTCTCATTAAGTAATTCACACACATGGAGATAGGCCTTATTGTGATGCAGGACACTCTCCAAAAGTGGCTATTTACTGAGGCTGTAACTCCTGTGCTGGTTTCATCTTGGACTCCGTATCAAAGACTGAAAAGTAGCAATCCATCATGGCTTTATGAAAAAGAAATGAAAAATCCGCTACAGGCTTGACATCTATGAATTATTAGCAAATCAGGTTTACCTTTCCAAAAGAACTCTGGAAACAAATGGAGGCTTAAAAAACAACCACCATCTCACCCATCTGATTGTAGATGAGAGCAATTGCTACTATTGCTTAGTGGGGATTCAAAGAAGGGTCATCTTCCCCATTTTTTAAAAATGAGGTATATTCACTCTAAAGCATTTGCAAACAGAAAAAAAAAGCAATTCAGCCTCATTTGCACAACAGATGCACCCCTTTTTCTCATTTTATTGTTATCACTACCCTTCATTATTGATAGGAACAATTTTTGGCTCTCCTCTGTCTTCGGCAAACCAACACCATTTCTGACCCTCTAAAAGGAAAGCAAAGATTCAGAGAACTCAGAATGGCTGATTAATTTTTGCACCATGGAGCTGTATTAGCTGCCAGATTATTTTTAGAAAACAGCCTCCCAATTTGTACGTTTCTTTGTAAGCCTTTTCAAATGTCACTGTACCTTTGACAGCAATCAAAAAAGCTATTGGTTGCACTGGGGAATGGAATTTCCATTGGGGGAATCCCATAAGCCAGCAATATTATATGCTTTGTAGAATTCATGTGTAGTTATCAAGTGCTTCTTTCTAGTGTGCCAGTCAACAGTTGCAAAATTTTCTTACAAGAAGAATTTTTACCTGAGCAAGAACAAAAAAGCAGGATCTGCAATCCAAATAAAAATTCTGCTCTTTAGAATAAACACTTTTCCTGGCAAATTCAGCACACAAGGGAAGTTCTCTGGGACTGCAGAATATATATGTTTGTAATAGGCAGTACTTTTTTTGTAAAAGAAAAAGGTGCCGGAACTCACACATGTCATACAACCCGCCTTGCCTACCCTACAAGGTTCCATCCAAAAAAGGTGCCGGAACTCCGTTCTGAGCATTCTATGAGAAAAAAAGCCCTGGTAATAGGTATGCATGTCTGTCTTTACAGAAAAACAAGCCTTTCAGGATTCCATAAGGAATCTGAGTAAGTAAGATTCAGAGCAACAGATAGGAACTTGATTATTATAAAATTGATTGTTCTTTTAATTATCCAGAACTGATTCTTATTCATGGAAACAAATTAAAAGCAAATTTAAATTATATAAGAACATACATGCTACAAATTGTGAGATAGTTCCAATGTTAATATTGTCCTGTATTTGGTTTGGCATTTTTACAATGATTTAAATTCTGAATGTTGTCTTGCCTCTTTTTATATTTGGTGGCCTTATAAATCTAATAATCATTATATGAGAATAGTGCATAATTGATATTCTCTTATATAGGTTATTTATTGGAAAAAATATATGGCTGCCTATCTTAAAGAAACAATTTTGGGAGGCAAGCGAACAATAAACAGAAGAAACCATATTAAAACCAATATATAGGTAGTCCTCAACTTGCAACAGTTTATTTAGTGACTGTTCAAAGTTACAACAGCACTGAAAAAAGTGACTGCTTTTCACACTTACGACTGTTGCAGCATCCTCACGTGGTCATGTGATCAATATTCAGATGCTTGGCAACTGGCATGTATTTATGACAGCTGCAGTATCCCGGGTCATGTGATCCCCCTTTGCCATCTTCTGACAAGCCAAGTCAATGGGGAAGTCAGATTTACTTAACAACTGTGTTACTGACTTAACAACTGCAGTGATTCATTTCACAACTGTGGCAAGAAAGGTTGTAAAATGGGGCAAAACTCACTTAACAACTGTCTCAATCAGCAACAGAAATTTTGGGCTCAATTGTGGTCATAAGTCAAGGAATACCTGCATAGCAACATCCAAAAATGTTAATTAAAGGTTAATCATAGTACAATAACTGAGGCCCCTCACAAACTAATTTGCAACATCAAAGCATAAATATAAAACTCCAGTAAATGTCTATGGAGATTCTCAGTCATCCAAGTCACAGTTGTCCCAAAGATGCTTTTTCACGAAGCATCTGTATTTTCTTGTTTTTCTTTAAAGACGTTTCACTTCTCATCCAAGAAGCTTCTTCAGCTTTGAAGAAACTTTTTGGATGAGAAGCAAAACATCTTCAAAGAAAAACAAGAAAGTCCAGTTGCCTCGTGAAAAAAGCATCTTTGGGTAAAACTCCAGTGGTAAACTGGCTTTCATGCCTGGATGAGGAAATGTAGGTCTTCATTTTCTTCTGAAAAGCCAGTGTTGGAGGCATCCAGGAAGAGAACCTGATGACTTTGTTTTATAGAATGGACCTGGAGTGCTGGACCTAGTGGGACAGGCAGAAACCACTTGGAGAACAGAATGATAGTTTACTGTGGGCAAACCTTAGTGCATTTTGGACCAGCTGAAGCATCTTTTTCAGAGGGAACCATCTCTCTGTTGGTGACCCATGGTCCAAATCCATAGGTGGATAATACCTTCATTGGAAAATGATGTAAGAGATAGTGCACATTCTAGAGATTCAAGAATTCTTAATCAGGCAAGTGAGTTAGGAAAAAATGGGAAAATGCCTTTTAGAGCCAAAATTGTATAGATCATACTTCTGGATGAAGCAGAGGAGACTTCAGACATGCAAATCTGTTTGTAATAAGGATATTTCTGAAACTTACTGAGAAGAAAAGACAAGCAAATAAAATAAAATGATGCTTTCCACCACCAACAAGTACACTATTTCCCTAGTTTGTTTCTAAGTCTCAGATAAAGTACATGGGCTCTTGACCTTAAAGAGAAAGAGAGTAAGATTTTTACCCTTTCCTTTGTCACCTTACTGTTTTCTCTGTTGAGGTATAAAGTGTTATTTTAGAAATGTTTCCCACACAAATTCCATTAAAGGATGACCAAAGGCAGGTGAACAGTACATATAAAACAAAATGTACCACTTATATAGAGAAATAACTTCAACCACTCAGTCTTCATAGTATTTCTATTCCCCACCTTTACTTTTTACAATTCTGTTGTGGATGTTTCCCTTGACACCAATAATATACATATTGTACTGAAAGCTGACCAGTTGTGGATTACTTGCTAAATATATTATATGCTTTTATAGGTTTTGGTGGGATGTACAATTTTGATAGTTTTCTGTTGGCTTGTGAGTGTATGTGTGGTTTTTAAATTATTCCACTCAACAAGTCTCTCTGGAAATATTCCTTAACAATTTAAGAAGGCACAAGTTGAATTTGCATGCTATATTCCATATTGTTACTCTTAGCTGGAATTGGCCCACAACCCAATTAGAAGCAGGTATACCATGATGAGAATGATTCTCACAAGGGAATGAGCTTTTAAATTACCAAGATATCAAATTTTGGACTAATGTGCACATTGGCATGTCAGTGAGCCATTAGTGTCAGCCAAAAATCCCCTAGAAGGATAACAACAAATCTGCCTCATTCATGCAGTTTTAAACTGACATAGATTTTAGAAGTATCACATAATTGTGAGCATTTGGGAACTGAAATAGTACTTCAGGGGGAACAAAGAAATTGGGATAGAAATAAGTAAAGATAAAAAGGGCCAATGAGTTATACAGAGGGAAGAGATAAAATTGCCTGCTTAGTCCTGGACTCTTTAAAATTATTCTGCTTTCTTCTTCTTTTTCATTTAGATGTTATATACTTTCCAAGAGTGGAACAAAACACCTGCTAGAGACTCAGGGAATTGGATGGATTTTTTTAATATTCTGGGAGAATGTCCAGAAGCCAGAGAGAGTGACCCTATTGAAACCTTATGACCTGCGGAATGGGGAACAAAACAGGCCATTGACATGATTGTTTATAACACATACTCTGGTGCTACAGGGTCTGGTTTATCCTTGGTTCTCCCTGACTCTCTGCTGTGAAATAGCCAGGAGATAGCTAGAGTATAAGCACTCTAAAGGGGTTGGTTCATACAATTATGCTTGCTGTGTAGTGTTGAAGGCTTATTTTGTGGACTGTATTGCTCTTCAGAGTGGTGGCCTTATTATTGTCTGTCTAAAAAAATCCCTATGTCAGAGTCTTTGGTTGTGATAAATTTTTGAGGCCATTTATGGATGACATCGCTCAGGTCATATATTGATATAGAATATATTGATGGATCCAGTATGTTGGCTATTTGCATGGGATTCTCATTGGGCTCTTAGATCTTCTCTGAGCCTAGTTTTCTCCTGAAAAAGTTACATAACCAGATTATATCATGTCCTACATCATTAATGAATAGCAGAGTGGAGTTTCTTTTGGGTTGCATTTTTAAATGGTAGGAAAATAAGTGAAAAATCCATAATCTCTCAACATGGAGACTAATTTAACCAGAGTTTCAGATGGGAAGCTGTAAACATTTTTTCCCCCTTCCGTTCAATCATCTCTGATTCTCAGAGACTATATGCAAAAGTCCCCTGCAATTTTCTCAGCAAGGTTTTTCAGGAATGCCTCTTTCTTAGGGCTAAGAGAAAGTGGCTAGCCAAAGATCAGCCAGTTGGTTTTGTGATTGTGTAAGATCTGGAACTCACAATTTCCCAGTTTTTAGGCTGATGTCTTAACCACTGCAATAAATTGGCTCTTGTGGGCATTTTAGATCAAACCAAATCCAAAAATGCTATCAGGAATTCCTGAAATCAGCCATCAATAGACACACAGAGATAGCCTTATCATTGTGCCTTTTAAAAATGTATTTTCTTATTAATAAAATTATAATTGTTATTATTTATTAATTATTGATAATCTACAATTAGATTCAAAATAAAAGATGGGTGGAATCTTAATATTTCAAATTCTAGAACTTAAGAAGTATGGGTTAGTGTCTAAGGATATGTTGTTGTTAGCTGCGAAGTCGTGTCCAACCCATCGCAACTCCATGGACAATGTTCCTCCAGGCCTTCCTGTCCTCTACCATCTTCTGGAGTCCATTTAAGCTCATGCCTACTGCTTCTGTGACTCCATCCAGCCACCTCATTCTCTGTCGTCCCCTTCTTCTCTTGCCCTCAACCTTTCCCAGCATTAGGCTCTTCTCCAGTGAGTCCTTCCTTCTGATTAGGTGGCCAAAGTATTTGAGTTTCAACTTCAGGATCTGGCCTTCTAAAGAGCAGTCAGGGTTGATCTCCTCTACGACTAACCGGTTTGAATGCCTTGCAGTCCAAGGGACTCACAGGAGTCTTCTCCAGCACCATAGTTCAAAGGCCTCAATTCTTTGGCGCTCAGCCTTTCTTATGGTCCAGCTTTCACAGCCATACATTGCAACTGGGAAGACTATAGCCTTGACTATACGCACTTTTGCTGGCAGGGTGATGTCTCTGCTTTTTAGTGTGCTGTCTAGATTTGCCATAGCTTTCCTCCACAGGAACAAGAGTCTTTTAATTTCTTGGCTGCAGTCCCCATCTGCTGTGATCTTGGAGCCCAGGAAAATAAAATCTGTCACTACCTCCATTTCTTCCCCATCTATTTGCCAGGAATTGAGAGGGCCAGATGCCATGAACTTGGTTTTCTTAATGTTAAGTTTCAACCCAACTTTGGCACTTCCCTTCTTCACCCTCAACAAGAGGCTCTTTAATTCCTCTTCACAAGATCATCTGCATATCTTAGGTTGTTGATATTTCTCCTGGCAATCTTAATTTCAACTTTTGATTCATCTAGCCCTGCCTCTCTCATGATGTGCATATATGTTAAATAGGCAGGGCGACAGTATACAGCCTTGCTGGACTCCTTTCCCAATTTTGAACCAATCAGTGGTTTCATGTCCAGTTCTCACTGTTGCTTCTTGACCCACATATAGGTTTCTCAAGAGACAAATAAGATGGTCTGTTACTCCATCTCTTTAAGAACTTGCCACAGTTTGTTGTGATCCACACAATTGAAGGCTTTAGCATATTCAATGAAGCAGAAGTAGATGTTTTTCTGGAACTCCCTAACTTTCTCCATGATCCAGCGTATGTTGGCAATTTGATCTCTAGTTCCTCTGCCTCTTCGAAATCTTGCCTGTACTTTTGGTAGTTCTCGATCCACATACTGCTGGAGTCTGGCTTGTAGAATTTTAAGCATAACTTTACTAGCATGTGAAATGAGTGCAATGGTGCAATAGTTTGAACATTCTTTGGCACTGTCTTTGTTTGGAATTGGAATGTAAACTGATCTTTTCCAATCCTGTGGCCACTGTTGAGTTTTCCAAATTTGCTGGCAAATTGAGTGTAGCACTTTTGCTGCAACATCTTTTAAGATTTTGAAAAGCTCAGCTGGAATACTGTCAGCTCCACTAGCTTTGTTGTTGTTCAGCTTTCTTAAGGACCATTTCACTTCACATTCTAGGATGTCTGGCTCGAGGTCAGTGACCACCCAATCATGGTTATCAGGGATGCTAAGCTCATTCTTGTATAGTTTTTCTGTGTAATTTTGCCACCTCTTCTTAATCTCTTCAGCGTCTGTTAGGTTCTTGCCATTTTGGTCCTTTATCATGCCCATTTTTGCATGAAACGTTCCCTTCATCTCTCCAATTTTCTTGAAGAGATATCTAGTCCTTCCTATTCTATTGTTTTCTTCTATTTTTTTGCACTGTTCATTTAATAAGGCATTCTTCTCTCTTCTAGCTATTCTCTGGAATTCTGCATTCAATTGGGTTTATCTTTGTTTTTGTCCCTTGCCTTCCACTTCCCTTCTTTCCTCAGCTATTTCGAAAGCTTTCTCAGGCAGTCATTTTGCTTTCTTGCATTTCTTTTTCTTTGGGAGGGTTTTAGTTGCTACCTCTTGTACAATGTTGCAAACCTCCGTCCATAGTTCTTCAGGCACTTTGTCATTCAGATCTAATTCCTTAAATCTATTTGTCATCTCTACTGTATATTCATCAGGGATATAATTTAGTTCATACCTGAGTGGCCTAGTGCTTTTCCCTACTTTCTTTAGTTTAAGCCTAAATTTTGCAATGAGAAACTCATGGTCTGAGCCACAGTCAGCTCCTGGTCTTGTTTTTACTGACTGTATAGAGCTTCTCCATTTTTGGCTGCAGAGCACATAGTCAATCTGATTTCTGCGTTGACTGTCTGGTGATGTCCATGTGTAGAGCCGTCTCTTGGGTTGTTGGAAAAGAGTGTTTGTTATGACCCTCGTATTCTCTTGACAAAATTCTATCAGCCTGTGCCCTGCTTCATTTTGTATTCCAAGGCCAAACTTGCCTGTTATTCCAGTTATCTTTTGGCTTCCTAGTTTAGCATTCCAATCCCCCATGATGATAAGAACATCATTTTTTGGTGTTAGTTCTATAAGGTGCTGTAGGGCTTCATAGAATCGGTCAATTTCATCCTCTTCAGCACCAGTGGTTGGGGTATAGACTTGGACTATTGTGATATTGAATGGTTTGCCTTGGATTAGAACTGTGATCATTCTGTCATTTTGGGGATTGTATCCCAGTATTGCTTTTCCTACTCTTTTATTGACTATGAAGGCTACTCCATTTCTTCTGAGGGATTCTTGCCCGCAGTAGTATACCTGATGGTCATCTGAATTAAATTCACCCATTCCTGTCCATTTTAGTTCACTGATTCCTAATATGTCGATGGTCAGTCTTGTCATCTCTTGTTTGACCATGTCCAGCTTTCCTTGATTCATGGATCTTACATTCCAGATTCCTGTGGAGAAAAAATGTTTATAGCATCGGACTTTCCTTGCACCACCAGATACATCCACAGCTGACTGTCCTTTCAGCTTTGGCCCAGTCGCTTCATTCTTTCTGGTGCTACTAGTACTAGCCCTCTGCTCTTCCCCAGTAACATATTGGACACCTTCTGACCTGAGGGGCTCATCTTCCAGCGTCATATCTTTTTCCCTTTTGGTACTGTCCATGGGGTTTTCATGGCAAAGATACTAGAGTGGGTTGCCATTTCCTTCTCCAGTGGATCATGTTTTGTCAGAACTCTCTGCTATGACCTTTTTGTCTTGGGTGGCCCTGCACGGCATAGCTCATAGCTTCATTGAATTATGCAAGCCCCTTCACCACTACAAGGCAGTAATCCATGAAGGGGATCTAAGGATATAGGCAGCTATAAATAAGATATTTTTAATTATTAATTTTTTTGGTAAAATTACGGTGTTTGGGTCTGATAAATTCAAAATTTCTAAATATCAAGGCAGTTCTTTAGGTATTTCTCCAAGGACTCCATTCATGGTTGGTATAACATCATGTTTGTTTCCCGATAAACATTCAGCTTTTATTATTATAATAATATGTGGTTCTTTTATATTGAGAATGGCTTTATTGCTGTTTTTATTGTAAATTGCCTTAAGAAGCTTTAGCATGCAATGTGAGACAGTACATAAAAGTCTTAAATATATAATTAAATGAAGGTCTGCAAGAGCAAATAGAACCAATGTACCAGCTCCTATCAACATGGGAGACACCAATTACTGATTATAATTATACTTTTATGGAGGGTTAATGACAGGTATGATGACTCACACATGGCAGAAGCATGAAGCAATGCATAGATATACAAGGGGAAATAAAACTCACTAGATGACCCTAGAAGGACAGGAGACAGGAGAAGGAGTACAAACTGGGCACAATAAATGCCACTGTTTATTGTGGTACTCATTTACAGAAATATCTGTAATTTGGGTGGATTAGAGGAATGCAGTGATGCTTGGAGAGCCATTCAGAATTCATCCCATAAGATTATCAAATATTACAATCCAGTTGTAAAGGTCACACTATGATTTGCACTATTTTCTTTTTCAATCCTGTGCAACATTTTAGATAGTATATAGTGTCTACTATAGTTTGTGCACGCCCATAAAGGACTTTATTCTTTCCATCTCCAAATACTTTGGTTCCTTATTTATATGTGGGCATTTTTCCTACAACACTTTTCCAAAAATCTGTGTGTGCAAACTTCATCTCTTCTTGAGTTACCTGAGAATAGCTTAACCAGTGTTATGGATTCAAACCTGCATGGATCAGGTAAAGAGGTTACTCTTTTGAAAACAACATTTCATATCAGCTTTGCATTCCATTATGGAATTGATCTAAAACAACTTAAAACTCACAAAGCAGCAGCTATCGCAACAACACCAACTAATTTGTGTTCAAAACCTTTTGAAAATAGACCCAATGAGCTCTTACCCCCCATGGATAGGGCTCGCAACTTGGGAGTCCTCCTAGATTCACGGCTTACCCTGGAAGATCATATAGTGGCCGTGACTAGGGGGGCTTTCGCCCAGGTTCGCCTGGTGCGCCAGTTGCGGCCCTATCTGGACCGGGATGCTTTGTGTACGGTCACTCATGCGCTCGTGACCTCTCGCCTTGACTACTGTAATGCTCTCTACATGGGGCTTCCCTTGAAGACCACTCAGAGGCTCCAACTGGTACAGAATGCGGCCGCGAGAGTTGTCTTGGGAGTTTCCCGGTACTCCCATGTTACACCTTTGCTCCGCGAGCTGCATTGGTTACCAGTTGTCTTCCGGGTGAGGTTCAAGGTCTTGGTTATGATCTTTAAGTCCTTACATGGCATGGGTCCGGGTTACCTCGGGGACCACCTGCTGCCGGCGTCAACTCCCCTCCGCCCTGTGCATTCCCACAGAGAGGGCCTCCTCAGGGTGCCTCCAGTCAGGGAATGCCGACTGGCGGCCCCCAGGGGGAGAGCCTTCTCTGTGGGCGCCCCGGCATTATGGAACCAACTGCCGGTGGAGCTCCGGATGGCATCAGACCTCCGAACCTTCCGTCGCGGTCTGAAGACCCATTTATTTGAATTAGCTGGTCTGGCCTGATGGGGGATTATGGGTTTTAAATTGTTGTTTTAGAATGGTATTATTGTTTTAATTGGGCATTGGTTTAATCTTTTTTAACTTTTGTATTGTTATTTATATATGCCCTGTGAACCGCCCTGAGTCCCCAGGGAGAAGGGCGGTATATAAATTAAATAAAACCTTAAACCTTAAAACCAATGTTGAGGAATGGTTAAATCCCTGAACAAAATGAATCCAGCAGTGAATTACATAGGATAAATATATATTTCACCTTTCAGTGCAAATGAAATAATTAAACTTTAACTTGGAACCAGTTGAAGAAAATCAGAGCACAGACAGCATAACAAATGAAAAGGGAAAGATAAATGACAAAATGAACACAATGTGCTTCTTGCATAGCTAACTGCTGATCTATGTGAGAACAAATGTCACAGCTACAAAAGTCTTCAGTGGATTTTAAAAAGTGAGAAGAGGTAGAAAAACACAAAACTCTGTGGGTGGGGGGTGGAAATAGCATATTTATTACTTCTTTTTGTCAGCAGTTAGTAGGAAAAATGAGATATTGCTTACTTAGGTAGCATTGCCTAAAAAGAAACACTTTTCTGAATATGGATAAACACATTTGCATAATTTCTCATTTTCCCAACTGTAAGTTACTTGTGTCTGCTTCCATGTAAGTTTGCAATTTTGGCTATTTAAAAAAAAATAAGTTTGCACCACAATTTCTATGCAAACATATGTATTTAACAAACATAAAAGAAAGGCCATCTGATTTTAAAATGAACTAGTTTGTAATGACTATCAAACAGGATGAAGCATTTACCCAAGTCAATCAAAGACAGTGATGATATCACCCTAAATTCTGCTTACAGGAAACTGAAATTAGCTTAATTCTTTCCCTTTCTCTTTCTGTATCTCATTGGCAATTTGCCAAAAATCCAGAACCGAGATTCTAAATTATGGAGAAAAGTTTGGGATACGTGTGGCAGAAGACACTGCCTTCAAACTGACAAATGGAACTGAATGACAAAAAGATGCATAGATTTGCAATCAAGCAGCTATTCTTTAAGGAGTTTTTAATATGGAACTGATTGATTTAAGTGATCAAATTAAAAGTAATTTTCATTCCACAGAACATAAAGAGGGCTAAATTTCATTTTTTTTAATGTATTGTAATATATCATTGGGAAGAAAACTTTTTTTTCAGAAAAAAAACTACCCATATTATGGTCCTGAGTTACCAGTAGTAAAGAATTAGCATTGGTTCAACAATGCATATGTTATAAAAGTGCAAACAAAGAGAGTAAAATTGTAGTTCTGAAATGGAATATTTCTAGTTGAATCCCTCTTTAGAGATAAACTCATGAGACATGTAATAGGAAGTTAATGCTGAATCATCTCAAATCCTTTGCCCCATTCCATAACATGGACAAACAACTTTTTGGTTATTTGAACTAATATGACATATCTGTAAAACCACAAATACATCTCTCCAGAATGTGTATGTGTAGTTCTCCCCTTTTATCACTACAATACTTTTAAACAGGGCTTTTTTTCTAAAAAAAAAAAGGTGCCGGAACTCTCATCTTGACAGGCACAGGAGGTGGGGGGGCGGCGCTGCTGTGGTCACGGGTGTGAGGGGTGTTGGCAGTGGGCTGCACCCTGGGGCCAGAGCCGGCACGGGGCTGCGTGGGGCAGGCGATGGAAGCGGTGCGGGCCAGGCAATGCAGGGCGGCCACTTAGGCACACAGGGCAAGGCGACGATGGCGCAGGTCCAGTCCAGCACCGGGTAGGCCACCAACCTGGCTGACACGGGTGAACACAAGGAAGGAGTGCACATGGACTTCACAGAACCCATCTCCCACTCCTTGTCCTCTCTTACTTACATAGTTGAGATGGTGTAGTTGGGCAGCAGGGAGGGATGCAAAGTTCCTGCCAACTCGCCTTCACTACAGACAACTTGCCGGTGCAACGTTTGCCAGCCAGGTCTTTTGGCACACTCAGCAGCAATTCCTATTGGCTTTCGAAAGCCAATAGGCTTTTGCAACCAATAGAGGGAGTAGCATAGCTTGTGCAAAAGCTTTTTGTGTGTGTGCAAAAAAAAAAAGGTGCCGGAACACCATTCTGAGTGTTCTATGAGAAAAAAGCCCTGCTTTTATGTTTTAATCTTATGATTTTTAAAAAAATATTTTTTTTTCTATTGTAAGTTGCCCCAAACCTTGCCATGTGGATTGCATACAAATATTATATAATCGGTAAATAAAGGTAGAACATACCGTATGTTAAATATACATCAAATGATAATATGCTTCCCTACAAAGTCAATTCTTGCTCAATGACAGACCAAGGAGTTAACTCAGAAAATCTGGAAGCGGTCTGTGCAACTTGTAAAAGGGAAAGGCCCACACTGATAAATTAAAAATCTTTGTGGTCTGCAAAGGAATGCTGGTGGGCTAATCAATGATTTGGTGACTAGAGGAGCATCTACAGTGTTGGAGCTCATGGTCATGGTAAGCCATGGAGGCACTAGGCAACATGACTTTCTGCGCAGTGGTGGTGATTTTATTACTTTTTTTTTAAAGTCTGTGCTCTGTCCAAGGGTGCTTGGTAGGCTGCATGTACAGGTCTGGTCTAAAATTTATTTTGGAGCATTCAACTATATAGAGAAGGCACATCAAACTCATTTTGTTTGAGGCAACTTCTTATAAAAGAATTGTCATTAATTTGTTTTAATAAAATAATTTAAATCAATTTTTCACTTGATTTCAAATTAAATGAATTATATTGGTTGACAATGAGATTTTTTTTTAGTACAATTGCCAAATGCAATAAACTGGTTTTAGGTATATATGTGCAATAATTATTTCAACACCAATACATTTTAACAACATATTCTATTTGTAAATTAATGCAAATGCAAATTATACCATTTTTTGTGCAAAAATAAAACAAAATAACAGATTTAAGAGCTGTTATCATTAGTTATCCTTAGATAAAAAATAATCCCATCATCCAAAACTTTGTTATACTGTATTTAATGAACAGATGCTTTGGGATAAAAAAAAGACTGACTACATTTGATTGTGTATCACCATGACATTAAAACAAAATTCGAACAGTGTATGAAAAATAAAGGTTCCCTAAACATCTGCTGGCTAATCCATACGTTTTCCTTGATAGCACTCTATTGCCTTCTTTTTAGCCTTTTTTTCAACTTCCCAGCTTAAAAAAGGCAAGGCACTGGGAGCTGAAAGTTACAGAGACTGTTTAAGCCGGTTGCTAGGCAACCTGTTCACACTTGGCCTTTCTTACCCTCCCACTTTTAAATTAGCCTGTACGGATTGCATTTCCTTTGATTTGTGCCATCTGAAGGCCCGTTGCTGCGATGCATTCTGCTTCTCTGAAACCTGGCTGCCTGAGGAGAATTTGGCTCTCTGGAACAGTTTCCTTCAACTTTTTTTTTTTTTGCAAAAAAAGGTGCCGGAATGCCATTCTGAGTGTTCTATGGGAAAAAAAGCCCTGCTTTTAAGTCTGGAAGAACTAGATCCATTGAGAGTTTTTCTGTGTCTCTTACAAGTTGCCCTGAGTTCTATTGCCAAATGTCAAAGACAGCTGCAAGCCCTCTACTGGGGAATATCTATGCAATTTAATGCTAACCAAACACAGATGGATGTTTCCCAGAGCCCACTTTGATGCCCCTCCCCTCCATCAGCTCTACTGGTGGAAAAATTTCATGAGATTCCTTATTCACAGAGACTTTGCCCTTGTGGATCCAGAGAGGTAGAGATTCTCGCCCATGTCCCCACACAGTGCCCTTTCTATGATAAAAGATGTGCTCTGATACTCCCACTCCATGGAGAGTCTCAGTCATCCAAGTCACGGTTGTCCCAAAGGTGCTTTTTCAAGAGGCAAATGAACTTTCTTGCTATTCTAGAACAAAGAATAACAAGAAAGTCCAGTTAGTTGTCTCTTGAAAAAGCACCTTTGGGAGGATTCTCCCAGTCATTTCCAAATGTGAGAGCCACAAAGTTAATTTTTATGTTTATTATTTTTAAGGGATGCTAGTCTTGCATTCACATATCAGATGGCCAGGTACCTTCACCAAGTTATATTACTGGGAAAAATCTGTAATTTATGTTGGTTTATTGTCCCCAGTAACAAATCACTGTGTTACACTATTTCCCTTTTTACTGTACTCCTTTATTATAAAGGCTGGTCAAAGACCATAATAAAAATATTTGATTTCTGTACTTTTTGCTGCTATGCACATCCTCACTTACTGCATAATGTTCACTACAAATTCATAGTAATATGTTGCAAAGACCTCACTACATCAAAGTCCTCACTAATCAACATTATCCCATTTAAAACACACACAGAGAGAGATCTTTTCCTCTCTGTGATACAGCTAAGGATACAAATCTAGTGAGCTCAATCTGTTTCTCATGGGACAGATTGCTTGTCATGCTCCCACTCTATTTTATTCAGAAGAACTTGAGGAAGTACTTTCTGGCTTATTACTCTTAAGCCACAAGTGAGATAACATAGTTCACTAGCTTTGCTACAGAAGAGTGCCATGGTGAACCTAAGGTTTTATGGCTTTTCTTTTTGTTCTCCTGAAGGACTGAAGCAGACAGAGGAACATACTGATTGGCAGGCATTCTTGCAACCAAGCTGTTGGTTAGTTCAGGTTGAGCAATGATTAGCTGAAAGTGCTCCCTGCAAGCTCAACATCAAGCTAAATAAGTTTGAGATAAGCAGATGGTGAGGATCAAGCCAAGGAAATGTAAATTAAGTTAAAATGGAATGGAAATGGAAAGGATTGTTAGCACTCAGAGCTCAGTAGCATATCACCTGTTGTGTAGCCGGTTCTTGCAGACATTGAGCGAGACAGAAGGTTCAAAACAGCAACAGGCTTTATTGAAGGTCAGAACATAACAGAAGCAACAAGAGAGCTGCTGCACAGCTATTTATACGGTTGGCTGATAGGCGGCAACCAATAGGTTTGAAGCAGAGGTTTCCCGCCCAAAGACCTACTTAGCCGGCTGGAGACAACCAGTCTGGACGGGCTAGCAACCATTACAAGAATACACATGAACTAGCGCTTAGCAGTTGAATTCAAGCAATTAGCAAGCAGTGCAACATAAGCAAACAGTTACACATATAAGAAAGGCCAATATATTACATCAGCTATCTGAACCTGTTTCTGATTCTTCACCATAATGGCACTCTAGGGGTAGCAACATCATGCATTTCTGATTAATACCATTTACAATGTTGATAACAGGGTCTCAAAGACCACCAAGCCTCACACTCTTTCAGTTAAATAATAAGGATTAACAAAGTCAAATTCCAATCCTTGTAGCTTGTTCCAAGATTCTCAGTGAATAATATTATTTCCCTACTGGCTACTAATGGTGATTTCAAGTAATTGATTATTACTGGTGACTTGCTCTGTGTTATTTGTCCCTGCTGTTTTGAGGAGCGGGAGGTTCACAGAATTGTGGTAATGGAGATGTAGGTGGATTATATTAGATCTCATTACTAGGAATGGAGCAAATAAAAGCATGGATACCAGTGTCTTGAGTGGCTGTGTTAATTTCATCACATCCATTGTTAACCAACCTCACAAACAAAAAAGGCATTCATAAATCATTTTTTTAAAAATCAGATCTAGTCTGTAAAACAATGCTTTCTATTGACACCTCTTAGTCAATGGTGACATCACATCCACCTGTGATGGAACAGGTCTTCACTTACTAACATCAGTATTATTAATGCCGTATGTCTATCAAGCTTTATTAAAATTCCTTGTGAATACATCATGGATCATACACCTCAATGTGTATCAGTACCACCAGAGGGGACAACTTTGTTCTATGGATTTTCTGCAGATGGGATGATATGGTAATGTTCAAAATATTCTTCAGAGATCAACTTATGGTGTCACTTTCACTGTTTTTCCAATAACCACATCTTTCTTTGCTATAGCTTTGTATTACCACTATGAGTAAGTGATAACTAATGCTACAACACCCGTACACAGAGGAATTCACAGAATTGTTTGAAGATAAACAATGCTAGTATAAAAGAGAATAGTGTTGATAAGTATAGTTTCTGGATTTTTTTGTTTCTTCTGTCTCTGTTTGTGTACACTTTGAGAGCAAGCAACTAAATTTCATTTTTAATATGTGCCATTGTGTCCACAGTTAAAAATGACAATAAATGTTATCTATCTATCTATCTATCTATCTATCTATCTATCTATCTATCTATCTATCTATCTATGGTTCCTTGTTTTTCTATCTCTCCTTCCCTTTCCTCCCTATGCGACTACATCTATATACAGTTTGTTGTACTCAAATATACTTGAAACTGGGGTGCAACTGATAGATTTCACCTGGAATTAGAATTTCTGAAAGCCATTTCACATTTTGGATCACTGGGACTTCTAACTATTGTATATGGGCTGCTATATTCATTCCTACTGCACATGGCCCCCTTATCTGGGCTGCAAACTTCCAGAAAACTACTAGATGGCAGCAAAGAGACATGGAAGAATCTCATTTAGGGGGATTGGAGCTGAGATCTCCTAGCTCTATACTTAAGTTAGAAAGGGCAAACAAAAATTCTGGATGGTGTATTTTTTTTTATTTCTTACCCTTTACTTCTTACCCTTCATATCAGGAATAGCAACTTGGCATCTCCCAAGCAACAGTGGTGTCACCAACTAATTCTTTCACCTGGAAGCACTTTAAATGGTGCTTCCGACAAGAACAGGATGGGAGGAATAGCACCTGATTTGTCCTCAAAAACTACTATTTGCCTGGCTGAGAAGACAGCATGTGTGTGCCCACCTGACACAGGTACACCTATATACAACACTCACAATACATGACATATGAGAGCAAGATGGGAGATAGGGTTAAAAAGATGGCAAAAGCTTCACCCTTTAAAAATATACATTAGATATGTAAAAAGGAAAGAGGTGTTGAGTGGGTGGCTGCAGCTGACATCTTGACCTTATTCATCCCCCAGAAGATACATTTATTTCGAAAGTTTTTTTTTTAAAAAAAATACTGATGAGTTTTCAATTTCTCAACAACAGCATTAAAAAGTAGACTGTTCCTAGAAGATGCAGCCTTCTTCTTTCCTTCTTTCTCAGTCTCTTCTGGATTGCAGTGTGATTGATGATAATCATAAAATCCATTCTCTGTAGCTGATTCCCAGGACACATTTGAAAAATAGGGCTTGTTGTAGCAATATTTCCTATGAGATCCATGCCACTGGGTTAAAAAAAATACTTGCATCTTACAAAGAGATAATAGGTCATTCCACCACTTCAGCATATACCACATTTTAATACACTGTAAATAGATAGTTGCAATTCAAAAGGATTTCCTAAACTTGAAATTCAATGAAGAAAAGAGGAAGAAGGAAAGAAGGCTCGAATAATGTGATATAAATTTTCCTAGGGTAGGGTAGAGGGTGTCTGAACTAACCTGGAGAATTTTGCAGCTCTCTTCTTGGAGTCTGCATACAAATTAGAACTTTCAAGACATGTTGATTTTCAGCTTAGGAATTGCCAGGCAGGATTGGCCATTACAAATGTGAATTATTAAAGTTATAATGCAAAGTATCTGGAAAACAACAGGTTAAGGAAGACAGCTATAAAATAGTTAGAGCAAATAACACTTTCCCAAACATATTCCCAAACAGAAACAAGGACTTATATTTTTGTCTATTTCGCTGGGACAAAGGAGACAAACATTCAATAAACATTCAACTTGTTGCTTTATTCACTAATACAGTTAAGAAGAATTAGGCAAGATCTTGATGATTAAAGCTGTAAAGCTAATCCCTTCAGTCTGGCCATTTTTCCAGTATAAACCATCTCTGCAGAACATATTGTTTTCTCCACGGGAGGAATAAAAAACATTCTGTTCTTGAGTCTTCTCCCTATAATTAAAGCCACTTAAAAAAAAGAATAACAGAGTTGGAAGGGATGTTGGAGGTCTTCTAGACCAATTCCCTGTTCAAGCATGTGACCATTTACCCTTCTGGATAAATGGCATTCCAATCTCTTCTTAAAAATCTCCAGTGATGGAATACCCACAACCTCTGGAAGTAAGCCATTCCTCTGTTTAACTCTTCTCACTGTCAGGAAATTTCTCCTTAGTTCCTGGCTGGTTCTGTTCTTGATCATTTTTCATCTGTTACTTCTTGTTCTGCCTTCAGGTGCTTTGGAGAATAGCTCGAACCCCTCTTCTCTGTGGCAACTCCTCAAATATTGGAAGACTACTATTATGTCCGCTCCCAGTCCTTCTCGTGGGACAGCTTCTAAGACCTGTCCCAACTTCATTCTGCCAGGTACATTAGGTTTTTCCTCTCACTTTTGGCGCTCCCCATGGTTGCAATAAGCCAGAAAAGTTAATGGGACCAAATAATAAATAATTGGACCACTTCTTTGCATTTGGAGGCAGCCAAAGAGGGAAGCATGGCTGCTATATTTTCTTCCATCCACGTTAAATAAAGGGATAGAAGTCACAGCTTCCAGGCAGCTTATTCTTTTGTATAGGAATTTGTAAAGGCTGAAATCTTAAATGGAAGGAACTGTACCACAGCCATAATGAATTCAGTCTCAGGAGTCCATCCATTTCTGTCCTTTATTACATTGGGTGAGGAAATCGCGAAAGAGCTTCAAGCAGAGAAGCGATCTATGGAGGTTTCTGAGACAGGCTAACGCTGCTGCTGGGTTTCTCTCTCTCTCTCTCTCTCTCTCTCTCTTCTTTTTTACTCTGAAAGAAGAGTGAGAGAGAAAAAGCAGAAAGGGGGAAGGGAGTGGGAAGCAGGAAGAGATGATGAAAGACCTTTAAGTGTTTATCTCTCCCAGCAATGTACATGTCAGGCCTGACAGATGGGGTGGCAGACCCTTTTTTTAAAGCTTCCATTCCTGCATTTGACACAGAAGGAAAGTTGTTTTCTTGTTTTAAGATGTCTAGAACATCTTGCAAGGTGAGAGCATGTCTTAATCCTTTTAACAGATCCCCTACAAAAGCTGAAACAATCTTTTTATTGTATTATTCAACATTCTTCATTTCTTCTAAGACTGATAGGACCAGACATAGCATGCCCACTCTCCACCCTCTCTTAACTGGGCTGGGAGGTTACGAGAAAAACAAGATAGCAGCTGGGTCTCTGCTTTTTCACAGCTATAAAAGTAGACTGCTTTAAGAGGAAATAGTATAAAAATATCCTTTATCAGATTTATGTAAAAAAACAACTGTGCCCAAAATTTTAGATACTGTATATATATACTGAGAAATACTGAAATACTTGGTCAACTCTCATTTCCAAACAGCTGATGAATGTTGAAAACATGCATAGTAATAATGATAGCTGTTATCTTCCTCCTTTTTTGGTTCTACCCAGTTCCCCACTATAGGAATTAGTACAAATCTGAATGCTGAATTAATTTGAAAAGGTAGATCTGTTCTGCTGAATAAGTAATGGCAACTATTCTGTTTTGCTATTGCAAAGTCATTGGATAGCCAAATATATTTGACCTGTATATGATCTTAATTGTTAAGCGATAGGGTATTATCCCACAAAAAGTGGAAGGCAGATAAAAAAAGATAATACTGATGGATGTAAATTCCATTCATCAATAATTATCAATCCTTCTATGGTTAAGCTGTACAGTGAGGAAGGTATTGCTTCCAGGTAGAAGGGCTGCCAGGATGAAGATATTAACATGATACTGACTTCTCAGATTCCCCTAACCAACTTGTTCAGACTGAAGAAGTTGCTTGGATGGGCAGTGAAACATCTTAAACCAACAAGAAAATAAGCCCAGTTTCCTTACTCAATTTCTAGACAATTCTACCTGGAGGATTGAGAATCTTCATCGACATGACACCAACAAGTTTGTAACATAAGCTCTTGTGTCTCCTGGCTTATGCATCAAACTATGGAGGATTGGATTATCTGGCCTTGAAGACAGCTTTAGAAGGGACAGAGTGGCATTTAAACTGTGAAGAGCTTAAGTTCGTTGATGTGTTGCATCTGGACCACAGATGGTGTCATAATTGAGGAAGTTGAAAAGAACGTATCCAATGAAAGAATTCCTTGAGGATGGTCAGAACCAGACAGAGTGCTGTCATATGTGCATGCTCAGAGAAATGGAAAATGTAGGAAGCACACACAAAGATAGGTCAAATGAACAGTATTTGGGTTCTAACACTGATTATGAAAAAAAATAGGAGAAGTACCAGAAACATAGACAGTCATAATTACAGTTGGAAACTGGCATCTCTGGTAGTATTTATGGGTGCCCTCATATGAGGGATGAAAAGAGAACTTTCATAATTGATCTGAAGCCTATGAAAGTTATTTCTCACACAGATAGTACAAAAACAACATGATAGCAAATCCAAATTGTTGGAAAACAAGGAAGGGACAGAAACATCTGGCTAATATTCAGGTTCTCATAAGTCTAGCTGTTGAATAATTCATACTCATCAGAGAGAAGATCTTTAGTTTTAGCCTTACATCACTCAGCATTATTCAGTGGAACAAAGCCAGACATGCTGACAGAGGGCAGTGGAAGACACTATAATTTTGGCTGCTAAGTCAGCTACATAATAACTCATATCTGATTTCAGCTTGGCAAACAGTATTTTTTCTATTGGAAAATCAGGCTCTTTTCTTCTAGCAAATCAGATAGAAACAGGAATATCTTCTTCTAGAAAAAAATGATATTCACTAGTTGGCAATATGAAAATGAAGGAATATAATGTGAGTGGGAAGCTGTCCAATTTTCTGCTCTGCTCCAATAATGCAGTGTGTTATGATTGGAAGAATTCTGATTGTGGTATACAGTTGAGCAGTGGATTTATCTTCTGTGTTCTGTAAAGATTTTCCATTCAGGAACAAGTCGATGGATTAGAAGTTTGTTTGGCCCAAAGAATAATTGTCAGAGATTAGCATGATCTCTGCTAGGTAAGGAATAAGCAGATTACATGATGATGCATAGAATTAATTGGATTTGGGGAGTGAAATTTCTAGCAACCAGATGATTTTTTTTAACTAAAAAAAAGACTTTTACTGTAGTTTTCTGGATCCATTTTTTTTTTCAAAAAAGAGGAAAGATGGATGCGGAAACTACAGACCAATCAGCCTATACCTGGTAAGATCCTAGCAAAGATAATCAAGCAAGGGATCTGCGAACACGTAGAAGAAAACAAAACTATTGCTAGAAACCAACATGGCTTTGCCAAAAGCAGATCATGCCAGATAAATCTTACTGCATTCTTTGATGTGACCAGATTAGTGGACTAGTGAAATGCTGTGGACATAATATACTTGGACTTCAGTAAGGCATTTGTCAAAGTAGACCACAAACCACTTCTTGGTAAGACAGAAAAATGTGGGCCAGATAGCATCATCACCAGATGGATTCATAACTGGCTGACCAATTGCACTCAACATATAACCCTCAATGGAACTACATCTACATGGAGAGGAGTATGCAGTGGTGTACCTCAAGGTTCTGTTTTAGGCCCAGGAGTCTTCAACATCTTCATAAATGATCTAGATGAGGTAATAGAAGAAGAACCCATCAATTATGCAGATGACATCAAGCTGAGGGGATAAGCAAACACTTTAGGAGATAGGCTCAAGATCCAGAAGAATCTAAACAGCCTTGAACACTGGGCCCTATCCAACAAAATGCAATTCACTGGCAAGAAAAGTGGTTTCACACTTAAGTAAGAAAAGCAGTCTTTGAATATTTGACAAGCTGTCACATTCTCCAAAGCACCTGAGAGCAAGATAAGAAGGAATGGATGGAAACTTATAAAAGATAGATCTAACACAGAACCACGGAGACATTTCCTAACAGTGAGAACAATAAACCAACGGAGACAACAATAAACCAGTGGAATGGGTTGCCTTCAGAAATTGTGGGTGCTCCATTGCTGGAGGTTTTTAAGAAGAGATTGAATAGGCATTTGTCCAGAATAGCATAGGGGGTTGGACTAGAAGACCTCCAATGTCCCTTCCAACTCTGTTATTCTGAATTCTAAACCTAAGAATGGGGAAAGAAAGGCTCAGTTTTCATATCTTGATGTATAAGATGATAGTATGTAGAAGTAGATGTTATGGGAGAGCTATCTCAAATCTTTTCTTTCTGAAATCAGCATCTGAGTCTGGAAAACTAAGTTAATTACATAGTCCAACAAAAGACAGAATTATCAGTAGAGAAGCTGAAGAAAGCCATTATAGAGAGGAACACATGGCTGCTAGAAAAAGAATTTGAAAAGCAACTGTCTCTTTTATTTTCCCTTCCTACCCTTCATGGAATTGAAATGGGTAAGGACCCACAGAAGCTCCCAAAGCCTTATAATGGCACAGCAAAGCGATTTGATTAATCTTTCAAGGAGACAAGAGAGTAACCAGATAATTTTAGGGACATGATAGAAACTTTGAAGAAGAGAAAGGGCTGCAATAATTCCAGCATGTACTGTCCTTAATGTAGCAAGCTGTGCCTTGCAAATGGAACACACAATTACAATGAGCCTGTTTGACAAATGTCTCAGCAGTGGCTACCAGGGTCCAACTGTGTGACCTTTCCTAAAACAAAAAAGATACAACAGTTTTAATGCTGTTGCTAGTGAAATGGGACCCTGGAGTCCAAAACCCAAAGGCCTGATATGAGAAGACTGAGAAATATATGTTTTAAAGAGTTTAAAGAAGATTCAATTTTAAAAAAAAAGAATGAAAGGAAAACGGATGAGTAAAAGTGAAGCAAAAGGATCATCAGTTAAAGATCACCTGTGCAAATACTATGTTGATGGATAACAAACTGAAGAGATTCATCAGGTGCTAAAAGTGTCTTGGGGGGGAGGGAAAAAAGTCAAAATGAGGCAAAGCCTGCACAGTTAAAATTCCACCTCCTTTAACTGCACTGTGTTGGGAGTGCAGTTAAATAGTTTTGTCAGCTTCTGATTGGTCTCTGCAAAGTTGTTTGATGTGACAAGATGGTGGGGATCCACCTGTATTTATGTCTGTGTTGATTTTGAAAATTGGAAATGCCTGCTTCAATTGTGCAAGGGATGAGGAAGAGAGGGACAAAAAAGGGAGGTGTTGAATTTTGTGTTGGAAAAGACAATACGGTGAAATATAATGCAAAATATTTGTGGGTTTGTCAGCACTGGATGTTTTGCTTGAGAATGTGTATCCCAAAATAGTGGGGCTTTATGATTTTGGCAGAATGGTGATGGAAGCAAAAGCAATGTCATTGTGCTGTTCTGATTTCCTTAATCTGAGGAGTTCTCAGACTCTGCCTCCTTACATTAATAGGCTTCAGCTCCAAAGGGAGTCGTTAATCCTCAAGCTGATCAGCACTTAAAAAAAATCTTATTGCAGTCTATTTGATGAAGTTTTTTTTTACTGGGTAGCCAAGTTGAAGAGGGAAGATGCCATCTCATCAGCTAAGCCCTATCAAACACTGACCTTTCCTCTTTCTGTGCACCAATGTCCCTGGTGAAATGTTAAAATCTATAGAAAATAGCAGGGGGTTGTTTAATCAAGCTGGTGATTTCTTTTTTTATATAACTGTGTTTTTGGACCTTGGTCTATTCCACTGAAATTTAAAATGGTATCTTTGGGCACACAGACCTAGCATGTTGCATAAAAACAGCAACTGTAGTTTGTCAAACATAATTTTATGGATTAGCATGTTGTAGCAAATTATGGCTCTTTTGAGATATCATGGTTAAGCAAACCATGGCTTACCCAGTGTGAATCTGTGACTACTGTCGAAAATTTCATTGTGGAGAAATATTAGATAAACACCTTTTTTGTTGTTGTTATCAGTATTCTTAAGAGGCATCCTTGTGTCTTTCTCTCTGCCTACGTTTGGGAGGGTGAGATAAAGGGAGGAAAGAGGGAAAGCTGGGTCTCCCTGCTGTGATTTTTAAGCAAATAAGTCTTACATTCTCTCTCTCTCTCTCTCTCTCTCTCTCTCTCTCTCTCTCTCTCTCTCTCTCTCTCTCTCTCTCTCTCTCTCTCTCTCTCTCTCTCTCTCTCTCTCTCTCTCTCTCTCTCTCTCTCTCTCTCTCTCTCTCACACACACACACACACACACACACTCACAGCAAATCTTAACTCATAATTTTGCTTATTCAAAGAAGGGTTGTCAGCACTGTAACTCCATTTCCTTCCCAGGCTCACAATGTCTTCAAATTGTATTTTGCTGGGTTAATACACTATTTCTATTTGCTCCTAATTGCCAGCTTTATCAGAATGTCATATTTGTTTCTCCCAGCCCAGTAATTATACTCTAAATCAGCCTGACACTTGATACTGACCTTTATTTTTAGCTTTCTCTTCCCCTCTTAGAAAAGAGGACAAATACTTATTTATAAACCATGAAAAATGGGTTTCTGAGAATATTGATTCCACACCTTTAAAAAGAAGCAGCTTGGCAGGCAGCAGCAACTCAAAATGATCATTGACAATTAGGAAGGCACATTTTTCATTGCTGAACCTTGCCTTTGCCTTCTAATTCTATTACAACTTTTTTTTTCCCATTTTGCCCCAAAAGCATCCTGGTTGTGGCACAAAATCAGCCTTTGTGTAATCTAACAAAAGCTCAAGATAAAATTGGATTTAGTCAGAAGCAAAGCTGTTGCATAAATGGCATCAGAAACATAAAAAGCTTTTAAGTAACAATTTTTTTTCCAAAAAATAGATGCTAATGTAATTCTTACATTCCTTCATAGGGACATGATATTAGCCACAGTGACAGAAGCTACTTCTATTTGCATAGCCATGGCACCTAATTCTCACTGGAAGATTTTAGGGACATTAATAAATACTGTACATGAATTAAGAAACGTTTCATACTAAATTTTATAGGACTGAATCTGTTTGGATTGCTTGTTTATTATCCAGGATAATCAGCTGTAATGGTGGCAGGAATTATTTATTTATTCAATTCATATGACCACCCATTTCAAACATATGACTCTCGGCAGATAACAGAGTAAAAAACAAGAGGAAAACATGATAGAAAAACCAGAAAAACAAAGGAGCGCGATAAAAATAACGTAATTAAGGTATCACAAATCCAGAAGTTCAAGGTTTTAGAACAACGGACAAATAATATGAATGGTTGGGAAAAGTTTGACTTTGGGGCAAAGGAAGGCAGAAAAGACTCTTTTCTGAAGAACCCTCTAATGAATGGGACCCAGAGCATATTTCTCCTGTTGGATCTCATAGAACAGGTAGATACAACTGAGGAGTGATGGTCTTCCATGTAATCTTCCCCCATAACGTGAAGGACTGCAATTGATCTGGAACAGAAAACTGAAAAGCTCCATAATTTTGCACCAGTTGAAGGTCCTGCATGCCCCTTGTATAGCACAATTTGTTGTTAGCTGCGAAGTCGTGTCCGACCCATCGCGACCCTATGGACAACATTCCTCCAGGCCTTCCTGTCCTCTACCATCTTCTGGAGTCCATTTAAGCTCACGCCTACTGCTTCAGTGACTCCATCCAGCCACCTCATTCTCTGTCGTCCCCTTCTTCTATTGCCCTCGATCTTTCCCAGCATTAGGCTTTTCTCCAGTGAGTCCTTCCTTCTCATTAGGTGGCCAAAGTATTTGAGTTTTAGCTTCAGGATCTGGCCTTCTAAAGAGCAGTCAGGATTGATCTCCTCTAGGACTGACCGGTTTGATCGCCTTGCAGTCCAAGGGACTCGCAGGAGTCTTCTCCAGCACCATAGTTCAAAGGCCTCAATTCTTTGGCGCTCAGCCTTTCTTATGGTCCAACTTTCACTGCCATACATTGCAACTGGGAAGACCATAGCCTTGACTATACGCACTTTTGTTGACAGGGTGATGTCTCTGCTTTTTAGTGTGCTGTCTAGATTTGCCATGGCTTTCCTCCCCAGGAGCAAGCGTCTTTTAATTTCTTGGCTACAGTCCCCATCTGCAGTGATCTTGGAGCCCAGGAAAATAAAATCTGTCACTACCTCCATTTCTTCCCCATCTATTTGCCAGGAATTGAGAGGGCCAGATGCCATGATCTTGGTTTTCTTAATGTTAAGTTTCAACCCAAGTTTTGCACTCTCCTTCTTCACCCGCAACAAGAGGCTCTTTAGTTCTTCTTCACTTTCTGCCATTAGAGTGGTATCATCTGCGTATCTTAGGTTGTTGATATTTCTTCCGGCAATCTTAATTCCAACTTTTGATTCATCTAGCCCTGCCTTTCTCATGATGTGCTCTGCATATAAGTTAAATAGGCAGGGCGACAGTATACAGCCTTGCCGGACTCCTTTCCCAATTTTGAACCAATCAGTGGTTCCGTGTCCAGTTCTCACTGTTGCTTCTTGACCCGCATATAGGTTTCTCAAGAGACAAATAAGATGGTCTGGTACTCCCATCTCTTTAAGAACTTGCCACAGTTTGTTATGATCCACACAATCAAAGGCTTTAGCATAGTCAATGAAGCAGAAGTAGATGTTTTTCTGGAACTCCCTAGCTTTCTCCATGATCCAGCGTATGTTGGCAATTTGATCTCTAGTTCCTCTGCCTCTTCGAAATCCTGCCTGTACTTCTGGTAGTTCTCGATCCACATACTGCTGAAGTCTAGCTTGTAGGATTTTAAGCATGACTTTACTAGCATGAGAAATGAGTGCAATGGTGCGATAGTTTGAACATTCTTTGGCACTGCCTTTCTTTGGAATTGGAATGTAAACTGATCTTTTCCAATCCTGTGGCCACTGTTGAGTTTTCCAAATTTGCTGGCAAATTGAGTGTAGCACTTTTACTGCACTGTCTTTTAAGATTTTGAATAGCTCAGCTGGAATACTGTCACCTCCACTAGCTTTGTTGTTGCTCAGCTTTTCTAAGGCCCACTTCACTTCACATTCTAGGATGTCTGGCTCGAGGTCAGTGACCACCTCATTGTGATTATCAGGGACATTAAGCTCATTCTTGTATAGTTCTTCTGTGTAATTTTGCCACCTCTTCTTAATCTCTTCTGCCTCTGTTAGGTCCCTGCCATTTTGGTCCTTTATCATGCCCATTTTTGCATTAAACGTTCCCTTCATCTCTCCAATTTTCTTGAAAAGATCTCTGGTCCTCCCTATTCTATTGTTTTCTTCTATTTCTTTGCACTGTTCATTTAAGAAGGCATTCTTATCTCTTCTAGCTATTCTCTGGAATTCTGCATTCAATTGGGCATATCTATGTTTTTCTCCCTTGCCTTTCGCTTCCCTCCTTTCCTTAGCTATTTGCAAAGCTTCCTCAGACAGCCAGTTTGCTTTCTTGCATTTCTTTTTCTTTGGGATGGTTTTGGTTGCTACCTGTTGTACAATGTCGCGAACCTCTGTCCATAGTTCTTCAGGCACTCTGTCTATCAGATCTAATTCCTTAAATCTATTTGTCACCTCTACTGTATATTCAACAGGGATATGATTTAATTCATACCTGAGTGGCCTAGTGCTTTTCCCTACTTTCTTCAGTTTAAGCTTAAACTTTGCAAGGAGAAGCTCATGGTCTGAGCCACAGTCAGCTCCTGGTCTTGTTTTTACTGACTGTATAGAGCTTCTCCATCTTTGGCTGCAGAGCATATAGTCAATCTGATTTCTGTGATGACCGTCTGGTGATGTCCATGTGTAGAGCCGTCTCTTGGGTTGTTGGAAAAGAGTGTTTGCTATGACCATCGTATTCTCTTGACAGAATTCTATCAGCCTGTGCCCTGCTTCATTTTGTACTCCAAGGCCAAACTTGCCTGTTATTCCAGTTATCTTTTGGCTTCCTACTTTAGCATTCCAATTCCCCATGATGATAAGGACATCATTTTTGGGTGTTAGTTCTATAAGGTGCTGTAGGGCTTCATAGAACCGGTCAATTTCATCCTCTTCAGCACTGGTGGTTGGGGCATAGACTTGGACTACTGTGATATTGAATGGTTTGCCTTGGATTCGAACTGAGATCATTCTGTCATTTTGAGGATTGTATCCCAGTATTGCTTTTCCTACTCTTTTATTGACTATGAAGGCTACTCCATTTCTTCTGAGGGATTCTTGCCCGCAGTAGTATACCTGATGGTCATCTGAATTAAATTCACCCATTCCTGTCCATTTTAGTTCGCTGATACCTAAGATGTCGATGTTCAGTCTTGTCATCTCTTGTTTGACCACGTCCAGCTTTCCTTGATTCATGGATCTTACATTCCAGGTTCCTATGGAGAAAAAATCTTTACAGCATCGGACTTTCCTTTCACCACCAGACACATCCACAGCTGAGCGTCCTTTCGGCTTTGGCCCAGTCGCTTCATTCTTTCTGGCGCTACTAGTACTAGCCCTCTGCTCTTCCCCAGTAGCATATTGGACGCCTTCCGACCTGAGGGGCTCATCTTCCAGCGTCATATCGTTTTGCCTTTTGGTACTGTCCATAGGGTTTTCATGGCAAAGATACTGGAGTGGTTTGCCATTTCCTTCTCCAGTGGATCACGTTTTGTCAGAACTCTCGGCTATGACGGCATAGCTCATAGCTTCATTGAATTACGCAAGCCCCTTCGCCACGACAAGGCAGTAATCCATGAAGGGGTATAGCACAATGCAATAGTCCAATTGGGAGGTGATGAAGGCATGAGACAGGGATCAGGGCCTCTCTGTTTAGGAATGGCCGCAATTGGTACAAAGCCCATATTGGTGCGAAGGCTCTCCTAGCCATAACTGCCTCCCATCAATAATGATTGGAACTCATCCAGGAGGAAGAAGAAAAATAGTACAGCACAGTGCCACCAACCTTTAGTCCCTGAGCTCATCCAGAAAGATATCCTGATTGATGTTATTGAAGGCCAGTGGGAGGTCAAGAAGAGCAAGGATGGACACATCACCCCCATCCTGATCCACAGGGGTCATCAATATGTATGATCGATGCTGTCTGGGCCCCATTCCTAGGTCTGAACCCTGTCTTAAAGGCATCCCAATAATCCAGTTGCTCCAAGGTTCTCTAGAACTGTAATGCAACTATGCTCTTCACAACGTTCTCTCAAAAGAGAAGGTTGGAAATTGGACCAAAACTGTCTAGAATAGTTGGTCCAGTAATGGCCTCTTGAGGGAGGGGAGGACAATTGCCACCTTAAGAACCAACCAAACCATCTCCCCGAAAAGACCAGTTGCTCCTAAACAGAAATTTTATTTAAATCAGTTTCCAACATTCCCAGATGTAGCACCATAGTTACTTGTTTCCCATCCTGCTTAAATTAGTACTAGAGAGCGTTTTCTTTGAAGATGCCATCTGTTATGTATTGGGATTTGAAGAAACACCTATTCACTGAGTTATTGGGAACTAACAGTTCTCTAGCACATGTACTGAGCTCTAACAGTTTAAGTGGGAACCATAATAGCGGGGATAATGGGTTCAATCTGATTGGTTGTATGAAGAATGTATAAAGAATGCATGTACACCCTAACCCCTAACCCCTCAGTACAGTTATGGTTATCAATAAAGCTGCTGTTTCTCTGTACTCACATGCCTGGCATCCTTCATGATCATTCGAACCCGAAACACAACACCAACAACATTGTAGAATGTTCTGAACAGAAAAACTGGGCCATAATAATGTCTTTATCTTAAAACAGGAGATAAAATGACTACTTGTGACATTGTATTTTGCTCTTCAAAAAGTCTGTATGTTGTTAAATTTTCACTATTTTAACTTTACATTAACAAAACAAATTATACTGGCAATCTGAGCTCTTTTCTTTTTTTAAAATTCAGTATACGTAAAGTATGTATACTGAATTTAAATTCAGTATTACATACTTTATTCCTGAAGTTGAAACTCAAATACTTTGGCCACCTAATGAGAAGGAAGGACTCACTGGAGAAGAGCCTAATGCTGGGAAAGATCGAGGGCAATAGAAGAAGGGGACGACAGAGAATGAGGTGGCTGGATGGAGTCACTGAAGCAGTAGGCGTGAGCTTAAAAGGACTCCAGAAGATGGTAGAGGACAGGAAGGTCTGGAGGAATATTGTCCATGGGGTCGTGATGGGTCAGACATGCCTTTGCAGCTAACAACAACAACATACTTTATAAGACTCTTTTGAATCTTAAAAAAAGGCAACCTGTAAACAATTGTGTCATTTCATACATATTAACATGCCTAACTTGTGGGTTGTGCTGGGTGGGTTGTGCTGGGTGAATACAGGATGGCCTGTGCTGGGTGAATACAGAGGGGCTGGGGAAGTTGCACAGATGGGAAAGATTTACCTAAGCAACTTCAGCTTCCCCATTGTCAATAGTCATTGCCAGCTTCCCAGACACAAAGACCTTGCTTCTGGAAAGCTGGCAGGAATATCAGCAATTTTGATCAAATTCATACTTCCTGCCAACTTTCCCATTGTCTTGGGGGAAACTATCAGGGAACATGTTACTACAGCAGACTGCAGCAGTGTGCTGGCACAACTTTCCCAGACATCAACATTCCATGCAAGTAATGTATCCTAGCATTCTGTAAATTAGCCAATTTGAGATACCTTGCTTCAAAAATTGTTGCTCTATGACACATCATTTTGTCCAGTTTAAAAGTTACAGACAGGTAGACACAGGATTATTAGTTGTATATACTTAACTTGTTTTCAATGAGTCTGGTGTTTCCCTGGCCATCCATTTCCAGGGGAAAACAAAAGAATTTAAAATAGTCTAAACCTGTCTGCAAAAGATTAAAATAGATGTCCTTTTGGAAACTATTTTGGCTGACTATGGATTCAGCTATTAAGTTACTATTATTTCAAGAGTGTGACTGTATTATTTATTCAAAGGGATATCCAACTTTGGCTATAATCAGCTGAAATTAACCAAGAAGTTACTATATTGGTCTTAGTTTTTTTTTCCCCCCCCCAGTATGAGCATATAGAGACATTCACAACAAAATTTAAATTAGTCCTATAAATCCATTTTGGATATTCTTCCGTCCCATTCTTTTTATGTGTAACTGTCAATAATGTGTCATTTCTTTTCTTTCTTTCTTTTTGTTTTTTACTTAAACAAACTTGTCAAAACCTCTGAGACATTTTGAAAGAAGCAAGACAGAAAGAGAGAGTGGGGGAGATCTCTGATTAGCAATATTTCCAGATGAAATTACAGACATCCCTGGGCAAACAAATAAATTTTGCATAAAGTAGAAGATGTTACTGATACGAAACATTCACTGAGGGATCTAAGGAGATTAGCAGCACTGAACAGAGGAGATTTTCCACACATCCCTTGTTTACAGTTTAAACCCATTGATTTATTTGAAGCAATCTCACTGTTCTCCCCAGTCAAAAGGGTCCTAAATTAACTGACAAGTTAATAAAAGACGTTCTTGAGACTACAAATTGCAGATCTCTTAAATGCAACAATGAATTACTTCTGCTAAACATCTCTTTACTGGAAAACCCATGGAATGCAATCATGGGTATTAGGGTACTGTATGTAAGACAGCCTTTTTTAATTTGGCAACTTTAAGATGTTTCAGCGTTCAGACCTGGAAGCTAAATAGGATTTCAAGGACATTTCTCAATAAAAATATCAAGGATTGGTCTTATTGGAAAAATGACTTTTTTGGCCAATTAAGAGTAAAAACAATACTCTTATTTTCTGTCCAAGATCACAGATTTATAAATGTTTATATGCATAAACATAAACTGTTTATTCCTAACTAGCAATAAATGTTTGTGACTATTTCCATGAAGATCTTAACAGTATGAAAAGAGAGGGGAAGAGGAGAAAGAACCAAACCATCAACGGTTCATAAAAATCTCTGTGGCATAAAAATGATAAATCTCAGAATGACAGAAGTTCTGAAACTATTTTGGGATGTACAAAATCGTACCAGGCCCTTTAAAAAGATGTGTGTTACTTAGTAAACTTAAAATTGCACTTTCTACATAAAATCAGAACTTTGCAAAACAAATTCATTCTTTTGGAGATTAATTTCTTTCAGCTATATCCATAGGGGACTAAAAATGATGAGATCCATTGAAGCTGGTGACTATGAGTATTAATTCTGCTTTAGGCATGAAGCCAGCTTGGCGACCTTGAGCCGGTCACTCTCTCAAGCCCTAGGAAGGAGGTAATGGCAAAACACTTGTGATATCTTGCCAAGAATGTAGCAAGGACTGGTCGTGGCAGTTGAAGTGACTCGAAGGCAAGACCAAAAAAATGTTGAAAACTAATTAAATCTTTGTTTAATTATTTTCCAATGCAATATCTGAAAACTGTGTTGTATTGAAATGATAGAATATATTGGAGATATGTGAGACGTTTGCTATTTTTAGGCATAGTTTTGCGAAGAAGGACAACTGTTCAATGCCAGCTTACTAATTTTTTCATTTTAAATAAAATCTATATATTCATACTCTTTTAACTGCAGCAGTGATCTTTCTTACTGTGTTATTTATTTATGTACAGTATGCAATCTTTTTTCTTGGAAGTCTACTATGTCATCATGTAGATAAAAATTACTGAGATATCCTGGATACCTACTTATATCTTAATTGGCATTGATTTAATTTGAATCTGAATCTCAACAGTCTCTGTATAATTTTTATTACTAAAATATATCAGAATTCTCATTTTGTTTCAAATGAGTGTTATGCGCATTATATACAGCAACAGGTTTAAAAGTCAAAAGAGCCATGTTTCTCAACCTTGGCAACTTCAATACCCAGAATTCCTCAGCCAACATCGGGGAGTATGGGGAAGTCAGCATGGCTGTTTGGTGAATTCTGGGACTTGAAGTCCACATATCTCAAAGTTGCCAAGGTGGAGAAACACTGTCATTGGGAGTATGAAAATATACAGTTAGATGCAATTTTTAAGCTCTCACTTTTTATTTCTCAATGAAAAGCCAAGCTCAGGACTGCTCTTTACCCTCAGCAACTTGGAACAAGACAGTAATGAGGGCCAGGGCAATGTCCCCCTCTTTGCCTCCATTTGCAGGAATCTGGAAATAGCTGCTGCTAGAGGTTCTGCCTTCTGGTGAATGGTGGTGACTTGTCTCTTTATAAGCAGCCAGGGAGAAAAGGCATGGGAAGGTTGTGAGGTCCTGCAGTTGTGGAGTTATTACCAGCACTACTCTCTGAGGAATTAATCTCCACAGTCATCCTTGAAAGCCCTGAGTCCTCTTGATGCTGCTGACAGGTTTGAAAAGAGATCCCTCCCCCAAAGAAAAACTGCTAAAACTGTGATATGATGAAGTGGGCTGGATTCCCAGGAGCAACGAGGTGTATTCCAGAGAAGTAAGAAACAGCTTAGTCCAGATATCTGGTGTGAGAGAAAGGGTGAAGACAGTGCTTCCCTAATATTTCTTGGAGTATATGCTTGATGTAGATAGTACAGTGCTTTAGTTTGGCAAGATTCTGTCCAAAGGCATGGAACAATAAAGAAACCTGCTTAGAAGAATCACCATGTGTATTTCTTGAGTTTTGAGGCCTGACAAAAACTGAACAGTATAAATGGATAAAGTCATTCTTTGGTTGGAATCTAGGGCTTTCAGTTGTAACCTCTTTCCTACCACCTGGCTTTTTTATACACAATTCTACTGTCAGCATCTTATATAGCCTATGCATTGCCAAAATAACTCATCAGACTTTGTGAGAATACATAGCAATTTGGACAAAGCCAACTTTACAAATATCCCAATTTCTTTGCAGTGGTCCGCTGCAGTTCAGGATCCAAGGCTCTGTTCAACCAACATGTTTATCTAATAATTCACTGAAATATCCCCTCTGTAGCAACCTCTAAACAAAAATGTCACTGGGTGATGTGTGTTTTTAGGGAGAGAGGATCTTCTTACTCTGTGCCTTCAGTGAAACAAACAGAGCTTGCTGCAGGATGTAAAGTGAAATTTTATTTGAATTATTTTTATTTATTAGATTTATATGGCTGTCCAGCTATCCAATGAAACTGTGGGTTATGAAAAAAAACACAGTCAAACAAAAATAGAGGTCTCAGAATTAAAACAAAATCTCAAAAGACATACATCCTAACCAAACCACATACTAACATCTTGTCCCCCAAAAAACCTGGGTGGACAGTTCTTCACAGCCTTCTGAAAGTAAGGTTGGAGCCTTCCTTATCTTGGAGATGGGATAGGAGGCTGCTCCAGAAAGCAGGTATCAAGACAGAAAAAAACATACTTCTTAAGATCCACAAAGTAACACTGCTTGTCCACACAGCTTTGTCTGCCAGATTATGACCATGACCATAATTCCCACATCAGGAATTAGTATCTGTTTAATTGCTATATATTTATATGAAACTGTGATATTTCCACCTCTGGTCACTAGCACCAAAATATAACAGATAGCAACTCTATCCCTTAATACGGTAAGTGCTGTGCTGTAATTATGGATATTGTCACCTGGAGCACCTTAATGGCCACCCATAAAAAGTGGAGGAAATATGGGCCATTAGAGATGATTGAACTCTTAGGAGACTCAATCATATACAGTAGTCCATGATGAAGAATGTTGGAAGCTATACACAGCAATATATGGAAAGAATAGATCCTCCGTCCCTGCAGGAGATAATTTTTAAAAATATTTCTGAATTCCCAACCATAATGATGTACTGTAGTTCACAATGAAGGACCTCAGCTACTAGGGCTTGCTCAAGAAAAGCCTTAGTTTCTTGTGGATTTTTAGTGTAATAAATAGCATGAGCACAAGCAACTGCCCCTTTGCCATTCTTATCATCACTATTTAGCTTCGAACATAATATTAAAAAGCAGCAATATGAGATATCTATTATGACGTATTTTCTATCACAATTTGACTTTTTGACAGTATAACTTCCTCTCATGCTAGCTGTATGTAATATTAAAAGTACAATATATCATTATTTGTCAAAGTACCAGCACTAATAAATCCTATAGATTCTTGCTTTTTGTGTGTATTTATATATTCTATGAAGGACCAAGAATTATAGGGAAGAGATGAAGGGCTAGCAGGCTGGCCTCTTTCTGAATACCAAATGAAGATTGACCCACCATTCCTGTCTTAAGCAAGAAACTTGGCAATACCGCTATCATTTTTGACATAGTCCAAAGGAAAGGAAACATACTACAATTATTCACTCCCCAACAAACTTCCCTGCAAGTCGTAAGGTTGACATCGATGGAAAGCTGCACACCATAAATGAAAGCCCATAGAAGCCTGAGTCTCCAGGACAGCAACAGAAAAGAAAGATCTGGCAACAAAAAGAAATAATTTTGATTACCTTAGATACCCTGTTAGCAACTTCTCTGCCCACGGTCAGTCCCTGAACAAAGGTCCTTGCCGCGATGAAAGCTCTCGTCACCTGAACCTTGAGTTTCCTGGGTACGTCTCCGAAAGGCTTAAGCTGGTCTGTGTATTTGCTTACGCACTCTAGATAGTCCTCAGAGAAATGATAGTGGGGGTTTATGAGCTGGAACATTCGCTCTAATAGACGGGCCCAGAAGTCATTCAACATCTCCTCCAAGTTCACATTGCCTCCCGTGTAATAGCGTTTTAGTTCTATAAAGAGATCCTGGAATACTTCTGAATTCTGCATGTACAGCATACCATATGTTCGCACAAACATATCATTTAAGGATCTTTCTGCATTCTCCAGGAGCTCTCGGAAAAACTCTACACAAAGAAAGAAAAAAATAATAAGCATATGGATGAGGAAATAATCCAATAACAGCAATAACAAGAGTAGTAAGAATAGAAAAGGGCAACCTAAATGGTGAAGGGAAACGGGGAACGTGTGGTTATTTTTCAACTTAACTTGGAATAAAAGGAGAATAGAGGGAAACATGAGAGGGATGTATAATATGCATAAGTGTGTAGAAATTTAAAAATGGTAAAGCTTTTTTTTTAATCCAGTAATATTAGAGTCCAGATTATGGTACATTTAATCCAATAATTATTATGATAAATGGGCCAATATTTAGGCCAATTAAAGGAAGTAATACTTCATATAAAACACAATTAAACTATGGAATAGACGCTTAGGTCTAGAATCTTAAGATGCACTAATCAGAATTAACAATTGAATAAATTCAGGAAACTAGAGCCCCCAATGGGTATAAAATGCCTCTTATATAAAAAATACTGTGGTATTGCTGTGGTATAATAATTTGTCCAAGCTTGACATAACTCACATAATAAATATTATTAATCAAAACAAATCCAAAATGGAAACAATAAAATATTGCAAATATAAACAAAGGCTGCCATCAGGGACTAAACAAAAGCTAAAATAATTGCCTAACTGGATAAAATAATTGACCTTAAAAACCTAAACTGTTCCAAAGATTTTAATCCTTAAAGATCAAAGTAAAGGGAAAACTGGATTAAGCGGATTAGACTTATGTTCTTCATATGAATACCAAAAATACTGTCTCAACAATAAAAACAGTTAATGCATTACTTCTTGCTTTAATGGATCGCTATGATGAAGATGTATGGTTTAGTATTATAATTATATTTACCTTTGCACTTTTTTTAAAAAAAAATATTCTGATAACCCTACAGTACTTAGCTTTGCTTCTATTGGGGCAGGTAAATGTACAGTACATTGCAAAAGAGCCTTAGATTGGAACTTCAAAGTATTTCCTTAGAAAACACATTAAAATAGCACTGGATTTCTCATGAGACTGCAAAATCAAATATCCATAGCTTTAAATGCTAAATATGTTTTAAAGAAACTATTATAAAAGCTGTTTCATTTATATTTCAAAGACTCATTTAAGCACTGAGAGTAGAGTAACTCTACTCCTTAGATACTGAATTCTTGACATTCTGAGTGCCAAATATGAAGGAATTATTTAGATAATGGCATGCCTACCTCAACCAGCCTAAAACTAAGGAACTATTCACATAACTTATTTTGGGGGTCACAGTTAGCTCCTGAAGATCCAGTTTTCTTAAGAGCTAAAGTAATTTATCTTTGGACTTAAGGGAAGGAATTGTATTTGATATGATGTGTTCAGGGGAGGAGAATTCAGATTTTGGCATGATGTCAAGGTTCCAACTAATGAAACAGTTCAAAGAATCTACAGGCATCGTTTATTCTAAAAAGTCTATATAATGAGAACAACGCATCAGCACGGCATGAATGGGATGCTAAAATCTGAATTATCCCCCCTGAAAACATTGTATCAAACACACTTCCCTCCCTTAATTTAAACATCATAAATCACATTCTCCAATTAGTTTAACATGTAAAGTTTCGCTTCCATTCTATAGCGCACCATTCCTTATCTTATTAAAACAACCGGGGTAGCATTCTCTCCCCCCAACAAGTTTCATTTAATTCAAAGCAAAACAGGTTAAAGGAAAAGGCTGCCGCTTATATTGTCAGAGCAAAAACATCCAATGTTTGCAGCATTGACAAGTAGTTTATATTTCCCTTCTTTCAACTCTTCTGTTTCTAGGTCCATTTCCTCTGCTTCATCTTCCAACCTCTGGATTGTTTGTTTATACTTTGTAGTCATTGTCTGGGAACTTTCTAGTTGTAGATTTAATTTGGAGATTTGCTCATTTACATTATCTAAATTATTTTTAGTCACACTGTGGTTTCTTTTTATGTCCTCTTTGTATGCAACAATTGTTTGGTGAATTAGTTGTAGCATAGAGTATATTTCCTTCTGAAAGGTATTTGTTTTTTCTCGAGATATAATTCCTGGAGATCCTATAATATCTCTAGCCTCAGTAAGAATAGAACAAAGCTTCCTCTAGCTTTCTGGTTTTTATATGCAGCCTTTATAATACAATAGATTATAGAGTACAGGTCCAGTCCCAAAAGTAGTATTTTATAATGATCTTTTGTCTCAGGCATCCAAAAATTGTCATTCAGGCAAGATTATAATTCACAATGTTCAAAGTGTTCAACTTCCCTGAAAACAGCTCAAAAGTCTCTCCCAGCCAGACATAATCAAAAGTTACATTTTTCTTTCTCTTTCATTAGCTCTTAAGATTCAAAGTTCAAGCTCAGTGGATGTTTATAATCTAACAAGGTCAAGGTGATAAGTATGCCAAAATATTTTCCTTTTTTGCCAGCTGTTCTCCTACAGGGACGGTAATTTTTTTTCTTGCATGTTTAGCTTTCAAGCATGTAAAAAAGAGCCTTGGTGGAGCAGTGAGCTAATGCCTCCTTAAGTAACACCAGCTGCCTGCAATTATTGCAGGTTCGCATCCCACCAGGCTCAAGGTTGACTCAGCCTTCCATCCTTCCGAGGTAGGTAAAATGAGGACCCAGATTGTTGGGGGCAATTAAGCTGACTTTGTAATAATACCACTTGGGGTGCGTGTGAAAGCCCTAATAAGCAGGCATATACATAGAATGAAGGCTACTGCTAAGCTTGTAAGCCGCCCTGAGTCTTCAGAGAAGGGCGGGATATAAATGGAATTAAAATAAAATAAAATAAAAAAATAATAAATCACCAAGCAGGCAGGAAGCTAGTTATAGTGCTGTACTCAGATCCACCACTAGATGTCACTCAAAATCCATTTCCCACTCTTAAAACAAAGGATTGATTTCTTATATTTCACCTCAAATCTTAACAATTATCTCAGTTCTCAAATTTCAAAACAGTAGTTTTATATTATTTCCATTTCAATACTGTGTATTTCTGTCCCCCATAGAAATTAAAACACCACTTCTATTCACATTCAGAGGTTTTTAGCTTCTTGGGAGCTTTTCCCAGGAAATTTAGTTGTAAAATAGTAAAGAAAGGATCAATATTATCACCCAGTTCCAAACATGCTGTTTACAATGTGTTAATTGGTGCTTTTCTTCTCCAGTTGTCAGAAAGGAAAAAGGGAGGAGGAGGAGGAGGAGGAGAAGGAGGAGGAAGAGGAGGAGGAGGAGGAGGAGGAGGGGGGGAGGCAACCTTTGGCCCATAGATATCAATACACCTGAACAGCATGATGTACCATTTAATCTAAGTGACTGCAATGCATAGGTGGAGAACAAGATTAATATTCATGGGCCAAATACCATGATATAAATATAAAGCACAAACTGATTGCTTATGATTCTTATTGCAAAATAAATGAAGGTTTGCTAAAGGTATTTGACAAAAACCTTGAAAGGAAAATAAACCGTTGGGCAAATTCTATTTTGGTACAGATGTGAATATTGGAATACATTTTAGACTTTTGTGATTATCACACACACACACACATTTTTAAATCATGCACTTCATTCTTAAGCTTTGGAACCACATGACAATGAAACCACATTAAAAGGGCTGGTTGGCAGGTGCCATGCTGGAGGCAACCACAACTGAAGCCAAACCCAGCTTTTTCCCCCCCAAAACAAATACATTTCATTCATGTGATAGGAAACTTACGGTACTTATTTTAAAATCTGCCTTTTGAACATCCACTTCTGCAAATACTGAATGTGTTCCCACAAGGTCAGGGTAAAAATATAATTCAGAGAGTAAATGAATTGTAGTGCATGGCTAACTATGCAGATCTAAATCTGCACAAAGAAGTGGTTGTAAATCTGTTCCCCTTCTTATGCAATGGACTGGAACTCCTCTTGCGCCAGAAAACTTGTTGGTTGGGGATTGCAACAGTTGTATTCCTACATTTTCATAATGCTAGGGAAGACTAATTTAAGTGTGATATTTGAAAAAAATTAACCCGGGATCCTTGAGAACATTTTTAACCATTTGCCTTTTGTAAATATTTAAATAATTTGAACTTTTTAACTGAAGCCAGATATGTGAACCATGCAATAAATCATTATGACTGAGTCAACTCAGGGACCGCTGTAAAGTCCTCTTCCTTTCTCTTATAATTATGGCTCCAGCATGTTGTAGGAAGTACTCGGTAGCATTATTGACACATCAGTGGATTACAATCTATGTTCTGTTTCATTCAAGACAATGATCATTCACACTCTGGGCAGTTTAAAAGCTTTAGTAGCAGCTATGTTTGTGTTCCTTTAGTCTGGATTTATTACATTAAAAAAAGCCCTGAGGAGGAAAGGAAACCATGTCAACAACTTTATACTCATTTGTCCTCAAACATGTTAAATTCAGTGAAATGTCTAAGCAAAGACAGTAAGATTGTGGCTGCTGTGAGTTGATTCTGTGGAATATAAAGACCCTACAAGAATTACTCTCTTATAAAATTCATTCTTCCTTCCTTCTTTCCTTCCTTCCTTCCTTCCTTCCTTCCTTCCTTCCTTCCTTCCTTCCTTCCTTCCTTCCTTCCTTTCTTTCTCTTTTCCTTTCTTTCTTTTTTTCTTTCTCTGGTTTTGATTGTATATAGATATCTCTCTATATATAGTATATTAACAAACAGCTGTACATACCCACACACAGCTACTTAGACACATACATAAATGCTGACCTATATGCATAAACAAACATGCATATATATATATATGCCCATCTCTCTCTCTCTCTCTCTCTCTCTCTCTCTCATATCTGAATAGCCTTCTTTTTCTGCAATCACAAAAGGATAATGAAAAACAAGAGGTAAACCAGGGTCATACAGTATTTGTCAATACAAACAGTTCTTGCTTAACGACAGCCTCATTCAGTGAAATAAATCTATTAATGGTATCTATTAATGCAATGTTAACTTGTAGCCCATCTCCACCATCTTGCCTCAAGACATATAAAATAATAAGTGCCAACTAATTGCAGACTTGTTTCTGTATTAGTTAAAGAAAGAAAGAAAAGAAAATCAACAGAATGTAGTAATTTTATTGTCCCCTACATGGCCATAAATGTTAAGTGCTGCTGCTTTTACCAAGCATATAATTAAGTGTGTGTTCCCATTAAGCAATATAATATTAGGCTTCATTATGAAATTACACTGTTCAGTTAGTTTAGTATCTAAAATACAGTTGTCACTTTTAGTGATACAGGTATAATTTCATTAGGCACCTGTTACTTTCCTAAATAGCTAAATAGCATTTAATTCATATTTGCTTTTTAACTAGCAAGTTAAGCTGCATTTTAATTAGTAGAAATCCTCCATCCCAGAGTTAACCATGATGATAACATCCAATTGATTAATAGTATGTTATGCTGACACCTGTTCTAGATCAATAAAACAGAATAATGAATTACCAGGTCAGGGATTATATTTTAAAATATTCATCTACTATAAAAAAGAAAAATCAAAAGCAGGGGCACACAGAAAGTGGATTAAAGTAGATTTCTTTTACAGATAGTAAGAGAAAAAAAGGATCCTTAAAAACCTGTAATCAGAAAGCAGTGTGTAGTTAAAAACATACATATCTTATTTAGCTATTCTACCCCATACCCTTGTTTACATCACACAACCATCTCATTTACATAGACCAATGTGTATTTAAATAGAGAATGCAGATTAAATGCAAATATTTGCCAGATGAAAACAGTAACAGTGTTCGTGAATACCCTATTCCCAAATATGAGTCAGTCACTGAGTATTCTGCTAAGCATTTTTTTTTAAAAAAAACAACAACACTCAAGCCAGTTTCTGTTTCAGAAATCCATACAATGTGACATATTTTTAGGGAACATTCAAAGGAACCTGCAAGAACAAGTAAGGTTTAGCCATCTATGTTAGCATGCAATAACCACCTGGTTGCATCACATAATGACCAGTCTCTGTAGCCACAACCAGATGTTCTGGGTACTTGCCATTCACATGTCTACAAACTGTTGTCATATTGGATTTAAGGCATGCTAGAGGGTACACTCTCATCAATATCTTTCCAATCTATTTTCTAATTGACTTGCTTTTTCAAACTGTCCTATGCATTTGGAAACAGAAGTTTAAATTGAGTAGACTCTCCCTACCACAGTGCTTATTTTTTCTACAATCTAGTGCAGACATGTCAAATTTGCAACGTCACGTGACGTTGTGCAACGTGTAGGGACAATTTTGCCATTGCTGGCAATGGGGTGGGCGTGGCTTCTGCATGACACATCCGGCCCATGGGCCGGCAGTTCGACACCCCTGATCTAGTGGTCTGATGTTATGTAAAAATCCAAGGCTTAAAAAAATGTTCTTGGATTCTAGGAAGTGATCGAGGCAATAGATAGCCAACTTCCTAACTTATTTTAAATAACTGTTATTTTTTAAAAAATAGTGTATTTTTAGATTTGTAGTTAATTAATTCATGTTGAAGATTAGGGATGTTCTTTAACACCTTCCTCGAATGTAATTTTTTATCAGAGGGCTGGATATCCTCCCCCACCTAAAGAGGTGAGGTTTTTATTACTCAGTATCTTACATAGAGTGTGAAGTTATGCAGTGTACATAACATTGGGCATCTTCAGAAAAACCATTTGTTGAAATTGTAGGTAGATGATAGATGATAGATAGATAGATAGATAGATAGATAGATAGATAGATAGATAGATAACCTTTATTGTCATTTTTTACTGTGGGCACAACAAACTTTAAAAATGAAATTAGTTGCTTGCTCTCAAAGTGTACACATACATAACACACATTTAAACATACCGTATTTTTCGGACCATAAGATGCACTTTTTCCCCCCAAAGTGGGGGGGGAAACGAGGGTGCGTCTTATGGTCCGAAGGTGATCCGTATGCCCAGCCCCAACCTCTGCAAGTGGAGCACGAATCGGCACGTGCTGAGAAACGCCGATCTCACACTCCTGCACTCTCCCTCGCTCGGTTTCAGCTTCCCTTGCTACAAGAGAAAGCAGGCTGAAACGGAGTGAGGGAGATTGGCAGGAATGCGAATCGGCTGATCTCGCACTGCTGCAATCTGCCTCGTTTCAGCCTGCTTTCTCTTGTAGCAAGGGAAGCTGAAACCGAGCAAGGGAGTTTGCAGGAGCATGAGATCAGCCGATTCGCATTTCTGGCAATCTCCCTCACTCGGTTTCAGCTTGCTTTCTCTTGTAGCAAGGGAAGCTGAAACCGAGCGAGGGAGTTTGCAGGAGCGCGAGATCGGCTGATTCGCATTTCTGGCAATCTCCCTCACTCCGTTTCAGCTTGCTTTCTGCAAGAGAAAGCCAGGCTGCACGGCCGCCTCCACGGGTACTGCTCTAATGCAGAGAGGGAAGGACAAAGAGGGAGGGAAGGAAGGAAGGAAGGAAGGAAGGAAGGAAGGAAGGAAGGAAGGAAGGAAGGAAGGAAGGAAGGAAGGAAGGAAAGAAGGAAGGAAGGAAGGAAGGAAGGAAGGAAGGAAGGAAGGAAGGAAGGAAGGAAGGAAGGAAGGGACAATGGGAGAGGGAGGGAGAGAAAGAGAGAGAGAGAAAGAGAGGGAGAGAGAGAGAAGGAGAAAGAATTTTTTTTCTTGTTTTCCTGCTCTAAAAACTGGGTGCGTCTTATGGTCCGGTGCGTCTTATGGTCCGAAAAATACAGTACTATGTACAACATATGTATAGACCTATACCCTTACATATAAGCAACATATAAACATTAATCACTGTCCATCTTGAATATATAATGGAAGGAGGAAGCTTTAAAGTTCACTAAGTTTCAAGATCTCTCAGCAGCAACAGCACTGCTTGACCACTCTGTCCTGAAAAAAAAAGTGCAAAATAACCAGAGTTGGAAGCATCTGAAAGCAATGACTGGAGCGAAAAAGTTGAAATAATCCTAGCTGGAATTTTCCAGTTAATTCACTGTGAAGGAAACAATAAACTTTATTCTTTTATAAATGAATTGTATAAAATGTAACACCAATGTGTGAGGCTAACTGTTTCCTGCCCAGGCAAAGTGACTCACAAATGGTAATCAGCAATGAATTGCTAAAAGCTTCCGAGAGACAGGAACATCGGCCCAAGGTGGAAATTACAACCAAGGTGGAAATTACAAGTAAACAAGATAAGATCTAGATAAGATCATAATGAACGCACAGAAATTGTCAGACGGAAATGGTCAGAAGGACCCCTTTAGAAATAGGAAACAACTTCAAAGAATGACTTAAGCTTCTTAGGGGTGGCGTGTATCGTGAAAGAGTATAAAATGCCTACTTTGAAACTTGCTCAGTGCGCTCTTTGAACTCAGTCCAATTTGGGAAGGGTCTAAGAGGCCACGTTTGCAAATGCTTTTCCTTTCTTTTATTTTCATTTTTTTTTCCAATAAATCTTTGTTTTTATTAACCAGACTTGTCTTCGAGTTGTGAGTATCAAATTTTGGGTTTTTAAATCTCACAACTGGGATCTGTGAATGCCTGCAAGCCTTTTCCTAATGGTAGAATTGAGGTGTTCTCCAACTATTCTTGGATCTGAATGAATTTTGTTATCCTTCTACCAATCCCTGCACTCTCTCTGCTTCTAGTCACTGCCAAGTAACCAACATTAACTTTTATCAACACTATAAAGCAGGAGTCTTCAAACTTGGCCCTTTTATGACTTGTGGACTTCAACTCCCAGAATTGCTCAGCCAGGCATGTTGGCTGAGGAATTCTGGGAGTTGAAGTCCACAAGTCATAAAAGGGCCAAGTTTGAAGACCCCTGCTATAAAGTATTTGTTGATAAAACTTAATGTCATGTTTTGAGGCTGTGTCTACAAAATGAAAGAAGAAGGAAGAGGAAAAAGATTAACTCTAATATTGCCAAGACTGACTTAAGGTTGGCTCACTTGTGCATTGGGCTGACTGAAGACAATGTCAGAAGATCATGGTAGGGAATCAGATGTTGCCAGGCCATGCTTGTGTTGTGATGGAGTGCAAGAGGCAAAAACCTCAGCAGAACCAAGCCCATCAACAGTACCTACACACAAATGTATTAAGAAATTTACAGACATCAATGGAAAATATGCTTCTCTGAGGTTTACCTTCTCATAGTGGAGAGAAGGAGAAGAGAAGTAGGAAAAACTTTATTCTTTTTGTAAGAAAGAGGTGGAAATTGTGGAGCATGGAGGTGGAGATCCTAGGAGGGTCAGTATTTCAATCAAGAGAAAAAGGGTAGAGACAAAGAGAGGAAGAATCCTTGGCCAGATTTTCTGTTCTTAGTGCCTGCCCTAGGCAGTAATAGGATATATACCTTATGATCCAAGTGAAGAATCATCTATAGCTTTCTTTATCTCTAGACTGGAAGCATATCTTTGCTCAAAAAGACTGGAAACCACTGCCTGATAGGAAGAATCAATGAATGTGGAATGGGGGTGTCAAGGAGAGCTGACACTTCCTCTAAAGCCTAAGCTTTGATGTTTTTAGGCCTGCAGAGTATAATGGGTCTGAAGTGGCATTGCAAGATACACCTAAGCACACAGGCCTCGATTCTGTCCTCAAAACATTCCAGAATAGTTTAGCCAAACTGAAATACAAGAAGATTCAAACTTCAAACTCCAAAGTCTTCCAGAGGCCTGAGAGTGTTTTCTGGCCAATGACCTCTCTCATTCATTGGCAGTGGCTTCAAGGGCTGTTGGTTGTTTTTTTCTTTGTGTGCCATATGCATTTGCAGTCTCTCACATGAATAGACAAAACACAAGAAAGCTGGGAGTTTGCCAGGAATCCAATGAGCAATTTACAAAAGCAAACTGATTCAGCTGCAGGCATTTTAATCCCTTGGAATACCTCTCTTTTCACCTTTTTTTAAAAAAAAATCAATGGGATGTTCAGGAATGTCCTCAGGGAAAGGGCGGTATATAAATGCAATAAATAATAAATAATAATAATAATGCCATTCATTTAAGGTTATTCTGAAAGAGTAGCAAGCATCACACCTCAGTTCTGTAACATTAGATGCCATCAAACAGCTGCAACTGCTGATTTTATCCACATCTTTAATTCAACATTGATGGTTTAAGAACAAAAATCCCACCATGACCAGTTTCCTAAGACACATGCATGGACAAATTATCATCATAAACAGAAAGAGTGAACTGTAATTTAACAGGCAGTGTTTGATTTTCCTGTTAATATCAAACACCTTCTTTTCAGCAGCCATCAACCAAATGCTTTTGTATCAATTACCTTATTTTTTTACTGAGAATACTGAATGTGTGTATCTTTCAAGCTTGATTTTTTATATATATATAAATGTCTTTTCTCATCACCTGCTGCCTTACAAATAGTCCTAAAAATCATTACCATTTCAAGAAGAGCTTAGGCAACATACTGGTAGTATTCTGAGTCTGATAAACAGTGTACTTTTAGGTGGGAAAGAGGTTCTGAAGAGGAGCAATAATCTAGAATAATTAAACTATTGCAGAAGTTTAATATATCTAGGGACAGAGATCTCTTTGTGTGTGGGGGGGGGGGGTTTGCCATGGGAATTCAGGGATCCAAGGGATCAGTTTGGAGAGGTTTGTTTCGCCCCCAAAATCTGTTTGTTTACCTAATTTTCTTCTTAATGACTGATGTAATGACTTGCCTTCTTCTGGCCTCAACTGCTGCATTCAATTATCATCAAACACAGCCATCAGCTGGGCTTCTAATCTTGCTCTGATGGATGGAATTCTAACCTTTCAGGAGATTAGAGACACAAGGTGCTCTGGAGATAATAACATTCAAATAGGTTTATTTCAAAGGGCAACTCAATCCTGATTTTGTTCATGGGTCGCTTGACAGATAATTTGCCAATGTGGGGAGGGGACGTGGTGGGATGTGTGTCTGTGCATCTTTCCAATCCTGTCTTCTGAGCAATACCCCAACTATATCAAATTAGGAGAGAACAGAGGAAAAACAAATCTTTCAGTTGTTGGCCTCTGGCACTTTCAAAAGTTTCCAGCCTGTCTCATTACCACACTGACTCCACTTAGGCTCATTTAAATTAGAATAGATTTTCACTGACCTGTAACGGATTGGATATAATTTTATGTATTTGTGGTTAATATTTAAGTGGTCTTCAATGTCTATACATGAGGATAGTTACTTTCTTAAAAAATACAGTACAAAAAGATTAGTTCTGATTATGACTAAATGCTTTCTCTGAAAAAGCTTGGCAAAAAAAAGAATAACTTTTTTTCCTCAGGTACTCATTTTTAAAATAATTTTCTACTTATTAGGTGGCACCAAAGTTGTTTTTTTTTGCACAATTGATTCAGATTTTTTACGCCCTTTATTATTTTTATAAATAACTCAGGTTAGTGAACTTATCTAGTAGTCCTCTTCTCCTCCTCCAACAACAACAACCCTGTGAGGTGAGTTGGGCTGTGAGTGAATGACTGAAATTGGCATGCTCCATCCTCTTATTAGTGAGGGAAACCTCCACATAGGAAACCCTTATTTCAGGCACATAATAAGAGTGGCATATTTATGAGGCGCTATAAAATAGGCTCTCATTTCTACAGATGTGACAGCACAGAATTATTCATTATAATTGCTGCTGTTATATGCTCATAAAATCCTCATGCTTTATCTCCAAGCAATAAGAGGAAACATCATGTTAACAATTTGGGCTCAATGGAATTTTTACTGAAATCTCATCCACTGAGAAATCATACAGCTTCACGGCAAAAGACACACCTACTGGAATGTTTGACAGCTTTATCCTGCAAGGCATTGGAACTCTGGCAAATTACACAATAGTCCTGAGAGTTCAATCATCTTAAGCTATTTGTACATTTTAAAACCTTGCAGTGTAGACAATGTACATTTCCACATGATATTAAGCCAATTAATATTCGTTTTCCTTTCTTTGGTTGATTTTAGAGCTTGATTTTAGAGGACAAATCTATCAATTTGGCATTTAGCCAGTTTTTTTTTAAATCCACTCAATTAGTTATGCTCCATTTATGTAGAAATTTGCAGACCTGGTGAATTCTTACTTGAAAATAATTTCACAAAAATTCCCACCGATCTCTCCTGGCCAACTATGCAATAGCGCTTCTATCCTCAGTAAGGAGAAAGCTTTCCTAAGCCTATCAGTTATACAGCTGGTAATTATCAGAAGCCTGCCAGGCAAAAAAAAAAAATCTAATTCACCACCATGAACTTGACATTGAATAATAATATGCATTACTTTTATATAACCTTTTAAAAGCTAAATATAGATTGGTGAGCTAGCATTGTTGTTTCCTCCCGTATTTATTTTTTAATCTTTCATGTTAATGACGTCTCTTAATTTGTAGTTCTCACTGACAATCTTTATATCTTGCATGAGCTAAATATATTAAGCTGGAGGGTCTCTAGCCATGCTCCAAACTTTGTCACTATAGAAGCTGTAGTGGACAGCTGAGCCAATAGAACAGAAAGTTAAAGATCCTACACTTCCTCTCTGGCCTTGCCTCCTGCTCTTTAGTGGTGGCCTGGTAGCTCCTGCTATGACCAACTATTTTCTAAGATGCACCCAAATTTGCATCCATCCCCTAAATCCCAAAATGTGAGTGTGAGAAGGCTCAACACTGTTGTAAGGAGGTCCGTAGTGGGGAGGATTTATCTCTCTCTCTCTCTCTCTCTCTCTCTCTCTCTCTCTCTCTCTCTCTCTCTCTCTCTCTCTCTCTCTCTTATTCTTTAGAGCAGACATGTCAAACACAAGGCCCGGGGGCCAGATCTGGCCCGCGAAGTGGTTTCATGTGGCCCGCGAAGCCATCCTGGAAACAGTGAGGGAATGGCCCCCACTGCCTTGGCCCTGGCCCAGAGACCCTCCTTCTGCCAGAGACCCTCAGATCTGTCCCACTCCTGCCCAGGCCCCCATAGGCACCCTTGATGCCAACGATGTAGAGCTGGCCACGCCCACCCTGTAGGCCATACACACTCTAGCCACGCCCACCCAGTAGGCCACGCCCACCCAGGCCATACCCACCCGGCCCCCTGAGGGCAACCGCAATGCTGATGCAGCCCTCAATGAAATTGAGTTTGACACCCCTGCTTTAGAGATAAGACAGCCTTAAAAGAGATAGATAAAATCAAACTTTTTTTAATAAAAAAAGGTTAAGCGTGCCCCCCTCAAGTATTAAAAATGCAGTGCTGAAAAACATAAATTAGACAGTTGCCAAAGTGCAATTATATAGCTGGCAACTAAATTGAGAGGAAAAGATCTAATAGAAAAATCCAGGACTCTGGTGTTGATATACTTACAAATGAACTCTCATTGTCACCGAGTCATCATCATCATCATCATCATCATTATTATTATTATTATTATTATTATTATTATTATTATTATTATTATTATTATTATTATTATTATTATAGAGTTTGCTTAACTGAGGGAAAATTACCTGAGCAACTTACAAACTTCCCTGCCACCTTCCCTGTTGTGAGGTTGCCCACACACCATGGTAATCTGACAGTGCTGAAGTGGACACAACTTTCCCAAATGTTATTCCCTTGGGAGTAATGGATCCCAGCATTGTATATGTTAGCCCATTTGAGGCGGCATGCTTCAAAAATTGTCTAATGACACACTGTTTTATACAATTGAAGGTTACAAACCAACAGAGTATCAATAGAAGAGAATATCTGTAGTTCAGGGTTGAACTGTGGGTTCCATGGTGCTCTCTGAGCTTGAAATGTCTCTCTTGAGACATTTCATTACCAAACTAGTTAACATCATCAGTGCTAGAAGGGAGTGAGGTTTGCTTTAGTAGCTTGCCCTGTCAGTGTTGATTGGAATGGTCTAGGTCAGACATGTCAAACTCGCAACGTCATGCAACGTCACACGACATATTGGAGCTTTTTCTTCATTGCTGGCAATGGGATGGGTGCGGTTTCCTGATGATGCGTCCGGCCTGCGAGCTGGCAGTTTGACACCCCTGGTCTAGGTCAGGGGTCTTCAAACTTGGCCCATGCCTGGCTGGGGAATTCTGGAAGTTGAAGTCCACAAGTCATAAAAGGGCCAAGTTTGAAGACCCCTGGTCTAGGTGATTCCTTGATTGGGCTGTTATTTACTATTAGCTTGTTTGTCTGTGTTGGTAGTTTCTTCATTGGGGTACTGTTTACTTCGCAATTGTTGGTCTAGAGTTAATTTTGGTATTAATTTGTACTCATATGGAAGGGAGGTCTTGCTGGTGGGGAGGTCTTTTTGCTTCCTTTTTGGCTTTTTGACTGTCTCTTTTGAGCAGTATGTAGATGTTGTTTATTTCTATGTGCATGTTGGTGGCTAATTTGTCAGAGTGTCAGGCTTTCAGAAATTCTCTGGCATTTTTGGACTTTGCTTGATCTAGGATGCTTAGTTTCCCAGTTAAAACTATGATTGAGTCTGTCCATGTGTTATGAAATTATATTGCTAGACTGTGTTAATGAATGCACTCTGCAGTTTTCTGCCTGTTAGTCCTACTTAGTGGCTCTTTACAGTCCTTACACTCTATGTTCTAGCAATGATTTCTGTATTTTTTCTTTGGTTTACTTAGAATGTTTTGAAGGTCTTTAATTGGTTTCTGTGCTGTGCTGATGCCATGTGGTTGTAATAGTCTGTTGGTGGTTTCTGAGATATTTTTGACATGCAAAGTTACAATTTTCACAACTTGCATTGATTGTGCTATACTGAGTTGAGTGGTCAGGCACTTTTTGATAAAGTTGCATGGGTATCCATTTTGTTGGAAGACATATAGATGATTTGTTTCCTTTTTCTGATGTTATTATGAACATTTTGGAAGTTAGCATAAGGACAAGGAAAATGGTGTTTATGATTGCAATGTCCCCACAAAAGCTCTTTCAATATTGTTTAAAGTATATCCAGAAAAAGGCAGAGGTAATGGACATCGTGCTAACATCTCACAGAAGAGATAATTAATAGTTTGGGTAAATGGTTCTTTATAACTGGTTGGTCTCATTTGCACATCAGCTAAATTAGATTAGTGAAAAACCAATCAGCTAATTTACGCCATTTTATTTAGTTTAATTTCACAATATGCTTCAATAGATTAATACTGGGGCAATATATTATATAACTAGCAGGGACAGGCTGTTTTAGCCTCAGATGGGGCAATTCAAAATCAAACATTCCTATTTCATTCAGCTGTGTCATATGAATAGACAACCCCTACAGCCATTTTGTGAGAGTACTTACAAGTTCTCCAAACTTGAAATGTACACCACAAGGCTGGAGTCTCCTTATATAAATTCAACACAATTAATTAAATAGAAATTCAGCCCTTTTAACATGGGGGGAATGTTTCAAGGCAGGAAATCATATTCATTGTGTTTAAACTTTGCAGACAATCTTTCCCATACATGTTTCTCCTTCTATAAGCAAGCCTTTGCCTATATAGAGAATAAGAGACACTTCTTGTTAAAACTCTTGCTTCTGTGGAGATTAAGCCACAACCTTAATGCTACTTTAATATAACTTTTTGTTTTACAAGAACAATATAGCCTCTAGTAAATGGCATGTTAACAGTGAATCAGTAACCTTCTACAATTCACAAAAGGAACCCTTATTATTATCTTCATTATGAAGTCTTCCAAATGATTAACTTGAAAATAAAAACAACCATGCCTAAGAAATCTTGAGTTTTCTGCTAATTTTCACTCTCTCTTTAAAATGTGTAAAACTGATATCTCAATTTATATAATCAATATTACCAATTAACCACAAAAGAAGAAGCTACACTCAGATTATCTGCTTGCTCTCATCTATTGCTCATCAGGATTTCTGTAGCCTAGTTCTGATAGCCCTTATTTCTGATTAAAACTAATCTCTATTCCCAAGGCCGCCTGGATTTACTGGTTGCACAACAAGCTAACTATTAACTTTGACCCATGTAAATCTTGTTTATCTTCTACTATATCTGTATTAGATCAGCTCTGTACCCTGTAGATCATGGGTGTCATGACATATCACAACTCTTTTTGCATTGCTGGCAATGAGGTAGGTGTGGCTTTGGTATGATGAAATCAGCCCGCGGGCCGGCAGTTTGACACCCCTGTGTGTAGATCTTTGAAAGTATTACCGGTATCTTCTTGTTTAACATCCATCCACAAAAGCAGACATCATTGCTGAGATTGTAGTTGCTGGTTTCTGTCCCCATTCTTCAAATAACTCCTGGAATTTTTCAAATGTCATATCACTTTCTGCCATTTGGTCCCAATGTTAATCAAAGACAAAAGGTAAGCCTATCTCTCTCTCTCCCCACCCCTCTCCCTCTCCCTCTCTCTCTTTTCCTTTTATACCTGGAATTTTTAGTTCCCTGTAGTATCTGAAATCATAAAGGCTTGAATTTCTGCTGTGACTTAAAAAAAAGACTAAACAATTTAATTCCCATGAAGGTGCTGTTTATTTATTTAATTATTTCCAGCAAAAGTTCTAATATTTGTGCCAATAATATTTTATTCTTTAATTCATTTATAACTTCCTTAGATTAAAATCTTATTTAGCTTTTTGCTGTTTGTTTGAAATTCATTATGTTCGTAAGCCTATAGTTAATTCCCCCCCCCCTCTTAATTCTGGAAGTGAAATACCACATGGCTTTGCAAACTTGTCATTTTGAAGTTCTTTAATAGCCTCAAGATAGTAAATTCCAGGAGTTATTTCTGAAACTGATTAGGAAATGATGTAGATGTACTGACCCAGGGTCCCTTAAAAGTTTCCACTGTGGTGGAGAGCATGATGTCTTCCGTTGTCTCCTCATGCTAAATCTCCTGGTGCTAAATCAGCTACATTCTTACAAGGAGAAGCCATCCAGACCACTAGCGGGTGATCTTCCATGCCCTATTTATCCAGAAAGTTTCCATGGGACTGGTCTACTTGCCAGGGCTTCAGTCACGGTCTTACCTTTGTCTCCGTTTGTTCATAGCTTAAAGAAAGACTTTAAGAAAAGAAAATTGATTTGTTTGTGCCCAAAGCCCCCACAGCTCTTAGAGAATTGGAATATAATTTCTGCAAGCAAACAAACAACCTCAGAAAATACCAAGAACTCCATGGGTCAACCCTAAGCTATTGATTTATTCTGCTTCTATTGTAACATGCATTTTCCAAATTAATAAAAAGTAATATTTTTATCCTATGGTTTCCAAACCTCTTTGAATATACTGATACAGCTTTCCAAAAATTTTTAAAAAAGTACATTAGGGAAATTTGTGTGTAGAATGTACATAAGAGGGAGGGATTGTTTAGAAACTGTCTTTAAAATTTATCCCAACCTAGGAGGAAAACAGTGCAGTTTTTTGGAATTCATGAACTTGATGCATGGAAATACTATGAATTTTCATTAATTATTCTTGGAAAGCTTTCCAAACTGATGTGCTAAATTGTGCTTAACACAATGTGAATGTTAGAGAAACATTTGTCTAAACCTGGCTATTAACAGTAAATGTGGGGATTTGGGGAAACCAGAAGCAGCAGGTGCTCTGGCAATTGGGAATATGCCAGCAGTTGCAATTCTGCTCCCCCATGAATTCGGGGAAGAACATCTGTGCAGTCATTCCCTTTTCCACACAAAATGTTAAACAGGGGAAAAGAAGAGACCTTATATGACCGTTTCTTGCAGAGGTGGCCACAGATGTGTAGTTTCAGCTATAAAGCAGAGTGGAAAAGCAAATGTTTCGTGAAAAAAAAATACTTCAGAATGGTTCCCCAAACTACTTGATAAGCTGTTCTGAGTTTCTGTTAACAGGGAAAAAAACCCCCACAATAGAATAAAATATAAATAATGTTTCCCATTTACAACAGCTCATTTTGACAACTCATCTTCTAAATTGGCCTTTTTTAATTTAATGTCCTTCAAAAGTGTAGATGCTACAATTCCCAAATCATGCTATCCGGGAAATCTGGTTATTCTAAATGTTTGAAGGGCAGCAGATTATTCTTATGCTAAATAAATTATTGCTTTTCAAAAGTTTTAGAATGAGCATTATTTATTTGCATCAGCTTCTGAAGGATGCTCAGTTCCTTATGCAGGGAAGCCAATGGGCAATAAAATCACAATAGCTCATTCTTCTTCATCCCCATAGAACTTTTATTGCCATGCTTGTTCCCTCATTAATAATAGCCATTGTCATGAAAGAGATAGAGAAATTAAATGTTCAATACATCTGAGCATTTCTGTAAAACTGAATTTAACTGGATTATGTTTCAGTGGAGGAGGGTATATTTAAGTCAATATTTCTCCTGGTGACTACATGAACAAGTCTCTAGAGTTTTCTTGGCAAAATTTTCAGAAATGATTTGCCCTTGCTTTCTTCCTAGGGCTGAGAGAAAGTGAGTGGCCCAAGTTTACTTAGCTGGCTTTATACCTAAGGAAGATTAGAACTCATGGTCTCCTGGTTTTTAGCCTCCTGCCTCCTGCAACAAAATGGTACTTTTTAATTGGCTATGAAGAGCTCCAAAATGTGAGTACCTTAATGTATTTAATTTAATTTAAATTAATTTCTTAAATCTCTATCTTTATTTCTGAAAGGTCACTAGATTTCAAATCAAGATACAAGATTTAATTTCAGCCTTGCATAGACCACAACAAATTTTATGTGTATCATTTATTTTTCTCCATTGTCTATCTACAATATAGTACAATAAAATGGTGCATTTAATTCCCATTGTGTTTACTCATCTAGTGTTGTTTAAATGCCCTTTTCTTATTTACAAGAGGTATTTGTTCCCTGAGCTCAGTCAATCAGTGATCACAGTGGCATTTCAGTGGCCAATGTTGTGTTCTAGCCATATGAGAATTTATAACAAATGAAGCATTTACATGGCTCTCATTCTGAAGAAGATAAGGTGGGTATTATATCTTAGGTTCTTAGGCATTAAGCGAGATGAGGTGTTGAAACAGCAAACAAGTTTATTAACTCAGAACAGAACAGAAGCAAGCTAATGGCTGCTGCACAGCTATTTATACAGTTGGCCTCTAGGCAGTGACCAATAGGTTTAAAGTAGCAGTTTCCCGCCCCAAACCTAATTATCAGCCTAGAGACAGCAAGTCTGGCTCAGTAACAGCAACCATAACACCGAAAAAGTAGGTCAAACATTAAGCAAGTGATCAGACATTAAGCAAGTGATTTTAAACAGAAATGGCCAATACATTACAGTGGGTATCCCATACTAAATGTGGGTTTATCATACCCAAATTACTGTACATTAATTTGCCCTATACAACTTCCTTAATGTAGGAATTCATGAGGTCACACCGGGGCACAATTGTTCTCATAAAAGTGAAGAAAGCAGGTGGTCTGATCATATTGATTTAAGATATCATCCAAGGAACAAAGAGATACAATTTGCTAAGAATTGAAGAAACATAGGAGATTCATCTCTTTGGATTTAAGAGTATTGTTAGAAATGTGTGGTTAGAAATGAAGACGTTGTCAATAAAACTTAAAAGTGCTGATGCATTTTATGAAGTATTGCTGTTGTTGGTCAGTTTGTAGCAAAGAAATATGCAATTCCTATATTTAAACAAAATCCCTAAGTATAAAAACAGTAAGATTGATGTTGTTTAAGGACCTGTATATGGTACTAGGCCTGATTGTACGTAGATAATATGGAACAGGTACTTAATCTTGGATGAAGGATCAAAGCAATACCAATGAGCACTAATAAAATTATACTGGAAGCTATAGGGACATTTTGTGGAAAGAGCCAGGCCACAGGTCTCTTTGGAAGAGACAATATAATCAAATTATGATGTGGCAAAGTAGTGGAAGAAACTTCACAATATTAAACTCTATAGTTAAGTGCACAAAGATGTTTCAAAGTCTTTGTTGAACCCACAGGTCACTACAGGAAAAAAGAAACTTGAGTTAAACATTCAATTTTCTCTACGTAGCCACTTTGTTGTAATATACAATTTTAGAACATCAGAGTGTTCACTGCTCATTATCAGTAAAGAATAAACCTAAAACCAGATCATGGCTTCATGTATTAAAATGTATTATAGATCACACAGTTCAGTGCTGTCCTATACAATGTTTGTTCTCTGTTAAGAACAGTTTGATAAATTTTAAGAATAATTCAATGATTTAAGAGGTTTAATTCTGACTTAATTCATGATTTAGTTCTCCTATCCATTTTATCCTGTAAGGTTTTTAGTTTATTTACTAATCAACTTCAGGTGTTCCACAAAAAGAACCCTAGAATTTAATCAAGATTGCTTGACTAAATAATAAGACAGGTTTGTTTTTTGTGGGCATAATGTATTGTGTTTCCTTCCCAGAGCTTTGGAGAAAATGCAGAATGTAGCTCTAACAAAAAAAAAATGATTAAAATGTATTCCCATTCCCTCTCCTTCTAATCTGAATCTTGATAGGCTGTTCTAAAATATTTTATGTTTATTATGCAGATCACATTGAAAGTATTTTGGAGGAACATATGGGCTAGAACCCAATTCCACGTAGAATTGTCTGCAGCTGCTGCAGCATTTGAAAATGCCCTTCCAACAATATCGTATTCTGCTTCAATTGTCAACTGTATGCACATGGATTGAAGAAAGGTAGAGTCAGCAGACTGATTCAGCATCTTATAAAACAGAGCCATATTTTATGAAAACCATCCTGTTTTAGCTCAGTGCTAGTTAAAATACATCTAGAAGGGGCTAAGAAGAGCTATCTGTCTCTTCAAAAGTCAGATATAATGGACAAACTGTGCAAGCATTTTTCATCATGGCTTTCCAGCCTTTTTGTCTTGGGCTGACACTGTGAAGGTTACCCTGAATGAATTAACTATTACAAACACAAGTTGCCTGCCTTTTTCTAAGTAACTGCACTTTTTAACCAAATAATGGTGTGTAGAATGATCGTTTGTGTGCCAAATGAGAAAAAGATAACCCATTTGCCATAAATGGGAGAAACACACAAGAATATTTGTCTCTGTCTGAGAATCACCTCAGACAGAAAGGAAAAGAACAAATATTCAGGATCTGCTGCCACCAGTGCTATGATATTTAAGAAATCAATCCTGTGAATAAAACTAAGCTTTGTGAAGAATAAATAATGACTTCTCATTGAAGGAAAAATAATATCACTCAGCATTTAATTATTTAAGATTCCTGGTTGTCAGTAAAAAGTATTCTTTACTCATATAAGATTAAAGTACATCTCAGCTGAGGTCTCTACTAATATTTCATTGCATCTTTAGCAATTGTTTTTGATATCTCAAAAAATGGTTGACAATTGAAGGAAGGTCTGTTGCAACCCATTTCCATTCCTTAACTGCCATATAATGCACTAACAAATTATTAAAAGAATAAATCAAAAGTTTTCCAGAAACATGAGGCTTCCAGTCACATTGTTTTTGTTTGCTCTGCTAAGATGTTTATTATTCACTCATTTACAAAGCAATCTCACTGTTTATGAAAGTTTAATCTCTTATATGTTTACTGCTTTAATATATCTCACATTGGTAAAATTTACTTTTAAATGAAATCCAGAATTGTGTGCGGATTCTATTTTATACATAGAAAAGGCATTATAATTTTATTCATTTACAAAGGAATTAAAATCGGGGTAATTGTTTCTGGTTCATCCATATCTGCATGTAAAATAACAGAATTAATATTTTATCATTTTGGCCTTGTTCTTTCTTAGTCAAATATTCCAACAGCCATCTCTTTTTGGCCCTGGGAACTGGGCAAACATTTAGAAATTTCAGCTGAATTAGAAAAGAAAACAGAACCCTCAAGATACAAATTTGTAAGCTGAATGCTCCATTATGTGGTAAAAGGAAGGGAAAACCAGCACCATTTTAAAAAGTAAAAATGCACACGCAGATAACTTTTCAGTAGGCTGGATATATCCAAAATTTTACAAGTGATGACTATAGGATGGAACATTTGGGACAATTCCTTTGGGAACTGCATTGTCCCCAAAGAAATTTATCACCCCAAAGGAGGCAAAAGGCGCCACTTTCTAGAGCAGTGATGGCGAACCTTTTAGAGACCAAGTGCCCAAACTGCAACCCAAAACCCACTTATGTATCATCGGGTGCTGGGTGGGCATGGCTCATTGGGTGGGCGTGGCTGTGGTGGTAACGACAGACTGGGTGGAACTAAAAAGTTCAATCAATCAATTCCAACTTTGTGAGATCTTTTTTTCCCCTGTGAGAAGTTGAAATTGAATGATTGATTGAACCTTTTTTTTTTTGCACACGGTGGTGGAGGCCTAAAGTGAAAAGGTTTTATAAAACCCAGCTGAAGGCCTAGGACTGGGGCGACGGCATGCGTGCCCACAGAGAGGGCTCTGTGTGGTCACCTGTGGCACGCGTGCCATAGGTTCGCCACTACGGTTCTAGAGCAATTACAGTATACATCTATTTTTTTGGTAAGCAAATTTAGATATTATTACAGAAGCGTAGAATTAATTTGGCATTTCTGGGTATTTAACTAAAACATCTCTCCAAATGTTAATTTTGAAACTCTACCTCCTTGTTTCTTATTTTTGTAACCATCTTGGGCCAGGCATCCTTCCAAAAGAGATTTATGTTCAGCCTGCTTATACAGGTGGTCCTCAATTTACAACAGCTAGTGGGGGGACCATCTGAAGTTACAACATTGAAAAAAGTGACTCAGACCATTTTTCACAGTGATGACCGTTGCAGCATCCCTACGGTCATATGATCAAAATTCAGACCCTCAGCAAACTAACTTACATTTATGATGGTCGGTGTCAGGGTGATGTGATCACCTTTTCTGACCTGCTGACAAGAAAAGTCAATGGAAAGCCAGATTCACTTAACAACTGTGTTACTAACTTAACAACTTCAGTGATTCACTTAACAACTGTGGTAAGAGAGGTCATAATATGGGGCAAAACTCACTTAAAAATGTTTCACTTAGTGACATAAATGTTGGGCCCAATTGTGGTTGTAAGTCAAGGACTGTATGTATAAAAGGCCTGTAATTGTTTTTAAACTTTGGAATATATTCTGCAAAAAAGCAAAGAGTAATGAAAATGTAAAATACTGCAACTTTGTTTCAGATTCAATTTTATCTGGGAAATCTCAGTCATGGAATTTTGCTTATTTTGTTAACTATTTGACAAAACTATATTTTGTTCACTATATGAAGGATTTTTCCCTTTTATATTTTTCCAACTAACCCAATTTGGTGCTGTGCATAAAAAATGCAACAACATTTAAAAACCTGAACGAAAGATGGGCGTAAAATTCAGACTGATCCTTTTTTTTATATTGGATCCTTTTTTATATATTGGACCATTTTTCTTAATCTATCATTATCAAGGGCACTTAAAATATTTTATGACCAGTTAATTATTACATTTTAATGAAGTTCTTAACCTATGTTCAGGCTTCCTTTTTTCTTACTCTAAATGTTTATTTCTTTACTACAGCCCAGCTTAAGTTGTCTCTGGAGATACTCCTAATGAGTTTAATAGAGAGGTGCACTTTGCTATAAGCTGCTTTACAAGATCTTTGCAAATGCTTTTGTGTCACATTGATTGTCTTTTAACCAGCTCAGATCTTGCTCTTTGGTCTATTTCATTTCTGGAGAAACATATGCACATTTTCTAAGGCCAGCAGGAACTCTGCAATAGGGAAAAATTAACTCTGGACTGTCCCCGAACTGGCTAAAGATACTGGTCACGCTGTAAGGAATTAATAGTAAGGTTTTGTTTCAATATGAAAATTGGAGAGTGAAGGTTGAAGTGAATTTTTCTCTGACTGTTATCTTCACTGACATTTAAAAAATAGACAGAAAAAAGCTTTTCAAAAGGTCTCTGCCCGACATAGAAAAGAAATATGGGCTATGATGGAGTCCAATTTTCCAGCTGAATGTTCTTGCTATTACAAGACTTTTTTTAAAAAAAAATGCACTGTGAATGCCTTCTTTTATTTTTATCAACTATATTTCACAAACTTTTGTTTATGGATGCATCATTCAGAAATGCAATCTCTTTCTTAGGTCAAAGGGCTTACGTAATTCCAGTAAATAAAAAAGTAGTTCTGAAAAACTTGTTATTTCAGCATATGCTCTCTTCAGATTTATTCTGCACCATCTTTATAATAGTTGTGTATCCTACCAATTATTTCCTACTATTAAATTGTTTTTAATTTCTCTTCCTTTGCAAAAACCATCTGAGGTCCTTCAGATAGAAACCAGGATGCAACACTCAATTTACATATGTGGGCCACTTATAACTTTTTTGTAATACTTTTTTTGGATTTTTTTTTTAAATTCTGACTCTCACTGTTAAAATAAACCTACCATTAAAATTACAGCCTGATCATTTTTTTGTCAGTGGGCAAACATACAAAACCAGCAGGGGATCAAATACTTTTTCCCCTCAATGTACCCAGTGGGAGGATGCAGTTCTTGTGTCTGGTGGCAGAGCGGCAACCGTCATAAATATGAGTCAGTTACCAAGCAACTGAATTTTGATCATGTGACCATGGGGTTGCTGCAACGGTCATAAGTGTGAAGAATGGTCATGAGTCTCTTTTTTCAATACTGTTGTAACTTTGAACTGCCACTAAACGAACTGTTGTAAGTTGAGAACTATAACAGTACTCTGTATTTAATGCCAATCCACTGCTCAGAATAAAGTCAGCTTTTTGCTGCCTTTTCAACAAAACGATACGTTCTATTTGAAAGAAAAAAAATTCCTGTATTTTACATTCTTTATTTTTGTAAATAATATTCTTCTTCCGAACAGCTCAAGGTTGTATGTATAATATTTTCCTCCCAGCCACATTTGATAGTCCCAGCAGCCCTGTGAGGCACGCTGGACTTTGTAGAGCTTCATAGCTGAATGGGGATTTCTGTTCAAGGTTATTGAATCTTCACATTTTAAACTCTTCACAAAACTGACTCGGACTAAGAAAGCAGACTTGAAATGTGAGGGCAAGGACAGAAAACCTCCTTGCAGCCTCCTGGGACTTCCCTTCTCAAATTTAGCATTGAATCAACAAATTACAGTGCCCTGCCCTTCTGCTTATAAAATAGATTGTAACATTTTTCATTCCTTTCCACTCACCCACCTACCCCACCCCAAAAAGGGCAGAGCAAATGCATCATCCCCTCTCCTTCAAATCACCCCTGGATTGATTGAAGGACAAAAAGAATGCTTTAAAAATAAGTTCTGGATCACAAAAAGGATGCCTACTATTGTGTTAGAGATAGGATGATACATGAATCTGTCCATTTCAGCTTCCCTATCTGTCACTTTTAGAACATCCATTCTTCGCACAATTTATGGCTGGCTTTTACAAGCAGAAGGGCCCTCACAAAAATCAAAATCAAAACAAACACTCTTATTTTGATGCAAATTCATCCTAGCATACCTACATTTCGCCCAGCTAGGTGGCAGTACCTTGCCAACCTTAGCTGGTCTTGAGTGGGTTAAATAAAACTAGAACAGATAAAAACTATAAGGGCTGTAAATAGATTGGGAAGTTTTTGGTTTTTTTAAAAAAATGGGAAGTAATAGGAAACTTGTTGCCAAGAAAACAGCATTAACATTTCTATCTAGTCACTAGGAGAGTTTTTATGTTCATCCTTTTTCTATCCATTTCTGCAAACACATTACTCCTTATTTATTTTAATAATATACAATCTTTCTGTATACCTTTTCCTAATATGCCAACTATTGTACAAATATACATACATATACATACTTATATATTAAGAACAATACATCACAAAACTTCAAACTGAACACCTAAGGAAAACTTTGATCCTGATTGCAATTGGATTTGTGATGTATGATTGCATCAAAAGGTATTTTCTGAATGAGCAACGGGAGAAGTGAGGCTCACATCCACAACAAATTGAAATAATAGTGGTTTTCTTTTTTTCTTTAGATACAACCTACTTATCGGGATGTGAGCAAAAAAAAATTGTTCTGAACGTGTTCGCCAGAGGCAACAGAGACATTTGTAATGCCATATTGTGAAAGGCGCTCTTCTATACGCTTACACAACTTAGACAGGAAATCAGTATTGCTTCCACTGGGGATGGGAAGGTAGATTTAACACTCCTGGATTCGTGTTATGAAGAAGATGCTCAGGGGAAAAAAGAGGTTAGTTTTTTCCTCATGCTTGAAGCTAAAATCACACACACACACACACACACACAAAGAACCCTTTAGATGTTTCTTCTGGATACTTCAAGAGTACAGATGTTTCCACAAAAACTATGTTTTTTGGAGTTTGCACTGAGGGATGTTCTTTGCCAATAGATTCTTGCTTTCTCAAGAGCCAGGCATTATTATCATAGTTATTGTTAGTCACACAGTCAGCCAGATGTTTAGACTGGATTTGGCACTTTGTCAACTTATTGAGTGTTGTTGATTCTGTTATCGTTATTCAAATAAATAGATTCCATGAAAATGGCTAGGTAATTGTAACAATAGAAATGTCCATTTAAAACATTTTTCTATGGAAGGATTAGAGAGCAAGACAAAGATTGGGAAATCTTTTTGTAGAGAAAATTAACATACAAAATCCAACAACATCTGCTTTTTAAGATCTGATGATGGGGTGGGGAGAGAGTCCAGATGACTTAAATCATACATGCAGCAAAATGATTCAGTCAGATTGCCTGCTTCACTGGGCTTTTAAAAATTGTCCTTCCTTCCAAAGCAGCAGAATAATGGCAAGAAGTCATGAAAAGAAAATTGAAACTGTGTTTGTCCATCTTCACAACAATTCTCCGAAAATTGAACAAAAGGGGACCAAAGTTGATGTGGTAAAGAAGCTAGCCAAAGGAAGATCGGATTCAGATGGGGGTGTGGAGATGAAATATCCCACAATGCATCCCTATGGGAAAGGCAACAGGAAAGGCTTGTCATGTTGGCAACTATTCTCTACTAAGCCCCGTAACTCAGACCAAGCCACTTATAGTCCACCCCAGGCTTCTCACTGCTGCTGGCAAAGAGATTGGAAAGAATTCCAGAAATTAGGCTCCACAAGCTTTCTCCATCTTGTTTGCTAATGGATATTTGATGTGGAAACCAAAATTCACAATTCTAGTCCAGTGAAATTCCAACAATTATCTCTTTTAATACTCATCCCATTCACAGGTAAATGATCAATCACTTTGGAGAACATGAAGTGCTGTTCATTTACAGATTCTGGTGCTGTTTATAAGCATACTTAAACCACCTTATGAGGAACTTGCTACCATTCTAGTTTTAGAAAGCCAGAAGAGAAATGGTGAAGCTCCTAGGGTACTACCTCTGCAATTTTGCAATGCAAGTATGAATTGCTATTATTTATGCTTTATGTTTATTTAACAGCTTCCAAATTTTTTAGTTTGTCTAAGTTATGATTGCAATTAGTACCAAGAGTTAAATTTGCAAAAAGAGGGGCAGAGTCATGTGCTGTTACCTCCTGAACACCCTTTGAATCCTTGTTCACATGAAGACATCATGTGAGCACGATTTCATGAACATTCAGAATAACAGAGTTGGACAGGACCTTGGAGATATTCCAGTTCAACCCCCTAATCAAGCAGGAGACCCTTATACCATTTCAGACAAATGGCTATCCAGTCTCTTCTTAAAAATCTCCAGTGATGGAGCACCCACAACATTTGAAGACAAGGTTAATTGTTCTCATTGTCAGGAAATTTCTCCTTAGTTCTAGCGCCTTAGTTCTCCTCGATTAGTTTTTATCCATTTCTTCTTGTCCTGCCTTCAGGTGTAATATTTCTGAATCTAGAAGCACTTCTCAAATCTTATGTTTTTGCCTGGAAATGTGAAAAACAAACATGCATCCAAGATTGTATCAAATTCCAATGCCATTTAGTTTAGGAAAAAAGCTATGTATCCTGATCATAAAACTGCTAGATTTTCTTTTGGCTAAATTTAGTTACTTTGTGACATTAAAATAAACACTCAGGGCTATAAATTCACACCTGCCTTCAGAGTTTGTCTGTCTATGTAATTAAAAGATTTGAGGGCCATTTTGTTTCCAAAGATTTTAGAAGGTAGTAACAGCTACAGCACATCTTAGAAGTATGGGGTGAAAAGGCAACATATTGTCAAATCTCCATTTGGCCATAAAATACAACAGCTGATTTGGAGATTGATACTGCCTTTCAGCTGAATGTAGGGTTGTTGTTTGCACATGTACAATTAGAGAAGGAACACACATGCTGCTTTAAGCTCTTGGAGGAAGGGGAGGAAACAGTGTAATAAATTTGTGTATGTGTGCATACACACACATGCAGTCACATTGCATACATTTAGTTTGAGTTGCACAATTTTAATTTTAATTGCTGTATCATATTAGGTGCTATAATCAGGTGCTACTTTCTCATATGAGCTAGAATAGTAGCATCCTTACCTCTCTCCCCATCCCATTTTATCCTCATTATGACTTTATGATGTAGGTTGGATTAAATGATGATCTTGCTCCAGAACACCCCATATCTTCTGCTACTAAATACAGAATTTCACCTAGCCACGCCTGCTGCTTTTGAAAAACATGTTAGCCAATGTATCCCTGCTGAATCTCAATTCATTGCTACAGCAGGCAATAATGGGGTAGGATTTCCTTGTTTTATCTATTTTTTAATTCGCTTGAGGGAAATACCAACCTTTTAACACATTGGGAAGACTCTTTGTATAAGTTTCCAGACAACAAGCATTGTTTTCCTTTGGCAGCCTTTTCAATTTTTCAACCATTATGTTTGTTGCTCATGATTCATAGAGTTCAACCAAGCCCAGGGCTATTGTTTTCCTTTTTGCCTTGATATTTTTAACTTCTTTTTTCCCCTACTGGATTTCTATTGAACAAGGAAATAATTGCCCTGCAACTATATCAAACAAATGTTAGCAACTGGGAGGATTTCAAGGCCCTACTGCTAAAGTATATAGGTAAACACTGCCCTTGTTGAACCTTATGACACCTGCAGAGTTTAAATCAAAACTTTTAACAACACTAGTTTGCAGACATCAGGTCCCTAGAAGGACCTATCTTTTGTGTTAAAAACAAGGATTGGTTTCTTCTGAGAAGTTTCTTCCTGCTAAATTGACTCCAGGTCCATAATTAATATTTATTACAACAGGAAGCTTCCTCTGGCAGTCTTTCATATAATGCTACCAAGAGCCCTGCTTGGTAACTGGAGAAAGAGAAGATGGTTTGAGAATACAAATGTAAAAGACAACCTGAGCGGTATATTGAATTTAGGCAGGGATACAATACTTTTTGTAGTAGTTTCACTATATTTTCTAAACCAAGATTTTCACAAATGAAATAAAATGCTTGTGTACACTGGGGAGGGCACTCTACAAGAAAAGCTAGAACAAAACTTAAAAGGTAGAATCTGATAAGAGATGGAAGGCTGATATATATTAGAGAGGTATTTGGATGAGGGTGGGAATACAGACTAAGGGAGAGATCCTCTAACAGAATTCAGACAACAAAGCTTTCAAATAGGAATTTGTTGGATAGCTATTGTTAGATAACTATTGTTAGATGCTATTTCATTGCTATACCTGCTAGCACTGCAAGTTGTTAGGGATAATGGGGACAGGGACAGAATTATCTGTTTCACTTTTTTTATTTTTAAGCATATATTCTATTTCTGGAGGTCCTTAAGATGAGATGAAAGCACAAGCCAGGATAAAGGTGAAAACAGAAGTACATAAACTAAGAGCGTTCGAAGATTATCTGGTTTTAATAGTTGAAAATCCTCCAGAAGAAATAGGTATAATAATGAAGAAAGTTAATGACTTGGAGCGCTAGATGGATTCAAAATTAATAAAGAGAAAACTAACCTATTAACAAAAATTATGAGCACAAAAGATAAAATAGAATTTACAGGGAAGACTGATTTTAAGATTGAAAAAAGTTACATATTTAGGTATTATTATACCTAATATGAATTTCATATTATTTCAGAATAATTGTATGAAGATATGGAATGAAATTAAAAAAGATTTATTAAGATGTGATAAAAATGAATATATTGCTTAGGATGATATTTTTATTTCAAATGACTGTAGATTTGAAAAGCAATATAACATTTAAACAAAGGCAAAATCATATATCTAAATTTAATGGCAAAGTGAGAAGCTAAGGGTTAAATATAAAATACTTCAGATTGCAAAGGACAGAGGAGGAGGGTTTACCTTACCTTAAATTATATTTTGCAATTATAGTTTACTGTTTAGTTTGGATCAAAGAGTGGGTGTTGCTGAGAAAGAAAAGAATGTTGGAATTGGAAGAACATATCTTGAGATTTGTTTGGCATAGATTTTTGTGGTACATTAAAATTAATGAGGATTTTAAAAAATCATTAAGTGAAAAGTGCTGTACTAAGAATATGAAATAAGTATGAATCCAAGTTGCATCCAAAAATATTTATCAATCTCAGGACAAGAAGCATTTTATAGAACAAAAACAGAAGACAGAGATAAATGGTAAAATATGAGGATTTATTAATATAGGAAGATGGAGAACCTAAGATATTCAAGAGAACAATTACTGTACAGGAACACGGTTTTCAATGGTTATTATATGCACATTTACAAAAAAGAGTTAATACAGACAAGAATAATTGGAACTGAAGAACATAAAATGGAATTTGAAGATGAGTTATATACAAATGATCATATAATTGCAAAAATGTACACATTTTTGTTAAGATTAGGAAGTGTATAGGAACAAATTAAGAATCGTATGATAAAATAGGTATCAATTTTGGCTATAATACACAGATGGATACACAGAAAGAATGTAGATAAATGGGATCAAATTTACATTGTGTTATAATGTAAGAGAACATTTTTATAAAATGATGTATTGTTGGTACACGACACCAGAGAAACATAAAAAATGTATAAAGGTACTCCAACTCAACATTGGAATTGCGAAAAATATGAAGAAACATTATGCCATGCATGTGAAAAAGTAAAAAAAAAATGGATAGAAATTTATAGAATAATAAAAACATTAATATTTCCAAGAAAAAAAGAACTTTTTATTTGGATTTATGGATAACTGAATAAGAAAAAAAACAATTCATGATAGATTTTTATGGCAGCAGTATGAATAGAACAGAACAGAACAGAAAAGAACAGAACAGAACAGAATAGAATAGGAAGGGACCTTGGAGGTCTTCTTGTCCATCCCCCTGCTCGAGAAGGAGAAGCTATACCATTTTAGACAGGTGACTGTCTAGTGTCTTCTTAAAAACCTCCAGTGATGAACCACCCACGATTTCTGAAGGCAAGCTGTTCCACTGGTTAATTGTCCTCATTGTTAGGAAGTTTCTCCTTAATTCCAGGTTGCTTCTCTCTTTGGTCAATTTCCAACCATTGTTTCTTGTCCTGCCATCTGGTGCTTTGGAGAATAGTTTGACACCCACTTCTTTGTGCCAGCCCCTCAAATACTGGAATACTGCTATCATGTCATCCCTATTTCTTCATTTCCTTAGACTAGCCAAACCCAAGTCCTGCAGCCATACTTCATATCTTTTAGTCTCCGGACCTTTGATCATTTTAGTTGTTCTTCTCTGAAATTTTTTTTGTAGTATGGTGACCAAAATTGGTTGCAGTATTCCAGGCGTGGTCTCACTAGGGTTTTATAAAGCGATACTAATACATCATGTGATCTTGATTCTATGCCTCTGTTTATACAACCCAGGATTGTATTAGCTTTTTTGTGTGCTGGGTGCACACTGCTGGCTCATAGTCAAGTGATAATATACAGAGAGCATTGAAAACGTTTCAAAGTTTGCAGTGGAGGAATGGATTATACCAGGGGTCTTCAAACTTGGCCCTTTTATGACTTGTGGACTTCAACTCCCAGAATTCCTCAGCCAGGCATGCTGGCTGAGGAATTCTGGGACTTGAAGTCCACAAGTCATAAAAGGGCCAAGTTTGAAGACCCCTGGATTATACAAATGTCACAATTCACTGAAATGGCAAAACTGATCTTTATCTCAGGGGGCAAACAACAAGTACAAGCGGCAGACACTTGCGCTCTTGCACAAAGCTCCACTCAAGCGAGCAGAGGGGGCCAAGTGGAGGGTGCTCGTGCATGAAGCTCCCTTCACCCAAATGGAGCTTCACGTGCCAGGGCAAGTGCCCTCGGCTCGCCCAACAGGAGCTTCACGTGCCCATGCTTGCCCATTTCTCCCACAGCCCAGTTTCAAACAGGCCACAAATTGATAGTGGGCCACTGTTTGGGGATTTAAGAGAAAGGGAATATGATATCTGTTAAAGCTAAAGTCAAGTAGCATTACACTTCATAATTTTAGTTTTTTCCCCCCTTTTTCCTTCTTGTTTTCTTTACTTGCACCTCCTTCTTCGCTTCTCTTTCTTTAGGTTTGCCTTTTACTCTATGTGAAATCCTCAATAAAATAAATAAATAAAGAGTAATCTAATCTACACTTCTCCATCCTGCTGATTTACACCAGCAGAATATACTGAGGATTTTGCTTTGGATCCTAAATGTCTAATTATCATTCTATGACCAACAGACATATGATTGCAAAAACACCACGGAAGAAGAGAACAGCAAAAAGTTTTCCTTTACTGGTAATTGGTATCTGTATATACAGACTATTTGTCTCACCACAGGGGAAAAAGGTAATGAATCATTACTTTTGCTGTATCACTGACAAATAGACTACATATGCACTTTATGTCTGAGGGACACTGGAAACAATTGTGTTTTCTGTACCAGAGGAGATAACAATTTGAAAAGTGCTACAGTCAGCAATACAAGAGTTGGACAATAGGAAAGAACGCAAAATAGTGGATATAAGCAATATGAAATGCACAGCTCAGAAGATTTAATGTTTTTTTTAAATCAACATTAATATGCCATCAATGAGCCATGCCACATTTCATATAGTTCAGGAACAGTGGCTAGTTGCTGAAAATTGGATTTACTTGATGCTATAATTTTATTTTCAGCAATACTGTCAGACCATAACAATTCACTCTGAAATAATTTTTGTTATCTTAGACTTCATCTATAGTAGAGAAAACAAAAGTCCATTATCCTATTTGTATTATTTGCATCAGTTCTTCAACCTTAATATTTCCCTCTGATATCTTCAGTGGTGGGATTCAAATATGTGAACAACCGGTTCTGTGTGTGGATGGGATTCAAATATGTGAACAACCGGTTCTGTGTGTGGATGCTGCTTCTGGAAGTCCATTCTGGGCCTGGGCAACAAAAAAGTAGCTACTGGTTCTGCCGAAGTGGTGCGAACCAGCTGAATCCCACCACTGGATATCTTCCATTAGTATGTCACAAAAAATTTCTATAAATTGTCACATATAGATTTCCTCCATATTTTATTTATTTTATCACATAGGTTTCCCACATTTTCTTGATGCTGGTTTTTCCCTGTTTTCCCCTTAGAAAAGCACCAAGAGATAAATTAGCTGGACACGTGTCATTTTATAAGCTTCATGGCTAAGTGGGGATTTGAACATATCTCAGTCTTACTTTGACATACTAATCACTAGAGTACTCTGGCTCTCATACAACACTCCTTTCCCTTGGGAGAAGGCCCTGTACATTGCACCTCAAGCTCCTTTTCTTGACAGAGTGCACGGTAAGAGCACAGAGGTCAATATCCCAGTCTCTACTGAATGCAAGGTCCACCAGAGCATCTCTGATAGATGACCATCCACACTCTCTTTTTTTTTATTGAAAAGTTTTAAAATACAGTTTTCCCTTAAGAAACCCCCCCTTCCCCCTCCCTGCTCCCCCCCTACCTCCCCCCAACCTCCCTCCCTCCCCCCCTCCCTCCACCCCCCCCTCACCCCCCCCGACTTCCCAGAGCTAAATACAAGGTATATATATATATAAAAAGGCAACCATAAACAACCATATACTAACAACTATAAATTCTAAAATCCATCACTCTCTAGCTTATATAGGATAAGACACACCTTAACAATATTAAATATATATAAAAAACTAGAATAAAAAAAACGAAAAAAAAACGAAAGAAGACTTATTCGAATGCTACATAAAACTTCTTAACCCTATACTTGTTCTGGATAAACTCAATCCATTTTCTCCATTCCATAATATAGCGTTCTTGCGAATGATCTTTCAAATAAGCCGAAATCTTCGCCATCTCTGCCAGGTCGGAAACCTTTAAAGTCCACTCATCTATGGTCGGCAGTTCCTCTTTCTTCCAATATTGGCCTATCAAAAGTCTTGCCGCCGTAATTAAGTTCAACATCAGCTTGGTGTCCACAACTGTAGCGTCTGCAATTATTCCCAACAAAAAAAGTTGCGGACAAAACTTTATCCTCTGTTTAAAAATCTTCTGCATATTCCACCAGACTTTTATCCAAAAAGCCTTAACCTTCTTACATGTCCACCATATGTGAAAATACGTTGCATCTTCATCACCACACCTCCAACACTTAGGCTGATAATTCGGATACATACTTGCAAGCTTTTTAGGATCTAGATGCCATCTATAAAACATTTTGTAAAAGTTCTCTCTTAAATTTTGAGCTTGAGTAAATTTTACGTTCCTCACCCAAATCTTTTCCCACATGTCCATTGTAATAACTTCCTGAATATTTTGGGCCCATTTTATCATGCAATCCTTAACAAGCTCTGTTTCCGAGTCAATCTCTATCAATGCAAGATATATCCGTTTAATATGTGCTGACCCCTGATTTCTAATCTGCTTTAGCAAATTTCCATCAGTCATTGTAAATCCATTTTTCTGGTCTTCTTTCCACCTGGCCTGTAATTGGATATATTGAAACCAAGATTGAACAACCTTCTCTTCTCGCAAGAGGCTATATGATTTCAAACACCAAACATTCCTTTCCAGGCTTAAAATTTCCTTGTACGTAGTCACATCATGTTTGAAACCAGCATGTATATTTTCTATTGCGTGTTTTGGAATTGCCCACAATGGTATCTTGCTGCTTAGCTTATGTCTATACTTCTTCCAAACTCTCAGCAATGCCTGTCTTAAAATATGCATCCTAAACACAGTATCTACCTTCTTATCATACAACAAATATGCATGCCAGCCAAACAACAAATCATGGCCCTCAAGATTTAATAACCTCAATTGCGTCAAATTAATCCAATCGCTTATTCCTACTAATGCAGCAGCTTCATAATATAATTTAAGATTAGGCAATTTAAGGCCACCTCTCTCACGAGTATCCTGCATAATCTTAAGTTTAACTCGTGGCTTTTTCCCTGCCCACACAAATTTATTGATACCTCGCTGCCATTCCTCCAGATTAGAATCTTTCTTAAGAATCGGTATCATTTGAAACAAAAATAAAAATTTGGGCAGGACATTCATTTTCACTGCTGCAATCCGTCCCAGCAAAGACAATTGCAATTTTTGCCAACTCTCCAATTCCTTTTGAATTTTCCCCCATAGTTTTTCATAATTATTTTTATATAGCTTTGTATTAGAGGGCGACAAAATCACCCCCAGATATTTAACCCTTTTAACAATCTCAAATCCAGTTAATCCTTCTAAGAGAGCCTTCTGTGAAACTGTCATATTTCTAGCCAAAATTTTAGTTTTCTGTGTATTTACTTTAAATCCAGAAACCTTCCCATATTGTGTTATTATCTCCATCAGGTCCACAACAGAGTTCTCTGGCTGGGTCACTGTAACAACCAGATCATCTGCAAATGCTCTCAATCTGTAGTCCTGATCTCCAACTTGTATCCCTTTAATTTTTCCCGAGTTCCGAATCTTAACCAATAGTATCTCTAATGTTAACACAAATAACAAGGGCGATAACGGACACCCTTGCCTTGTGCCCTTCTCAATATTACATGCTACTGTCAGGCTATTGTTAACTATGATTCGGGCAGTTTGTTTTTGATATAATGCCCTAATCGGCTGTAAAAAATTTTCCCCAAAATCCATTTTATCTAAAACTTTCAACAAAAATTGCCAATTCAGTTGATCAAAGGCCTTTTCAGCATCTAAAAAAATTAGCGCTGCAGAGATCTGGTTGTGCCTTTCCAAAAACTCTAACACATCAACTATATGTCTCACATTATTTTTCATTTGCCTGCCACTAATAAACCCCGTTTGATCCCCATGAATCACCTGTTGCAGAACCCTCATCAGTCTATTAGCCAAAACCTTAGCAAATATCTTATAATCTGTATTTAAAAGCGATATCGGTCTGTAGTTTTTAACTTGAGTAGCATCCTGGTCTTCCTTCGGAATCAAAGAGATAAAAGCTGTTCTCCAGGACGGTGGCACCTTTCCCCCCCTCTGAATTGTCTGAAACAGTTCCTTTAACGGCTTTATCATCTCAAATTGTAAATTTTTATAATAGGCCGCAGTCAAGCCATCCGTGCCTGGCGCTTTATCCACCTTCAACTCCTTAATTGCTGTAAGAATTTCTTCTTCTGTAATCAGTTGATTAATCCCCTCTTTTTGTACTTGCGTAAGAACCGGGATGCTAGCATTCTCCAAGTATATATCAATATCTTTTACATTAATTTCCTCTTTAGTATATAATTTCGAATAAAAATCCACAAAAGCATCCTTAATAAGATTCTGTTGAAACACAACCCTTCCTTTATACTCAATCTTATCTATGTTAGAGGCCCTTTGTTTTTTCACCATCCACACTCTCTTCGCAGATCTCCAGCAAAGGCAAACTTATCAGTTGATACTGACTGACTGTTCATACAACCAGAAGGTTTCTTCCCCATAATTTCAATCCACTAGTTCTGGTCCTGTCCTCTGGGGCAACAGAGAATAACTCTACTCCCCTTTCTATAGATCAGTCTTACAGACATTTGATAATGGTTATCTTATCTCCCCTCAGTCATCTTTTCTGTAAGCTAAACGTTCACAGTTCCTCAGAGGCAGTTGGTTTTCCCAGGCCACAACATCCAAGTGGAGTCTGACCGAGGCACAGCAGTGGAACAATTCCACAGATTTCAATTCTGTGCTATGTTATGACAGCATTTTAACAGCTGTATCATGCTGTTGGCTCATATTTAATTTGTGGTTAACAAGGACATTCAGGTTCTTTTCACAATTACTGCTGCCAAACCAGGTCTCCCTATGTTGTGTTTTTGCCTTAGATTTTTCTGACATGGGTGCATTTTTTTCTTTACATTTCTGTTAAATTCCATATTTTTTCTAGATCTCCTCAACTTCCTTATCCAGTTGTTTATAATGATACTGAACTGCAAGATCTCAGCATCCAGCCCAGGTGTCAAAGTTCCGTTGACAAACCCAACCAAACACCTTCAAGACATTCCAATCTCTTAATGTAAAACTTTATTGACTACATCACTTTGGCACTAATAAAAGCAAAACCAGTTTTGGCAAGTCCCCTCCCAAACCCATATAGTAAAAGCATTGAATTCTCCCTCCTCCCTCTGGAACGGGTCACATTGCCCAATCAAGTGGAAAAATATTGTTATGAGAAAACATCTCTAGGTCTGGCCACAAACCTGGTGTAATGTCCTTGAGTCCCACGGTCTGGCTTCTTAATCTTTGAAGTCTGCATTTCAAACCACTCTCCTCCCCCCAGGTTCATTGGCAAGCTGAGAAGCAATGTTTGTTCCACCAGCCAAACCATACTTCAAAACTTGACACCAGGACTTAATACTTTGCTCTAAACTGGAGTTATTAGGAAACACATCTTCAATGCAGCTGTTCAGCCAATTGTATTGTACAGTCCATACTTCACTTTTCTATTAATTAGAATACCATGCAAGAATTTGCTGAAGATTTTGCTAAGATCCAGGCACACTACAGCAGTGACGTTTCCCTGATCTACCAATAACACTTCCCAAGGAGACTGGGTTAATCAAGCATAATGTGATTGAAATAAACACTATCCATATGCTCAGAAAATGACTTCTTATAATTTATTCAAGGTCCTTGCCATGTCTAGGAATCTAGCTGACAGGACTTTAATTTTCTGGGCCCTCCTTTTTTGAAGGTAGGGATAGCACTACAGTACTTAAATTAAAGTTAATTTCAGCAAAAGTGTCACACCATCCCTATTTGCAAAAACCATTTAAAAATCAAGCCTATTTTAAAATTCTTTTAGAAGTTTTAAGGAATCCATTTTGCCCCTCAGTTGCCCCCATGTCAAGCAAAAAATGTTCATTCATGTCCATCTACATTTTTTCCCCTTCCACTGTTACCTGGTGACACTTTGATTTTGCGGGCAAAAAGAGATATCTGAGCACATGTAAATGTGGACCAAGCACCTGCCTGTGACTTCTCATCCCAAATAACTATTTTTGTGTGATTTTGTGGCTGCTTTAAGGAAATGTAGGAAAGTACTGTGTTATTGCCCTCAGGTATTCTGAGGTAACTTTTGCCATCAAGCACAAAGTGCTGCACAGCTGTGCTTTTCTTAACAGCAGGGGGTGTTATGCTACCAGTTCTCCTCCTACATTTTCCCAGCATTTTGCATTGATGGGGGGGGAATAAAACATTTTGCTTTTCCTGTTGCTAGTATATTCTTGGACTAAATAATAACTTTAAGAAATTAGCAAGAAAATAAACTGGTAAAATAAACCTCAGCAATAGACCCCCATTTGGGGGTCTACTTTTGCAGTTATAGTTGTACAGAGTTTGATTTGTGGAATTTGTGCACTGCTGCTATCTTGCACACATATTTCAACCTTTGTCTCTTCTGGGCTATGAGTAATGTGGTAAACCAACTCAGCTGAAAACAAATGTCTCTTCTGAGTATTCTAAATAGAGGGCATCCATCCATCTGCAGATTTGTGGGGTTGAATTACTATTTGTGGCTATAGATCAGTGAAACCTCAAAGGTCACAAAATCCAAATAGTAGCCCTTACTCTCAAGATCTGTTCACATGCTTTCCTAACTTGCAGAAAGATTGTGAGTCCTGGAGTTCCCAAGATCAGAAGTGAGTAAGCTTGCATAGGCTCATACAGAAACATGTGCAGGGATTCATGATAAGAGAATTTTACAAATTTACTGGATTCTTATAATTTCTTCATTTACAAAAAGGAGAAAGCTGCCCTAGAAATATTCAAACAATCCATCAGAGTTTTATTTTAAAGTGATTTGTGTGTGTGTGTGATTTAGCAAAATGGATTCTACTGGGACATGAAGGGATACATAGATTTACTGACCCTACTAGTATCTGTCTTGAAGCCTTTTTTGGTTCCTTGTACATTTTGTGCATGTACAGTTTGTGGAGTTTCACTCAAAAAAGTATATAGATTGAGAAGGTGTGTAGAAAGGGTATTTATTGACTGTGAAAGAGATAATGATTTTTCTTGTACATTTGAATGATGGTTGATTGAATACATGAATGATTGAATATAAATGATATTGATAGACTGCAGGATTACCTGCTTACCCTTAATATATGAGTAATAATCCAGTGTAGTTCTTTGTGACAGGCTATGGCTTTCCAGACAGACGTCTTTCTGTTTTGAGCAATTGGTAATGTCAAGATTCAAATTAGAAACTTTTTATGCACTAAATATTTGCCCTATCACTGAGGTATTGTGTTTTCCACCTTTTTAATGGTGAGGTTAAAATAAATATGAATGAGTTAATGCCTTTTGGAATTGGAAGATCCAATGTGAAGAAAGCAATGTTCATTTTAGACTATACAAATTAATCATATTGATTGAAAACATGAATTGCTTCACTTTTCTGCAATAATGTAAAATTGGTGCACATGTAAAAGTCTTCTAATCATTAAAAAAATATTTGATTATTCAGTCCCAAAACCTCTGAAAATTTGGAGAGGACTGTAGTAATTCGAAAGAAGGAAAAATGTGGATCTTACCTTCCCCCTAGTAAGAAGGATTTTCACAGATATTATTGAAGTCTGTTTTGCCCCAGGATATAATCATATTTTATTGATGCGACATCACTAGAAAATATCAGTTCCCACATTTAGCCCAGCTCCAGAATTTCACTAAGTCTTCTGTTTCATGTTAGTGTTTCTTTATGTTATAAAAAAAGGATGAGAACATTTGAGATTTCCAGGAAGTGCTTAGCCACAAGTCAATAACCAGAGCCAAACACTGCAACCCAATAGCTGTAAGTAGGGAAATCAGATACAAATTACATTATTTTTGGCAGCATCAGTATATTCTCAGCTTTGAAATCTGTTTTCAGTAGTAAAATTTCAGCTGAGCAAAACATTCTTGTTTTCCCATTGTTTTTTTTTCTTTTTTGCTCCAATTTTAAACTATAGCCCCTAAATTAAATATTAAATTCTCCTGAAAACATTAGGCATTTACTCTGAATAATAACCTACAAATTGATCTTTGGGAAGGTGGCTGGGTCATTTAATAATGTGATCATAAATGATTAAGAGTCAAAAATTCTTAAAACACCCACCATAAATCTTTCAGACCATAGCAGTACATCCTGGCCCACCTTCCATTCCATTTTTCCATTCATCCAAAAAAGGTCTTTCTCTTATCCCCTGCATTGTTAGTCCTACTTTTGCTATTGACGCAGAGCAAGGGATGCTGTCAAAATGGAAGATGATACAAATAAAGGAATTCTTTAAGACATGATGGGCCGAAACATGAGGCCCAATATAAAAGCCAGTTGTCTGCTTGAGAGGCTATGTGACTTTATATTATATATTTCCAGGATGAAAAGGATTGGCAGATCTTTCTCACTGAACATCCTAGTCAATACATAACCGCATGCTCTATTTTCCTAGCCAGAGACGTTTTTGCTAACAGTGCTCTTCTGCTGTATGTACACTTTGCTTAGCAAATCCTCCAGCAGAATTCTCTCTCTCAGTCTAGTGCTGTAGCCTGATAACCTTTCAATATTTATTAAATGAAATTGGAAGAGCATACACCTGTAAGTTCCTTGTACAGAGAAGTATTATACTTCTGAGGGTTATTCAACAACAGAAAATAAATGGATCTAAGTGCTTCCATATCTTATGCAGTTTCTTTGTATTACTAAGCAAGCAACAAAAGGACTAAAGATCAATCACATGTATTTGTTACACTTTTCTTTAGCTTATAATGGAAACTGCAGTCGGTCTAGATTTTTATAGTCAGTACACATACAAAAATATATATTTCTGTCTGGACTGATATTTCTGGACCAATTTGTTCTTTGATCCCTCATTAAAGAGGAATCAAAGAGCAAATCGGTCTAGAAATATCAATCCAGGTACAAATGAACAGACTCAAATCATCATATTTTGGACACATTAAGCAAATGTGTGAAGGCCACAATGCTGGGAAAGAAGAGGGGACAATGCACAGCCAGGAGCAATGACTTGATTGTGAAGGGTCAGGCAGGGGATAGATCATTTTGCTGAATGTCTACCTATGTAATCATTAAGATTGGACATTGACTTGATGGCACATAATCGAGACATTACAGATAAAATAAACTACATATATTCGCTGGCCATCTGCTTCCAATTCAATTCTATGGTATTTTAAAATAATGGCAGAAAACTAGCACCCTTCATCCAGCTATTGACCTACTAGCAAACTCAAAGTTGTGCTGCATCCTTTTGTTCCCCTGCTGGAACCATCTCTGGGCAGCTGAGCTCATTCTCCTTCAGTTGAGTTTAGTATCAAACTGCTATTTGAGAGAACTAAGCTCTCAGGACTTGGGGACTGGCTGCTTTCCCACTTGCAGATACTCTTCCCAAACTTTGCCTTGCCTCTGGAGCATCATACAGCCCTTGATGGACTTGGAGCATCACTGTGATGGACACGGAACTAGTTTGCCATTAGATATTCTCTTCCTTTCAAACTAACACAGTATGATAGGTAAGGAGCAGGGTAGAGATGAGTCACCTCTAGGAGCTGATTTTTATGCAATTTTTTGGATTGTCTTCAGGGAACTTGGTTCAGCTCTGTCTGTTCTTGCACTAGCTTGAGCAGTTCTCAGAATGAGTCCGAGGGTTTGGGGAATCTTTCAGGATTCCCTGAAAGGTGCCCTGAGAATATTCAATGCATTTACATGGATAAATAACTCTATAATATACCCTATTAAATTAGATTCTTCCTACAGTCCAACCAAGATGTATATACAAACAGTTAGTTATAAATTATATGTGAGTATGTGAGTGTGTGCAGCTCCATTTTTGTGAGCAGCAGGTGTGTGTGCCTGCCGCTCATGCAAATGGAGCTGCATATGCAAGTCTCTGTACACACTGGTTGCATGGAACCATCCCCCCCTCCTCGTGACCCTGATGCTAATGCTGTTGGGCTGCAAAGCCAGAAAGGTTGGGGACCATTGAACTAGATTAATAGCCATGCAAGAAAAGGGTTCTGTGGCAAAGCAGACAGATTACATTAACCATTCTACATTCTGTACAGGAATTCTAAGGGGCGCAGTCCCAAAGAGAAGCAGAAAGGGTTCACTGCTTTTCAAGACCATTGATGATTGCCATCTACTGACTATGTAAACTAGTGGCATTCTATAAGATGATCAGCTTTGTTATTCAATAGACATGGAAGAAGAAAAAGGCTGAAGAAGGAAGGACAGGAATATTGCCTGAGAAATGCTCAATAAAGTCAAGAGTTTGAAATAAGGGACAAAGGTGAAGCTTTCCCCCCCAATACTGGTAATTAATACCCACTTTGCATAGGCTAATTGAGGGCAATCAGAGAATATTGTGTGTCTTTTCGTTACCTAGCCATCAAATGCTCTCCAACTTTTCTTTCTTGACACTCTTCTTAACCTACATCTTCCTTTGCTCATGGAAACAAGAGGCTTGCCCCTTCCGCTTCACTTGTCATGTTGACAATTGCTCTGTTCTCTACAACGATTCAGCCTGGCTGAGGGTTAAATTATTATTTATAAACTAAATTATCTAAATAAATAGTGTTCAAATACATGCCAAACCAGCATATCCTAGAAGCTAGAAAGAAAGGGGTGCACAATGGAGAATCAATACAAAGAGACCTGGGGTGCACAATGGAGAATCAATACAGAGAGAAACAGACAGAGAGAGACAGACAGAGAGAGACAGACAGAGACACATACAGAGAGAGAGAGACAGAGAGAAAGAGGGAGGGGGAGAAAGAGAGAGAAAGAGAAAGAGGGAGGGGGAGGGGGAGAAAGAGAGAGAGAGAGAGAGAGAGAGAGAGAGAGAGGGAGGGGGAGAAAGAGAGAGCTATGTCAAGGGAAGGAAGAGCCAAAGGCAACAACTCTTGAACATTTCTGTTTATATTCATTATTTAAAACAACAGCTGGCCTGATAATACTAATTTATATTTTTAAATACACCAGTATTTTTTCATGAAACTCAAAGCAAAGTCCATGTAGTTCCCAACTAGATATCCATCCAGGTACAGAGCAGATCTCATCCAATTTAGCTAAATTTATGGCTCCATGTACCTGCCAACCATATTATTGAGTGGAGGGGAATATTATACCACTGTATACCTTGCATATCTTGGCCTGGTGATTTGACACATTGGGGAAAATTTCAGAGGAAACTAAATATATGTTGATCAATTAATCATTTTGATACAATCTCGATTGTTTAAGAACCATAGGGTGGGAAGGGGTCTAGAAAGTCTGCTAATCTGACCCCTGTGCTCAGTGCAGAAATCCTCATGCCATTCTGGATAAAGGCCTATCCAATCTTTTCTTGAAAACCTCCAGTGATGGAATACACACAACTTCAAGAGACAGGCTGCACCATTAATTAATAGCTCTCATAGTCAGGAAAATTCTTCTTAGTTCAGGTTTGGAGTTTTTGTACTAAAGCTTCCACCCATTGGTTGTTGTCTTACCCTCAAGGGCTAGAGAAACTCAGTCTACTCCCTCTTTCCTGTGACATCCATTCATGCATCAGAAGAGTGCTTTCATGTCACCCTTAAGACTTCCCTTCTTGAAACTAAACACACCAAGTTCCTTTAGCCACTCTTCATAGGATTTAGCCTCCAAGCAAGCCCCTTGTATCTTTGTCACACCAATCTGCAATGTTTCCTAATTTCTCAGCATCCTTTCTGCATTGGGGTCACCAAAACAATTGCACAAGCTGTCTCATTGGTGCAGCAGAGAGTGGAACTCTCACTTCTTGTCATCTTGAAACTATACAGGTAATCCTCAGTTAATAACCACTCATCCAGTGACCATTGGAAGTTATCATGGCATTGAATTAGTGGCACCTGTAATTGATCCTCATCCCCCATGGTCACATGATCACAATCTGGGTGCTTGATAACTGGCTTGCATTTACAATGGTAGCAGCATCCTGTGGTCACATGATCACTATTTGCGACAAGTAAAGCCAATGTGGAAGCTGGCAGGGAAGATTGCACTTTGCTGCTCTACATCATTCCCTCTCCCACTGCCTTTTTTTCTGAGCAGCCCAGCTACATAGTATGAGATCCTAGGGACCTTGTACTCCATAGCATATCCCTGTCTCCCAGCAGAAGCTATCTCTGGCCCAGCTGTACTTGTGCTGGTTCTGGCAGCCAATTAGATGTCCCTTTGCCCTCTGGAGCACCAACCCCATACTCCACTTTCCTCCTTCTGATCCCAATTTCCATAGTTAACCAAGGACTATCTGTGTTTCTATTCATGCAGCTTACAATTGCATTGGCTTTGGCAGCTGTAGCCCATTGTTGGCTCATGCTTAACGTGTAGTCTACTAAGATCCTTCTTGCAAGTACTATTGTTAAGCCAGGCACCCTCTATTTATACTTGTGCATCTGTTTTTTTTTCTTGTTTAAGTTCAGAACCTTACACGGAACAGCATTTTGCTGGTTAGAACCTTGTACGTATTTATGTTTATGAAGATCCTTTGAATCTTAAGCCTGTTTTCAGGAGACTTAGCAATCCCCCCTGCTTTGTGTCATCTATAAAATTTATGAGCATGACTTCTATTCCCTTACTTAAGTCATTTATGAAGATGTTGAAGAGCACTGGGCTCAGGGCACTAATAACCCTGAGAGAAACCACTACATACCTTCTTCCCTGTGAACATATATGCATTAAATATAATGCATTGCCTGTGGTTGTTTTGCCAACTGTGAATCTATCTTATAGTGGGACCATCTAGCCCACATTTTTCCTGTTTATCAAGAAGGTCCATTTTAACACATGCTTCACTGTAATATATACCACATCCACAACATTCCCTTAGTACACTAATCTAGTCATCTCATCAAGGAAAGCAGTAAGATATGTCTGGCATATCCTGTTTTTAACAAATCCATGCTAGCTTTCTCTATTTGTTTCTAAGTGATTGCAAACCTACTGCTTGATTATCTGATTTAGGGTTTTCCCAGGTATTGATATCAAGCTGATCAATCTATTGTTTACTGGATTCACTTTATTCCCTTTCTAAATATTGGAACCACATTCACTCTTCTCCAGTCTTCTGGTGCTTCCCCTCTGCTCCAGGATTTCTCAAGGATTTTAGTCAGTGGCTTAGTGATGACATCCACTGGTTCCTTTAACACCCTGTAGTGTAATCCATCTGGCTCAGGGGACTCAGTCATCCAAAACAACTAAGTGTTCTCTTGCTGATTCCTAGTCAGTTTTGATCTGATTTCTTGTCTTTTCCCCACAGTGCCATTTCAGACACATTGGCTACTATTTTCTTTGTGGGGGGTGGGGGGAACCAAACAGATGAAAGGTAAGAATTATTCATGTCTGCTTGTCCTTGTTGCCTCTCTCTAACCAGTGGATCAGCTGTTTCCTTTCCTCTTCTGGACATTCCCTTTTATGTTGTTTTTAGCCCTGATAGCAAGCATTATCTCATGCTGAGCCTTACCCTCCTGTATCCTCCCCATTGCCTATTTGGATTATTTCCTGATATGCTACTTTTGTTTAGGTAACCCGCTTTCCATTTTCAATACTTGTTCATTTTTTCCTCATTTTTCAGTTTATTATATATATACTTTAGCTTCTTAAGGTAAAGGTAAACGTCCCCCCGCCCATGCGTGCTAGTCATTTCCAACAAAGGGGGAAAGTGCTCATCTCCGTTTCAAAGCTGAAGAGCCAGCGCTTGTCTGAGGACGTCTCCGTGGTCATGTGGCCGGCATGACTAGACGCCAAAGGCGCACGGAACGCTGTTACCTTCCCACCGTAGTGGTCCCTATTTTTCTACTTGCATTTTTTACGTGCTTTCGAACTGCTAGGTTGGCAGAAGCTGGGACGAGTAACAGGCGCTCACTCTGCTACGCAGCACTCGGGATTCGACCCGCCAAACTGCCGATCTTCTGATCGACAAGCTCAGCGTCCTAACCCACTGAGCCACTGCGTCCCTTTAGATTCTTAGATACAAGAAATTAGCATCGAAGCATATTCTCCCAAAATGTTTGTAAGACTACTCTCCCTATAGGTAGTACTTGACTTATGTTTATAATGGAGCCCTGAATTTCCATACTAAATCATGACAGTTGTAAGTTGAAGCATCCATGTGATTAGACCTCATTTTATGACTTGTTCTGTGATGATTTTTAACTAAACACAGAAGTCTTTAGGTGAATACCATAATTATTAAATAAACTAATGTATGCCTATGGGCATTTTTTTTACCAGAAACCAACTAAAAAGACCATAAACCAGCAAATTATGTTGTAAATCACAGTCAAGTAACTGCAAAACACTACAATTGGCCATAATTGTGAGCTTGTTGCCAAACCCCAAAATGTGGTTTTGTGTCTTTGGGTGTGTGTGCAGCAGACGGAACTCCAGAACTGGGTTATAAGTACAACTTGGAGATTCCACTGTAACTTCAAACAGTTGCTAAGAAAGTATTATTTGTATTCCATCTGAACACCCTCAAGGACTGATAACTTTTCATCTCTGACCATATTCTATGAATATCGGCAAAATCATGTCTAACACCATGTGCATTCCTCAAAATATGGGACACATGTATAATATGAAGTTCCTCCTTTTATATCATTGAAGCAATGAGGCCTTTTTCTAATTTTTTGCATGTGATATTTATAGCTACTTCCAATTCCCTGGAAAAAAATACATGGTTATTTTAAAACTTCAGAAAGAGATGACTTTAGCCTTGGAAGCAATTGTAGGAGACTTCATTATAGTACATATAATATAGCAAAGCTGCCTAGATACTTATAAATTTCTAGTAAGGTCAGGAAACATCGGACATTCCTGGATGATAATCAATGTAGTTTACAGCTATAAATTTTCAGGTGGTTTCGCCCATTCAAATCCTAAACAGAGCCAACCTTCTTTATCTTTTTCAATATCAGCCAAGATTAGTCAGATATTATCACTTAGTAATACTTTTACAGAGTGAAATCTTTCCAAAATTTAGTGTTATTTTGCATGATATTAAGAAGTATTCTGCAAAAATCAGTAAAATTCCATAAACTTTTTGTCTTGTTGAGTTATAGGCTATTGTGGGAATAAAAGAAGTGGTTTCTTTGACAAGAATAATAAACAATTATTGCTTATAAGAAATAATAAAAACATAGAAACAAATAAAAAATAATTTGGCTTGGGAGAAACTACATTTTTAACTTATGATCACTCAGTTCATCTTCTTCTGCCCATGGAATTGGCCGCAGAGGAATTCAGATGTCATTAGCTAATTTGAAAAGCTAAGCATGTGTGGATCAAGTAAAGACTGGTTGGAAAACCACCAGTGCCTCCCAGGACTACAAGTTTGGGAAGCCAAAACAAAACAAAACAATTTTTTTTTAAAAACAAAAACAAAAACTAGTCTTGGCAGAAGGTAACAGTCAGCCACTTATGTAGTGTTGTCATGAAAACTATACCAAGGTCAAGCTTCCCTCAAAAGAGATTTGACTTGCATGGATTAGAATCCTGGTACTGATGCTGTCTGTTTCATGGAATCGTAGGACTGGAAGGGACCTTAGAAATCTTCTAATCCAGGGGTGTCAAACTCAATTTCATTGAGGGCCGCATCAGCATTGCGGTTGCCCTCAGGGGGCTGGGTGGGCGTGGCCTACTGGGTGGGTGTGGCTAGAGTGCGTATGGTCTACTGGGTGGGCGTGGCCAGCTCTACATCATTCGCATCAAGGGTGCCTATGGGGGCCTGGGCAGGACTGGGACAGATCTGGGGGTCTCTGGCAGAAGGAGGGTCTCTGGGCCAGGGCCAAGGCAGAGGGGGCCGTTCCTTCACTGTTTCCAGGATGGCTTCGCGGGCCGCGTGAAACCACTTCGCGGGCCGGATCCGGCCCCCGGGCCTTGTGTTTGACATGTCTGTTCTAATCTAACCCCCTGTCCAAGAGGAAACCTTATTTCATTTTGGACAAATAGGTGTTGTCCAAAATACTGTTTGCACAGTACTGCTTCCAAAGGAAGGTTGATTTTCACATTCTTCATCTAAATACCACAGGAAGGAATTGTTGATAAACCACCTTTGTTGTCATACACATTTGGGTATAAATACCCAGATTCAAGTGGCAAAATATCTCACATTCTATACAGCTTTATTCTACCATTCTGCTTTCAGTTCTTTCTATACTTCTATTTTGTTGCTGCATGTGAGGAACAGAAACTGTCACTTTGGTTGATATTTCATCACTAGAAGAAAACTTTCATTCGTTCATAATCATCTTTACCCATCATCATGTCTTCTTCCACTACAGAATTTTAACCCATCACTCCAAACATTTCATAAAATGAATCTTTCAAATTAAGTAGTGATTTATGCTGCAGATTAGCACAAGACATTTCCAGCTCATTAGCAAAGAAGTTATACAGTAGTCAAACTTTAAATTAAGCACTGATTTCTTTGATTTCTTCCTTCCAAACAGACAAATTTTTAAAAATTAGGATGTGTTTATTCAAATGCAATCGAAACTATACAAAACCAAAGACAGGGAAATGGATAAATGCTGTTTAAGAGCTGGAGTTTGAGAAAGAGGTTTAGCTGTGGGTACAGAACCCATAAACAAAATGACCAATCCCACTCAACATGTAGCCCTCAATGGAACAACATCTACATGGAGGGAAGCATGCAATGGGATACCTCAAGGTTTTGTCATAGGTGCAATACTCTTTAATTTCTTCATAAGAGATCTAGGGGTAAAAGGGAAACTCAACAAATTTGCAGAGTACACAAGCTGGGGGAAATAGCAAAAACTTTAGAATATCGACTCAGGAATCAGACTTGAACATTGGGCCCCATCCAAAGAAATGCAATTCAATAGTGAGAAAAGCAAGGTCCTATACTTAGGCAAGAAAATCCAAATGCACAGGTATAGAATAGGCAAGCTGGCTCAACAATAGTAACTGTGAGAGGAATCTAGGTGTCTTAATAGACCACCACCTAAGTATGGGCCAGCAGTGTGCTGCAGATGCCAAAAAAGCCAATGCTCAACAGAAGAATAATTGTGTGAAGTGATAGTATGTTTTTTATTGCACTGGTGAGACCACATTTGGAATACTACATCCAGTTCTGGTGATCATGATGCAGAACTGATATTGAGACCTTAGAAAGTGTGCAGTGAAAAGTAGTAAGGATGATAAGGGTTCTAAGGCTAAATTATATCATGTACAATTGAAGGAACTACAGTAGGTATATCTACTCTAATGAAGAGAAGGACTAGGAATGATATGATAGCAGTCTTCTAGTACCTGAAGGACTATCACATTGAAGAGAGGGTTGACCTATTCTTCAAAGCACCTGAGGGCAGGACAGGAAGTAATAGGTGGAAAATCATTCAAGAAAGATCCTGCCTAGAACTAAAGATAAATTTCCTGACAGTGAGAATAATTAATCACTGGAGCAACCTGCCTCCAGATGTTGTGGATGCTCTATCACTGGAGTTTTTAAAGAAGAGATTGGACAGCCATTTGTCTGAAATGGTTTGGGTCTCCTGTCTGAGCAGGGGTTGGACTAGAAGATCTCCACTGTCTCTTCCAACTTTATTATTTTATATTCTATGTTCCAATGTTAACTAAAGCAAGTCAAGAGGTGTTGGGAAGGATATTTTTTAGGGTAAAATCCTTTCCATTCCCATTTCAGGCATAAAATGGTCAGTTTAGAGAGGGTGAATTCCAACCCATTTATTTAAAAGGAAAAAAGAATGTGTGTTTGTCTGCATAATGCAGAATTCTGGTTTTCATTACAGCCAAAATTTGCCATCTTCAGGGCCAAAGGGCATCAAACACTGACATCTCCTTTTCTATGTTGATTGTTTGACTTGTGGTCCATTCTGTGGGTTGAGGATGAGGCTCTATCAAGGACTCTCCTACATCAGTGCACCAAGGAAAGCTCTACCTCAATCTGCACTCAGGGATTCTGAGAGCTTCATTGCTTGATTCTCTATTAAAGGAGTAGATCAGAAATGTTGTGTGGCTGAATACCATTACTTTACAGTATAAATTATATCTTATTTGACAATAATATTACTGTAGAAAATAACCTTCTTTTGTGTTTCACAGTAATCTGACAGAAGCATTTGTCATGTTTCAAAGAAAATTGATATTTGGTGTCACCCAATATTTTTGATACTTGCATCTTGAAATTTAACATACCAATTTGCCATCCTCTTATCAATCAGGAGGCCACTTACTCTTGGTACCATTTCCTTCTCTTCTCCCCACCTTCCACCTAGGTAGTTCAGTTGCCATGTAACACATCCTATCCTCTGATAGGACAGTGATGATAGTAGGAAGAGCACTGTAATATCAATGGCAAAATTAGATGGTTTCTACAACCAATCAGAGTGAAAGGTAGTATTGGTAAACAAGGTCAAAGGGTGTGAAGAAGAAAATCAAAACAGCAATTTCAATACGCCTTCAAAAAAGCAAGTAGTGTTCTAATACTGAAAATATTGGTCTGCAGTAAAAATTAGATGTTCTATTTGATATAGGAGAGCCATTTTGAAGTAATTGTTAAGGTACGATGCTAGAAACCTAGAAACTGTGAGTTGTAGTCCTGTCTCAAGCATGAAGCTATTTGGCTGAGCTTGGGCCAGACATTCTTTCTCAGTCCAAGCAAGAAGAAGGCAATGACAGACCACTTCAGAAAATCTTGTTCAGACAATTTCCAGGAGTCAAGAGTGACTCAAAAGAACAAATCTACCAAACAAATCTTGATAATGTCAACATCCAGCTCGAGAATCGAAATAAAACTCCAGGTTCATTCCATTTCTGAAAAACTTACTCTTTATTGAGTACATGGCATGGTAATGTTGAAACAAAACTAACGCTGAGGTTTCCAGACACCAGTTCATAGAATTAAACAATAACTTCTCTGGCCAAACCCCCACCCTCCATGTAAACAATTTCACTGTGTTATGGGAACCATCTGCTTTCTCTCCACACCTGCTGCAGTGTCCTTGGAAAGATTTCAGGCTCTCACGGACTTCAGCAGAATCTCCATCTAACCCATTCTAAAGCAACACTTCCCCACCTTTCTCTAAAGACAAGTTGAAACAAAGAGGCAAAAAGATGCCAAAGTTTCATTCTTGAGAGAGAGAGAGTACATTGCAATTGTACTACCTCTTAACAAACACCCTGCCTGTTGTTCATTTTTAAAAGGGATTTATATCCCTTTTAAACATAATAGAAATTTTAATGATGAGCTTTCATTATCATAAAAGGCAATGTATTGTCATGATTAAGGAATAGACTGGCACAACAGAGACTCAAATTCAAATCTTCCTTTAAGCAACAGAGGTTCTTGGGTGACTTTGGGCCAGTCCTTTTCCCTCAGTGCAACAGAGTTTGTTGCTTTGGAAGAAAATAAGAGAAGACCGGCTATGAATTCTGTCTTGAACAAAGAGGAGGAATATAAAGCAGATATGTCAATAAATAAGACACCTATGTCATTTCTCCTGTAAGAAAATCCAAATAATTAAACCTTAGCCCAAACATTGACTTGTTAGATGATTCCTCTGAATTCATGTCTTGATCAAGTTTTTATAAAAAAAAACATCTATTGTTTCAGAAGCTGAAGACCACATCAAACTTGAAAAGAGAAGAACTAAAATCTCATTGTTTCACTCTTGAAAGGATGAATATTTCTTTTCTGTTTATGCAGGTGTTTGGCCAGAGAAACAATGAATCCCCTTTTTGCTCAGAATGTATAGCAGGAAATATCATCTGATGCAAAACTTTTTTTAAACCAAAACCACTCAACAGACTTGAACAAAAGCTTCCATTTTGTTCATCAGGAGATCATTTTTCTGAAAGGAAGTATTCAAAAGCTAAGTCACAATAGGGGCAATTACACTGATAGTCTTGCAGAGTGCTGAGGGTGGGGCACTGCTAAGATGGCACTATATCTCTTTGTGTGTTTCTGTGTATCCTTCTTCAAGCTGTTGCCCTCCCAGATGTGTTGAGATTAAGCATCCATATTTTCAGCTATCTGAAATTCCTTCAGCCAAAACCATCTAAGGGTTTTTCAAAACTGTAGCCACAACAAATCTGGAGAGGAACTGGATAAGAATGGATGGCATTTTATTAAGTTATTCAATTTAGTGAGCAGGTGTAGGTGTAAGAAAAATTAATATCTAAGAAATTGTCTTAGGGGAAAAGGACTTTCCCATGTGGGGATCATTGTCTGAAATAAAAAAAAAGAACTCACTTGCTTTCACTTATGATATAAAAGGAACTCACAAATATTTGGCTATAGAAATACTGTCTTTGTCTTAAATATAATCTTAGTCCATAGATTTCTAGATTTTTGTAGCATAAATGGAGTACCTTGTTGTGTTTACCCATTAAACAATTAGGCTTTTTTCCTAGTGAATGCTTTGATGATATTTTTGATCACTATATCACGCTTGTGGTCAATTAAAGCTAGGAAAGGAACATTAAATAAAAGATAAAAGCAATTAAAGGTAAGAGCAGTATGCTTCTATGACAGCAGTATTCCTGCTGTTTGAGGAAAGGACATAAATACACATTTTATGACAAGTGTTGGGAGAAAAAAAATGATATAAACCAGGCCCAGTAACTGAAGGTTTTTATCATCTACAAATATCTTGGCTAGTATTTTGTTCAATATTGGTTCCTGAAGAGCAAAAACGGAACATAACATCCTATCTGAGTCAGGTTGTTTGGTTTTAAAATCAAAGTTAATTAGGACCAAAACTTCCTTACGCTGGAATCACTTGCCTTAACCTTGGCTGAAACTTTCAGCTGAATTTCATAGTCAAACAGAATAAATACCCTTACAAGAATATTATTCCTTTGCTCTTTCTTTTTTCTAATAAATGTTTTATGAACTTCCCAGCTGCACTAATGCTAACAAATTGCTGGGCACCGATACCAAGGCTGGGATTTGAACTTAAGAACCTAGGCAATTAAGCATCTATCATGCCAGGAGAAATATCAGACAATCCTAATAGCGTGAGCCCTTTTTTTCCTGCTACAGTAATATTACTGGAGAAATCCTGTATGCACATCTCCCCACCGATACACTACATAATCCTCATGAGACATACTTCCTGCCTGAAAAAGACAAGTGGAGGCCAGAGTCATTGTTGATGGTTGATCTCAGTTGTATATATTTGATCTCAGTTGTATATATTTGATCTATATATTTGATCTCAGTTGTATATATTTGTATTTGCAGATTAGACCTGCTACCTGTATCAGGGAGATTGGTAGCACAGAAATTTAATATCTAGCTAGCTATTTAGCTAACTAACTCAAAATAGCCCATCTGTTGATCATGGGATTAACTATGTGGAATTAATTGTTATAATTTATGTTATATACCTTCACTGAGGACTCTTTCTCTCTGTGAAGCCACTTCCCTGCCCTGAAGTTCTTTCCATTCAGAATCAGGTGAACCTGATTCCATAAGAAGTCTCTATATCAAGCTTGACATAAAAGCTTCTGAAGTGTTCTAAGTGAGCAACTCACCTGTCAAACCAACCATGGCAGGTGCCAATACTGGAAATATAAATGGGGGTTGATTGATAAACCTGTGACTGAGGGAACATTGCACAAACTTTACACCCTATTGAGATGGAACGCCCCTCAGAAGGTTCCCTGGATCCCTGCATGAAATTGTCTCAAGGGCACTGCTGCCTAATGGCTAAACAATCTAGAATCTGGCCACAGGTTGAGCCACCCCAGTAACTGCTCATACATAATTTAATTTTATTCATAATTTTGGTCATCATTTGTGCTGTGTGTTTTTAAAATGATTTACTTCTCCAATGCTTTATATGCTGTTTTTGTGAGTTTGTATGCATTAATGCTCTATTCTGTCATGCCATCCAAAATAGGAATAACCTCACCTGTCCCATCAGGACAGATGAAAGCCCAATGTGGCTCCATTAGGGCCCAAAAGATAGAGCCCAACTGATTTTGCTAGGCACAGGTAATCTAAAATGCACAATTAAATATCAATGGTGAGCTTTTTACTCTACAGTTACAATATTTTGGAATTATAGTACATTATACGCACACACAATAATAATTATATTTAGTATTAGAATTATAAGATGTATTATTATTTAGTTATGTTTAAGTGGAGTTAAAGTGTGATAGGATTTAAAGTGTAATTATAGATGGTTAGCATATTTTAGCTCAAGTTTGTTAGGGGCAATGCCCTGTATTCAGCTCTGGGAAGTTGGGGGGGAGGGGAGGGAGGGGAATCTGGGGGGAGGGGGAGGGAAGGAGTTTATGCTTAAAATGTATTGTAAAACTTTTTAATAAAAAATAATAATAATTATATTTACCTTACCTCTTCCCAGGTTCAAATAGTGTTGTTATAATTGTAACTATCGGCATCAGGACAAATTTAGAGTAGAAGTATTTTTTGAGCAGGTGACCTGAATTTTAATTTTCTACCTCTAAAATATAAAACAATATTCTATCTCCTTCATTAACTCTGTTCTAACACATGATAATATTATGTACTTACCCTCTAAGAATTTTGAACTTCTTTGCAAACATTAAGCCATAATTTTTCACCTTTTTCCACACAACTTAGGTAGTTCTATTCCTTAAATATTTCCATGACTCATGAAGATATGAGGAAAATTAAAGCATGAGTAATTTGTCCAACATTATAGAACTGTAAGAACTGTGGTGATAAGGGCCAGAGGATGGAAGATCAGACTGCAAAAGGAAGTCCCATCAAAGGGCAAAAATTTTAAAACACTTTCAATGCAAAAGACAAACCACACGGCTCTGAAATTGATATTAAAGGAGAGACTAGTGCAGTTTTTGACTTTCCATGAATTATTCATCAAGTACAGTAACAGGGTTATAGTATATACAAGATGGGATTATTTTGCACTCATGCAAATTTATCCTAATTGGCTTCTCTAAAGCTGATTCCAACAATCCCTATATGTCTAATATGGAGTTTGGAAATGGTTTGTCCTTTTTTGGTCCACATTTGTCTTTGTTTTTATTTCCATAATGGAGCCTAAGAATGCCTAGCCACAGACAACTTTGATACCATTTTTACTGATTTTGTACTTGGGGATCTGGCTGCAGAATTCTTTCATTTTCTGAAAGATATGCGCTTAGCTCTGGAACAACCACCCTATATTTATTATATTTTCAAAGAACTGTGAAAACTTTAGTGAGGTATTTAGGCACATTTGAAAATTTGGCTGCCTGGTGATTTATTTTCCTTCTTGTTTTGGGTATGTTTGTCAGGTTTAGGTTATCATATGTATATTTTGGAATATAGTTATGATTTTTATTATGTTTTGTTATTTCTGAAAACACGACTTAGAGTCCTTAGAAATGGAATGGTTTATAAGCCAAAGTAATAATTAACTAAATATTTATGTAAGTAAACTTAGTTCTGTTAAGTGTGAATGGCTGTTGTGTGAAGCTGTCTCAACAACAAATGAGCATGCAACACACAAGCATATCCCACAGGAGTTTGATACCAGTGGCTGTACATTATAGAGAAAGAATATCTTCCATCCTGTGTTGACTGGAAGCTGCTACAGTGGTATCTTTGTAGAATCCAGATGGAGAAATCCTCCAAGTGAAAAATGTAAGTTGATGGTATCTGTCCAGAAATCTAACATATTGCCATGGAATACATGTCAGTGTGCTTTATGATTGTTCTATGAGAGCAGAGGTTGCAAGTAGATTAGGATCTCCCCTCAATTTGCAATAGAGTTCCCGATTCTCTGTTACTTGACTGCAGCAACAAAAAGATTATTTATTAAGTTGATGGAATCAATACATCTTGAAGAAAAATTTTGTGTGGAATTGCTTGGAAAGGGACTAGGTTGAGTTCTAGCACTGAATACCAAATGATGAGCAGATGTTAGAGGCATGCAGAATTGTAATGATCTATCTGCCCTTTAAGCCACGACTTTCCATTGGGGTCAATTGGGTAGACTCAGTTTTCTAGCAGAAGAATGAAACAGCTCCTGCAAATTTCGAGCCTAACCAGAAGAGGAATATATACATATTATTTCTCAATGTCCTTTTTTCTAAGTGATCACATATAAAATGGAAACAGCAGTAACTGGGCTCGGATTCATAGGAGTAAAGAATAGGTATCTCCTACAATAATTAAGGAAAAAACATGTGTAGCCTTGCACATTAGGGACCTTTTAATACTATCATTGTGGTATACTATCAAAGAATGATGTGTATGTATGAACAGAACAGAACAGAAAGCTGATGTGAACAGCATAATCTGCATAATTACCCAATTACACTAATAATGTAAACTGCTGATGTCATAAAATTAGGTAAAGTAAATCCTCTGTGGGGACTACTTTTGATGCAGTGGATTTTTCCATTTTTTCAGGGAGATTATCTGGGCAAGATCTGGCCGGTTGCAGCCATGTCTACCAAATTGATTTTTGCTAAATTGAGGCTTTGCTGTACTACAGCTGTGCAACAATTCCAATTTACTTTCAGAAAGGTCCTTCCGAATACAGAGAAGTAAGAATATAGTCCTTCTCTGTAACTCTTTAAAAGATGTGGCAGCTGTAAAAAGTTTAATAAGTGTGAAATTCATGCTCCTCCATGCTCCAAAACAATGTTTCTCCATCTTGACAACTTTAAAATGCGTGGACTTCCTCAGAATTCCTCAGACGGCATGCATACATTTTAAAATTTCCAACGTTGAGAAACATTACTGTAAAACAACTTTTTGGAACTGAATCTGAAGCACTGCCCATCTGTAATACGAAGCCTGTTAAACATTGGTAAGATTAAATCTGTATCTCACTTCTACATATTTTGTCAGTTTGTGAAATGATTCTGTATATGCAGTGTAACTTTGTATGAATGGGAAACCTAATTTGATCAAAATCTGTTTTAATGTAGCAATCTTCTTCACATATTGGCTAACAGTCTGCCTGATAAAATCATGTTTGGTACATGAAGCTAGGAGCCTATAACCTCTCGTGTTGAAGGCTATTTGTATTAAATTCAAGCAGATGGAAAATGGACACATTGAAGTAACATTATTAGTGTCATTCTTGCATTATCAAAATAGAGTCCTCTCCAACTTTTGCTTTGCACCTATATTCGAATTATGCCAGTTTCCTGAAGGTCCACCGAGTCTGTGGAGAAAACAGTGCTTCCTAGACATCTACAACTGTACATGTGTTGGTTTATGTTAGCTGGGTCCTTACAAAACGTTTATGCCTGGAATGCTTGAAAGATGTGAATTCTCCATGGATATCTGCAGAACCTGATGTAATTTCTGTAGAGCTGGCTGGGAATTCTGGGAGTGGAAATCTACAAGTCTTAAAGTTGCCAGGTTTGGAGACCCCTGCTGCAGAGCAAAGTCGGGGGGGGAGGGCAGGCAACCAGTGGGGGCAGGATGCTTATGGTTGAACACTCCAGGTAACACTTGAACATGTTATATTAGCTTCCATAATATTGTGTGACTGTATTTGAAAGGCCTGTATTCAAGACTCAAAGAAGCTTTTGCAATTCTGTATCTAATTTCAGAAGATGGGAGAATATGTTATTATTAACAGACTGATCATTTAAAATGCCGCAGCCTCTGATCTTGAGAAAAAAAGGAACCTGTGAGAATCTGCATATATTGCCTACTGTGATTAATTCACAAACCTCAGCACTTGGTGTGTTAGCTGTCTTACCCACATCTTATGGCAACAAGTGAGAATAAAGATCCAAACCTGCTCCTGAGATTGACAGGGCCATTTCAAGGTATCTCAAGCCTTTAGGAAGAAAAATCACAAGTGCCAACCTCTAAGGCTTAATTCCACACTAAAATATAAGTGAGCCAGAGTAGATCGGTAGAGGAAGATGTATTTTGCTACAGATTTCTGCCTAAAGAGGTTTATAATGGCATGATTGAAATGAAAGTTTATTTTTCCCCTTTTTAAATGGTTCTAATAATATTAATAAAATATTAATATTAATATTAATAAAAGGGATGCGGTGGCTCAGTGGGTTAGGATGCTGAGCTTGTCGATCAGAAGGTCGGCAGTTTGGCGGGTCAAATCCTGAGTGCCGCATAACAGAGTGAGCGCCTGTTACTCGTCCCAGCTTCTGCCAACCTAGCAGTTCGAAAGCACATAAAAATGCAAGTAGAAAAATAGGGACCACTACGGTGGGAAGGTAACAGCGTTCCGTGCACCTTTGGCGTCTAGTCATGCCGGCCACATGACCACGGAGATGTCCTTGGACAAGCACTGGCTCTTTGGCTTTGAAACAGAGATGAGCACCGGCCCCTAGAGTTGGAAACGACTAGCACGCATGTGCGGGGGAACCTTTACCTTGACCTAATAATATTAATAGATTTTATGCTTTATAAGATTATTCTGCAAATCAAATAGTTACTTTAAATGTTGCCCTTGTTTTCCATAACACAGCTTGCTTAAACTTATCTATATAATAATATTGCAGCAATTTACCATGAATGATGATGATGGAAAGGGAAAAGCATCATAATCTGCTAGGAATCTGGGGTGCAAAGGTTTTGCTAATATGGTGCAGGTTACAGTGACTATTTGCCACCTGGTTTTAAATATGGCAAAAGAGAGCCAATAGGAAGAAAGAGTTTCTTGTGAATTTTGTATTTGTCTGGTATGGAATATCTTTCAGAAGCTAAAATGTTGACTTCTGCTAGTGGGTGATGCTCTCTGTGGAAAGTGCTGGCTTGCTTTTTTTATTAAATAAATGCATCATAGAAATAGCTGAAGCCAGCTGTACTGTTTTATACACAGTGATACAGGGAACAAATGTTAAGAGAACTATAACAAGTTAGTGGATACACAGTCTGAGTATGCCCTCTGAACTAGCTCGTTATTCTTAGTGGCAAAGATACTACCTTGTCGCTAGTACAGAAGCAAAATTCAACTAACCATCTAACTACTTTTTGTATAAGGAATAGGTGTGGCATAACCCTTCAGAATCACGTAGATGTTTCAGAAAATGGACTGTCCAGCAACTTTAAAAGAGAGCCCGGGTTTTCTTGGGTTTTGATGGTATTTACAAAATTTACAGAGATTTATAAAATTTGTAGGGATGTACAACATTTATCCAGAAAACAGAGCATTCAACAAATTCCAGAACTTTCCTTTTCATGCCAAACAGATTATGCCTTTTTGGGTTTGGATGGACATTTCCCAAAAAATTCAGAAAAGTGGAAGTGATTCTAGGTGTTCTGGGTAATGTTATGTCTTCTTTCATCACCAGATTTTTAGCAAATGTAAAATGACTATCAGGTAATTATTTGGACAGAAAAACTCATAAAGCCTATCTTCCTTTTAAGTAAGAAATGCAATTTTTTAAAATTTAACTTTCTTGAATATTCTGTATGCAGTCTCTCAAATCTGAGTTGCTACCCATCTTTGAAAATTTAGAAATAGTCCAAGATGGATATGAATACAATCCATGAATTAAATACAGTGACAGTTTCTATTTGAGCACATAGCAAATTTGCTTAAAAAGGAATAATTGATGGATTTCCTTTATAACCCCTTTTCTAATTTGATTGAAATCTGGAACTAGGTCTTATAAAAGACCCCAATGCCATCTGTATGTCTTAATTAGCAATAATACAATTATTGGCTCCAAATAATATAACTCATCACATCCACCATACTTACATTGATATGCCAACTATATATATATATATCACACAAATGAGACTGACTTTAAAGAATATAAATCTGATATAAAAACTGAAACATTATGGAATATGTTGGTATTTTAATCTCTCTGGACACAAGGTTAAAATCTGCTGTTTAGCCATCCAAAGAAAATCAAATCAGAGGGAAATATGAAAAACAAAATTAGCAGAAAAAGAAAGAAATATTAAATTCTGAGAGTGTCAAACTAGCTTTGAACAGCAATGCTGGTTCAGGAATTCTGGGAGTTGAAGTCCACAAGTCATAAAAGAGCCAAGTTTCCCCACTCCTGGACTAGACCTATCCAGTTCTCTCCATCGTTCATCATATGGTTTAGCTTCCAGCTTCCTAATCATCTTTGTTGCTCTTCTCTTCACTTTTTTCCTCGAGTCTCAGTATCTTTTTTGTATCATGGTGATCTCCTAGACTAGGGGTCAGCAACCTGAAACAGTGAAAGAGCCACTCAGAACCGGTTCCCTCACAAAAGGAAAAACTGGGAGCCGCAAAAAATGTGTGCACATGCGAGTACATGCGTGCATGCGCAGAACAGGGTTTGACTGAAGAGTGGAGCCAAGGCGAGATATGCACCTACCCTGCATATTTGAATTGATTGGTTGAACTTTTTTAGTCCCACTTTTTTTTTTGGACTGCACATGGCAGAGGACTGGGAGCTGCAGGAGATGGCTGAAAGAGCCACATGCGGCTCCAGAGCCGCGGGTTGCAGACCTGTGTCTTAGACTGTTCAAGGAGATTTAAATACAACTCCTCTTGGTGTTTGTACCTTGGAAAAATGTACTTCTCTTTGATATGGACACCATATGCTTGGTGAAGGGGTTAGCCCTTAGCTATTATCTTTGGCATTTGCAGAATAAGGTTTCTTTAGATATGCCAGTCATACACAGATGCTCTTCTGGTGACTGCAAGAACAGATTGAGGCAAGAAAAGTAAAGCAATGCATCTCACTTCTAAGAAGTGTAGGAGTGTGACTTCAAAAACCACTTCAAGAAGGGGCTTTACTCAGGCTTTCATACAAGTGCCCCCATGAAAGTGCAGGCCTAATTAATATACCAATATGGCTTATTTAAGACATAGGAACATAACATGAAAATAAGACACGCTACTAGATTAATTAATATCCAGTGATACTAATATTTACATTATAACAAGAAAACATTTTATTTAGCAGTTCTTATTAAGAAATTCAACATAACACTACCTATAAATACCAGACAAAAACAATGGAAAAATGAAATATGATCACCATCAAGGAGTCAGCTCCATGAGACCAAATCTCATGCAAATTGCTTCCTATTTGAGGAAATATGTCACATAAGAACCCTGCCATTGTTCAGTCCCTTCCTTCCTTCCTTCCTTCCTTCCTTCCTTCCTTCCTTCCTTCCTTCCTTCCTTCCTTCCTTCCTTCCTTCCTTTCCTTTCCTTTCCTTTCCTTTCCTTCCTTCCTTCCTTCCTTCCTTCCTTCCTTCCTTCCTTCCTTCCTTCCTTCCTTCCTTCCTTCCTTCCTTCCTTCCTTTTGGTATTTTCTCTCTTTTTTCTTTGGCTCCATAAAAATATAAAGCTTATTCAGAAAAAAAAACATGAGCCAAAAAATAAAAATAAAAAAATAAGCCCAACTTCAGTGGGATATACTGTAGTGACTAGAATCATGTGCTATTTTATTCATTAACACATAATGAATACTGACTAATGAATACTGAAAATAATGACTATTCATGTGACTGAATTTGCATCACTTGATTGTCTATAGTCAGAACAAATCTGGAAGGAAGTTTGCCTTCAAGAGAAATGAGAGCTTTCGGTTTCTTACATACTTTTGTAAATGATTTACACTTCCTTCTCATGGTAGCCAATGCTTACAATCAAACCCTTAAGTCATCATCTAGTGGCTGGAGGCCGAAATATATGAGTGAAATAATGTGAGATGTTTAATTCACATTCAAATATAAGTCTGGGCTTTTGTTATGAATGTTTCATTTCTAGTGCATGATTGAAGGCTAATCTATTAAAGATAATAGGAATTAATTCCAAATCAATGACACACAGTTTCTGCCTTAATAGGCTCTCGGTAAGGGGGATGCTTTATGTATATGTGTATAATTTGTATATTGAGGTGTGTACATTTTAAAAATATACATATTTTAGTCAAAATATGTAGACAGAGTCAGTTTGGTGTAGTGGTTAAGGCATAAGGCTAGAAACTGGGAGACTGTGACTTCTAGTTCTGTTTTAGGCATGAAGTCATTTGGGTGACCTTGGACTAGTCTAGGGGTAGGCAACCTTGGTTCTTTTATGACTCGTGGACTTCAACTCCCAGAATTCCTGAGCCAGCCATGCTGAGGGGAAAGGGAGAGGTTTCCAAGCTGAGCCTGGTGGCTCAGGAATTCTGGGGGTTGAAGTCCATGAGTCATAAAAGAGCCAAGGTTGCCTACTCCTGGACTAGTCATTCCTCCTCAGCCCTCAGAAGAAGATAATGGCAAAACGCTTTTAAATACATCATCATTGATTTAGGGGCGTTAAAAAAAACAAGTGAATTACTAGTCCAAATACTCCTAATATTTTTACATATGCTTTCCAATATTTCCCTCTTTTCAGTCCACAGGAGACAGTTTCTAAATAATGATGCAGTTGTGTTAAGGACATGTTCCTATAAGACAATGACCAAAAAATGCATTGTGAGATTTTAGAACATACTGTAGAATCATAGAAGGGACCCTGGAGGTCTTCTAGTCCAACCCCCTGCTCAAGGCAGAAGACCTTAAACCATCTGAGTCATTTTAAATCAAGTCCTTCTGCCATACATATAAAGGATGCTCTTAAAAATGGCCCAAAGACTCTGAAAATCAGAATGACAAAAGATGAGGGAAAAACGCATAAAGAACATTCTGCTAGATTAAAGAATATATTTTAAATATTTTTGACAGCATACATTTGGCCTTGAAAATATTTTAATGTAAACATTCAGTACACCTCATTCAATAACTGGCATTCCAAAAAAAACCAACAATTTTGGTTCACTTTAGCAAATGAATATTACACAAATGCCTGTTTTTTTTAAGACTAAATGAATTTTACTGTTTTTTTTTAAAACAACAACCAAACACTCAAAGCCTGAATGCTTTGCTCTGACAGTCATTGTGGCTCACTTTCTTCATCTTTTCATCTAAACAGCATGGAGTGAACTGTGTGTTTTCTTGTTTCACGATATTAATCTTTTAATAGCTCGGTTTCATTCCCAAGACCCACTCAGATTGCACAGATACAATTTGCTACTGATTCAGCTCGGCATCTAGAAATACAGTCAGTCATTATCACAAGAAGAATCTGCATGGTTTTCAAAGTTTAATGCAACATTTTGGTATCTGAGTGTTAATCTTGTTCTGTGGTTTATCCTTCTGATCCTAGCAAATGTAATACTTCCCCTTTCTAGCTGCTTACCAAAATTACTATTCATTGTACGCCGTTTTGCTAAATGCATTTAAATATCTTTGTTTGAAAAAGCATTGGTTGTTTCCTCCTTTAAGAAAATAAGTCACCATTAATGCTGGCTCTGCCAAAATTGCTAGCCTTTTACATACAACTGAAAGCTCATTTAATGACACATACAATCTTCTGATATTGTATATAACTACTGTGAAAATAAAGAACCACATTAGCACCTTCCCAAATGACATTGTCACACAATATAATTTCAAACTAGCCCTCGAGGTCACCTTGCTCTGTTCTTTCTTTATAGTGCACTCAAATGTTGAATGCGCAACAAGCACTCTCACTTGAGGGAATTGTGACTTGGGAAGAGGTGTTATATGACCTTCATATATCTTTGATTTCTAAAATTACAGACTTAAGTAGACTAAACAGCTGAAAGAAGATCAAATTTAGGAATAGCTTGCAGCAAAATTGATTGAAGCTGACCTTACGTCCTTACAGCAGTGTTTCTGAATTCTGCCACCTTCATGATATGTAGAATTCGATTCCCAGAATTCCCCAGCCAACAAAGCTGGCTGGGGAATTCTGGGAGTTGAATTGCAAATACCATAAAAATGCAAAGATTGAGAAATACTATCTTAAAAAGTGAGGGCCTTCTACAATCCTTTTCCCCCCTCCGTTATGCTGTAAACTGATTAGAAAAATTTGGTTTCAAAAGAGCAGTTTATGCAATGTTATGAAACCAGCACAGTGGCAAATTAACATCCCCGTTTTGTTATTGCTGAAATTAATGCTTGTCTCCCAAAGTGCCTACATCAGCTTATAAATTTTAGGAATGCAGGGAATAGTTCCTGGTTTGCCAAACTCCATGCAACCACTAGATGACAGCAAAAAACATATCTAAGTATTTGCTTTCATGTGGTGGTCACATACATTTTTGCAGATTACAGAGTAGAGCCATACAAAATGAAGTTTTGAAGAGTAAACTTTGGCCTAGTATCTGAATGTCATGAAGGACTGTCTTTTGTTTTAGCAACAGTTTTCCACACTTGCTTGTTATCCTAGCAGGGAACTTCTGCTAAGGTCCAAGAGAAACCATGGGCTATCGATGGCAAGAAACATGTAAACATGGTCTATGCTGCCCTTTTGTGACTGGCAATCAGCTAGGGAAGAATACAGAAAAAGCCTTTTGAAAATCACATATATATGTTGGGATTTTTTTTAGTGTTCTTTGTTTGGCTTGCAATTTCTTTTCTTTTCCATAATAGCAATTAATGTGTGATAATTGATCACGAACAGTATCACATATTTCATGACTACTGACATTAATATAACCAAGGCTATAAGAGTTATGTTTGAAATTGTAATTAACCTGTTAGACTAAAACTGAGGGGAAAGGTTAAATGCTTACTCTCTAAAACACTCTGGGGGGAATCTGGACCCTTAGCTTAACATATTTCACAGTGCAGTTGTAAGGAAAAACCAAATGTACAAGCAGAAAAAGAAATAACTAACAACAATGGTGGCAGATGGCGTTGTCTTTTGCATATATTCACATTGAGAAGCATATAGACAAATGGATTCTGCTTGGTTCGGAATGAATAGGAAAGACAATGATTTATGAATATAAGGCAAGGGACTGTTAGTGTTTATTGTTATTGTTTCTTTCTCCAAAACTAAATACAAAATTTGGATCTCACAAGTGGGATGTGCAATTCTGTCACTAAGTAATATGGATGTTAAGTGAGTGATTCACATGACCGTGATGAACGTATAGCGTCACTAGTGTTGCGATAAGATAAGATAAGATAAGATAAGATAAGATAAGATAAGATAAGATAAGATAAGATAAGATAAGATAAGATAAGATAAGATAAGATAAGATAAGATAAGATAAGATAAGATAAGATAAGATAAGATAAAATAAGATAACCTTTATTGTCATTTTTTTTTTACTGTGGGCACAACGGCACACATCAAAAATGAAATTTAGTTGCCCGCTTTCAAAGTGAAACACATACATGACACACACCTAAAACATACTAAATACAACATATGTATAGACCCACACCCCTACATATACATAACAATAAAATATTAAATACTGTCCAACATGAATATATAACGGAAGGAGGAAGCCTGAGAGTTCACAAGGTTAATGCTGTATGGAATGAAACTATGGCTGAATCTGGATGTTCTGCTACGGATACCACGAAGCCTCCTCCTAGAAGGTAACAAGGAAAACAGGTTGTGAAGAGGATGTGTAGTGTCCCAGATAATCTTATGGACTCTGCTCAAGCAATGCTTCTAGGCTATGTCCTGGATGGAGGGGAGCCACTCTCTGCACCACCTTGTGGTTTTTAAGGGGGGCATTATGTGATCATGACTTGCAATTTTACTACCAGTTTCTCCATTGACTCAGCTTCTTGGAAGTCAACTGTGAAGCACACAAATGACAATCAAGTGAATGTGGAAAGCTGGGAGGGTCATAAAGACCACTGGTTGGAAATTGTCTGAATTTTGATCACATGACTATGGGGTTATAAGTGTGAGGACTAGTTGTAAAGCTACTTTTTCACTTATGTCATAACTTTGAACAGTCACCAAACAGGGCAATTGTTAAGTGAGGACTACCTGTAGGTCCAATGGAAGAAAGAAGAGATGCAGGGGAAAAAAATAGCAGAAAAATTCAACTTGCAGGTTGGACTTTAACTTTCAAAAGCTAGCCAATTGAGAGGAACATGGTATCAGAGCCAAGCATTCTTGAAAGCAATAGATTTATTTATTTACTACTTTACTACTACATAATCACATGCTATTCAAGTCCAGGTGGTTCACAATACATTATCAAATAATAAATCGTAGAAAAATTCAATCTCACAATTCATAAAAAATATTCAAATCAGCACCACTTCTGTGGACAGTTCCCAAGTGGCCTATAAAACAGCTACGTTTTCTGAAAAAAAGAATCAGAGTTCCAATGGGAAGTTATCTCAGAGAGAGGAGAACATCATCAGAAAGATCTGCCTCTACTGTTCCCTCCTTTTCCAAAGACAGGTTGCCATAGCATTTCCTTCCAAATCAAGCAAACAGAATGGACAGATTCAACTTACTGACCCTTGCAATTGAAGAGCTCCCTTGCTGTATTAAGCTTTTAGAAGATTCATTTTACAAAGAATCATATTCTTTGTAAATGTCAGATATGTCTCCAGTAATTCCCACTTGTAAACCTATTAATTCAAGCTTTTTCTCTATGTGCCATTTTTTTTTACAAATGCCCCAAAGATTAATAAAAGAGATTGTATATACGGACTGGTTTTATGAAAGTCTCTCCATAAAAGAGAGAGAGAGAAAGAAATGAAATGTGCAGCAACATTAGGAGCAACAAAGAGCATCATATATCGCTGAATGCTGGTATATACACGTTGGGTGGCCAGGGAATTCACACCTGCAGGAACTGGGAGGAAAAGAATCAGAGACAAAGCACAACGGAGAGTTAACAAGAGCAAGTGAAGGTTGGGCGGAGGAAGAAAAGGTGTGTGCTGTGTCATTTCTCTTTTCTGCACCTGCTGACAAAGCAAGAATGGAAACAGCCAGGAAGTGCCTGCAGAAAAGCAGTTCTGATATTGTTTCTAAGCTCACAGGGTCCTGTGAATAAAATGCCCCAGAAGATGGAAAATGACATTATGAGCTGATCTAGAGTGGGGGGGGGGGAAATCCAGGAACTCAACCATTCATCTTTTTTTGCCCGTTCCAAATTGTCCACTCAATTATTTGTTGGATTTTAACAAATGGGGGGGAGGTTTTCTATTTTTGCCAGGGATATCATTTAAACAGGAAGGCTTGCCAATTTTTCTTTCCACACTGGGATCCAGGCATGGAACTTTCTGTTAAAGTCAGTTGCAGGTCTTTCCAATGTCTCATCCAACTTCAAGTCTCTAATGCAACCGGAAGGAGTTAATAATGTATCAACAGGAAAAGAATTCTATTATCTCTATAAAGTTGAGCCAAACATTTCTAGGAACTATCAATCAATCAGAATAGAACTGGAAGGGGCCTTGGAGGTCTTCTAGTCCAACCTCCTGCTCAAGCAGGAGACCCTACATCATTTCATACAAGTGACTGTCCAATCTCTTCTTTAGTGATGAAGCACCCGCAACTCCTGATGGCATGTTGTTCCACTGGTTAATTGTCCCCATTGTTAGGAATGTTCTCCTTAATTCCTAACATATGAGTACATCCCTTCCTCCATTCATTTTTCTCCACAACAGACACTTTTGGGCTAGGCTGTTCTGGCTGTTCCACTCAACAAGTGAGCTGAATGTGAACTTTATCTTGGATCTCTGTGCTTAAGAGTCCAGTCCTTAATTCCTACTAGTTTAGACTTCCTTTGATTGAAACTCAGATTGCATTGAAGCCCAACCAACGTGACCAAGAAAATTATTTATACAAGATTGGGTGCTTGAAAGGGATTTTAAATTTGTCTTTCTCATATGTCTCACATGAATTAATCTATGTTTACTGCACTGTTTTGCTCCTTTCCTTCCAGAATATTCAGACATTTGCAACAAATGGAGCGAGTTATTCTAGGATGCTCCAAAAAAGAGAAAAAGAAACAAAAGTAGGGCAGCCCAGCAGGGTCATATGGATGAAATTAAGATTTCTCAGAGAAAGCTGAAAATCCCAATCAGCAGGTGAAATCGGCTATTATATATGAAAAGGGGGAAAGACTCCATTCAAACTCATGCTGCTCACTATTATGCTATTTACCCAAGAAATGATGGGTCTTTTTTATATTTTAAATACTGAGAGTTTCTTCCCCCACCCTCATCCACAAAAATTTTCATCAGAGAAGTAAGCTAGGTTAAAGTAGATACACAAGAAAATATAAATGCCTGCAATGAAATCTGGGAAGATCAGTGTAAACAAAGTCAACAAGCTATTTAAAAAAGCTTATACTTTTTAATTTAATTCTTCCCCTGAGGGATCAGGCACCCATTAAATAGTATTTAATAGCATTTACAGTTCCTCGGTCACAATATAGAATTATCTATGATTTATAGTGTTTGCATGTGAAAACAGCTGGCAATGGATGATATCTTCAATTAATTTGAATTAATCCCTCTCATTTCCCAATTTTTACAATTCTTCAAGAAACTCAAGATGGCATACATGGCACTTTTTTATAACTCTTCATATGAGCATTGCAATACAAAAAGGCTAGCAAACATTCTTTGCCTTTGTTGAATAGCATTACGTGGGGGGGGGGAAAACTTTCTGCAGCGAGAATTCTGAACTTTGTATTGCAAACATACGGGTGAGGAGTCAGAGTACTGTACTGCATCTGGTATTAAAATGGATAAGAAGGGTAAATCATCATTGTGAGGGAATGTCTTCTGGATTCCCAGTAGGGAGGGGCTGCATTCCAGAGGCAAAGAGGCAGTGAAGCTTATATAGTTTGGTCAGGAGGAAGAGAGAACAGAAGAGTTGATTTTGCTTCTTCAGTGCCGGATGTGTATTCAATAAAGTTTATCTCTTATGGCACCTCAGGACCATAGAGTTTCTTTGATATTGAATTCGCTAGCTAGAGAATTGACATTAAATCAACTCTCATGGAATTATGAGTGCAGCCTACTCAGAGGCTTCTGAGAGGATTGTAGCATTAATGGAGTTGGGAGTGAAAAAGAAGACTGATACCGTAGCCAAACCGGGGCTGGTCCTTCCTTGTGAGCACTGGCAGCAGCCCGGATGAACTTTGGGGTGGTAACACAGTCCAAGGTGAGAGCAGAGAAGATGGGGCAGCTGCAAATGCAAAAGGAGGGGACTGTGGCTGGATCCCTCCGTGCCAGGAAAAAGACCCAACTGATGGGTGTCATGAGGAAGGCTGCCGAATTGGAGTTCCCCTTGGTCCTATCGGGAGTTGCAATAACCCAGGGAAGTGAGTGGAAGATCACTCTGAAGAAGGTGCCATCTGAATGCTAGTTTTCATCCCTCTTAACGTAAAGTGTGTATGCCTAAAAGATATATACAGAGAGATTAATATGACAGTCAGTATGATGGAGGAAGAGAGGGTTAAATAAATAAGCGATTTTTGTTTTCCTACAAATATGAAGTGCACTACTTGGGGAATTTATGTAATTCATTATTCTACTTGTGTTGAACATACAGAGTCTAACTTTTTTGCTTTGGATATTTTGCAGTTGCAAACTTCATAACCTTGAGCATGTCTCCAATGTAAAAGCTCTGTTAGAAAGTCTAGATGGAAACATGGATTTTTGGTCAGAATACAGCCAGTAACAAGCTTGAACTCTATCTGGTAGATTATTTATATTCATGAAAGGCATCCTTCTAGCTGTTGATTTAAAACTTTGCCCTCCCTTCCACTTTCAGCATTTGCCATATGGTCTGTAAATAAGATTATGCACATTGGAAAAATCACCTTGCTACTATGATGTCATGATTAACATTATGCAACCCTTGAAAGAATGAGGGGGCACGTCTGACGGAAACAATGAGATTCCAAAATATAATTAACTGTCAGGATAAAACATGTAGAGAGAGATGACAGCAGAATTTAATGGCAAAATCATAAGTACACACTGCAATCAACTTATTTTTCTTATTAGGAAAATAAGCAGGTGTGTTTTATTGCTGTTGAACCATCTTAGTTAACACATGGGCTTCCTACTTCTCTGGCATGCACAGACCATCTGCTCAGCCTTTTGAATGTAATTAATGCTATTGACCGATTTATTTCATTATCTACCAGGCTGTTTTTTTCCACATTTAGACACCACATTGTGCATTGCTTTGTTTCAAACTAAGTAATTGGAATATTGCTGAAGTTGGTACCTCTTTTGGTGGGGAAAAGGATGAGAAGGCATTGGAGGAAATAAGTGTTGTCTTGCCAAAAATGAGCCAAAAATAAAGCTCTCCAGAGAGAAAAACTTCCTTTCAGCTAAGTCTTTCGAGATTATCTAGAAGGGAAAGGAATCCAAAATGAAACCTCTCCTCCCCCCAAAAATGTGGATCTTCATAAGCAGAACAACAGCAGCACCTGGGGCCAGATCATTAGCAATGCTGAAAATAAAGAATTTAAGTGAGAATTTCCAAATTGTGAATATATGAAATGGGCTGAATGTTAACATCTCTTTGCAAAACCAAGGGCAGATAGGTAATTTTTAGAAATAGGGAGAGTCACTGCTATTCCCCTGAGCAGCTGCCAGTCTTAATTTTATTTCCCCCAAAGTCCCTTCTCCTCTCAACTATTCTGTCACCTTCTGCAAATTGGCTGAAATCACTTCTCTGCCCCTATTCCATTAATAGGGCGATCTGTTTGGGATGTGTTCACTCAGCTGTAATTGGAACTTTGCCTAGAGACTTTATAATCCCTTTTCCAGAGCGAAATGCAGGCCAAGTGTGACATTTGAATACTTGGAAATCTTTTGCTTTTTTTTCCTGTCAACTTTTGAAAGTCTTACTAGGCTCTCAACTCTTTAATAACATCCAGTAATACTCATGAATGCCTGCAGGAACGGGCAAGCTTTATCAAATGTGTCATTGTATGAAAGGCATGAATTATGTATTTTGATCAGTTGCAAGATGCCATCATGTAATAATGCTTCTCTGTCTCTTCAAAGGAACTTGAACATGATGACATGCTTTGTATTGCTAGATGTTGCCCAGGAGTGCTGAGGAGGAAATGTGGATGGGCTAATTCCATACCTACTGTCATTCTGGCAAGACTAATGGAAAACTGAACGTCAGTTTGCTTAAAACCACAGTGATCCTTGCATTTAATAGCTGGCCATGTAGGTCTTTCATTGGAATAGATGTACAGTAACCACACTTTAAAATGGATAAAATGTTAATATGCTGACATATAGGTATGGTCCAGGGGTAGGCAACCTTGGCTCTTTTATGACTCGTGGACATCAACTCCCAGAATTCCTGAGCCATGCTGGCTCAGGAATTCTGGGAATTGAAGTCCACGAGTCATAAAAGAGCCAAGGTTGCCTACCCCTGGTATAGTGCAAAGCAGAAATAATAAACAAAGCACATGTCATACTGGGGAGATCAATTGTATGCCTATTATCTAATATTGCAGAGAGTTTCAAAGCTTGAGTTTTCTCTGCTTAAGATTATTTTCTGTGAACGCGGATATCCATGTCTGTCATTTGCGCATGCCCACGATGGCGGAGGTGCTGGGCTGAGCTCCGTGGAGCGTTTCCAGTTTTGGCATCCTTACCGGTCCTTTGGGGTCCCTCCGAGCCCGCGGAGATGTTTTTCCTCTTTGTCGTGGCTCGGAGAGTTGATTGAACCGAGAGAGAAGGAGAGTCGGCATGCAGTTGGAGTTGCAGCCCTCCATTTTTCAACTAAGCTTCGGTGTCTTCATCTCGGAGGCCCTGGTGGAGCTGGGAGGAGCCGCGGCTTGGAGGGCTCCGAATGGTGGATCCTCGGGGCCGATAGAGCCGCGGCCTAGAGTGGCCTCCGATTTTCCTGTTTGCTTAGTAATGGTGGTTGACTCGGCCTCAGAATAGAACGGTGGAGTGATCGACTGCGAGCGGAATGGGGAGCGTTTTGCTGGCTCGTGGCCCCTGTGCGGTCTGTGGAGGTCTGTTTGAAGTCACTCTTGTTTGCTCTCGACCGAGGAGGCCTGCGGCTGGCGTGGAACTGCCTGACTTCTGGTGCTGTGTGTGGCTGGCTGGGCGACGGGCTTTTTGCCTCCGGCTTTCAGCCCCCTGCATCGGGGTCCATCGATCTGCCGTCCGGCGTCTCCTGCTCTCCCCGCTTTGCGTTTCCCGCCTTGAGAGGAACTCTGCTCTCCAACTTAACTATGGTTATCCTCAGGTTAATCCTGATAACTGCTGCTCTTCTTTTTCTCTCTCTATGGTCCCCACTGAAGCAAGAAGGTCTTGGACGAGCCTCTGTGAGAGGGCGGCTCGTATATGTTATCATCGATACCAACCAATTACCATCTGCTGCCTCCCTAGAGGTGAGAGATCTAGGGAGGTATGCCCTTTTGAGTTGGCAATTGTCCATCCCATCGTAGATCTGGGCCCTTCGTGAGAGGGAGGTGCCTGTTCTATCCTGGAGTCATCTGACTGGTACCCAGCTCAGTGGCAGGGAGCTGGTGAATTGGACACTTTTGACTTTCAGCTTCCCAACTTTTGACTGATGGACTGCCTGACTGGACTCCCCCGGACTAATGGTTTTATCTTACTCCAGCACAGCCTTATTGGCGCTCAGGGGTGCCCCCCTCTCCTGGGTGCGACCCGCCTGCTTTTCCATCGTGCCTCCTGATGACGGACCCAATTATTGGGACCCCGAGAGATGGCTGGGCAGGGACAGGAGCCTCTCTTCCAAATTTAATAAGAGGCCCCTGGTGTGTTTTTTAGCTAAATGTTTTGAGGGGTTAGGGAGGGGGGTGGGCTCATCGGCTCGGTTGGAAACTAGGGGGGTTCCACCAACCGTTTCTCAGACCAGGTCAGGGACTGATCGCGCCGTGGTAGGGGCCGGGCTGGGGGTTTACGGGGCCCCGGAGCAGGGTGTGGGATTATCTATTCCCACGGCGGTTGGGAATGGCCGCAGGTGTAGGAACAGAGGGCCACATCAATACCCGGGGGTGCGTCCCCGCTGTCTTCAAGCGGTGATGCGCTCCGACCCTCTGATTTCAGCACGTGGTACCGGGAGCGAGGATGAGCAGCCACCTGAGCTCAGGCTCGTGTATTTTAATGCCAGGTCTGTAATGAATAAAGCACCTCTCATTCACGATCTGATTGAGGAGGAGCATGCGGACCTGGCTTGCATTACGGAGACCTGGTTGGGCCCAGAGGGCGGGGTCCCCCTGGTTGATCTTAGCCCATCAGGTTTCCGGGTGCTGCACCAGCCTAGGGCTCAAGGTAGGGGCGGTGGAGTGGCAGTTGTTGTGAGGGAGACCTTATGTCCGCGGGAGGCCACCATAGTCCAGATAGCCGGGTGTGAGTCCCTCCTCCTGAGATGTGGTCCCAGAGCTCAGTTGGGCTTGCTGTTGGTGTATATTTCACCTAGACACGTGGCAGCAGCCCTGCCTGAGCTTCTCGATATCCTCTCAGGGTTGGTGGTTGTGTTCCCCAAACTTATAGTTTTGGGTGACTTCAACCTACCATCCCTGGGGGGATCATCTGAGTTAGCTCGGGAGTTCATGGCTTCCATGACGGCCATGGACCTGAAGCAGGTTATTCTGGGCCCAACTCACGGAGGGGGTCACACGCTCAATCTGGTTTTTCTATCTGGACGGTGGTTAGATGATCTTGGGGGGGGTTCCCCAATTAATTTACCCCTGTCATGGACCGATCATCATCTCCTGCGGATGGTCTTCCGTTTTGCCACTCCCTGTCGTGGGGTTGCTGAGCCAACAAGATGGTTCCGCCCTAGGCGCCTTATGGACCCTGAGCGGTTCCAAACGGCGCTTGGGCCCCCACCTGCCTCCTTTGCTCACAGCTCGGTCAATGCCCTGGTGGAAGCCTGGGAAAGGGCAGCCACAGAGGCACTCGACCAAGTTGTACCCATGCGGCCCTTGACCCGACGCAGATCCCAACGGGCTCTATGGTTCTCCATGGAGCTCCGCGAGATGAAGCGTCGGAGACGGGGCCTAGAGAGCTGTTGGAGGTCCAGCCGATCCGAATCCGACCGGTTACGACTAAGGTCGTTTACGAGAACTTATCTCGCAGCATTGAGGGTGGCTAGGTCTAACCACTTTGCCACCCTCATTGCGTCCGCAGAGAATCGCCCGGCCGCCCTGTTTAGGGTGACTCGCTCTCTCCTTAACCAGGAGGTGAGGGAGGAACCCTTGCAGGGTCGAGCCGAGGAGTTTAGTCGATTTCTGTCGGACAAAATCGCTCGGATCCGGACCGGTTTGGACTCCGACTGGGCAGAGTCTGTCGAAGAGGATACGGGCGGTCTTGTCGATTTAATCTGGGAAGAGTTCGATCCTGTGACCCCTGAAGAAGTGGACAAGATCATGGGGAAGCTGAGCTCCACCACGTGTTTGTTGGACCCGTGCCCCTCCTGGCTGACTTATGCAGCCCGGGATGGGACACGAGGCTGGCTCCAGGCAGTGATTACTGCTTCTTTGAGTCAGGGTAGTTTTCCCGCCGCCTTGAAGGAGGCGGTGGTGAGACCCCTCCTCAAGAAGCCGGCCTTGGACCCAGCAATTTTAAACAACTATCGTCCGGTCTCCAACCTTCGGTTTTTGGCGAAGGTTGTTGAGAGCGTGGTGGCGCATCAGCTCCCTTTGTTCTTGGAGGAAGCTGACTACCTAGACCCGTACCAATCGGGTTTCAGGCCCGGGTACAGCACGGAGACGGCATTGGTTGCGCTGGTGAATGATCTCTGGCGGGCTCGGGACAGGGGTTGTTCCTCTGTCCTAGTCCTTTTAGACCTCTCAGCGGCTTTTGATACCATCGACCATGGTATCCTGCTGCGACGTCTCAGGGGGTTAGGAGTGGGAGGCACGGTTCTCCAGTGGTTCTCCTCTTACCTCCTGGGATTTTCGCAGTCGGTGTTGGCAGGGGGGCAGAGATCGACCCTGAGATCTCTCATTTGTGGAGTTCCTCAGGGATCGGTTCTCTCGCCTCTCCTGTTCAACATCTATATGAAGCCGCTGGGTGAGATCATTCGTGGTTTTGGAGTTGGGTATCACCAATATGCTGATGATACCCAACTTTTTATTTCCACCCCAAACCACCCCAGCGATGCCCTCGACGTGATGTCCCGTTGCCTGGAGGCGGTCCGGGTCTGGATGGGGAGGAACAGGCTTCGACTCAACCCTGACAAGACTGAGTGGCTGTTCGTGCCGACATCCCGGGAAATTCCGATTATCCCATCATTGGCCATGGGGGGTGAGCTATTACCCCCCGTAGATAGGGCTCGCAACTTGGGGGTCCTTCTAGATTCACAGCTCTCTTTGGAAGAGCATATTGGAGCTGTGACTAGGGGGGCCTTTGCCCAGGTTCGCCTGGTGCGCCAGTTGCGGCCCTATCTAGACCGGGATGCCTTGCGCACGGTCACTCATGCGCTCGTGACCTCTCGTCTAGACTACTGTAATGCTCTCTACATGGGGCTGCCCTTGAGGTCCACCCGGAGACTCCAGCTGGTGCAGAATGCAGCCGCGCGAGTTGTCTTGGGAGTTTCCCGATACTCCCATGTTACACCTCTGCTCCGCGAGCTGCATTGGCTACCGGTTGCTCTCCGGGTGAGGTTCAAGGTGTTAGTTATGACGTACAAAGCCCTTCATGGCATGGGTCCGGATTACCTACGGCAACACCTGCGACCGGCGTCAACGTCCCTCCGTCCAGTGCGCTCCCACAGAGAGGGCCTCCTCAGGGTGCCGCCGATCAAAGAATGCCGATTGGCGACCCCCAGGGGGAGAGCGTTCTCTGTGGGCGCGCCAGACCTTTGGAACAGCTTACCGGTTGAGCTCCGGACGGCCCCCGACCTTCGCTCCTTCCGGCGCGATCTTAAAACATTCTTTTTCGAACAAGCTGGCCTGGTCTGACGGGGTGGGGTTGGGTTTTTTAAAATTAGTTTTTAACTTAATATGTATTGATTTTATGGGCATGATGTTTAATTGGTTTTTAATGGTATTTTTTTTGTATCTGATTTTTATTGTGTATTGCCCTGTTCACCGCCCTGAGTCCTTCGGGAGAAGGGCGGTATAGAAATCAAATTATTAAATTATTAAATTAAATCTATAAAGTAGGCACATGGCCACCTGAGTTTTGTAGTGCTAACTAATCAAAGAGCAGGGTCATTTACCCTGTTTACATGTTATCAATTAGAATAGAGCTGGAAGGGACCTTGGAGGTCTTCTAGTCCAACCTGCTCAAGCAGGAGATCCTATACCATTTCAGATAAGTGACTGTCCAGTCTCTTCTTAAAAATCTCCAGTGATGAAGTACCCAAAACCTCTGTTCCACTGGTTAATTGTCCTCACTGCTAGGATGTTTCTCCTTAATTCCAGGTTGCTTCTCTCCTTGATTAGTTTCCATCCATTGTTCCTTGTCCTGCCTTCTGGTGCTTTGGAAAATAATTTGACTTCCTCCTCTTTGTGGCATCTTCTGAAATACTTGAATACTGCTATCATCTCTCCCCTAATCCTTCTTTTTTGTAAACTAGCCAAACCCAAATCCTGCAACCATTCTTCATATGTTTTAGTCTCCAGGCCTTTAATCATCTTAGTTGATCTTTGCACTTTTTCCAAAGTCTCAACATCTTCTTTGTAACGTGGTGACCAAAACTGGATGCAGTGTTCCAGGTGTGGCCTTACTAAGCCTTTATAAAGCGGTACTAATACTTCATATGATTTTGGTTCTTTGCCTCTGTTTATACAACCAAGGATTGTATTAGATTTTTTGGGTGCTGCTGCACACTACTGGCTCATATTTAAGTGATTGTCCATTATTATTCCAAGGTCTCTCTCACAGTTAACTGCTTTTGAGCCAGGTTTCACCTATTCTGTACTTGTACCTTTGTTTTTTCCTGCCTAACTTCCCTGTTGTTGGATAAGGCCCATTGTTCACATCTGTCAAGATCTTTTGGGATCCTGAACTTGTGTTCTGGGGTGTTGGCTATTTCTGCCAGCTTAGTGTCATCTGCAAATTTGATGAATTCCCCTTCTATTTCCTCATCTAAGTCATTTATGAAGATATTGAAGAATACTGGGCCTAAGATGGAGCCTTGTTGTACCTCACTGCTTACTTGCCTCTATACATAAGTAGTACCATTAGGGATGACTGGTCGAATAAGGTTTGTCAGCCAATTACAAATCCATCTGGTGGTGATGCTATCTATCCCACATTTTTGTAGCTTACCAAGAAGTAGATTGTGGTCTACTTTGTTGAATGCCTTGAAGTCTAAATACTGTATACTATGTCCACAACATTTCACTGGTCTACTAATTTAGTCACTTTGTCAAAGAATGAAGTAAGATTGGTTTGGCATGATCTTATGCTGGCTTTTAATTATACATTTATTTGTTTCTAGATGTTCACAGATCTGTTTTTTGATTGCCTTTTTCAGTATCTAATGTGATATATTTCCTACATATATTTGTTAGTTGTTACGGTGTTATGGTGTTATGGTATAAAGGGCTTTGAAGAGTGTAGAGGCAACTTGTTTTTAGTACTGTCATTCTGAGTAGGTAACCTGAAGCTTGCAATGGAAACATTTGGAACACATTCTCTTAATATTTCAGATACTGTATTAAGAACTTGATTTTGTTAAGATGGCTGGAGACAAGCAGAAGAGGGAAAGGAAAGCAACCCCCATGTAAAATTATTATCACCCATACACAAAATGTTTTTTGTTCTGATGCTTGTTACATTCATATACACAGAGATGTGCAAAATAACACAATGACATTTTCCTGAATGTACAATGGGAAATCAAATTACAGAAAACATAAAAAATACTTGAAAAGGTTTCTGCCTTATATAAATGTCTGTTTTTCCTCATCCACAGACAAATGATTTCTCAGATTTACTGGATTCTTGGTGTATTACGTGACAGCTATAAAGGCATACTTCACAGTTGAGCAAAGGTGCAAACAAGAATAATGAATTAACTGAGATACAGTCATATAGCCCAAATAAACTCATGCAACTCATGTCACTAATAAAAAAGAGAGGCAGTTTTGGTCAAAGTGATCTTCTAAAGAAATTGTAAATTTTAACATTGTTTTTAACTCTTTTCTTAACTCTAATTTAATTACATGTTTATATTATTTTATGAAGTTGTCTGTAAACCACCTAGAGTCACTTTGGTGAGATGTGTGGTATAAAAATGTGAGAAATAAAATAAATTTTAGAGTTGCCTTGAACCATGAGATAGGCAGCAAATAAATTTGTATTTTCTTTGCTTTGTTCTATCCTCTTTGAAGTATCTTTCTGGGGTGTGAAGAGAGGGAGGAATGTGCCTACAGCCATATGCCTTATCTCCAGTTGGATGGGATGTAGCTGTGGGGAATTGACAACCTTGAGGACGGTGCTTTATCGCTTGTTCCCCTTAACAACTTAGCACCTATGGATTGGCTAAATCAAACGAACTGGTTGGACCTTGGGGAGGGGTTTTGAAAAGGCAGTTTTAATGTAATGTTTTGTGCAGGAAACCTTTAGATCCTGCCTTACTCTCCTGCTGTCATTAACTCTGAATAAAAGTTCCTACTGAAACAATGCAAGTTTCAAGAGTTCTGCTTTCTTGGGAGAATTATTTGAGGCAGGTCCTTACACAGCCCTTCAACTATTGGAAGGCTGCTATCATGTCACCCCTTGTCCTTCTGTTCATTAGACTAGAGCAGGGGTGGGGAATCTTGGCTCTTTTATGACTTGTGGACTTCAACTCCCAGAATTCCTGAGCCAGCATGCCTGGCTGAGGAATTCTGGGAGTTGAAGTCCACAAGTCATAAAAAGGGCCAAGTCTGAAGACCCCTGGCCTATATGGATATCACATTGGATAAACCTTAGAATTCACTGTATTCCAAGCCCTTATGCTAAGAGTAGTTTGACTTGCTCTGCAACTGATCAAAATAGATTCCATTTCATATCATTACTTATAGAAGAATGGCTTTATTGCCCAAAGATAAAAAAAAATGAGTAGAAATTCATTTTTACCTACTTTTTATCTCCGACTGTTGTCAAGAATTTATTTAAAAATATTACAATATAATGGCACACCAAATACAGCATAGGATTGCTCTACCAGTTCTATTCCATACGGTAACTGCCAGCATTATGACTCCCATATGAGAATCTAATATCCTGTTATCTTTCATGCAAAATGTTTACATAGATCAACAAGTTCTGCTTTAGTAGCACCAAGTAAGTACTAAGTGTTTTGTCTTTCTTTGGCATCTACTGCTAAAGTCACATGCATTTTAGCCTCTTTTTCTACTTGGTTTATAAGCCCAAGCAAACACATGAATTTAGAGTTTGTATACCAAGTGCAAATCAGGCTATGCACAGCAGAACCCACCATTACTATTCTGCTAGCTCAGGAATTCTGGGAGTTGAAGTCCACAAGTCATAAAAGAGCCAAGGTTGCCCTGTGGTAAATGATATAGATTACAGATTTAAACTCTAATTTAGCTAAGTGCAAGTGAACTGAATATAATCATGTAATGTGACCAATCATGAATATCTAGCAATCAGTCATCCAAGTATTCTAAATTAAGCTTTCATCCTTTTCTAAAGCTTGTCTTTTTTATAAGTTGATTCAGAAAACCTTATAAGCCAGAGATAACATTTGAAATAATAATATAATATAATATAATATAATATAATATAATATAATATAATATAATATAATATAATATAATATAATATAATATAATATAATATAATATAATATAATATAATATAATATAATATAATATAATATAATAATAATAATAATAATAATAATAATAATAATAATAATAATAATAATAATAATAATATAATATTATCATATCATATATCATATCATATCATATCATATCATATCATATCATATCATATGCTTCCTTAATAGCTCTTAGGTCCTTGGTTAGGACTTGAACTGTTAAATTTTTACCAGTCCCAGACTGTGAATCGAATTTAAGATTAAATCTTTGATAATGATACAGCAGAATACAAGAGAAAGAACTGAAGAAAGTAACAAAGTACAAAAACCTACAAATGTAAACAGAATGACTGTGGCAAAGGCAAGCAAGAGTACTTCCAATAGTAGTAGGAGTAGGTGCCTTGAGTGTAATCCCAAAACAACAGAAGCATCACTTAAACACCACTGGCATTGACAAATTCACCATCAATCAATTGCAAAAGGCTTCCATCCTGTGACAATATCTATAATACTATCAAACATCCATATCTGACAGATAGACAAAAATGTTAGATGATAGTAGTAGTAGATGTAGTAGTAGTAATAACGGTAACAATAATTTACTTCCAATGCATCTCATTGTTGTCATGGTTTTTGTGAAAGAGAATGCATATGTCACCAAAAGTAATTTTTTCCTTGTAAAGTGCACTTGCTACAGCCAGGTATTTGAAAAGCTTTGGTTTATGAATGAATAGTTTTTGGTGGATTACATTCTCATTATAAAGTGATTAAAAGGTATTTTAACTTAAGCTCAGTTTCACAGGCTTCATGCTTCTGAATACATTTCACCACACAAAGCTGCCACGACAACAGCCTCTATAATTGCTGAAGAATTTACTTAGCTCATTTCCATCTTCTACTTCTTTTCTTAAGTTCCACTCAAATACAGTTCAACAGCATTCTTATGGGGAAGAAAAGCATCCCAGATTAAAAATTCTGCAGTTCCCAGAGGTGGTGATTCAGGATGCAAGCTTGCCACTGCATCCCCATCCTATGTGAGGTTATTTAGAAGGAAATGCTATGGTGTTGGGTAGCAGTATTATAAGCATCAACAGGATATAGTTGGCCAGAATAATCTTACATATTTCTGCCCAGAAATAAGTTCTACTAAGTGAACATTCTCTGAAACTAACATACAGTAAAGCATCCTGGCTATACACTGGTTTAATAGTTATTGTCATAAGGGCCAAGGACTGATACCTTTGAACAAAGTCTCTGTAGCTGAAACTTGGCTTCTACACTATGTGGGTGCCCTACTAGGATGGATTGCTTTCTGGAGGAGAGACTGCAGGTTTTTTATTTCTTTGTTAATTTGTTTGGTTTTGGCTAAATTTAATTGCTTGGCAAACCAATAACAACAACAACAACAACAACAATGGCTAAGAGCAGGAAATTTGGAGAAAGAAACCGAGGGACTAATTCTGGCTGCACAAGACCAAGCCTTAGGGACAAATGCATACAAAGTCAAAACTGAGAAGACAGCAACAGACAGTAAGTGCCACCTATGCAAAGAAGCTGAAGAAACAGTGGACCACCCAGTAAGCTGCTGCAAGAAGATTGCACAGACTGACTACAAGCAGCGGCATGACAAAGTAGCAACAATGGTGCATTGGAAGATCTGCAAGAAATATCATCTGCCTGTAATCAAGAACTGGTGGAATCATAAAATAGAGAAAGTCATAGAAAATGATAAAGTTAAACTACTCTGGGACCTCAGAATTCAAACAGACAAGCACCTGCAACCTAACACCCCGGACTTAACAATTGTCAATAAGAAAGACAAAAAAAGTCTGGATAGTGGACGTGGCAGTGCCTGGTGACAGCAGAATAGATGAGAAAGAACTGGAGAAGATAACAATATACAAAGACCTACAAATAGAAATAGAAAGACTGTGGCAAAGGGAAGCAAGGGTAGTACCAATAGTAATAGGCACCTTGGGTCAATTCCAAAACAACTGGAGCACCACTTGAACACCATTGGCATTGACAAATTTGCCATTAGTCAATTGCAAAAGGCGGCCTTACTAGGAACTGCTTCCATCCTGCGACAATATCTGTAATACCATCAAACATCCACATCTGCCTATCCCAGGTCCTTGTTAAGGACTCGATGGGTAGATAAAAATGCAAAATCCAGTCTCAACATCTGCCTGACTGTGCAATGATTAATAACAACAACAACAACAACAACAATATAATAATAATCAGGGCTGAACAAGATTAGTCATTCAGTGGGAGACTACCTGAATTTCTCATTACTGATAAGATTGTTATGATGTTAATTTTTTAGGTTACTAAAGACAAAATATTTCTTTTTTCTATTTTGCCCAAAATATTATTGCATCTATTTTGCGGTTCTTGGGTCACCATCAGCAAGGTGGCAAGACTCAGTTACAGGGGCAAGAAGACCTGTAGGACCAGGTCATCATGGAGAAAAACTATATGGTTGCTAAGAGTTGATACTGACTTATGGAATGAACAGGATGAAAAACAAGAACTATTTCCTCAGATACCCTTTGTCCTTTGTTGGAACAGTACAAAAGTTTTGTTTTGTTGTGACATGAAACATGTGTAGTATCCCAAAGATGCTTTTTTCCATGAGGAAATTAGACTTGCTTTTCTTTGAAGATGTTTCGCTTCTCATTCAAGAAGCTTCTTCAGCTCTACTGGATGGTGGGAAATGGAAAGATTTATACTCCTTGCAGACAGCTGTTCATTTGCATTCTTTTAGCGAGTCATTAATGCTACCTGGAGGCTTATTTGTGTCCTCAGGATCACCTGAATAGTGCAAATGTGTGTGGAGCCTTCTTGGAACGGTTGAAAGGACTGTAGACTGTAGATAGATTATGTCGTATCCCTCCCTCTCTGTTGAGAGAGGGCTGTTCAGTTTTGACATAAATGGCCTCTTTCACCCCTCTTTCAAACCAGCAGTCCTCTCTGTCCAAAATGTGGACTTGGCTGTCTTTGAGTGAGCGGCCTTTGTCTTTCAAATGCAGATGGACAATTGAATCTTGTCCTGATGGGTTTGTTCTCCTATAATGTGTCATATGTTTATGAAGTTGTTGTTTCTTTTCCCCAATATACAGATCTGCACATGGCTGACTACATTGTACTGCATATACCACATTGCTCAGTTTGTGTCTAGGTGTTTTATCCTTGGGGTGGACAAGCTTCTGCCTTAGTGTATTCTTGGGTTTGAATTGTGCGTGTATGTTGTGTTGGCTGAATATCCTCCTGAACTTTTCCAATATTCCTGTAATGTATGGAATAACTATGTTGTGTCATTTATTGTTTTTTCATTGCTCTGTTATGGAGAAGTTTCTGCTAGGTCTTTTTTGAAATTTGATGATGTGCAGATATGTACATTGGGGAAATGAAACAACAACTTCATATGACACCCCCCCCACCCTCGCCCTAACTTGATTTTTAGGCATGAGCCTCACCACAAAACTAGGCATTTTTGGGAGGTAGGGCTTATATTAGGCCCAGCCCAAAAAAAACAAACTTATTTTTGGGTACATCTTATTTTATATAGAAACATACACACATACATACATATATACATACATACATATACTGTATGTGTGTGTGTATACATACTTTACATAGACAGACAGACACACAGAGAGAGACACAAATATATTTAAAATACAAAATGATTGTTTCTTGGAATGCTGCTTATTTGAGTCTAAATTTATATAAATAGTTTACAGTGGCGGTACTCAGGGCTTTTTTTCTCATAGAACGCTCAGAACGGAGTTCCGGCACCTTTTTTGGATGGAACATGTGTGAGTTCTGGCACCTTTTTCTTTTACAAAAAAGCACTGGTGGTACTCATCTTAAACTAGGGTACATCCTTTATTCTTGTAGGATTAGAAAACTGTAAATTTAGGTAATTAATAGGAATTACTGAAGCTGCAGCTCAATTCATAACAAAACTGCAGAAAAAAAATTAAAAGATTCATATTTAGTCTCTTAAAGCAACGTAAACCAGAAAACGTTAACATTACTGTCCCTCACAAACCATCCCATAGTTATAAATATTATTCCTGGTGGCACATAGAAGTTGGAACCCAGAAATTTTGACTCCCATTATTCTGTAAATTTAATCATAAGGCAATATTTATAATTCATCCTAAGGTTCTGGTATAAGCCAGCTAAACAGAATTTTCTTAGAGTCTTCATCTAACTAATGCAAAATGTGCATTTAGATTTATAAAGAATTCTTAGCAAAGAGAGTTGAGTGTTTATTTAGACAAGAGAGTTGAATATGAATTTATTCAAACTCTGTACAATTTGTGTACATTTACAATGCTCCAAAACAGATTCCATATTAAGTTTCTCTTTCTAAGGTAGACAGTGAATTATTATTTATATATGCATTTTTCAGGAAACCTTCCATCCACCCTACAGTGTTTTCTTCTCTAGAGGCAAATTATTTTATGGTATCAATACTGCCACTCCTTTTTCGCAACATGCTCACGCTCTTAGTTCTGTGTAAAAATATTAAAATATTCCTAGGCAATAAGCTCACATTTGGGGAAATATAAGTTAGTAGACAAACAATATGCAGTGATAAAAACATGACTGAAAACCAAAACCATGTTATGCATGCTGCCCATTTTCTATTAGCATTGTAAACACACAGACGTGCAGCTGAACGTGGGACTTGATTGAATAGTGCTTGCAAGTATTACAATCATACCTGTATAGTGATGTTCACTCTTTCCTGCAATACACCTGTGGCACTCAAGGGCTTCAGAAAGATTTTAAGATGGGAAGAACATTTTGACGGAAATGGAATGAACAAAACAAAAGAATACATTGGAATGGATTTGCAATGGAGTTATGTGAACAGTGTTTTCTTAGCAGACTAAATTGAGAAACAAATGCTATCTCCTGCAGTAGTTCTACAGCTTATGGAAAGAGATAATAAATAAAAAAAATAAAATAAACAATAAGAGTAAAAATTCTTGGGTTTATATTTGAACATGAACAAATAAGAAAAGTAGATAAACCAAGTGTATTAGCAAGAAAAATTCCTGTAGAAAATGCTTGTATTACAACATTTTAAAGTAGTCCTCAGCCTATGGCTATAATGAAACCTGCCCATTAGGGTCACAAGTCACAATGGTCATTAAGTAAAGTGAACAATGGTGGGGGAACTGCAGCGGCTATGACTTTGAAACTGGTTGCATGTATCTTTTCTGGGTTCTGAAGAGATCAGTCATAAATTGAGAAATATTTGGTTGGGTTCATTGTCTTCTACCTGTCTTGATACAAATGAGTGAAGATTTTGTAGGGATGGTAGTCAATATGCTCCTGAGGAAGAGCTGAGAATCTTTTGCAGTACTAATGCTGTTTGTGACATGGCCAGCCTCCGGATGTCTACTGCTGATGTTGCTATACAGGAAATGAAACATGAAGCTGCAAGGATAGCATTACAGTGGAAACCTGGAATGTAAGAAGCATCATCATGGGAAAACTCAGTGCAGGGAAAGATTAAATGAATAATTGACATCTTAGGCATCAGCAAATTGAGACGCACTAAAAGTGGCCACTTCAGTCAAAAGATCATACTGTTTACTTCTTAGAACATGAAAGAATACTACTACTTTCATAGTGAGGAGTGGAATAGCAATTATACCATAGCTACGATGCAATCAACAATGGAGTAACATCATATGGGAGGGTACAATAAAGACCTTAGGAAAGATATTTTATTGTTGCAAGCTGTCCATAAGATCAGATCTACCTAGGCAATGGTTTTCCCTATCACACTCCAGGGAAATAGGATAGAAAGAGTATTGAATCTTTGAATTTTGGTGTTGGAGAAGACCCCAGAGAATACCATGGAAGGAAAGAAAGCAAATAGATCATTGAACAAATCAATGTTCTCACTGTACAAATGATGAGGCTTAACTTATTATACTTTGCATTATACAAATCACTGATGTACACTGATACTTTTTTTACTTCAGCTTCACTAATTGCTGATCTGAACTATGGAGCTAAAAAAAAAGAAATCTACAGAGAAATTAAATAGCTTTCCATGGTTCCGATAGATGAAACCGGTAAAAGAATTTCAAGGGAAGAATTCTTCCTTAAAGAACATTTTATTAGGAAACAAAGTATCGGCACTTATATAGTTGAATCCAAAACTGAGGTTCCCTCCCACCAGATACAAAGTAACAAGTTGCAATTTCCACCCCACAAACGCTGTCATAAATCACATTCCCCAATTGAACACAAGACGTGGGCTTTTTTCACCAGCCCCACAGCCCGCCAAAACCTTATCAGACCATGTCCTTGAGTTCCCACACTTCTACATTGTTATGGCTAGCGAATCCCTCAAGCATTTACCCCATGCCCCCTTCTACATCTGAACTCTAAAAGAATAGAAAAGGCACTCTAGAAGCAAAAGTAAAAATGGCTGCTGATTCTCAGTTGTCAGAGCGACGACATCCATTGTCACAGTGTTGACAGATTCTGGGACTGTTGCTCCTCTGAAGCCACTAGCAATTATTAAGAGAGCAATCCTTCTGGCAATTATAAACAAGGGGACTCCCCAGTAATTAATTGCAAAACTTTGCACAGGACCCTAATAAATTCTAAATGCCAAAATAATTATAAGAACATGGGGGAAAAGGTCAAGCACATAAACAGACTCCCATCCATTTCCTTGTCCCTTAACATTTTACAGCTCCCCCTCCCAAAATCAGTCAATAACTAGCCACTTGGCTGCAGCCCTGGACCTGGTGGGGACAATGAGGCCTGAAAGCATTGGAGGCACTCAAGTGTCTTTCAGGGCAGCAGCTATGGTGGTATATCTTTCCCTGCAGGGGTGACTTTGGCAATGGTAAACTTAATGAGTTTTTTTTAAAAAAAAAAATACCACTGAGCAGCTTGGTAACCATTACAGAACTATGGGCCACGTGTTGTTCATGCTTGCCACAGATGTTCACGTAAAGAAAAGAAAAAAGCCCATCATTTAAAAACAACCATATTTTAGGGCAATCTACCCTAATCTTTCAAGAACATGGAATAACCGCTCGTGATCTCCCGGTTAGACTACTGCAACGCTCTCTACATGGGGCTGCCCTTGAGGACCACTTGGAGGCTTCAACTGGTGCAGAATGCAGCCGCGCGAGTTGTTATGGGAGTTTCCTGATACTCCCGTGTAACACCTCTTCTCCGTGAGCTCCGGGTGAGATTCAAGGTGCTGGTAATGACCTATAAAGCCCTAAATGGCTTGGGTCCGGACTATCTAAGGGAACACCTGCTGCCGGCATCAACTTCCCATTGTCCTGTGCGCTCCCACAGGGAGGGCCTTCTCAGGGTACCGCCGGTTAAGGAATGCCGGCGGGTTATTCCCAGGGGAAGGGCATTCTCTGTGGGCGCGCCTGCCCTATGGAACCAACTTCCCACGGAACTCAAGACTGCCCCCGCTCATTTCGCTTCATTTCACTTCGCTCATTTCGCCGGGACTTGAAAACCTGGTTCTTCGAGCTGTTTGCCCAGACTGAGGGGTTTTAATTTAATTTAATTTAATTGGGTTTTAGTTTAACTTCAGGGACTGTAATTTAATCAATAGTTTTAATTGATTTTAATTTTGTATACTATGTATTTTAATTTTCCCTGTAAACCGCCCTGAGTCCTACGGGAATAGGGCGGTATATAAATTTAAATAATAAATAAATAAATAAATAAATAAATAAATAAATAAATAAATAAATAAATAAATAAATAAATAATAAATAAATAAATAAATAAATAAATAAAGCAATTTTCTGCTTTGTTTTTTAAAAGGACCGTCTACCCTAAAAAGAATGCCTACAGCAGCAATCCAGCAACTTGAGCCTTAAGTCTACAATGAGCACTGGGCTGCCTCCAGCTTAATGTCAGGGCAACAAATATGAGTGCTCTGGCACTTACCTCTGCTCAGACGTTTGGTCCATAGCACTGTCTAAGTGACAGTGGGGGAGCTGCATACATGGGTGAGCCGTGTGCTGGGCTGGAAAAGTGAGCTTTTGATGTGCACTTGAAAATAGTATGGCATACCATGCAGTTTCAAGTTGCATGAGGAGGTACAGCATGTTGAATGTCTAGCTTGATGGAGCTACAAATCCTGCACAATATGATTGTGCAACTTTTTTGTTGAGCTGATTCAACAATATTTCCCCTGAGATTCCACACTTTTTTAGAGCACCGAGGGCTTGAATCACAACCAAGCATGGAGAACCATTTATTTGAATAGGTTGCTGCTGTCCTTAGCATGGTCAGGACGGAATGCCACAGTTTCCCTACTCAATGCATGAGTTAAGTACCTTGATAAAGATGGACAAACTATAGGTGAAATTGTGCTCAGCAGGAGAGTGGAATCGAGAATGCAGAGTTAAGGTATTTTGAGAAATATGCTATCTGCAGAATGCTGTTTTGCAAAACCTACTTCTGCAAGAAGCTAAAAAATCAAATATGTTGTTTGGCAAAGTATAATTTCATCTTTATCAGGTTTTATTTTTAAGTGTATTGGTCACACTGACATATTTTCATTGCTGAGATCAACACTGTTATTCTCTATTTCAGGAGCAAAATATTACCAGGATTTATTGCAAAACTCTGAAGAGAATTTGAACCAGTGGCCTCCTGCAGGTTTACTGACTGCAGTGACCTCAAAACTGGTCCAATTCCCCAGGCAACCTCTTTTTCCTCAGAGTTTAAGTCCTTGGACAAAACTGAACTGTGAATAGGAGCAAATCAAATGGAAAAAAAAATCCTTAAAGTTAGTGCTCTTTTTTTGTGTCCTGAATTTTCCCCATTCTGATGCTGGTTTGTTCTATATTCTTGTCCTTGGGGAATAACTTTCAGCATTCAGAGACCAGTACACAGATAACAATGGATTTGGAAAGTCTTTCATGTGAACATGAAAGATGCGAGTATATTTAGCACAAAAAATCTATAAATTAAAGGTGAACTTGACAACTTGATCACTATCTTCAAATCTGGTGAATAAGTTAGTGTTAAAGATGATAAGAATGCCTTCAGGCAATGTAACTGCAAAAAGGTCAAGAAAGGGAAGATTTACAAAAGGAATGTAGGAAGGTGTTTTTCAGGTTGATACTAATCTGATTATTATGTATTAAGTGCTTAGTTTCATGCTATGAGGCAATCCATATCAAACTTAGTTCCCAGTTCTGCTGCAGAGCTTTCATTTGTTAAGCTACCACCCAGATTGGTATACTTATTTTCTCCTGACCCCTTTGCTTATCTCTTCCGCTCATCAGCATTTGTAGAATAGTATGATTTAATTACACTACTATTGTAAAATGTGAAATAAAGAGCTGTGCATTAAAAGAGAATTTTAAATTAATTTCAAACTTATAAAGCCCTGAGTTAGTAAAATAGTGTTATCCCAAGGTCACTATTTTGGTTGGAATAACTGGTTGAATGTCAGAAATATGTGAAAAGAAGGTCCATTATTTGTACAGTACACAGCTGTACCCCTATACCCCAAATGCCAAACTTGGTTTTGGCATTGATATCCTAGTAGAAAACCTACCCTGACTCTTACCTTTTTTGTCTGCATTGAAAATTGAGTCAATTTGTGCAGCTATGCAGATGACAGCACAATAGTAGGGCAAAATGTCACCCCAACATCTCACTGTTTACATTCATGGAAAAAAATCTGAAGAAATAATGATGACAACAGGGGAAGCAACAGTGCCAGGAGTTTGTGAAATCAGGCATTGTGGGATTACCGATTCCCACGACACTGGGGTATGGCAGCAGGCGTATGGACAGAGGGCCGTATCGTTACTGGGAGGGCCGTCTCCGCTGTTTGCAAGCGGTGAGGCGCTCCGACCCTCTGGTTCTTCCCCGAGGTGCCGGGAGCGAAGATGTGCAGCCTCCTGAGCTCCGGCTGGTGTACCTGAATGCCAGGTCCGTGGTTAATAAGGCTCCCCTTGTGCGGGATCTGGTGGAGGGTGAGCATGCGGACCTGGCTTGTATCACCGAGACCTGGTTGGGTCCAGAGGGTGGGGTCCCTTTGGTTGACATTTGCCCACCAGGTTTCCGAGCGTTACACCGGCCTCGGGCTCAAGGTAGGGGCGGGGGAGTGGCGGTTGTTATTAGGGAGACCTTATGTCCGCGGGAGACCACCGTTCTTCAGATAGTCGGGTGTGAGTCTCTCTTTTTGAGGTTTGGTTCGGGGGCGCAGTTGGGCTTGCTGCTGGTGTACGTTTCGCCTAGTCACACAGCGGCAGCCCTGCCCGTACTACTCGATGTCCTCTCCGGTTTGGTGATTGAGTTCCCCAAACTTCTAGTTTTGGGTGACTTCAATCTGCCATCCCTGGGAGGGTCATCTGAATTAGCCCAGGAGTTCATGGCTTCCATGACGGCCATGGACCTGACGCAGGTAATTTCTGAACCAACTCATGAGGGAGGCCACACCCTTGACTTGGCTTTTTTATCTGGACGGTGGTTGGATGATCTTGGTGGGGGCTCTCCATTTATTATGCCCCTGTCATGGACCGATCATCAGCTCCTGCGGCTGGTCTTCCGTCTTGCCACCCCCCACCGTGGGGATGTGGAACCAACTAGATGGTACCGCCCCAGACGCTTAATGGACCCTCTCGGGTTCCAGGCAGCGCTGGGATCCCCACCTGCCTCCGTCGCTCACAGCTCGGCGGATGCCTTAGTGGAAGCCTGGGAAAGGGCAGCCACTGAGGCACTGGACCGAGTTGTACCCCTGCGGCCCCTGACCCGGTGCAGATCCCATCGAGCTCCATGGTTCTCCGCCGAGCTCCGGGAGATGAAGCGTCGGAAACAGGGCCTAGAGTGCTGCTGGAGGTCCAGCCGATCCGAATCCGACCAGTTGCGGTTAAGAACCTATATTAGGTCTTATCTCGCAGCGATGAGGGCAGCGAGGTGTAATTACTTCTCTGCCCTCATCGCGTCCGCAGATAATCGCCCGGCCGCCCTGTTTAGGGTGACTCGCTCCCTCCTTAATCAGGAGGTGAAGGAGGATCCCTTGCAGGGTCGTGCCGAGGAGTTTGGTCAACATCTGTCGGATAAAATCGCTCGGATTCGGACCGGTTTGGACTCCAGCTGGGCAGAGTCTGACGATCAGGACACGGGCGGTCTTGTCAATGTTATCTGGGAAGAGTTTGATTCTGTGACCCCTGATGAAGTGGACAGGATTATGGGGAGGTTGAGCTCCACCACATGTTTATTGGATCCGTGCCCTTCCTGGCTGGTTTATGCAGCCAGGGAGAGGACACGAGGCTGGTTCCAGGCGGTGATATCTGCTTCCTTGAGTGAGGGTAATTTCCCCACCGTCTTGAAGGAGGCGGTGGTGAGACCTCTCCTCAAGAAGCCTGCCTTGGACCCAGCTGTCTTGAACAACTTTCGTCCAGTCTCCAACCTTCGCTTTCTTGCGAAGGTTGTTGAGAGTGTGGTGGCGCATCAGCTCCCTCTGGTCCTGGATGAAGCGGATTATCTAGACCCGTACCAATCGGGTTTCAGGCCCGGGTACAGCACGGAGACGGCATTGGTCGCTCTGGTGAATGATCTCTGGAGGGCCCGGGATAGGGGATATTCCTCTGTCCTGGTCCTATTAGACCTCTCGGCGGCTTTCGATACCATCGACCATGGTATCCTGCTGCGGCGTCTCAGGGGATTGGGAGTGGGAGGCACAGTTCTTCGGTGGTTCTCCTCCTATCTCCTGGGACGTTCGCAGTCGGTGTTGGCAGGGGGGCAGAGATCGGCCCCTAGGTCTCTCGTTTGTGGAGTTCCTCAGGGTTCGGTTCTCTCGCCTCTCCTGTTCAACATCTACATGAAACCGCTGGGTGAGATCATTCGTGGTTTTGGAGTTGGGTATCATCAATATGCTGATGATACCCAACTTTTCATTTCAACCCCAAACCACCCCAGTGATGCCCTCGCTGTGATGTCCCGTTGCCTGGAGGCGGTTCGGGTCTGGATGGGGAGGAACAGACTTCAACTCAACCCTGACAAGACTGAGTGGCTGTACATTCCGGCATCCCGGGACATTCAAAACGTTCCATCACTTTCTATGGGGGGTGAGTTTTTACCCCCCGTAGATAGGGCTCGCAACTTGGGAGTCCTCCTGGATGCACGGCTTACCTTAGAAGATCATGTAGTAGCCGTGACCAGGGGGGCTTTCGCACAGGTTCGCCTGGTGCGGCAGTTGCAGCCCTATCTAGACCGGGATGCCCTGTGTACGGTCACTCATGCGCTCGTGACCTCTCGTCTTGACTATTGCAATGCTCTCTACATGGGGCTTCCCTTGAAGACCACTCGGAGGCTCCAACTGGTACAGAATGCGGCTGCGAGAGTTGTCTTGAGAGTTTCCCGGTACTCCCATGTTACACCTTTGCTCCGCGAGCTGCATTGGTTACCAGTTGTCTTCTGGGTGAGGTTCAAGGTCTTAGTGATGGTTTTTAAGTCCTTACATGGCATGGGTCCGGAATACCTCGGGGACCACCTGCTGCCGGTGTCGACTCCCCTCCGCCCCGTGCGTTCCCACAGAGAGGGCCTCCTCAGGGTGCCTCCAGTCAGAGAATGTTGACTGGTGGCCCCCAGGGGGAGGGCCTTCTCTGTGGGCGCTCCGGCTTTGTGGAATCAGCTGCCGGTTGAGCTCTGGATGGCACCGGATCTCCGCTCCTTCCGGCGCGGGTTAAAGACCCATTTATTTGAACAAGCTGGCCTGGCCTGATGGGGAATTACTTAGGGTTTTAATATTTATATATATATTTTATTGTTTTTATTGTGGGCAATAATTTAATTCTTTTTTAACTTTTGTACTTTTGTAGTTTTAAGATATGCCCTGTTCACCGCCCTGAGTCCTTCGGGAGAAGGGCGGTATAAAAATTTAATTAAATAAATAAATAAATAAATTGTGCCACTTGCAGTCATATGGTCTATATGAACTGGGCTGATGACCACAGTGTCAAAGTATAGCTTATGTGTGCCAAACAGCAATTACAGGACACAATCACAAGAGATTTTAAATGAGCCAGCACTAACACCTAGGTCATCAGTCATTAAAATGCACATACATGTGAACCAGAATCAGTAAACAAAAGAGATCTGAAGAACAGAATACAGAGTGTTTTTCAAGTGAACATGAGTAGCAATGTGAAGTAATTACTGAAAGGGCTAAAAGAAGAAAGGTTGCATCAGAAGAAACATAGTGTCAAAGGACTCATGAAGTCCTTATTTCTCACTACTCAGCACTACTCCACATGAGGCTAAGTACCACGTTTCAAGATCTGAGATTAGAGAAGGTTCAAAGGAGGGCCATAAAATTGTTACAGGAAATTGAAGGCATGGGTTATAAGGACAAGCTGAAGGAACATGGGATGTTGACAGGAGGCACGACATGTCTTGTCAGTTGTATAAAAGAAAACTATAAGGAAGATGGCCAAGAAATATTTTCCATGTTCTCAAAATAAGACCAGAAATAATCAACATAATTCTCAGCCTCTAGATTGTGTTTGGCATAAGAAACAAACATCCTGATGTCCCAAAGGTGCTTTTTCATGCGGCAACTGGATTTTTTTTCTCTTTGAAGATGTTTCGCTTCTCATCCAAGAAGCTTCTTCAGCTGTGACTGGATGGTGGGGGAATGGAAAGATTTATACTCCTTGCAGACAGCTGATCATTTGCATTCTTTTAGTGAGTCATTAATGCTACCTGGAGGCTTATCTGTGTTCTCAGGGTAACCTGAATAGTGCAAATATGTGTGGAGCCTTCTTGGAACTGTTGAAAAGACTGTATTGTAGACTGGAGATAGATGATGTCGTATCCCTCTCCCTCTGTTGAGAGAGGGCTGTTCAGTTTTGACATAGATGGTCTCTTTGACCCCTCTTTCAAACCTGTTGTCCTCTCTGTCCAAAATGTTGGCTTTGCTGTCTTTGAAAGAGTGGCCTTTGTCTTTTAAATGCAGATGGACTGCTGAATCTTGTCCTGATGGGCTTGTTCTCCTGTGTTGTGCCAACCATGATCTGGATGACTAAGAAGCTCCATAGACGAACAAAATGTTATAATCCAGGCATGTCAAACTTGCGACGTATCGCAACTTTCCCCCCATTGCCAGCAATGGGGTGGGCACGGTTTTAGTATGATGCATCCAGCCCGCAGGCTGGCAGTTTGATATGCCTGGTATAATCTGTAGAATAGTAGAATAGACTACCTATGGAAGTTTTGGGTTTTCTATCAATGGAGATGTTTAAGAGGCTAGGCATATAATCTTACGGTTTTCTTTGATTTCTTTGCAAAGTGCAGAGGGCAGACTAAATGATCCTTGTGATCCCTCCATAGTTCCAGTATGACTCAAGAAAATGTTGTGTTCTGATTCATATAGCAAATATATTACTTTTGCCATCAATATTTTCAAATGTTTTACTCATTCTACACTAGAATAGACATTCCTCAACTAGTCACAAAAGAAACAGAGCAGAGAGAGGCAAATGGGCAGAACAAAAGTTGAGGGTGAAAAAAAAACCTTCAAAGGACATACTTTCCCATCAGCATTAGAGGATGGATAAAATAATTCACACAGACACTGGCCCTCAAGTTATACTTGGAAATTTTGCAGTTACAGTGCACTGTACATTTCTAACATATCTTTTTCAAGGTAATTCTTCAAAGTAGGAAGCAGTGAAGTCATTTCATTTCAGCCATTTTTCCAATTTAGTTCAAAGAAGATCCTTCTCCTCTGCTTTTCTACTAGCTCTGGATATACGTATTTCCAAACTGCCAAAATACTAAATAAATACAGGAAGTCCTCAACTTACAACAGTTCATTTAGTGACCATTTGAAGATACAATGGCACTGAAAAAAGTGACTTATGACCATTTTCACACTTATGACCGTTGCAGTATCCCCGTGGGTATGTGTGACTTACATTTGGATGCTTGACAACTGGTTCATATATATGACCATTGCAGCATCCTGGGATCATGTGATTCCCATTTTACGACCTTCTGACAAGCAAAGACCATGGGGAAACCAGATTCATTTAACAACCATGTTACTAATTTAACAACTTCAGTGATTCACTTAACGAATGGGACAAGAAAAGTCATAAAATGGGGCAAACCTCACTTAACAAATTTCTCACTTAACAGCACAAATTTTAGGTTCCATTGTGGTCATAAGTTGAGGACCACCTGAGGTTCAGGGGACCATTTCTGATTTTCAGTTCTCACAAGTCTTTGTTAGATGTTGTTATAATAACCAACCTATATGATTTACGATTTGCCCCTGCACTGGATGTTTTAAACTTTCTGAGGAACATTAGATATGCAACGAACTTACAGGAGTCCTCTGTGTGCAGTAAACCTTTAACAAGGGCAAACAAACATTTTCTCAAGCGTCTTGCAGCAATTGATGGCCAGCAAGATGGCCCATGCTGGCTCGCTGAATCTGTTAGCCATAAGCCAGCATGCTTTCAGCAGCTGTTAGCTCAGCAGGAACAGAACACTTATTCTAAAAACCACCAATTACCAGAAAGAAAAACCATTTTCCTTTCTCACCTCATTTGTATAACAAAATTCATGACCAGCTACGTATAATCTTGCTTTTGTAGTTATCACTTGTATGCTTGACATTTCTACCATAACTATACTGCTCAAAAAAAAAAATAAAGGGAACACAAGATAAGACATCCTACTATTAAATACTACATTGTGTTGTTTAAGTGTTCCCTTTATTTTTTTTGAGCAGTATATTTATCCAATTTTACCTTATACAATCTGCATAGCTGGTGTCATAATATATTTTTGCTCCAATATTTTAGAAAGCTGTTTCCAAAGCATGCTGCTAATTTTTAAGCCATGCCATCACAACAGTTCAACAGGGAGTCTAATTTAAAACAAAAATATGCATAAAATATTCATTATACTTAAAGTTGCTCTCAGTCCCAATTCAACAATGAGCACAGCATTTTGGAAAGTATAAAGTCTATCAGAAAAACCACCTCTCAAGATTTCCATAATATTAACTCATCAGAGATTCCTAAAGACTCCAGCTTACTTTCCATGTTTAACATTTATGGGTACAAAGCTAGATTCTCAATGTTTACAGGGAGTCCCTGGAGATAAAGTTGCATGCTAATGTTAAAAGACCCAATAATATATGGATGGATCTATTTCCATAAAGAACCAGTCTCAGTTAATGAAAGAAGGATGTAAAAGCAGGAGGTACCATTTCCCTTCTACCATTTTCTGAGTCAAATGTACCTCCAGGTAACTTCTTTCGCTAAAGAATTCTTAGTGCTTTTTGAAAAGAGAAAGTTGGGAAGGACTTTATGTCAAAGCTGCTTAGCGAGTCGGCAATTTGGAATGAACAGATGAAAGGACCAACAATGGCCGAATACTTGTTCCTGCATTATATTCCAGGTTTTATTTCTTTTCACAGAGGGGGTGGGGAAGAGAAACAAGGTTGACGCAGCCTTCCATCCTTCCGAGGTAGGTAAAATGAGGACCCAGATTGTTGGGGGCAATAAACTGACTTTGTAATAATACCGCTTGGGAGGGGGGCGAAAGCCCTAATAAGCAGGCATATACATAGAATGAAGGCTATTGCTAAGCACATTGGTTTGTGTTTCAATTGTAAGCCGCCCTGAGTCTTCGGAGAAGGGCGGGATATAAATGGGATTAAAATAAAAAATAAAATAAAATAACTGAGCACTCCAATCAAGAAAATGTGCAAGTTCTCCAATCACAATCCATAAAACAGGATTGGGTGAATATGTTATCTCAAAAGTTCTAAATTTTGCAGGTAACAAAACTGTGTAAGATGCATTTTGTCAAATATGCTCCTGACAAATCAACTTCTTCAAAAGATGGAGGTGGGAACAAAAATGAACCTCCATCAGTAGGCACTATATTTTTCATTCTTGAGGGTGAATAAATGAAGCAATGAACTGGAAGAAGAAGGATCAGACACGCTGCTTTTTCCCCAGCAATTTTAAGCATTACTGGACTGGATGGATTACAGATGTGCTTGAAATCCTTTCTTTCAGAGCTCTTTTTCTGGTTGGCACAAATGCACTGCCTCTGTATAAAAATCTGCCCCATTCTTTTCAGACCTTCATCTGACAAGATAAAGTCAAAGCTCATTTAGTACCTGACATTGATGTAACTTTTCCATGAGCAACTAAAGCAATTACGAGACCTGGTTTGGACACAGCTGAACTACCTTGATAAGGAGGCAGTGAAAAATGACACATCACAGCAGCTGAACGGCTTCATCAGTGCATCGGTAAATCAGCGTGCATGTCCCAGAGTCTCTGATGGCCATGGAAACATCTAGCAAAGGTGGCTAGCTTTCCTTTCAACCAAAGGCTATGTTGGTTCTGGAACTGCAGTTCCAACACAATTTGGAAAGCTGCTGTTAGCTTCTAAGTACTAGATACTGGGGACAAACAATATGGGAAAGCAGTTGGGACATTCAACAAGGGATCTGATTGACCACAATTGATCTAAAACTTTTGTGTTTATCAAATGGTCCTGATAAACCTTCAGCTGTTTTTCAAGAATGAAACTTACTTTCTATTTAGTCCTCTTGGTCTAAATTTGCTCTCAGTGATGCAACAGTGACAAAGGATTTAAACTCAAAGAAGCATGCTTAGCAACCAAGCCAGAGTACTCCAAATACAGCACCATCGGTGGGCAGGTTTGATTCTTCTATTTATAGCCACTGCTGTAATAAGCAGAGTACGATCTGCATAGGGCTTCGATGGGAGGCCATTAGGGAATTTCACAATTGTAGTTTAGAAGACTGAGAGGTAAGAATATTGGGAAAAAGCAATGGAGAAAAAACACTTCCATCTTAATGCCGTGAAGTCACCAAAAATCAAACTTCTGAAACTTTTTGTGAAGGCTGTACATTTTATGTAAAGTAGGAGACATTTTCATTGTATCTAACGCTATATAAAAGCATGGGAGGGAAAGCTTTCTGCTTACTTAAGCAGTGCGCTTCCTTGTTTATCAAGATGTTTTAATATGAGTGAAAGCAGCTTCTTTCCCATCCCATGAGAAGCATGAAAAAACTAGGCCATAATTGGAGCAAAACACAGGTTGTCCTTGACTTACAAAAGTCCATTACAACGGCACTAGAAAAAGTAATGTATGACTGTTTTTCAGACATATGACCATTGCAGCATCTCCATGGTCATGTGAACAAAATTCAGAGGCTTGGTAACTGACTCCTATTTATGACGGTTGCAGTGCCGCGGGATCATGTGATCCACCATTTGCAACCTTCTGACAACCAAAGTCAATGAGGAAACCAGTTTCACTTAACAACCATGTTACTAACTTACTAATCGCAGTGATTCACTTAACAACTGTGGTGAGAAAAGTCGTAAAATGGGGCAAAACTCAGTTCACAAAGGTTTCATTTAGCAACCTAAATTTGGGAGTCAGCTGTGGTAGTACACTGAGGACTCCCTGTATATCTCCCAGTCTCATATCAGTCCCCAAAAACACCTTCTAAGAGGCTTAAAAGCTTCCAATGTACTCGGTGGGAGGATGAAGTTCTTGTGTCTGGTGGCTGAGCGTTAGGGGCACTGCAACCGTCATAAATATGAGTCAGTTACCAAGCATCTGAATTTTGATCATGTGACCATGGGGATTCTGCAATGGTCATAAGTGTGAAGAATGGTCATAGTCACTCTTTTTAATGCCGTTGTAACTTTGCTTATCAAAAGGTCACAAAAATAACATTTATGATGGTTGCAATGTCCCAGGGTCATGTGATCCCCTTTTGCAACCTTCTGACAAGCAAAGTCAATGGCCAGATTCACTTAACAACTGTTACTGATTTAACAACCATAGTGGTTCACTTAACAACTGTGACAAGAAAATGGGGCAAAATTCACTAAATGTCTCACTTAGCAACATTTTGGGTTTAATTGTGGTCGTAAGTTGAGGATTACCTGTATTGCTTGACTAAGTTATGCCAATGAAGCAGTGGTGGGATTCAAATATGTGAACAACCGGTTCTCTGTGTGGATGCCGCTTCCAGAAGTCCATTCTGCTGAAGTGTTACGAACCGGCTGAATCCCATTTTCCTTGTTACCTTCTGGGAGGAGGCTTTGTGCTATCCGTAGCAGAACATCCAGATTCAACCATGGTTTCATTTCATACAGCATAAACCTTGTGAAGTCTCAAACTTCCTCCTTCCATTATATATTCAAGATGGACAGTATTTAATATTTTATTGTTATGCATATGTAGGGGTGTGGGTCTATACATATGTTTTTAGTATGTTTTAGGTGTGTGTCATGTATGTTTCACTTTGAGAGCGGGCAACTAAATTTTATTTTTGATGTATGCCATTGTGCCCACAGTAAAAAATGACAGCAAACAATCATTCCCAGAGAAAAATCATCCAGATGTCCTAAGCTCTATGGTCTGCCCAAGATACACAAAGAAGGAACCCCACTCAGACCCATAGTCAGCTCCATAGGCTCACCTCTACAAAATCTAGCCAAATTTCTTGCCAAACAACTACAGCCTTACGCAAATTCCATCACCTCACACGTACAAAACTCATTCCAATTCATAGAGATCATAAGTAAACTAAACTTACAGCCCTGTGACCTACTTGTGAGCTTCGATGTCGTATCCCTCTTCACCCAAGTGCCAATCAAAGAAGCCTTGACAGCTATCCTAAATAAATACAACCCCCCAAAACACATCCTAGATCTGACCAACCACTGCCTATCAAACACATACTTCATCTACAATGGACAAAGATACAAACAAATGGAAGGAGCACCCATGGGATCACCCCTTTCACCTGTCATCGCAAACCTCTACATGGAACACTTTGAAACCCTCGCTCTAGAAAAATCCAACTACAAACCCAAACTCTGGCTCAGATACGTAGATGACACCTTCGTAATCTGGCCACACGGCAAAGAAAAACTGGATGACTTCCTCACACACCTCAATAGCCTACACCCCAAAATACAATTCACCATGGAAACAGAAGCTAACAATCAACTTCCCTTCCTTGATGTCTTAGTCTACAAGAAATCCAACGGCTCCCTAGGACACACTATCTACCATAAAAAAACACACACAAACCGCTATCTGAACGCACTCTCACACCACCACTCAGCACAGATCAACTCCGTAGCCAAGACACTCATCTCCAGAACAAAACACCTAGCTGATGAACAACACCTAAAAACCGAACTACACACTCTCACTAATGTACTAACAGCCAATGGATTCCAAAGAAACATGATTACCAACTTAATCCGAAGAGAGACACCCACAAAAACCCAAGACAGAGAACAAGAAAATGGCAAAGCCCTCCTCCCATACTTAAAAGGGACCACAGACAGAATCAGCAAGATCCTCCAAAAACACATCAAAACAGCATTCTACACAGACAGAAAAATATCCACCATCCTAAGAAACCCCAAAGACATAATTGGGTTAGAAAACCAAGGAGTATACAAAATCCCATGCACCACCTGCCCCACCACATACATCGGACAGACCACCTGCCCCCACAGCATGAACAAACGAGATGATACCTCTCGCCTACCAGCCATTTGGAAACCGGCCTTGATTGACAGACGGGTCCCAACCACCAAGAATGATATCAGACCCAAACTCATGATAACATCACATGACATCACCACCACACAACCATTCAAAAAGCAAATACGAACCCACAATGATAACGACACACAACCACAAAACAGAAACCTAACTACAGCTGCAACATCAGCCACTTTAAACCCCTCCAAACCACACAATAAGCAAACTGACACCCACTATAAAAACATGGCACCACCACAAACACGAAGCCGAACAAAAGCAGCACAACTCACCAGCTCAGTTCTAAGGCTTGCAGCTGAGACCAGCCCATCCACTCAAAACACACCCCCAACCAATCAGAACACCCCCCCATTCAAAACACACTCCCACCCAATCAGAACACACCTAATCCCCCACCCAATCAGAGCACACCTCCACCCACAGAACACACCCCCTCTGGCAGTTTAAAAAAGAGGAACAAACAGCCACTACCACATGCTTCTCCCAGAAGAAGGAAGCTGAAGCCACCAGCCTGAGGATGACGGATGGGATTTCGTCGAAACATTGCTCTTACACCTTCAATTCTACGTGGGGAAAAACCCGAATGACCAAAGATCCACATACAAACACCTGCGAAAACCTCAGAAAACACACACACACACACACACACACACACACACACATATATATATATGTGTGTGTGTGTGTGTGTGTGTAAATTTTTTTTTAGATTGCTAACAAAGAATTAAAGGGAGACTGATATGCATTTCAAACTTATTTGTTTTCATCAGTCAGCCATACCCTTCTGAGATTCGAACCTGGGCTGATTGCACATTAGGCAGTTGTTTTAACCTCTAGGCCACAAGCTCTATCTCACTTTGTTAGCTGAGAAGCAAGGGAGATATGTGTTAAATGCTTGTTAACTATTTAGATTACCTTGCTAGGCCCCAAACATGGGAGAAATCTTTATTTCTTGTTTCAGCCTAACCGAAGGCCATCGACAGGCAGTAGTCACAACAGTGACAGCTCATATTTGTGTAATTTTTTTTTTAGATTGCTAACAAAGAATTAAAGGGAGACTGATATGCATTTCAAACTTATTTGTTTTCATCAGTCAGCCATACCTTTCTGAGATTCGAACCTGGGCTTGATTGCACATTGTGCACATTGCACACTGAAACAGGAAATAAAGATTTGTCCCACTAAGCAAACATGGGACAAATCTTATTTTCTGTTTCAGCCTAACCCAAGGCCATCCACAGGCAGTAGTCACAGCAGTGACAGCTCATATTTCTGTATTTTTTTTTTTGGATTGCTAAGAATTAAAGGGAAACTGATATGATCATTTCAAACTTATTTGTTCTCATCAGTCAGCCATACCCTTCTGAGATTCAAACCTGGGCCGATTGCACCTTAGGCAATTGTTCTAACCTTTAGGCCACTGGCTCTTTCTCGCTTTGTTAGCTGAGAAGCAAGGGAGATATGTGTTAAGTGTTTGTTAAGTATTTAAAATACCTTGCTAGGCCTAGGGGTTAAAACAACTGCTTAAGATGCAGTCGGCCCAGGTTTGAATCTCAGAAGGGTATGGCTGACTGATGAGAACAAATAAGTTTGAAATGATCATATCGGTCTCCCTTTATTCTTTGTTAGCAAGCAAAAATTAAAAAAATTACATATATATATATATATATATATATATATATATATATATATATATATATATATATATATATATATATATATATATATTTGGTATTTTTTAACATAACATAAATCATTCAGTAATTTGTAAACAGTATGTTGTCTGGGTAACATTTATAAGACAATCTTTAACAATTGATTTCTATAATCTATATTCCATATGTTAATTTCAGTTGATTTCCCCTTTCCCCAAATTTTCTTTCTTTGCAAACATTAGATTAAAACAATTCTCATTATTTTGATAAACAACAATTAAGTATATAGTTTTTCCAGTATTCCTATTTGTCATTTTAGTTGCCTTATCGTAAATCCTGTTACCATGCTTATTTCAGCTTATTTCTCCCCCCAAATTCTAAATATTCTTACTAGTGACAATTTTCTCAACAATTAACTACATTTACATTGGTGGATTTAATTCTAGTTTTTCCATATAAGCCCTCTCATACTTTTATATTTCTTAATCCAGGGCTTTTCAACCAGTGGTATGTGTACCACTGGTGGTATGTGAGCACCTGGCTGGTGGTACGTGGTGTCGCCTTCCTCCCCCCCGCCTCCCCCTTCCGCCTCCCCCCCTTCCCAGCACTTGCTGCTGAAAAACAAAGTGCTTGGCGGCGGCCTGCCCTGCAGGAACCCTACTAAGGGTGTGCGAAGAGCGCAGGCGCAGAGCAAGGCCCCGCCCTCCCCAGGGACTCATTGTGCAGCAACCAGATTGAACTCTTCTCCTGGGGGATCCGTGTCATCCTTCCCGCCCTCTTCTTACTTCAGAAGCAAGCGCAAGCCTGAAGGGGACAGAGCTATCCACTCCCTTGGCAGGTAGGTGTTTGAGACCACTCGTGTTGCGGCCCTGAATGCCAACCTCACAACACCCCCTCCTTCTTTCCCCCCTTCTCTCTCTGTGTTGCAGCCTCACTCTCTTCCATCTTCCCTCCGGGTGAGGTTCAAGGTGCTGGTTCTTACTTATAAAGCCCTACATGGCTTAGGTCTGGGATATTTGCAGGACCGTCTGCTGCCAGGAACGACATCCTATCACCCTGTGCGCTCACACAGAGAGGGTCTCCTCAGGGTGCCGTCGGCCAGACAATGTCGGCTGGTGACCCCCGGGGGGAGGGCCTTCTCTGTCGGGGCGCCTGCCCTTTGGAATCAGCTCCCCCGAGAACTTCGGATGGCCCCAGATCTCCAGTCCTTTCGTCATGACCTAAAGACATACCTTTTCCAACTGGCCAACCTGGACTGACGTTGGGGGTTTTAATCATGTTATTAATTTTTACTGGTTTTAGTGGGGCTTTGTAAAATTTAATTTCTTTTAATATTTGTATTCATTGTTTTATTGTTGTTTTTATTGTTGTTAGCTGCCCTGAGTCCTTTGGGAGATAGGGCGGCATATAAGTCCCATAATTAAATTAAATTAAATTAAATTAAATCTTCTTTTCCTCTCTTTCCCCTCTTGCGAGTTTGGGATACCCCTCATGGCCCTCACGCTGCCTCCCGGGGCTTGAAAATTTTTCCCCTCTCCTCTTCCCAAGTTGTCCAGTTTTACAGAGGGGAAAGCAAAGTGGCCAGATGGTGTTTCCTTCCCGAGGAGTCATCCCACGGCAACAGGTGGGAATTGAGGCCATTTGGTTTGATGATGCGCACCAGGTGAAGGCATCAAAATGCGGGTGTGGAGGGAAAAATGTGCCCGCCTGAGTCATTTCCCCCCCACTGTTGGAGACTCCATACAGCCAGCCCCAACCTCTGCCGACAGGCTCCAGTCCACAGAGAACTGGGAGTGGGTCGGCGCAATGCCGTGCATCCAGGAGGCTGCATCTGGGGCCACCGATCAGCTGGCGACTACGTATGGCAGGCTCTGACCTAGGCCTACAGGCTCCAGTTGGTGGAGTTTGGGGACAGCCGCGCCAGCTGATCAGCAGCCCCAGATGCGGCCTCCCAGGTGCACAGTGTCACACCAACCCACTGGGAGCTCTGGCAACTCCGTACGGCCGGCTCCAAACTCCACAAAGCAGAAAGCGAGCGAGATTGCCAGGACCGCGAATCAGCATTTGCTCAGAAATGCTGATCTCGCCTCCTGCGCATCCTGCTTGCTTGCAGAAAGCAAGCTGAAAGTGAACGAGCGAGATTGCCAGAACCGCGAATTGGTGTTTGCTCAGAAACGCCGATCTCGTGTTCCTGCAGTCTTCCTTGGTTTCAGCTTGCTTTCTGCAAGAGAAAGTCGGCCAAAGGGCCGCCTCCGCGAGTGCCGCTCTAGCACGGAGAAGGGGAGGCCAGTCCCTGTTCGGCCCACCAGCCCCGGTAGAGTTAAGTGGGCATCAGGTTTCTTGGTAAACATGGATTTGAAAGGAAGGAAGGAAGGAAATGACAATGGGAGGGAGGGAGGGAAGGAGGAAAGGACAAAGAGGGAGGGAAGGAAGAAAAGAAGGAAAGAAGGAAGGGGCAATGGGAGAGAGGGAGGGAGAGAGAGAAAGAGGGAGAGAAAGAAGGAGAAAGAAAGAGGGAGGGAGAGAAAAAAAGAAATAGGGAGAGAGTGAGAGAAAGAGGGAGAGAGAGGGGGGAGAGAAGGAGAAAGAAAGAGGGAGGGAAATAGAGAGGGAGAGAGAGAAAGGGAGAAAGAGGGAAAGAGAGAGAGGGAGAGAGGAGAAAGAGGGAGGGAAATAGAGGGAGAGAGAAAGAGAGAGGGAAAGAGAGAGAAATAGAGAGAGAGAAAGAGAGAGAGAAAGAGGGAGGGAGAGAGAAAGAGGGAGAGAGAGAGAGAGAAAGAGGGAGAGAGAGAAGGAGAGTGAGAGGGAGGGAGGGAGAGAGAGAGAGAGAGAGGGGAAGAGAGAGAAATTAAATTAGTAACATGATTGTTAAGTGAATCTGGTTTCCCCACTAACTTTGCTTGTCAGAAGGTTGCAAAAGGCAATCACATGACCCTGGAACAATGTGACCATTATAAATATGAATTGGTTGCCAAGTATCCAAATGTAAATCACATGACCCTGGGGATGCTGCAACGGTCATAAGTATGAAAAATGGTTATAAGTCACTTTTTTCAGTGCCGTCGTAACTTTGAACAGTCACTAAGCAAATTGTTGTAAGTCGAGGACTACCTGTACTTTATCTTTTTTTCCTTTTTTTTGGTCACGCTTTTGACACCTTGCGGGGCGACTGGTGGTACTCGGATATTGCCTTATCCTAAAAGTGGTACAATGGGTGAAAAGGTTGAAAAGCCCTGTCTTAATCAATAGGTAAAAAAGGAGAAAGAGAAAAGAAAAGAGGAGAGAGACAAAAAAGAGAAGAAAGAGAAGAAAGAGAAAAGAAGAAAAAGACAAAAGCACTGAAATAAAAAATAACATACTACTTAAAATATGTATCCCTCCTAATTTAATATATATTTATTCCCTCAATTTCTTATTCTTTTTTACCATAGCTGAGAATCTATTTAAACTTTAAGCATTCCATTCAATAGATCTAATCATCTAATCCTTTAACTCTCATTCAAAACACAATTTTTATGCTTTTCTTATTGTCACATTTAAATAACTAAAACGTTTGCTTTGTTTAAATCATTTCAACTTTTTTTTACAAAAAGGAAAAAGAAAAAAAAATTGTATTAGTTAAAAAAATCATCCCTCTAAGAGTAATGTATTCCAAAGTTTTTCCATTTCTTTAGCCATATTCAACAAATGTTTCTTATTGTATTAGTTAACAAAAAAATCATCTCTCTAAGAGTAATATATTCCAAAGTTTTTCCATTTTTAGCCATATTCAAATGTTTCTTTTTAAAGTATTCCCTCTGATAAGTCCCATCATCTATTTTCTTGATTTCCATTTTAATCTTTTTTCTCTGGCCATTGCCTTTCTTAATCAGTATGTTTTGCTGCATCATTCATTTCCCTGTAAAGTATTTTTTCTCATTCTTTTCCTTATCTTCAAAGTTGCTTGGACATGTTGAAATATTTCCCATTTGAAATAAATCATGATTTTTTATTTTATACAGTTCCATCCTTAAGTCTCTATCCTCAGAATTATGTTCAGTCATCTCTACTGTATTTTCCTGGGAAATTTCTTGGAGTGAAATTAAGTTGGAGATAAGTTGATTCATACTCTCAAGGTTGTTCTGTATTTCTTTGTGGTTTAAAATCATTGTCCTTTGAAATTGTTGCCACTTGTCATATGTTTCCTTTTGTAAAGTATACATTGCTTCAGATTTGTTACTCTCACTATGTTTACACAGCTGCATTTTTTAAGAACTTTGAGAGACAGAGAAAAAAATCCTCACCCACCAGTAGGTGTCAGCGTTTGCTCATTTTTCAGATCTTTCTAGTTTTTTTCCTTTCTCTAAAGGGTAAGTTTCACCACTTCCAGTAACAAAAAGGAGGGAGTAGAATCCCCCTCCTTTTTTCTGGAGATCTCTTATTTTGGAGACTTTCTTCTTCAGGAAAGGATAGAGAAAATCAATATTCTTACCCAGATTCAAGCATGCTGTTTAAAATCTGCTTAGTTTAAAGCTTATGACTTCCGTTGTTTTCAGCTATGACTGGACAATGGAGTTAGCCAGCCTTTTCTTCTGTTGGTTTCTGGAAGGCTTCTCCTGGACCATTCGGGGAGACAGCCATCTCTCCTAAGACCCTGGGATTTCCTTCCTTCATTGCACCCCTTCAGGGTGGGTTCTGGACCCTTAGGGTCCCCAACAAAAAGAAATTTCAGCCGAAGGGTTCGGCATGCCGAATCTTCCGACTGCTCTGCTGGAAACAGGAACCAGAAGTCTTCTTATCTTATCTTATCTTATCTTATCTTATCTTATCTTATCTTATCTTATCTTATCTTATCTTATCTTATCTGTTCCATTTGTTTTGAACTTAACAAAAGATAGATCAGGATTTGAATGTCACACACATAAACAACCATGATTGTATTTTATTTTTTTTTTGCTGAGGGGAAAAGGGAATGTACATGGGGATGATTTTAAAACCTTGATTTTCTGGGAAAGAAAAAAAAATAGAGCAATCTATTGCTTAGTCTCAACATAGATGGAATGATGAGAAGAACTGAAGCAATGCATCACTTCTTTCTGCATTTACTATGGCCATTTATAAGAGAGAGGCCTTCACATCTGACTGACTGCCCAATCTTCAGATTGCATAGATACCTGTCAGATCAAATAGTCCTTCCCATTGAACAAATGGTCTCAAAGAAAAAGGCCATCCCAGCAGCCAAGAAAAATTCCCTGCTGATGCTTTGATGTAACACTTGAGAATTGAGGTTGATTAAAAGGACCTATGATCTTTGTACTGGCATGGATTAGTATGGTTTTGCTAAATTAAAGTATGGGAGAGCTATGGTCTTACAAACATACATGCTTCAGAAACAGCATTATCAACAGATGAGGTTTGGATGGAGATGTAATTATTTAATAGTGTGAATGAACTAATTTTGTCTGTTTAGTCTATTCTGAACAGCTATCACAACAAATGTTATGAATAAATTATGTACAACATGTTTCTGGTAGAAAACATAAATCACTTCCATTGTTTAATTTTGTTTCTGATAATTGTATCTTTCCTTAAAACCAGGGAAAATATGATATTCAGGATTTTTAAGTAGTCTGAATTTTTCTTATACATTTTCTTACACATTGCCAGAAATTTACTGGCAATGCTTGTTCTTTAGGTTGTCTGTTAACATATGTGCATGTGTCTGTATTTATATGTATAACTTATATATTAATATGTAATTTATATTATATACATATACATACATACATACATACATATACATATACATATACATATACATATACATATACATATATATATATATATATATATATATATATATATATATATATATATATATATATGTATATATATAATTTATTTATACTTTATATTTTTGAACAAGAATATAAAAACTAATGCAAACTAATATAAAAGAAGGAAGAAAAAGTAAAGGAAAGAAATCAAGGAAAAAAGTGAAGAAAAGAAAAAAGTTGGAGAAAAATAGAAAAGAAAGAAAAATGGTAAAGAAATGGTTTCTGATATTCTTCACCGTAGTTATAAATACAAATATATTTAACTTCTTTTTAAAGTTACATCATATTGCTCTTCTTTCTAAAATTTATCCTGTGTGATCAAAACCATAAATCACAGATTCATTTTTTCTGAAAATTCCATAAGAGGCTTCCAGTCACCAATAAATGTAGATAATACCTTTTCTCTAATCAAAGCAATCAATTTATCAATTTCTATCAAAATCTATCAACTTCACCAACCATCCCTCCATAGTGGATAGCATTGAATCATTCCATGTCTGAATATGGTAATCATGTTGCTGTGATCATATATGGAAATCATTTTCCATGGCTTTTCTCTAATTCTATATCCATTAGCCCTAAAAGGAGATGTTCTGGCTTCAATTGAATTTGTATCATAATATGTATTTGAATCAAATTTTTTGGCTTTTTTACACATCCACTAAACATGATAAAATGTTCCATCATGTAGTTCAAATTTTGAATATAGATTTGAAGTGCCTTTATACATTCCAGATAATTTCTCTAGCATCATGTACAAAAAATACACAATTTTATATTAAAAAAACCTTTTTGAAATCATAACACAATGTACACACCAACCCTTTTTATCCATATATTTTTTTCCACCGATCCATCTGTATATTATAACCAAAATTCTTAGCCCACTTTATCATTACATTTTAACCTGTTCTTCCTGTTTGAAATTCAACAATAAGCTTGTACATTTTAGCAATTACATGTTCACCATCATCATACATTGTACTTCAAATTCTGACTTACTTTGTTCCATTTTAACACTTTCAGATAATTGGAAATGAGAAAACCATTGATAACTATATCCTTCTGCTATTGACTGTTTTTGGGCACACCTTGTGTGTGTGTGTATGTGTGTGTGTCATATTCTCAATATGGCACATCTAATAAAAGTATTTACAAAGTCCACATTAATTTTAATTTTATCATGTCATAAATACTCATCCTATTCAAGCCTCAGATCATGACCTTCTAACTGTTAGAGACTCTTGTTTGTCAGCAACATCCATTCCTTTATCCAACTGAAACAAGGAACAAAATCCAATTTCAAATCCTTAAACCCAATCCTCCTCTTTCCTTTGAATCTTGTAACACTTTATATACAACTTATGTTTTTCCCCTTGCCATATAAATTTAGCAATAGCAATAGCACTTAGATTTATATACCGCTTCACAGTGCTTTACAGCCCTATCTAAGTGGTTTACAGAGTCAGAATATTGCCTCCCAACAATCTGGGTCCTCATTTTACCGACCTTGAAAGGTTGGAAGGCTGAATCAACCTTGAACTGGTCAGGATCGAACTGTCAAATTGCTGGCAGCTAGGAGTCAGCAGAAGTAGCCTGCATTACTGCATTCTAACCACTGCACCACCAGGGCTATATGTTTTAGCCATTACAGTACTTAAATAGTACATCCATTGACAAAACAGGGTTGTCTGAAACAGAAACATAGAACATAGAATAACAGGGTGGGAAGAGAACTTGGAGGTCTTCTAGCCTAACCCGCTGCTTAACAACAAAATCTGTACCATTCTGGAAAAATTCTTGGCAAAAACTTTACCACTGGAATTCTCTCAACAATCATAATTTTAATTTCTCCCATGTTAACCTATCCTTTTTAATTTCAGTCCATGTCTTAACAAAAGTATTAAACATTTTCTGCAATAAATCTGGTGAAATGCCCTTATCTGTAAGTTGTTCTAATGAACCCCTGCCTCCTTCCAATTTGGCAGCTTTCTTTGCAATTGCCATGGTGACAAAGGAAACGTATTCTCAGCTGCTATAATTAAAGGGGGGGAAAACAGTCTTCTCTTTTTTTCTGCTTTGCTTCTCACTATCTTTAACACTTTAGTCCCAATTAGCTCTCTGTAGTGGGGTTTGCTCTTATTTTTATATACTAGGAACCACCAAGAACATCCCTACCGACACTGACAAACCACTAGTATATAAAAATAAGAGCAAACTTCACTCATTTCTAGTACTGATGATGTTATATAGTTTGGTAATGGAATGCCTGCAAGAAAACCCACCAAGCTCAGAGAGCACCAATGACCCCACAGTCAAGGACGCACTGTAAAGCTTTCCCTTCACAAGCTATCCACGCCACAACTGACCACAAGAAACTAAAATCCTGTGTTGTCCTTGCAAGGAGTAGCTCTCCTGGAGCACAAGTCTGAGACCCCTTGATTTCTCCTTCCTCTGGAGAAATTTCTATCACTGAAAACCATCTCCTGGCTGGCGATTTTAATACTATGCTGTCTCTGCTTGCAGAGCCACTTGCACAATCATCTAACCACCTATAAAAGGGGTCCCCAAACCCCAGGCCACAGCCCATTACTGGGCCATGGCCTATTCAGAATTGGGTCATGCAAGTGGCTGGCCGGCCTGCCACTCACATGGCCCAGTTCCCCTCTCCCTCTGCCCCAGCCGGGCTGCCAAGCTGCAAAGGTTGGGGTCCATTGATCTATAACCCAGAAACCCCACATGTTGTCTGTTACTAATGCACATTGAACATGTCTATCTCTGGCAGAGATAGACTAGACTAAACTAGAATAGAATAGAATAGAATAGAATAGAATAGAATAGAATAGAATAGAATAGAATAGAATAGAATAGAATAGAATAGAATAGAATAGAATAGAATAGAATAGAATAGAATAGAATAGAATAGAATAGAATAGAATATCTTTATTGTCATTGTGTATCTCACAACAAAATTAAGTGCTGTCCACAGTGCACACTACACACGTAAGAACCACAAGTAAAAACATACATTATATACACACATCCTTCACATTCTATTCACCATTGCGCTGCCCTTAATATGGCACTTCAATATTGCATTATACAGTAGTATTTAATATGGTTACAGCTCTGGAATAAAAACTATTTTTCAGCCTATTTATCTTTGTTTTTATTATCCTGTACCATCTCCCAGATGATAATAGTTCAAAAAAAAAAAGAATGTCTGGGATGTGATGAGTCTCTAAGAATATTTTGAGCTTCCCTAAGCAAACAGGAACTGTACAGTTCATCTGGGGGGGGGGGAAGGAGAGGGCAGCCAATAATTCTCTGGGCGATGGTAATGAATGCAATAGGTTAAAATATGTATATTTTTAGAATTTCAAAGATAAATTACCAATAAATGATTTGGTCATGGGAAGAAACTCATGAAATAATTTTTGTAAGAAAGACAACAATGATACAATGGTCTTTTAAACTGCAATAAATCTGCCTGCCTACCTATTTAACAATCAAATTAGCAAATTACTGAGTAACTGAGAAATTTCCACTCTCCAAGTGCAGTGAAATTCAAGGCCTATAATCATTATGTTCTATAACAGCTTTTCTCAGATACGGAGATTCTTTAGTTAGATGGTAATTAATAACGCTGGTTAGGGATTCTTGAAATTGTCCAAAAGAACATCCAAACTACAGGAATCTGTTCTGTCCAAATACAGATACAGATAGTCCTCAACTTAAGACCACAATCAAACCCAAAATTTCCAAGACAGTCTTAAGTGAGCTTTGCCCATTTTATGACCTTTCTTGACACAGTTCTTAAGTGAATCACTGTAGTTGTTAAGTTAACAACATGGTTGTTAAGTGAATTTCCTTTTTTAAAAAATAAATGTTATTAAAAGTTTGAAAGAGAAGATAAAAACTAACCCAAACTAATACAAAATACAAAGAAAGACAAAGAACAAAGACCCCCCACCAAATGCATTCAGAAAGGATAAAAAGAAATAGAAAAATCTTCCAATTTCCTCTGCAGCAAATTAAGTATGATTACAAAATTAATGCTTACTCTATCATTACAAAAAAGCTCAATTTTTCCTATTATCTATTTTTTTTCCAATTACCTAAATCACATTATAAGTGCATTTTCCCCTTTTTTATCCAAAAAAATCTATAAGGAGTGAAACACAGATATATACATATATAAACATAAACATACACACACACACACACACACACACACACATGCATACATATATACATATACACAATGCTTTTTTTGTAAAAAAAAAAAAAAGGTGCTGGAACTCACACACATCATACAAACTGCCTTGCCAGCCCTACAAGGTTCCATCCAAAAAAGGTGCCGGAACTCCGTTCTGGGCGTTTTATGACAAAAAAAGCCCTGCATACACTCTCTCTCTCTCTCTCTCTCTCTCTCCTTCTGGACTGCACGTGCTTTAAAAATGATGAAGAAAAAAATGCTTTGGACCTTATGCAAACTCAACTATTCAATAATACTACCACACTTTATTTTCAGATTGGCACAGAAACCCAAGAAAAGTGATGCTGCTTTTCTGAACAGGAAACATCTGCTATGACTGCATAAATTTTGAAGCTTTTTTCTCAAGTCATCTTCAAAGCAAAAAGATGACCTGCAAGATAACCTTTTCTCTCCTACTCCTTTAACTCAATTGATACCCATCCTAGGGAGCATGGTCAATGATGAGGGATGATGGAAGTACAAAGCCACCTAAGAGATCTCCCTCATCAATTGTGTAAACAGATATTTCTCTCTCTCTCTTTTTCTTTTTTAAAGCAGGGCTGGCAGTATTGGAGGAGGGGTGATATAAGCTATACTTAATATATAAGGAGAATTGTAGAGGGTAAGACTGTAAAACAAAAAACGGGGTTATAAAACTCACACTGGTGGGTCAGTCATTTTTTGCTTATTTTGAGTGGCTTGGATTTTTTTTTATCCTAAGTGTAGTCAACATATTTAGGCCATGAAGGATTATTTATGTTACCTGTCAAAAAGTGGCTATAGATTTTGAGCAATTATTCCAGAAATATATTATGGCTCAATCAGTGAGCCTCTGGGAATGGCAAAATTTAGTTTCAAAGGCACTTATTCCAACAATGGAGACAAACCAGTGTCTCCCTCAAGGGAAAATAATACAGAAAATGAAAATATTATTTTCTCCCATAAAAAATGAGTCATCATAGTCCAGATTTCTTCAACCTTAGAGGTGTTTTTTCCCCCAAAATCTTAGAATTCTCAGCATTGGCCAATTCTAGGAGTGGAAGAGCATAAATCTAGAAGATGCCCAACTTGGAATAGATTAGAGGATCTTTTTTTCTTGAAGATGCATGTCATTTGTTTTGAAGTCTAAAGACAGCTGAACACAAGGTTGCTGATGGAAGGGCATCTTCCCTTTTTCCTGCTGTTTATATATGGATGTTACCTTAAATCTTTGTTACATAGTATTCAGTATATGGTGTAGCCTCCCCCTTTGTTTTCTAACAACTTAGCAAAATTATTATAATGGGAGCACAGATAGAAATGGTAAGGTCAAGCACAAAAAGGAAGAATGACTCAGACAGGAAGAGGGTACTGCTCCTTAAATCTTATTTTCCAAAAGAAGTTTCTTCAATGAATAGGTGTGGAAACGGAAGTAGGAATACAAATAAATAAATTGCAGATATGTTATTATAACTGGATATGTATTTATTTAAATGTGCAGGGATATCAGTTCATGAGCATTTTTTAAAGATGAAAAAGATTACAATCCCTCCTGAAGCAAACTGTCAGGACCCACCTCAATCCACATCTTAGGAAATAAGAACTCTTGGATGCAAGTTTAGTCCAAAAGGAAAATGTTTACTAGGATGGAATCCATTGTGGCAATACAAGACGGAATCTAACAAAGTTACATTTCAATCCTATATAAAGCATTTCTGACACAACCTGTAATTTTCCTTCAGTGTTGATTTTTTTTGTTTACCTTCTGTTAACACAGACTTTCCAAAAATGCTCAATCACCTGGGAAAAGTTAAAGAAGAATTTTGATCTGTGGCACAAATGCCACAATGCAAAAAATAAATATGACTCCAAAGCATCAGATCACACTGCTAAAAGACGTGTTCTCCTTGGAAGGATCTGAAGTTCTTCTTGGTAATTAAAAACAAGCAAACCCCAAAGCACTGTGCCTTTAACTCTGTCCATGGGAAACCATCCTCCACTCTGTCTAGCATCAGTAGCTACTTTAAAAAATACATGATTAAGAACACAGATTTTACATACACATAGACATGGACATCTTTCTTCAACACCTAAGCACAGGCCTAAGTCTGACAAACCGTAAGAGCAGAACAGTAAAATTGTTGAAGGAGAGGCAGTGATGGTGGTTATATACAAAGAGTTTAACAAAATGAGAATTCAAAGAAAAGAGTCCAATATGAGAATTCAAAGATGAGAATTCAGTATGAGAATTCAAAGAAAAACAATGTCCACTGATGGTTGGGAGAGTATGTCCAGACTTCCCCCCATTTCCATGCAGTAATCTTAATCTGGATTTATACTTCAGCACCATCTCTTGAATAAATAAACTGAGGAAAATCAGCATGCAGCACAAAACTTCACTGTAAAGTGAAGTTTAAAATTTTAGGATTAGTTTATATGGAAATAATGAGAGGCAAGATGTCTAAAGAGGCGGAATTACTACATCACTCTGATATGTACTATATAGTGTAGCTCTGTGACTAGTTGTGAAGAAGACAATCCTTGGTTTGAAGGATTTGGATGACAAATCTTAAGAACAAAGTGTAGTGGCCTAGAAATTGGTCATCAATAAATGAATATCTAGTCCTCAAAATAAACAGGTACCTGTCATGATCTTTATTTCTAGGCCTACTCAATATATATGTTTATTAAAATTATGGTATTATTTTTATATTTGCAGCAATACCTTAAATATCCCTATTTATTTGTTTGTCTTTTTTTCCCTTAAGATCCATCTTCTATTATTTAACAGTGTTTAAGCTGGGAATCCATGAGATAATTTCTTCCAAAGGATAAAAGTACAGAAGTGCTCCACTTAAATTTTTGCATTTTTATTTTTACTTCAAATTATGAATTTATACTTCATGAGTGAAATATTCATTTTCCATCTGTACCAGTAAAAAATAGCATTTGCCCATGTAATACAGTCCATCCTGGGTTCTACTGCAAGCTTAAGCTAACCATAAAATATCAGAAACTTAGATTATTTGAGGTGGATATCATTTGATATAGAACATGTGACAAGGTGGGTATCATAGGATATATAGAACATGTGACAAAAGGACACATAGGATACCAAAATAAAACAATCAGAAGCACTGAAACATACAAATCACAAGAGCTAGTAAGAAATTTAAGGTTGGTATATCATTTAAAAGTGGCAAGCTTGGAGCAATTATTTCTCTGTTTTTAAAATACCTCCTATTATTTCTGTTCTCACTTCTTGAACAATTAAATTTTACAAGAAATGTGTCACCAGGTAGCACACATGCAAAAATATCACATTAACACTGAACTCCGAGGGGCATAACTAGTTACCAAACAATTTTTAATAGCTTTTACTTTGTAATGGGTGGCACACTGACTCAATGATTAAGATGCTGGGCTTGTTGGTTGGTTGGAAAGCCAATAATATCCCAGATTCGAGACCCAAGCTTCACGCAACAGGGTGAGCTGCTGTCCTTATTCTAGCTTTTGCCAGCCTAGTAGATTGAAAGTATACAAATGCGAGTAGATAAATAGGTACCACTTCAGTGGGAAGGTAGCAGCTCTCCATGATGTATGCTGGTCATATGATCACAGAAACGTCTTTGGATAGTGTTGGCTAAATGCTCCTTGAAATGGAGAGTAAAATCCATAGGGACTCCTTTTAGATTTACCTCTTTAATTTGTAACACCCATCATCAGTTCCCTGAATTCTAAAGAGGAGCTATTGAAGAGCCAGAAGAAGAAGAAAACCCTATTTTCTACTATCTGTCTCTAAACATTGTAATTTTCTGGAACCCCCTCCCACCACATCATTTTCCCTTTTGTTTCAGAGCTCATGTCATATTAGCCAATGTTTTAATGTTTTTTTAACATTCTTTTCTGTCCCAATCTTGCCACTCCATCACAGATTAAATATTATGCTCAAAATATTTAACTGCTAGACTTTTTCCTTGAGTCTTGTTAGGATATATTTAGGATGTATAGTTGCTTTTAAGAGTGAGATGGGCAGCATATATATTTAACAAACAAATAAAAATGAATACAATTATGCAGTCAGGTTTTGAAATTTGATTTGAAGAGTTGACTATATCATTCATGAAAGGCACATATCATCTATTCATAAAACCTTTTTTAAAAGGCAAAGCTGGATATTATTGAAAACTCAAATATCTGGCAAAAGATTGCAAATATCTCTATGAAACATGCATTTAGATAAGTTGCACTTAGATCTTAGATTAACCTTAAGAAAAAAGGTAAATTAAGGCAGGCTAGAAGTTGCCATTGTACCCCCAACACACACACACACACACACACACACACACACACATACACACAGAGAGAGATTTTTAGCAAGCATCCTGCTGGAAATAAATGGCATATTCAGAAGTGATTGCAAGAGAGGTTATTATTTTGGGAGGAGATGACTGCAGTTGGGGGTATAAATTATTGCTTCCTGCTAGATGGTTTCAGATACTTGGCCAAATTGGGAGTGCTTGGGAAAGGATTCAGCTGAAAAAAATTCTTCTTAAGGTTGATTTCTTTCAACTGTTTCTTCTGTTTGCTCTTGTGGGTTTTATGGATGATTAATTTTTGGGGGATTCTGTATTTAAGAAATCTAGGTTAAGAAAACTTAATATCCATATATAAAATTATGGAAGCTATACATCTATTTGCCAAAATAAAACATAAATAAAATATTTGCAATGTTTGTTATGCCAGCTTCAGAAGTATACAATATGCTATGTGCAAGTCAAAAACACATTATTTTTCCCTTTAATGGGTATAGCAAAAGTTCATGAGCTTCACTTCTAAGTAAGTCCTGGCAATCTGAAGGGAAAAGTTGATTACATTAATATGTTGCTGTTATTTAGATTAAAATGCATTTAATCTGAAGAAAAAGGTAAATCAAGGCTCAGCTAGAGTTCACTCAGGGATATAGTAATCAGATGGACATTTTAATCTGCCTTTTATTTTCTAAAACATCTGTTTTATATGTATTCCATCTAAGTAAAACAACTGTCATACAACCGATTTTCAATAAGACATAATTTTTATATATAAAGAGATTACCCAGCTATCACCATGAATTTTAAGAGAAACAAATAATATAAGAACTTGTATTCTATCTGCTATTATTGGCATAATTTATAGCATCTGTGATACCAGCTGTGTCAGGATTACAGGATTAATCAATGTCTTTAACATACGTGTCTGCATATTGTGTCTGGAAGTGGGGAACATTACATTTTACTTCTGGTGAAAATGTTTTTCAAAATATTAAAATTCATATCTTAATGTGGCTTCCAATATTCTACTTCAACTTTGCTGGCTGACTTTGGGCAGTTACTGTCTTTCAGCCTGGTATAACCACTAGGTCAGATCTGGGCATTTTCGACTGTCACTGTCCAGCCTGTGGCACTGATGCATCAGCCAGGTGCTGGGGTGTTGGTGGCAGGGGGCGGGCATTATGAACAATGGTGGGTGGAGTGTTCATGGTGCCAATGGGGGAGGGACAATGGCAGGGGACGAGGCAGTGGTATCAGCAGGGGGAAGAGCGGGGGTCAGGATGGTATCCTCCACACACTCCCAGTTTCTCATATGACCCCTTGGGAAAATTAATTGCCCACCCCTGCACTAGGAAGAGCAGACCACAATATCAATTCCACAGGAAAGCTGCAATTTCTTTTATTGGCTATAGTGCCTAAGCTGCTTCTGAAAATTATTTTTCTCAGGATTAAAACAAACAAACAAACATTTGCCACTTTGGTCTAGGGCTCCAGGCAACAGTTCATGCATATTTTTGTTGAGGTTATTTTCATTATTGTCTAAATGGCTCACCTCACCGGATGGTTATGTTGGGAAAAAAAGGAAGGAATATACGATGAACAATTGAGGGAATTGTTTATGTCTAATTTAATGAAAAGAAGAACTGGGATGACATGATAGCATTCTTCCAATATTTGAGAGGCTGTCACAAAGAGGAGGGAGTCAACCTATTCTACAAAGCAGCAGAAGGCAAGACAAGAAGCAATGTATGGAAACTAATCAAGGAGAGAAGCAACCTAGAACTAAGGAAAAAAATTTCTGATGGTGAGAACAATTAATCAACGGAATGGCTTGCCTTCAGAAGTTATGGGTGCTCCATTACTGGCGGCGTCTACAAAGAGATTAGAGAGCCATTTGTCTGTAATGCTATAGGATCTCCTGCTTGGGCAGAGGTTTGGACTAGAAGATTTTCCTCAAAATTACTTCTATTGTTTTTCCCATTTATCTGCACTTATAGTGGATTCAGACTTGTCCACAGTACTTGTAAGATAACCCAATGATTATTCAATACAATAAAAAAGTAACAAATGATATATTCCAGTTTCAAAATTGGCAATTTAGGCAATTTATAGTAAATATATATGTGGTTTATTCACATCACAGTGATCATTCATATTGAGAATAATTTATAAAATTGAACATACGCCAATCATCCATTATACAAATAGAACAATTTTTTGTACTCTTCCCATCCTAACCATAACATTATAACTTTGTTAAAATGAACTGTAATTTTTTTAAAAGTTCAGCATATGAAACCCACTCCAACCACTTAACCCAACCAGTTTTTAAAAGTTATTCACTCTAATTATGGTTTGTCATGATTTCTTGCTTCTTCTTTCCTTTTTAAATACCAAGTACATTACCGTTAAAACAGAAGGATAAATTAGACACTTAATAATTGTAACAGTGATAACAGGAGGATATATGCTTTTCTTTAACAGTGTGCTTCTGTTCAGGGAGACTTTCTTATTAAAGCTGATTCCTAAGATATAATCTCTAGTTGATAGGATGATCATGCCTGCAGTCATCTTCTCCCAGAATACAAAGAAAATTGTGTCATCTGACAAGCAGCTCTTTTTAATTTATTAGTCAACTAATGTTCTGTTGCTAATTTACAAACATAAAAGAAAAAAAATCAGCAGAAAAAACCTCAAGGCAAGAAAAGCTGTGAAAATGTAACTGTTGAGTATTAACTACTTCCTAAAAGAGGAAAGTCTTGGTTTGGCATCTCAGTATAGATCCAGCAAGTGGAAGACAGATCTCCTTGAGAAAAGCACATGCTGTTTAGAGGATGTTCTACAGTTCAAGTATTAAGGTAGCGAGATCCTGGGACAATCCCTGAATCTAATATGAATACATCTGCCAAGGTATAGTTAATTATATTGAAGCACTTATAACTCAAGATGGAAATTCTTGGGCACTGAAGACCTGTCTGTTTTCCTAGGCATTTGGGGTAAAGTGGGCACATAAGTTCTGTCATTATTGATGATGAATGGAGTTGTTTATTCTTACTTGGGGAAACAACTACTGTATGTATTTTATGTTTTAATGTTGCAAGCTCCCCAGACTCACTTATTTGAGATAGGTTTTAATATAAATTAAACAATCAAATAAAGAAATGAAACATACAGGGATAGAAGTGATAGGTTCAAGACAGGAAGAAGACAACAGTGTTGTGTCATTCTCAATACCATCCTCACTCATTCTGCTTTATTCCATTTCATTGTTGACTAAAAAAATCAGCCCATTCACTTCAATAGGGCCAAAATAAAATATTGGATTCCCTTTGAGCCTTAATAAAAATCTCTGACTGAAGCAGAAGAAATGTTTGACCACCAGCCATTACCCCTGAAGCTATGTCATTGTAGTGGTGAAAAGTAATTTGACAGTGGAAGTATCTAAAGAATTAATCAGAGGATGTGTTTTTAAGGGCCATGGATCCAATTCCTGTGACTTCTACTACCACTGGTGATTAATCTGTGGCAGGTTTGGAACTAATGAAAATATACTTCTCCTATCCCTGACATGGCATGGGAATTATTTTTAAAAAGCAATGGAATAAGGGGAAGAAAGAGACACAAAAACACCTTTGCCTTCACTTACGCACCCTATCATAGGAATAAAAGGAGCACATGCATATCTTGTCTCTAAATTTATCTTCTGCACTAAATATTTAGAATCCTGGAGATGCAGAGTCTTAAGACGGCCCCCTGTTTCCATGTGCAGGTGTCTAAGACAATTTGCTGCGGCCAACTCTCCATGGCCAATTCACCATGGCCAACTCACCATGGGACAAGAGTTACACTAATATTAAAGAAATGGTGGAATAGAATCATTAAAGAAAGGATGAAGAAGGAGGGACAGAATGAAATGTGATTTTTTAAATTTATTTTAAATAATTAAATTGAATTGTTAAATTGTCCCACAGCGAGTTGTCCCATGGTGAGTTGGCCATGGCGAGTTGGCTGCAATGAGTTGGCCATGGCAAGTTGTACCATTCCAACAGGATGAATGACTAAGGAGAAAAGAAATAGAAGCATTTTTTTTTCTCTCCTTGCAAGAATATCCTCAACCCAATTGTAATAACAATTGAAAGCGATTTTTTTCAAAGAATTGTTGGAAAAATAAAAGCAGGAAAAAAAGATGATAACTCTCTTGACTTTTCTTGAAGAAAAGAATGAATAAAATCTACTTAATATAATCTATCTGCAAAGCAATTAATCTTTTCTTATAAAAAAATTCCTCTGAAGCAATAATTCTGCTATCATTTGAAATAAAAAGCAATGATCTTTTAATATTTCAGTGCATTTGATTAATTACAAAAATACATTCACAAGGAAGATAGTGCAATCTCCTTCTGTGGCATATTTTATTTCTTTTTAAACAGGCTTCTGAAATATGAGTAAAATAAGTACCTTATAAATAGGTGACAACTGACATTTTAGATTGGCATAATTTCATAGGTTAGATGATGAAATCCAAGCCAAATGAAAAAGCCAATGACTCTATCTAATCATGACATGCTGGCAACCTTACATTATGCTAATATGTGAACCATGAAAATATGAATAATTTCCTGATAGTGTTTTGTAAAGGGAAAAAGATATGAAGAATGAAAGTATATAGTCCTAGGGGAAAAAATCAAGCATATTAGGCATACTTTTTTCCTAGCTTCTCAAATGATGAGCAAGCTAATCAAGCTAATTTTAATGGCTGGTAGTTTCATTTTCATGTCAATAAATTCACTCCATAGAGATACTGATTTATAAGGTACATGATTTGTATTCTCAATTGAGGGCTAAAATCCAATGAGTATATTATACACTCTTGGGAAAATAACTGTCTAAATTTTATTACTAATAAAATATATGACGAGCTGAGGTTTTGCAAAATAAAGAAGGAGGGAGAAAAATCTGAGGCTTCCATTCTGTTTTTTCTAAGCAGAATGATGGAATGTGCTGTTCAGTAAATATTTGCAAACATCCGGTGAACTATAAAACTTGGATTATTAACCCCCCAATATATCAATACAGATCTTGAGCTTGTTTGGATGAAACAGGATCCAAATCCAAAAGGAGAGATTGAGAGAAGGCAGAGAAGAAAATTTGCAATGCATGGCCTCCAATAGGAATTGTACGTAAATACATATGGCACCCCAACTGATACAACAGAAATGAGGACAGACTACATTTTACAGTATGTATAGTTACATATATTGTTTCTTTAGGGCCGTGTCTTTAATAGTATAGAGACAAAGTAAATGTGCACAAGCATCTAGTCATATGGTTTTTAGAAACAGATGAAGAGTGTTTTCCCCTTTACCATCAAATTTTACCCTTCAGAATTCCTGCATTTGTGTTATTCACACCTTGAACTTTCTGCAGAAAAGGCGGGCAGCTCAGAAACTCTTGAAAGAAGATGTGGCTGAGTCTGTCTCTAAGCAGGCCACCAATGCACACAGACCAAAGGGTAGAGTATTTTATTTTTTATTTTATTTTAATTCCAGCTTAGCAGTAGCCTTCATTCTATGTATATGCCTGCTTATTAGGGCTTTCACACACACACCCCAAGCGGCATTATTACAAAGTCAGCTTAATTGCCCCCAACAATCTGGGTCCTCATTTTACCTACCTCGGAAGGATGGAAGGCTGAGTCAACCTTGAGCCTGGTGGGATGCGAACCTGCACTAATTGCAGGCAGCTGGTGTTACTTAAGGAGGCATTAGCCCACTGCTCCACCAAGGCTCTTGTAGAGGGTTCGACCTGGCTTTCAGCTACACTTTTGTCTTCAGCTCCTTCCTAGTTGTAACTGAAAAGGAGAGTCAGACTAACTGGAGAGGTGTCAGGTCCAACCCAACAATGACGTAGAGCAATCCAGGCAAAATTCAGTTTTTTATTTGTTCACACCCAATAAAGAGAATCTTTTCAGATTAAACCTTTATTGCTCTTATCCTTATGGATATACCTTGGGAGATTCTAGGGAACAGCTAGCCTAACTCTCTTTGTTTGCTTCCTATCCAGCTCTTGACTATATTGCCTCTTATCTCCTCTGCTTCCTTGGAATGTGTTCCTGCCTCTTGAGAAATTGCTGTTTCCCTGAAGTCCATTACACCAGCTCCCCCTTCACAGGCACTACCCCTCACAGCAGGTGACACAGAGGATCAAGAGATGACCGAAATGGGTTATTTGAAGATTTCTTTGCTTTGAATTTTTAACCCTTATGAATCTAAACATTTCAGTAAATTCAATGACATCCTCATTCACTGTTTGTTTTCCATTACCAGAGTATACTTAAAGCTTTTGCAGTGATCTTCCTTGCTTTGAAAACAGTTTGGCATTCAAAGAAAGCTATTACACCCACCATCTGTACCACTCTGTTTCAAGAGCGACATTAATTTTTATTCTTCTTGGATCTTAAAGGAATAAATTTCCTAAATCCCACCATGCTTGCCAGTCAGATATAACTCAACCAACAGCTGTGGCCAAATTGTGTGCCAGTCTGATGTTTTTTGATAAAACGAGTATTTGTTATTCTAAGGATAGATGGCAAAGAGGTGTACTGAAGCAAGATAATGCTAAGTAACACTAGCATTGATAGATCTTGACAACATACATTGACTTAAAACATCAACATGCCAAAAAAAGGAACAAAGGGGATGAAGAGATGGCAGACAGAAGCTTTTCTGCACTTGAAACACGCTTGCTATTTTTGTAAATGCACGTTTTGATCTCTGGTTCAAGTTTTAAAATCAAGACATCATGTTGGAAATTCAGGTGGTCTTTCTTGAAGCCAATTGAAAGGGGGAAGGGATGTTGAATGACGCATGCAACACACGTATATGAATAGCTCCTTGAGAAAGCTATCAGGAGATAAACAACTTCTTTCTAGAATCAAGGTAGGTTTTATAATATATAACCAAGTTGGGCTCCAATTCCATTCTCCAGAGATTGTGCCAAAGCAGCAGAAGCAATGAATCAACCAAGATCCTAATCTCCTAGTGGAGACTGTTCCCCCCCACACTTCTTTCTTTTATGAAATGGTAAGCTAGGACATGTAAACACCTCCTCTCTCTTTTGGATATCATTACCAGGATCCAAAATACCTTTGCCATTTTAATATTTTCCCACCCACCCATTGAACTGGGTGCTGCCAGAGCACCATTCTGAAGTGATAGCCTGCTACCATCCTGCATCTGAAATACCCCTGGGGATAAATGTAGCTCGTCTGGGAGATGAAATTATAAATAGACAGGATTTATGAAGAAACTGAGACCTCAGCAGAGGTACAAATGCTAGTTTTCCATTTATTCATACAAGCTTCAGTTTATAGAATATACTAATACAGCTAATTTTCCAAAGACATGTGAGAAATAAATCAAGCTACATCCAATTTACAAAATAAGCAAGTTTGTTGACCACAAACCTTTGAGCTCAGGTATCAGAGGAGCAATAAATCTTTATTTCACTTTTATTTTATTTTTTTATTGAAAAGTTTTAAAATACATTTTCAAAACATATACCCCATCCACCCCACCCCTCTCCCCATCCTTCCCATCCCAACACCCCCCCAACTTCCCAGAGCCGAATACAGGGTATTACATCATACAATCTTACTCTAAAATAATCTAATTACTATAATTACACTTTGAACCCTATCGCACTTTAACTCTCCTTAACCATAGAAAAGAAAAATAATATAGCCTCTAAGTACAATAACTAATAACTATTCAAATGCTAAATGATACTTTGTAGTCCCATATTTGTTCTGAATAAAATCAATCCATCTTTTCCATTCCACTATATATCTCTGTTGCAAATGATCTTTCACATATGCCGAGATTTTAGCCATTTCTGCCAAGTTCGAAACTTTCAAAGTCCATTCTTCAATAGTAGGTAGGTCCTCCTTCTTCCAGTATTGCGCTACCAAAAGTCTTTATTTCACTTTTAGTTTAGGTGAACAGTTAGCAATTTTATTGCATTTGGGTCTCAGACCAAACTAGGGCTCTGGACACCCGCCTCCAACAAGATGCAGTTTAGTGGTGAGAAAAGTAAGGTTCTATATTTAGGCAGGAAAAAACCTCCAAATGTATAGGTACAGAATAGGTGGTACCTGGCTCAACTGTGAGAGGGATCTAGAAGTCCTAGTGGACCATCACTTAAGTATGAACCAACTGTGTACTGCAGGCTGCCAAAAAATCCAATGCAATCAAAAGAGGGATAGATGGAAGCTCATCAAAGAGAGGATCCAATCTGTAGGTAAGGAGAAATTTCCTGACAGTGAGAACAACTAAGCAATGCTTCCAGGAGTTGTGGGTACTCCATCCTTGGAGGTTTTCAAGAAAAGATTGGACCTCAGTTTGTCCAGGATGGCATAAGCAGTGCTTTTTTTGTCATAGAACACACTGGAACAGCGTTCCGGCACCTTTTTTCGACGGAGTTTGTGGGACTAAAAATAGTTCAGTCAGACCTTCCAACTTCTCGCGGAAAAAAAAAATCTCGAAAGGAGTTGGAAAGTCTGACTGAACTTTTTTTTAGTCCCATAAACTCCATTTCCCTGCAGCAGAAAAGAAACACGCCAGAGCTAGAAAGCAGGTTAGCAAAGAAATGCTTTCGGGAGGAGCTGCGCCGGGAGGAAAAGCAGCAGGAAACGAGGCTGCCATTTCCAGAAGGGAAAAGGGAGACACGGGGGCAATGCAAGGCAGTGAGCAAGTTTTGTACTCTGCTCTGCACCCCTGCACAGAGACTCTGCGTTCTCAGTTCTTGGAGGGAGGCGGCGGGGGAGGCTTGTGCCGCCTGGTCACGGCGCAAGGCATGGGAGAATTGGTGGAGGACAAGGAGGCAGTGGCTGCACCCGAGCAGGTGATCTGCGGGGTGAAGCTTTAAAAAAGCCCCTCCAGCAGCACACAGTAGCAACGGACCCATCCACCATCACTCCCTCCTGGCTCCAAAAGGGCGGAAGGGAACCAGGCCTATCCCACCCACCCCATCCGCCTTAGTGTGGCAGTCCGGCTCGGGAGGGAAGTGAAAGGTTGCCAATCAAGGAATGGCCTGGCGGGGTGGGGGAGGGAGGGCTGAGTTCCAGCACCATTTTTCTTACAAAAAAAAAGCACTGGGTATAAGGACTCCTGCCTTGAGCAGGGGGTTGGATTAGAAGACCTCCAAGGCCTCTTCCAGCCCTATATTCTATGATTCTATCCTGGTAGTAGTATTTCTGATTTCAAGAGCTGTTCGCATCAGGTCCATAAAGTCAACAAGCTATCGGTCTGCTCTTGAGGAACATTTATGGTTTCATCTGTAGAAGGCAGTGTGAAGATTGCTGTTGAAGGAAACAAAAATTATACCGTTTGTACTTTGGGCACGCAAAATTGGTTGAATATGTCTAGGTTCGAGTGTGTTCAAGCACCCTTGGAAACTGAATGTTTTATGAAACGATTATAGCAATTGTTTTTCGAAAGTAATCCATACAATGCTCATTGTCCTCTGCTGAAAGTATTGTTTCCCTTTCTGACTGGCTGAGCAAAAATTTATAAACTAGAAAATAAATCTATGGTTGTGTAGACAACTCAGAGGATATGTACATATTTTCAGTCACATTAAATATATGTTTTCAGCAACCAATCGCACCCAAGGGACAAGTATTGAGGTTACAAACCACAAGCCTCATTCATCATTTTCTGACAACAACTCAGATAAAGCTTGTAGTGCAGACTCCAAGTCCTGCTCCATTAAGGGTAATATTTTAGGGATTACTATGCTCTTTTGAATCAAGGTTTAAGTATGATCAGCTGTCAAATAATTTTTCCTATTATTTTTCCTCTTAAGATGTTAATCCGAACTCAAATAATTTTTACAGAACTCTATATGCTTGTCTTCCCACACATGCTGTTCACACATATGTAAGGAAACAATCCTGTCATTGTACATACCTAGCCAGCAAATGTTTAGTTTAGTAACATCAAGAGCCACAATATTCCTGTCCTCAAGAAGTTACTTAGTTTCCATCAGAAAAAGCAAATATTATAAGCAAAACAATCTACTGCATTTACTTACTACAAACATGCTATAAACAAAAGTAAACATAAATGCCATATTTGTACTCCTATGCATCGCTAAGTCTGAAGCCAAAACATTTAGCCAATATTAATCTCCTTTATTCCTGATAAAGGTTTCCTGAGCTAAGAGTTTACCATGAAATAAATTTTTCATGGTATTCAAATAAAGCTTTTCATAATTTTTCTACTTGAAAATTATAGATTGTCCTCATTTTATGAGGACAATCAGGATTGAAATTGCCATTGCTAAACAGTGTTAACAAGGTTAAACAATTTGGTGATAAAGTATGATGAGATGGGACTGTGCTGCTTAACTATGGCAATTCTGGTTGTTAAGTGATGACCATGGGTTATTGAGAGAGGATCTCACGTGATCACAATTTCCAACTTTCTTCTGGCTTCTTCATTGCATTTACTTGTAGGACATTAACAGGCAATGTCAAAAATTGTGATCATGTGACCGTGGGAACACTATGACAACCAGAACTTCAAGAATCAGTCATAGATACCACTCATTTTATAACCATCAATAAGTTTGAACGGTCACTGAATGAGTAGTTGTTAAATCATCAAAATAATAATAATAATAATAATAATAATAATAATAATAATAATAATAATAATAATAATAATAATAATAATAATAATAACAAAATGATGATGATGATAATAATAAAGTCTGGATAAGGAAGATTACTACAAATACTTGGGTATCCTTCAAGCTGATAACATCAAGCACATTGAAGTCAAGAAAAATATTAGAGGTGAATACATCAAGAGAGTGAAGAAGATTTTAAACTCAATGGAGGAAATACCGTGAAGGCAATCAACACCTGGGCAATTCCAGTCATTAGATACACAGCTGGAATAGTGGACTGGACTTGAGCAGAACTAAAAGCAATGGATAGGAAGACCAGAAAAATAATGACAATGAATCATGCCCTTCATCCATGCAGTGACATTGACAGACTCTATCTACCAAGGCAAATAGGTGGACGTGGAATGCTGAAAGTACATCAGATGGTTGAAGAAGAAAAAATGGCTTTGGAAGAATATCTGAAGGATAATGATGATGATGCATTGAAATTACTGTAGTATATCAGGAAGGCTTACTGACTACTGGAGAGACCAAACTGGCCTACAAGAAAGACCAAATGAAGAACAGAATAGAGGCATGGGAAGACAAAGCACTACATGGCCAGTACATTAAAAAAAATAGCTGGGAAAGCAGATAATAACAAGACCTGGTAATGGCTAAGCGCAGGAAAGTTGAAGAAAGAGACCAAGGGACTAATTCTGGCTGCACAAGACCAAGCCTTATGGACAAATGCATACAAAGTCAAAATTGAGAAGACAGCAACAGACAGTAAATGCCGCCTATGCAAAGAAGCTGAAGAAACAGTGGACCACCTGGTAAGCTGCTGCAAGAAGATTGCACAGATTGACTACAAACAGCGGCATGACAAAGTAGCAACAATGGTGCATTGGAAGATCTGCAAGAAATATCATTTGCCGTAAGCAAGAACTGGTGGGATCATAAAATAGAGAAAGTCATAGAAAATGATAAAGTTAAACTGCTCTGGGACTTCAGAATTCAAACAGACAAGCACCTGCAACCTAACACCCTGGACTTAACAATTGTTGATAAGGAAGACAAAAAAATCTGGATAGTGGACTTGGCAGTGCCTGGAGACAGCAGAATAGACGAGAAAGAACTGGAGAAGATAACAAAATACAAAGACCTACAAATAGAAATAGAAAGACTATGGCAAAGCAAGCAAGGGTAGTACCAATAGTAATAGGCGCCTTGGGTCAATCCCAAAACAACTGGAGCACCACTTGAACACCATTGGCATTGACAAATTCGCCATTAGTAAATTGCAAAAGGCAGCCTTATTAGGAACTGCTTCCATCCTGCGATGATATCTGTAATACCATCAAACATCCACATCTGCCTATCCCAGGTCCTTGGTAAGGACTCGATAGGTAGACAAAAATGCCAAATCCAGTCTGAACATCTGGCTGACTGTGATAATAATAATAATAATAATAATAATAATAATAATAATAATAATAATAATAATAATAATAATAATAATAATAATAATAATAGAATAACCGAGTTGGACCTTGGAGGTCATCTAGTCCAAACCCCTGCTCAGGCAGGAAACTCTATACCATTTCAGACAAATGACTGTCCAGTCTCTTCTTAAAAACTTCCAGTGTTGGAGCATTCACCACTTCTGGAGGCAGGTTGTTCCACTGATTAATTGTTCTAACTGTCAGAAAATTTATCCAAAAAGATCTAAACTCTGCATCTCTCTTCGAGAGACAGACAGAAAGACGACAGCTAGAAAGGGAATAACTAGATAGTTTATAACTAGATAGCTAGCTATGATAGACAGACATCGATGGATTAGGGATTAGATTAGATTAGATTAGATTGAGATGATAGCTAGCTACATGATAACCAGAACGTTGGCCAGCTAGATAATGATAGATACAGCTAGATAATTAGATAGATGTAGATAAAAACAGATATGAGAGAGAGAGAGAGAGAGAGAGAGAGAGAGAGAGAGAGAGAGAGAGAGAGAGAGAGAGAGAGAGAGATGAGAAGGAGGTATTATTACCAGAATAAAAAATGCCTCAATGGCTCCATCTGTGCTCCTAATGATTTTTGGACATGTCTGATGCTGATCTTTTTAAAAAATTCTGCAGTTGTGCATCTTGTCTCTGGACACTCTCAGTCATCCAGGTCATGGTTGTCACTAAGGTGCTTCCCCCCCCAAAAAAAAAGACAACTGAACTTTCTTGATTTTTTTCCTTGAAGACATTTCACTTCTCATCCAAGAAGTTTCTTCAGTCCTATAATGTTCTATAATTCAGTTTTATATAACTTCTTCAGTTATATAAAATAGCTCTAAAAATTAATAGTACATATCAAGAGTTTTTACTTACCCAACATATAATAAGAGGAAGCTTTAATTTGCAAACTAGAATATATTGAAACAATATATTTTCTTGCACAGGTAGAAATTTCTTATAAGCATCTTTGATTGGCAAAGTGATCTTAGAAAATGAGAGATGGATTATACAAATTTGTATACATGAATATTTAAGTGATGCCAGGTGCCGTAATACCAGCTGAACTTTCCGGATCTGATCCATCAGATCCACTGTAAAATTCATTTCCTTTTGTTAATGTTATTCTTACGTGACACAAATCAACAGTGTAGCTGATATTATATGGCAGGTCTCTGTGCCGTGGAGGGGAGGAGGGGATAGCCAGCCCTTTCTATAGTCCCGTGGTGGCGAACCTATGGCACGCGTGCCACAGGTGACATGCAGAGCCCTCTCTGTGGGCACGCGCACCATTACCCCAGTCCTAGGCATTCAGCTGGGTTTTATAAAACCTTTTCGCTTTAAGCCTCCACTGCCGTGTGCAAAAAAAAAGGTTCAATCAATCAATCAATATCAACTTCTCTTGGGGAAAAAAAGATCTCACAAAGTTGGAATTGATTGATTGAACCCAGTCTACCGTTACCACAGCCACACCCACCTAGTGGGCCACACCCACCTGGTACCAGACGATACATAAGTGGGTTTTGGGCTGCAGTTTAGACACTCGGTCTCTAAAAGGTTCGCCATCACTGCTATAGTCTGACTGAGGTCAATGGAAGGTTTTAAAAACCTATTTGATTGGAGGAAGAATTTGGATACAGAACCAGTGAGTGACTAAATAAAATGTGTGTGCACGTGTACAGAGTGTGAATGTTTAGAAACACAGAGACAGAGAAAAGGAGAGAAAGCACTATCGAAGAAGAAAAATGTGGTACCAGTGAGTGGAGACACCATTTTCAGTCATTAAAAATGGCTTCTCCCCAGTTTGGAAATATCAATATCGCAGGTTATTTCTGAAATAAAGTGAAATTGGGAAGAGTCCAAATTAATTTTTGAAACAAAAAGGGATTCCTTTTAAATATAGGAAGAATGTGCCAAAAAAAATTAGGCATGTCAACAAGGTAGTCAAAATAGCAAGTGATAGTCAAGATAGCAGTCATAATGTTGAAATGCTCTGCCTGTTTATTATGCCTGTTGTATTGCAGTTGCTATCTTGATTTTTTGGATCATACACTGCAGACATTCCTGCAAAGAAAGCATGCCAGATATAATCTCTGAAGAAGCTTCTAGGAGCTTCTTAACAGGAAAGATTAACCATGTATATCAACCTACAGCTTAACTGCCTGGCTTTCTAGCTGTAAACACTATTCAATTCAATGTGTCTTACTCCAAAGTAAACAAGTAAAAAAAAGTGTAATATTACAGGCTAAAATTCATTCCATTTCTCTAGGGACATGAACTTGTGAACCTATGAGATTGAATAATAATGTATTTACATGAGTTGTATAATTAAATATAATTTGTTACAGCAGCTAAAATGAGGCAACAGCTAGTACCAAACATAACTTGTCAATCTTTTCGCTTTCCTGTTTTCTGTTTGATTTATTTGATTTATTTGTTTCTATTCCTGAGCTCTGACCGTAAATAAAGAAATTGACTTGATAGTAATTTCTAATAAACTCAGTAACTTTCCTAAGTAACAATACCAAGAATACCTTTGGGGAAGTCATGGCAGTTAAACTGTAATATTGATATAAATTCACAGTGTAAGCACACCCTTTTCTAGTAGCCCATGTATAATAACCATAAATCAAACCAATTTCAAGTCAAAACAAACTACAAATTCTGTGATATATTGTGTGAGTCCAGGAATTGGGAATCTTAAAAGAAAGAACATAAAAATGCCTTCCACATATATGCCAGCATTAAATAATATATCAAAGGCTTTACGAGAAAATGTGTGCTCTTGATGCTTAATGTGTGGATTTCACATAGATTGGCTTTTCATTTCTTTCTCTAGATTTGAATTTTCTGTAAAGAGTCTCAAACCAGAAATTGTACACAGTTCTTGAAACAGTCCAATAGTTAAGTCAATTATGACTTCCTTGCTCACTCTGAATAAATCCTTTGGACAGGATAACGATCAACATTTGATCATAACTGTAGAACAGGGGTGTCCAACCTCTGGGCCCCTGTCCGCTTCTGGACCTTGAGCTGTTCGGAACCAGGCCATGGAAGTGGCTGGCGAACACAGACACACATCCCTACTTGCACAAGCAGCAGGTGAGGAAGTGTGCATGCTCCATTTGCACACTTGCGTGCTTGCCAGCCACTCACATTGAACCATCCCCGCCGGTCTGCAAAGTGGAAAGGCTGGGGAAGTCTGCTGCAGAAGGCTACAGATAAGGACTTAGAGAAAGCTTGTAAAATATGATTTAAGCTCAAGAGAAAAGAAAATTATAGCCTTTATTACATAGAAACACATACATCTAAAATTATAGATATAAGTAAAAAGTAGGCATAAAATACAATAAAAGCATAACATTAATTTAATGCAAATAATAGTGACACTCTCCAAGATTAGAAGTACCTTTCCAGTTTCTCTTACCTTGGTCTATATTATTAAAGTGAAATTCTAGTATCTGTCTGGATCCTGTTTCTTGACCTGGCCCATCTCAAAGGAATGCCAATAACCTTTCTTTGAAAAAGAATAAGAAAAACACCCAAGAGACCAGGCAGAATCAAAGCCAAATCTCATGTCCAGTGTAAGAAGGATTGTTCCACCTTACTGTCAGGGCTTTCAAACTGCACTTACGATTGGAAATGAACATTAAAGGAACAAACGTCTGGATTTGGATTGATAGGATTTATTAAGGAAAGGGTTAAAATGCTAGCACGAGAATTTAAACAAGTACTTTGGCTCTCAGCCATGAACCTATAGGGTATACATAAGTGATTCTAATAATTTTTTGCAAACTTCAAGTGATGGGGCACCTACAAGGCATCAAGGACTAGCTGTAGCTTATTCTGGTTAATATTTCAGTTCTTTCATGAGGTATTCAATGTGGCATCCATTATTTTTTAAAAATATTACACTTCCCTTATATATTTCTTTTTAGAATCAAAAGCTTAATGGAACACTAACATTTGATCAGGAAGAACTTTCTAGTCCAGACTGGTGTTTTTTTCTTTCTAAATTCATTCATTCTTAATGGTTTTATGGTTTTGATAGCAACTTCAGCTTTTTGGTGATACAAAATTTTTAATGATATGTACTGTATATTTGTCATCTAAACTGGCCTCCCCCTTTGAAAACTGAATGCATTTAGCAATCCAGTTGCTTAAAAATCACAAATAAAATGGAATGGAATAGAATGGAATGGAATAACAGAGTTGAAAGGGACCTTGGAGGTCTTTTAGTAGAAACCCATGCTCAGGCAACAAACCCTATACCACTTCAGACAAATGGCTGTCCAATCTCTTCTTAAAAACTTCCAGTATTGGAGCATTCATAAGTTCTGGAGGCAGGTTGTTCCACTGATTAAGAAATTTCCACTATCAAGAAATTTCTTCTGAGTTCTAGGTTGCTTCTCTCCTTGATTAGTTTCTATCCATTGCTTCTTGTCCTGCCCTCAGGTGCTCTGGAGATAGTTTGACTCCCTCCTCTTTGTGGCAACCTCTGAGATATTGGAACACTGCTATCATTTCACCCGTAGTCCTTCTCTTCGTTAAACTAGACATACCCAATTCCAGCAACTGATCTTTATATGTCCTCTATGCAACTCTTTCTACAGTCTCAGAATTTCAGAATATGTTGTTTATTAACTACAACCATCATTATCTTCAATGCAAGGTTTTTGTTTTTGTTTTAAAAAATGCCTCTCTTATTTCTTAATAAGAAAATAAGTTTAAACATATTATCCATTCATAGAACTATGAATATTGAAATGCTGGAGGGAGTATATAACTATTATACAAGAGAGAAAGAAAAAAAAAGATTAATTGTGATCAGGGAACTGAACACAGTTGATTTCTCTATTATCGTACATTCTTAATAACATGCACAGGTTTAAGGACGATAGTTACAAAATCTGCTTCTTCGTGTAAATTACCCTTTGCTGGATCAGGTTTATTTATTTATTTCATGCAGATTAACATATACATAAGGCACTACTAATGAGATCTGATTGAAGGCACAAAGGTCGGTTTCAGCTGAATACAATTAAAAATGAGGCATGGAATGAAAACATAAAATGAATATAATAATCTGATTAACTGGGCTACCGAAACAAAACTGCCCTCTTTAAAACAAGATCCCCTTGACAATTGAAAAACTAAAATGATTCTCCATTTAACAGGAACAGAATTTCTGTAAAGTAGAACCAAAGGAATGTTCTCATTTCATGAAGGTTTTCACTCCTATTACTTGGTTTTTAAATCTGTCAAGATAGACAATTTTAATAACAAGCTTGAAAACAAAGATTTTTTTTAAAAAAAAATACTATGCACTTTGTGAAATAATTTTGTGGAAGATGTATGAAATCTGTGCATTAATTTATAATATCATGATCCCAGCTTCCTATTTAAAATATTATATCCTGTTTGTGAGGACATACCCTAGTATATACAGTAAAGGACTGCCAGAGGGAAGATGGTCAGAAATTGTTTTCCATGGCAGTATTATTGGGTGCAAGTTGTAGTAAATACATTTTGTTTAAATATAATGAAAAACTTCCCGATGAATCAGTGAAATTGTCTCTCTCCAGATGCTGTGATTTCTCTGAAAGCTTTTAAGAAGACACTTGGCAATTGAGATCTCTACTGATTATAGAGGGTGGGACTAGATGATCTTCCTGATCCCTTCCAATTCCATTATCCTATAATCCTCATATCAACTTTGTGATACCCCAAATTTTCCATTATTATTAGGACTAAACATACATTTGAACCCAGCTCAATGCAGTCCATGGCAGTTCATAGCCAGGAGGTTGGGTTTTTAGCTGGAAAAGAAAATGAAGGTCCTTTTCAGTATAGTTCAACCAATATAGTTGAAAGAGTTTGCAACTCTTCAGGCACCAACTGTTACTGAACTGTTGCTTTCACTGCAAGGAGAAGATTGGAATAAGCATGATTAATGAGAATTCATCAGCTATGCCAAAAGACCAGCTTCAATGGGATTCTACTTTTTCCCAAAGTTATTTGAGGTTTCTGTTTAAAACAAATTGTTTTTCTGTTCTTTTCCAGATTTTTCTTTTGTTCTGTCTCTTAATTTTTTACACTGAAAGACAGTTGGTAAATATTGTTTTTATTTATTTATTTAAGCTACTGAGGCAGGACTCAACAGTAAAGTCCAGTGAAATTGCTTTAATTAAATAAGCATTTCTCCCTGTCTACTATATTGCATCTACAAACAACCCCTCCCCCACCGGACTTTGCAAATTAATATACAATGCAATCCTATTTTTACTATAATATGTGCCCCTTTTCTCACTGATTGAAGTAAAAAAAAACCATTAAGGAAAAAATGTAAACATTTTATAAACATTTTGAAAGCAGGCTAATTAAGGCATATTTGCAAGCATTTGATCAAGTAAGTTCTCATTTTCTCAGACAGACTATAAATGTTTTTGATTTCTCATAGGGAAAGCCAGTCTAGCAAAGGCAATTTTTCTGCTTTGTTTACCCTATTGTGACTGAAAGTAGTGGCTTCTGTGAAACCCATGTTTATTGAAAACAAACAAACTTCCTGGATATAGCCTTCAATTGACATTTTAAATTAACAGAGATTTTGTTAAAAAATACAGACAAGTTGATTATGCATGCAAATGTCTATATAAAAATATTCACTACAATTTACATATATGATTTCAGATTTCACTGAATTCACAACCCCATAAATTTCAACCAACCTTTCACAAGAAATATTTTTATCCAACAGAGCAAAATTATTATCTTGTCCAAATCATTCCAACTTGGAGTAAGGACACTTTCTGTTGGTCCATTGATATTTTTCAGGCAGCCAACTTTAGTTCCAAAAATATTAACTGGCTTTCATTTGGTAACAACATGTGGTTCTTATTAATGAACAATGTTAAAGAGCAAAAATAATTTTAGGTTGTATATAAGACTGCAGGTGGGGAAAGTTTTGCTTCGACCCATAGATATTTGTGCTTAGTTATTTTTCTATCCTGGCTAAGTATGAAAGGATTTCTTCTGTTCTGTTTATTTTTCCTCTTGTCCTGTTTTCCATTTGGACTGGGAAACACCTGCAGAATTATTGGCAATGGAGCAAAACTGAATTCTCCTTAAACTTCTCATTAATAGCTGGAAATTGGCAGGAAAGAAGCAAAATTCATCCAAATAACCACTGACATACATAATAATCAAACCAAAGGCTAGAATAGATTGTCAGGTGTGTAATATTTTATTTTCTATAGAGATATCTCTTTATTGCCTCTGATATCTTGATTGTTTCTGGTAACATTTGTACCAAAGGTTTATGGTGGTATAAATTATGCATAATGTTTCTATGCAAGGCAAGCTCAGTTTGGTAGCTATCTTCCACCATAGCCTCAGATCTCAGCCAGTTTTCCCTTGGCATTTTATGGGACTCTGTTATTTCATAAGCTGTTTGTGATTTGATAAGCAGAAAAATGTCTTATTTCATTCACTCGTAATTGTTTTTGGCATTTGACTCTCTAAAATTAATAGGAAATTTTACATTACCCTTTTCCTGATTTTAATATAATTGCTTTTTAAATTACAATTGATACATTTGTTCCAGCTCTTGAAAAAGGCAGGGAGACTTTTTTTTGTTTTCCTGGCCATATACCCCCAAAGTTTTAAAGGCCAGGTAGTGACATTGCAAAGTAATATTATTGTTGTAATTATTATTATGTGCCAGTTTACTGTATTGCTGGCAAATAAGTGTTCAAGCTGGAAGAATTTTGTTCCTTCTCACAAGAACTAACAGGAAGGAAGCCATCATAAGCAATAGTCTCCCCTACAAGATAGAGAGACAGATTCAAAGCAGTTGTGCAGTGGAAAGAACCTGGGGCAAACAATGGTTTGGTGCTAGAGGACTTCTGGGACCAGTCCCCTCCTCTCTCCTTGTATTCTGTTGGGTGTAACCAGAAGCCCAGCAGTCAGCCCTTCCTTGTTCTTTGTTCTTGTGAAACGAAGCTTCTAACATTTCAGAGTTCTCATTGAGGGGGATAAATGGGAACTGAAATCAAGACTTTTTTGTTCCAGAACCACAAAGACATGGTGTGTTATCTCATACTCATTCTATAAAAAGAAAAGAAAAGCTTGGGGTGACACTTCTTATTTTTTTTAAAAAAGAAATAAACAAATGTAAGCAAGGTGGGAAAATGCCCCTTTTTCCCACTTAATTGTAAGTTCAGCTGCTTGTATTTAATTTTTTTAAAAAAAATAATCACGTAGTCAATTTTCCTATCCATTGGGTGGCATATAGCAGTTGGTATAAGCTGCAACTTCCAGAGAAATTTGTGGCCCTAGTATGAATAAGTAACAAGTTCTTCTTTTGTGTCTCCATTGTTCCATAAGGCAGAACCGCAGAAACAAAGCATTTTGTTTTCTATCAAGTATTGGACAAAAATTCACAAAGCAGAGTTTTTGGATTTGAACTGGGAACATCTAGAGTTTGGCATGTTTTGAGTTTAGAACATTTTGAAGATCTCTCATTTGCCTGTGAATGGTGAAAATCTCATGCTCAGTCCTCTAAACTATCTTGTAGTGCTCAAAAAAGGTTTTAAAAAGTTTACAGTAATAAAGGTTATTAAAAGACAATGTGGCCAAAACCTTATATTTCTGCCATAAAATAAACCAAGGTTGTCTAATCTGGAAAGATATTCTGGGAAGTAGGAGACTGATCTGGACATTGCTTTTTTCTGAGGCAGCTTGGACCACTGCCTAGGAATCCATCTTTGAAAACACCATCAGCTTTTCTGAGGGACTTCTTACTTCAACATAGCCTTTTGTAGCATTATAATCTTGTTAAGTTGAAAATATCAAAAGTAATCTGTTACTTCTATGCTGCAAGATGTGTTACGAACATGATCCATTATTTACAGAAGATGATCCCTTAGGGTCATTCAAGATATTACTATTATTTTTATTAATGTACACCAAATTCCCCTTCATGGATTACTGCCTTGTCGTGGCGAAGGGGCTTGCGTAATTCAATGAAGCTATGAGCTATGCCGTGCAGGGCCACCCAAGATGGACAGGTCATAGCAGAGAGTTCTGACAAAACGTGATCCACTGGAGAAGGAAATGGCAACCCACTCCAGTATCTTTGCCATGAAAACCCTATGGACAGTACCAAAAGGCAAAACGATATGACGCTGGAAGATGAGCCCCTCAGGTCGGAAGGCGTCCAATATGCTACTGGGGAAGAGCAGAGGGCTAGTACTAGTAGCGCCAGAAAGAATGAAGCGACTGGGCCAAAGCCGAAAGGACGCTCAGCTGTGGATGTGTCTGGTGGTGAAAGGAAAGTCCAATGCTGTAAAGATTTTTTCTCCATAGGAACCTGGAATGTAAGATCCATGAATCAAGGAAAGCTGGACGTGGTCAAACAAGAGATGACAAGACTGAACATTGACATCTTAGGTATCAGCGAACTAAAATGGACAGGAATGGGTGAATTTAATTCAGATGACCATCAGGTATACTACTGTGGGCAAGAATCCTTCAGAAGAAATGGAGTAGCCTTCATAGTCAATAAAAGAGTAGGAAAAGCAATACTGGGATACAATCCTCAAAATGACAGAATGATCTCAGTTCGAATCCAAGGCAAACCATTCAATATCACAGTAGTCCAAGTCTATGCCCCAACCACCAGTGCTGAAGAGGATGAAATTGACCAGTTCTATGAAGCACTACAGCACCTTATAGAACTAACACCAAAAAATGATGTTCTTATCATCATGGGGGATTGGAATGCTAAAGTAGGAAGCCAAAAGATAACTGGAATAACAGGCAAGTTTGGCCTTGGAGTGCAAAATGAAGCAGGGCACAGGCTGATAGAATTCTGTCAAGAGAATGCGATGGTCATAGCAAACACTCTTTTCCAACAACCCAAGAGACGGCTCTACACATGGACATCACCAGATGGTCAACACAGAAATCAGATTGACTATATGCTCTGCAGCCAAAGATGGAGAAGCTCTATACAGTCAGTAAAAACAAGACCAGGAGCTGACTGTGGCTCAGACCATGAGCTTCTCCTTGCAAAGTTTAGGCTTAAACTGAAGAAAGTAGGGAAAAGCACTAGGCCACTCAGGTATGAATTAAATCATATCCCTGTTGAATATACAGTAGAGGTGACAAATAGATTTAAGGAATTAGATCTGATAGACAGAGTGCCTGAAGAACTATGGACAGAGGTTCGTGACATTGTACAAGAGGTAGCAACCAAAACCATCCCAAAGAAAAAGAAATGCAAGAAAGCAAAATGGCTGTCTGAGGAAGCTTTGCAAATAGCTGAGGAAAGGAGGGAAGCGAAAGGCAAGGGAGAAAAAGAAAGATACGCCCAATTGAATGCAGAATTCCAGAGAATAGCTAGAAGAGATAAGAATGCCTTCTTAAATGAACAGTGCAAAGAAATAGAAGAAAACAATAGAATAGGGAGGACCAGAGATCTTTTCAAGAAAATTGGAGAAATGAAGGGAACGTTTAATGCAAAAATGGGCATGATAAAGGACCAAAATGGCAGGGACCTAACAGAGGCAGAAGAGATTAAGAAGAGGTGGCAAAATTACACAGAAGAACTATACAAGAATGAGCTTAACGTCCCTGATAATCACAATGAGGTGGTCACTGACCTCGAGCCAGACATCCTAGAATGTGAAGTGAAGTGGGCCTTAGAAAAACTGAGCAACAACAAAGCTAGTGGAAGTGACAGTATTCCAGCTGAGCTATTCAAAATCTTAAAAGACAATGCAGTAAAAGTACTACACTCAATTTGCCAGCAAATTTGGAAAACTCAACAGTGGCCACAGGATTGGAAAAGATCAGTTTACATACCAATTCCAAAGAAAGGCAGTGCCAAAGAATGTTCAAACTATCGCACCATTGCACTCATTTCTCATGATAGTAAAGTCATGCTTAAAATCCTACAAGCTAGACTTCAGCAGTATGTGGATCGAGAACTACCAGAAGTACAGGCAGGATTTCGAAGAGGCAGAGGAACTAGAGATCAAATTGCCAACATACGCTGGATCATGGAGAAAGCTAGGGAGTTCCAGAAAAACATCTACTTCTGCTTCATTGACTATGCTAAAGCCTTTGATTGTGTGGATCACAACAAACTGTGGCAAGTTCTTAAAGAGATGGGAGTACCAGACCATCTTATTTGTCTCTTGAGAAACCTATATGCGGGTCAAGAAGCAACAGTGAGAACTGGACACGGAACCACTGATTGGTTCAAAATTGGGAAAGGAGTCCGGCAAGGCTGTATACTGTCGCCCTGCCTATTTAACTTATATGCAGAGCACATCATGAGAAAGGCAGGGCTAGATGAATCAAAAGTTGGAATTATGATTGCCGGAAGAAATATCAACAACCTAAGATAGGCAGATGATACCACTCTAATGGCAGAAAGTGAAGAAGAACTAAAGAGCCTCTTGTTGCAGGTGAAGAAGGAGAGTGCAAAACTTGGGTTGAAACTTAACATTAAGAAAACCAAGATCATGGCATCTGGCCCTCTCAATTCCTGGCAAATAGATGGGGAAGAAATGGAGGTAGTGACAGATTTTATTTTCCTGGGCTCCAAGATCACTGCAGACGGGGACTGTAGCCAAGAAATTAAAAGACGCTTGCTCCTGGGGAGGAAAGCCATGGCAAATCTAGACAGCACACTTAAAAGCAGAGACATCACCCTGTCAACAAAAGTGCGTATAGTCAAGGCTATGGTCTTCCCAGTTGCAATGTATGGCAGTGAAAGTTGGACCATAAGAAAGGCTGAGCGCCAAAGAATTGAGGCCTTTGAACTGTGGTGCTGGAGAAGACTCCTGCGAGTCCCTTGGACTGCAAGGCGATCAAACCGGTCAGTCCTAGAGGAGATCAATCCTGACTGCTCTTTAGAAGGCCAGATTCTGAAGCTAAAACTCAAGTACTTTGGCCACCTAATGAGAAGGAAGGACTCACTGGAGAAGAGCCTAATGCTGGGAAAGATCGAGGGCAATAGAAGAAGGGGACGACAGAGAATGAGGTGGCTGGATGGAGTCACTGAAGCAGTAGGCGTGAGCTTAAATGGACTCCAGAAGATGGTAGAGGACAGGAAGGCCTGGAGGAATGTTGTCCATAGGGTCGCGATGGGTCGGACACGACTTCGCAGCTAACAACAACACCAAATTGCTATTACACTGCTTGCCTTATTCTGATTTATTCTGATTTATACCCCAAGTGATGTATAAAATTGTACTATTTCAATGTTCATGTCTGTTATTTCAAGACACTTAATGGTACTTATCTTTTAATATGTTTTATAGTTTTTGTAAGATCATAAGGAAAATAAATTAGAAAATATAGTTTTGCAACAGCTATCGTAAGATGTCTATCAACCTGGAAAGGGTTATTTTCCTCTAATACCAACATTACAAATGTTCCAACCATACTAGCAAGAAACCTGTGAAAATGCGTATGATGAAATAGAGGTGAAGAAATTGAATCCAAATTTTCAGTGGTTTAGCTCCAAAATCTTGTGTATGTGTGTGTGTGTGTGTGTGTTTTAGAAAAAGAGCTTTACTTTTCTCATTTGATTTCTGTTGGAACTGTATCTAAAGCCATTCATATAAATTAAATATCCATTTCACCTTTCCCTCTGGCCTTTATGGAAAATGTTCATATTAAATGTAGAGGAAGGTAGAACATCTATTATGCCTGGCAGGTTGATCACTAACTGATCTGAGTGTAATCATGGAAAGCTTCTAGTTTTTCAGTCCTGAGGTCATTTTATATTAGCTTCTGAAGGGAATTTTTTGCATCATTCCCAAATAACGGGGTACAATGATGCTTGGAAAGCCCTGGAGTTGTTGCTGATTTCTAGCATCCCTTGCTTTTTATAATCCCTTTTGCATTTTATAATTCAATTGCATCTGAAGACACTACAAATTCCTAAATCCTAGTATATAAAATTGTATTGTTTATGACATAATAATGCAAATACTGGTACAAGTACAAAAGTTGTGGTATTTACATATTTATAACATTATTTGAACCTATCTCCTGGATCTCATGCATTTTGTGGCTCTTAAAACTAGCAGCCCATAATTACTAGGAAAGTATGTATTTTTTTAAAAGATACTAATAAATACTGATAAAGCCCTTTTAAATGGTTAGGTATAAAATTATTTTAATGCTTCCTTTTCTCATCCCATGATCCCAAGCCAATACATTTTTAACAATACAACCAAGAATAAAGAATGTACATAAAGAAAGTATCAGCTAACCAGGCTAAGATTAGGGTTCAGTCACGCAGCACCTAAACTTCATTTTCCTTTTCATCCAAGTGTAATTAAAATAAATTCTGATTTGCTAATGCTACATGGACATCTGTCTAGCTAAGCTCACATTTTAAAGTCCTGTTCTTTGTCTCCCTAATTACACATAACATCAGGTCATTTCTATTCTTGTTTTCTAGAACTGTGAATAAAATGTATTTTATTTCATCTAATATCCCTTTTGTGTCATCCAACATTCTGGGCAGGTTTTTGTTTCCTATTACAACATTAAGGCAGTGAAAACATATGATAGCTCTTTCCTTGGACATTTTGGTCAAAATGATTAGAGTTCCATCTGGAGAAGTGACATAGATTTGAGTCTTGGTTGTGAATTGTTTTTAGCCAGTATTCTTTATGGGATTTGAAACAAAAACAAAACAAAAAAGACAAATACAGGAAGCTCCAATTGGTCCAAAATGCATGTGTCACCTCTGCTGTGGGAGTTGCATTGTTGTCAATTTGCATCCAGGTGAAATTTAAGGTGCTGGTTGTCACATTTAAGCCCCTTCATGGCTTGGGACCAGGTTATCTGAGGGAGCGTCTCTTGCTGGTCACCTCTACCCAATTCACTAGAAAGGGGAGACAAGGCATGTTGTGGGTCCCGTCCCCTAAGGAGGTGCATCTGGTGTGACCCAGAAGAAGGGATTTCTCTGCTGAGGTTCCCTTTCTTTGGAGCATCATCCCTGCAGTCTTTCAGAAGATCTTGAAGATGTGGTTGTGCCAGCAAGCCTGGGGAACCCAGAGCATGATGGAGCCCATCAAATGGCTTATTTAATTGTGTGCTGTCACTGGGGTGAGTGGTTGTGAGGGGGTGTTGTTTTTTATTTTTATTTTTTCCTATGTTGTGTTTTAAGCTGAAATAACCTAGGCAAAAGGTGCTGAAGCATTTTTACATCTAGAACTATGATGTAGCTCATGTAGGCACCTCCCTAATTCATTGAACTATAAGGAGGAAGTAAAGACTTGTAAGATTTTGTTATTATAGCCAATATTAATAAAAGTTGTTTTAGAGTTGATTTACAGAACAGAGTATAGAATAATAGGGTTGGAAGGGATCTTGGAGTCTTCTAGTCCATGTGCTCTCTCTCTCTCTCTCTCTCTCTCTCTCTCTCTCTCTCTCTCTCTCTCTCTCTCTCTCTCTCTCACACACACACACACACACACACACACACACACAGACACACACACACACACACACACACACACAGAGACACAAATGTAACTGTGGTTTAGTGAGATGACATCTGGAGAGGTATCTGGAGGAAGCATCCAGGGGAATCATCACAGTCCAACCCCCTGCTCAAGCAGAAGATCCTATACAATTCTGGACAAATAGTTGTCCTATCTCTTCTTGAAAACCTCCAGTGATGGACCACCCACGATTTTTGGAGGCAAGCCGTTTCACTGTTTTCACTGTTAGGAAATTTCTCCTTACTTCTGGGCTGGATCTCTTTTTAATGAGCTTCCACCTATTGCTTCTTGACCTGCCTTCAGGTTCTTTGAAGAATAGGTCAATCTCTTCTTCTTTATGAAATGCCTTCAAGTACTGTAACATAGGTATCATGTTCCCCCTAATCTTTCTCTTTGTTAGATTAGACACACCTAGTTCCCTCAATTGTCTGCTCACTCTAGTGGGACTATCACTTATCCTTTTTCAGGAGCTCAAACTACCAATCCTCTTTCCACGTGAGGAAGGTCAAGCTGAAAAAGGAGCAATAGACCCAGAATCACACAGTGAGTTTCAATGGCTGAGACTGCCCTAGACCTGAGGCTCTGTTACTCATTCAACTCCCTACATCAATCTGAGTGTCTAAAGATTAAACACTTGTGTAGACCTTTTATTTTACAGGAAACTTCCATACCAGAGGATGAGCTGGAACAGTAAGTTCACAGTCACTACTCAACCTTATTACCACTTCAGTGGCACTGAGAAGCAGGATAGGGGACCTGAAGACCGGAAGATTGTTGGATTGTGTGAATAACCATTCAAACAACCACAGTTATGAGTAAACAAGCTTTTTTTTTCTTCCTTTATACTCAACATTATACTTATGATAACTTAGCTTACTTTCGACAGGGCAGAAGATATCCAACAGGATAAGAGAGATGATAGTACATCTCAGTCAAAGGAGGTGTTAAACTGAACTGACAGTGATCATGTTTTGTTAAGGTTTGATAAGGAGATGTTGATAAGAGAAGGGACTTTTTATCATTTATGGTGGACAGGTGATAAGGCAAAGAAACATTGGAGTAGGATTCATATATTAATAGAGAAAATTCTTAAGGTGAACATAAAGATTATACCAGAAACGTACTTTCTGGACCTAATGGAAAGAGAACTGGAAAAAGAAATTGGAACTCGGATTTTATATATGGCGACGGCAGCAAGACTGCTCTATGCACAAAAGTGGGAGGATGCCTCGATTCCTACCATGGACGAATGGTTACAAAAGCTGATGGAATCAGCAGAGATGGCCAAATTGACTGTGCTGATAAAAGAAAAGAACATAAGTACTTTTGTTTCTACTTGGAAACCGCTTCTGGACTTTGTGCTTGAGGTGGAAAAAAATGATATGATTTTGGGTTTTACTGATTAGACTGGTTTGCTGATACAGAAATGGCTACTACAGAAATGTAAAAACTTGAGATTTGATTTTAATGTCTGATTTTACTGCAACAGAGAAAGTCGGAAGTTCCCCACCCCCTTTCTTCACACCCCTTTTGTCTTGTTTTCCCTTTTTCTACTGTTGTCACATATTTGCTTTTGTATTTTCACATATGTTATAAATGAATAAAACTTAATAAAAAAGGTTTGATAAGAAAAAGCACAAAAGAGTGTGCTAGAAGAAATCATGTCTTTCTTAATGTTATATGATATCTGCTGCATTATTCCTTAATCACAAGAATGTATGAGAAAAAATTTCAAAACCTTTTAAAACTCAGCCAGGAATGTCAAAGAATTGCTTGTCAGGCCTTACTCTCATTCATGAGAAAGCAAGGATGTGTCACACATCTAAGGAATGGAGGGAACATTTAAGTTGTGTGCTTGTCCCTAGAAACACTGTTAAACCCAAAAGTTGATTTACATAGAATTTAGAAACAGGAGAAATGTGATCTCGGGAAGCAACATTATCTAACTGGGTGCAACTGAAGGCAATGATGTCTATCAATGAAGAGCAGAATTTATTAGTCTTACAAATTGCTGTCAAAAATATACTTTTAAACTGCAAACCAAAGGCTCAAAAGATTGTTCATTACTGACATAAAATTGTGAATGAATAAGATGTGTTTATTCCATGAACGGGAGACCTCAGCCAGGGAAAAGTTCAAAGAAAGCACAGCCATCATTCTATTAAACACATTCCTGAAATAATGTTTCCCTTCTTTATCAACAGTAATTAACTGAATCTGACCAAAGAAAATGATAATGACAAAATTATTCCAATAATATTTATTTCTTAAATTATAATAATACTTCCACTCTGTTGTAAAATTTGTTAACCAATTGTCAACCAATTGCTTCTGTGGATTAATCTCTGCCTTTCAAATGTACAACCCATAATAAATGAGCTTGAAATCATAATTGATCTTCCTAGAAATCATGGATAAGTGTCATATCTCCCACTTTTATTTTGAAATTCAGATGTATTGTTATGTCTGCCCTATTTGGTTTTGCAGAGTTTGGGGGTCTAATATACCTAAAACTACACCTGGATTTCTTTGCTATGATTCATCCCTTAGACTTCCACCACAAAGAGATTTGCACATTTTCTTGTCTGTACAAATCTAGTAACCCAAATGGAGATCGCACTAGAAGGTTGCATATGTTTGGCTGAGTTCCTACAGACCTTACTCCATTATTTATACTTGAAGTAACAGGAAAATAAAGTACAACTATTGCTTTGGCCATCTGATAACACATTCATCCTATTACAAACTAATATCACTAAGAGCTATTCACTCTCTATCATTCATAATTATGCCCCATGAACCAACTGGACACACATAAAAAAACCATATATAGATATATTTCAAATCCAATACTGAAATCTTTTTATTGTCACATAATAATGAAAGGAGACAGATTCCTTGACACACATTCCTGTGAAATACCCTCATCCCCTGCAAACAATTTTCTGTCTTTCAGCATATCTACACTGCCACCTTCAGCTTCTTTGCTCCATGAGATGATGCTGGTTTAACTTAAGCCACTCTAAGGAAAACCCATCTAGACTGAGACACTTTGGCATTAATTTATAGTTCTTCTTCTACTCAGCTGTCCATTCCAGTAACGTAATTGCCAATTAATATCCTTTCATTAGGTGCCTCTAGTTATTTCTGGCCTGTACAGTATATGTATCTATATATACCGTACAAGTAAGGGACGCGGTGGCTCAGTGGGTTAGAACGCTGAGCTTGTCAATCAGAAGGTCGGCAGTTTGGCGGGTCGAATCCTGAGTGCCACGTAGCAGAGTGAGCACCTGTTACTTGTCCCAGCTTCTGCCAACCTAGCAGTTTGAAAGCACGTAAAAATGCAAGTAGAAAAATAGGGACCACTACGGTGGGAAGGTAACAGCATTCCGTGCACCCTTGGCGTCTAGTCATGCCGGCCACATGACCACAGAGACGTCCTCGGACAAGCGCTGGCTCTTTGGCTTTGAAACTGAGATGAGCACTGGCCCCTAGAGTCGGAAACGACTAGCACGCATGTGCGGGGGAACCTTTACCTTTACCTTTATACCGTACAAATTATTTATTTTATTTTATTTTTATTTTAATCCCATTTATATCCCGCCCTTCTCCGAAGACTCAGGGAGGCTTACAATTTAAGCACAAACCAATGTGCTTAGCAATAGCCTTCATTCTAGGTATATGCCTGCTTATTAGGGCTTTCGCCCCCCCCCCCAAGCGGCATTATTACAAAGTCAGCTTATTGCCCCCAACAATCTGGGTCCTCATTTTACCTACCTCAGAAGGATGGAAGGCTGAGTCAACCTTGAGCCTGGTGGGATGCGAACCTGCACTAATTGTAGGCAGCTGGTGTTACTGAAGGAGGCATTAGCCCACTACTCCACCAAGGCTCTGCTATTACATTATGTGTGTGTAAAGTTAAAAGACCAAAATGCACATATATGTAGAAACCTTGGCTAGTTTTAAAATGATGACGATTATGATGATGATGATGATAATGTGACAGAAGAAAGCAAAGGTAGTACCAATAGTAATAGGTGCCTTGAGTGCAATCCCAAAACAATTAGAGCACCATTTGAACATTATCTGCATTGATAACATCACTATCAGTCAATTGCAAAAAAAAGGAGCTTTAATTGGAAAAGCTTACAACTTGTGATGATACCTCTAACACCATCAAACATCAGCATCTGCCTATCTCAGATCCTTGGGAAGGATTTAATAGAAATGCTGAATGCAATCTAAATATCTCGTTGACTGTATGACGAACCATAATAAACTTTTTGCTTACATTTTTTCTAATTTGGTCCAACAAGGTCTGCTGCAATGCTGTTTAGAAATATGAGCATATTTCTAAATAGCATAGTAGTTACAACACTTGGCTGCCATGGAGAAAAAATAACAAGAAGAAAAAAAATACAGCATGAATTAGACAGCTCACAGAAAGGAAAATCATAATTATCTGAATGACTTTGGGCCAGTCAGTCCCTCACCCACTTCAGGTAGGGAGAAAAATGAGAGCATTATGTATGCACTTGGAATTGCAAAAGGGAGGAAACAATAAGAACAATAACAACACCAATTCTGACATTGGCACATGGTAAAGGGGAAAAGGATTTCCCACAGGTCAGAATTTAGATTTTATCATTTACTTACATTTTTACTACCTTATATACAACAGAAAAAAAGTTGAATCTGATATTAAGAATTATTTATCTGTCCCTCCTCACCCAAAATATATAATAAAATAATTTGATATGCAATACTTATTATTTCAAGTAAAACACCTTCGGTTGTCAGTTTATCTCAGAAACCAGATGCAATAACTATTGTTCTGCATTACAATGATAGATTAAAAAAAACTTTGGAAAATGTTTCAGAATTGCTGTCCTGTCATCTCTGAGGCTACAGGACAGATATTCACTGCAGAATGCTAAATATTTCCTCATTAATTAAATACCTTCAAAACAAATATGTTTGCCTTGACAAAATTAGAGATTGCATATTTAACGAAACTATTAAAACCTTTAGCTCCTTTATATAACACTGAGAAGAGCAGAAATTAAATATTTCACTTATTGGAGCAGTCATTCTACCGATGCTTACAGTCCCCTTATTTTGCAGTCAGAATTAAACTGAAAACCATGAGATTTATACTTTTTGAAGAGAAAGCAGAATAAGAGAAAACTTCTATAGTAATAATCACTCAGCACAGCTATTGGTTTAAGAATTCTACTGGCTTTTAATTTGGCCATCTAACACTTCCCAGATATTTAACAATGGAAGAAAAATGCCAGTTAAAGGCCAGCAGAATTCTGTAGATTGTCTTTTTCAGAAGGTGCAGATTCTGAACTGGCATTGCACAAAGTAATTTGGCACAAACTTTCAAGAAATGAAACTAGAAAATCGTGGAAGAGAGGATTGATATGTACTGGCTGGCATATGAATTCTTGTGCTTTCATTTCTACAAAATATTACCTAAAGGATTTCATTGACACTTTTTCTATATAAGATCTATTTTCCTGTCTCCTGTTTTTTTTTTAAAATGCTTCCAATTGCAGAGATCTAAATTCCTCAAACCATTTATCCCTGGGATTTATTTCAGCCCATGAAACGAATGTTCTCTCATTCGTAAACCTCAGATGCAGAAGCATAAAAACCATAAGCATGCTTTTTGCAGGTTACGCTTCAATCTTTATCAAACTCTTAGGTCACAGATATTAGCCAAACCAGCAGGAGATGTTGAGAGTAATGGAAAAATAGCTTGCTATTGCACATTTTTTGGGGTAGCATTTTGAGATAAATTAGAACACTTAAATCCCAACAAATGTTATTCGCCCTATCATGGCTTTATTTAGACCAGGGGTCGGTAACCTTAAACACTCAAAGAGCAACTTGGACCCATTTTCCAGAGGGAAAAAAACACTGGGAGCCGCAAAACTCTCTCTCGCGCACACACACTAGGTGGGTGGAGCTTGATTAAAGAGTTTAATTAAAAAGAAATAGAGGCTGCTGTGAATGAGTTCTCTCTCTCTCTCTCTCTCTCTCTCTCTCTCTCTCTCTCTCTCTCTCTCTCTCTCTCTCTCTCTCTCTCTCTCTCTCCCTCCCTTCCTCCCTCCCTCTCTTTCTCCCCTCCTCTCTCTCCCTCTCTCCAACCTTCTGCTCACCTGGCAAGCTGGCTTCCTGCTGTTCTAGGACAAGCTGACACACATTCTTATTGGGCTGGCTCTCCTGTCCTTGAGAGCTGCTGCTTTCTGCTTTCTGCTTCCTGCGGAGATGCAGCAAAGGCAGGAGCCCCGCCCAATAAGCTTGTCAGCTTGTCAGAGAAAAGCATGAGACCACTTTCTTTTTTACACACAAACACACACAGAGAGACACACCCACACACAGAGAGAGAGACAGAGACAGAGACATAGAGAAGCGAAGCACAAGTGCCTGTCTCTGTCTCTCTCTCTGCAAATGGCGGAGGACAACTGGGAGTGCAGGAGAAGGCTGAAAGAGCCGTATGTGTCTCCAGAGCCACGGGTTTCCGACCCGTGATTTAGACAGTCAGTTTGGTGTAGTGGCTGTTAGGCATATGGTGTTAGCCTACAATGTTGGGTTGAAAATATATTAACCATGATGTTATGTCTTTAAGATGTTAATTGGCCAATGGGTGTGTAAGTGTTCTCATGGGCATAAGAGGGAGCTAATAACGTAGCTTCTTTCTCTCTCTGAATTCACTGCTCTCTACTATTACTGTTTTTGCTCTGTTACTGTGATAAACCTGAACTGTGTATTGACCTCTGGACCGGTAAGAAGACTTTGTATTTTGGATTACTCCTTGGACCATTGCTATTGTGTAGGACCTGGACTGTTTATTTTTGACTGTGCATTTTTGTTTTTACACCACCTCAAAAGTAAACTACTTTTTGCTTTTACAACTCAGTGTACTCTTGTGGTTACTGTGTGACTCTTACTGCTCTCAGTACCCTTCCTTGTCTGTGCAACTCTTTGGTAGCACAAAGAGACCTCTGTACAACAAATTCCTTAACACTGGTTATGGGACCAGACTTGTACTGAGAGTTAGTACACACAGTATTCCTAGCTGAATTTGTGTTAGCTATTTGGTGTAAAATGGCTAAGACATCAGGCTAGAAACTGAGAGACTGTAAGTTCTAGTCCCAAGTCACTTTCTTCCAGCTCTTGGGAAGGAGACAATGGCAAACCACTACTGAAAAACCTTGCCAAGAAAACTACAGGAATTTGTGCAGGCAGTCTCCAAGAATTGGACCTGATTGAATTGAAGGGGAACAAAAAACTTTCTTTATTAATGACATGTATATAGTCACCCATTTCACACAAGGAGAGTCAGTTTGGTTTAGTGGTTAAGCCTCCAGGCTAGGAACCAGGAGACTCTGAGTTCTAGTCCTGCTTTAGATGTAAAAGCTGACTGAATGACTTTGGGTCAGTCACTCTCTCTGAACTGACATCAGGCTTCAGCTATAAGTCCAGTTGGTCAATTCCTGTCACAACTAATGGATCAACATTAGGTTGATCTGAAAAATAATGGATCCTGCTCTAGGAAGAAGAAGAAGAAGAAGAAGAAGAAGAAGAAGAAGAAGAAGAAGAAGAAGAAGAAGAAGAAGAGGAGGAGGAGGAGGAGGAGAAGAAGAAGAAGAAGAAGGTGGTGTACAACAACTGAAACAACAATTTTTAATCGAAATAATAAATAATATTCTGTGCAGTCCTTTATAAAGGCTTTTTTGCTGTAGAATCAGGATCAGAAAGGGGGAAGAGAGAGAAAGAGGGAGACAGAAAGAGACAGAGAGAATGGAAGAACTACAAGGAAACTCTAAATTGGTCTAGACTTTAAATATTCCTAGTAAAGAGAGTTTTCACACATCTTAGAGGAATCTTTCACTGTTGCCACTGCATGGACAGACAGTCATGGGTTGCCTTGAGAAACAAGGGAACACTAATTCTTAAATTTTAAGCTGAACGAATTGGAAACAAACACCTTTTTTAAAGCCCCCACCTCAAATAAAATGACTATTTTTGTTTAAAGCAACCTCTGAAGCAAACTCTAGGAAACAAGAGGTCTAACACCCAGTGATCTAGGAATCCCAGTCAATGCATTACTGGCGTCGCTATGAATCCTTCAACCATACCTAACGTGTAGAGTCAAGGCCACTCACTGAGATTCAGAGCGACACTGATGAAATTACCCCACAGATGAACAGTCTCCTGAGGCACATTCTGTCACAAATAATAAAAGAGGAGGAAAGGAAGAAAGGTTTTCCCACCTGCTACAATAAAAAATTCCAGTAACAAAAATTGTGTGTTTGAGAATAAAGATAAGCATACATTTTAATTTCTCTGGAAAACTGTCCACAAGTTTGGACTTGAATATTCTAAAATATATATCAGTCTACAACAATATGTCAAATATAAATAATGTGAACAAAAGAAAAAAAAAACTAAATCCAAGAAGCCTATACTTGCAGATGAAATAGCTGGTTTAAATAAATTAGTAAATGTGCCTTTTCAACAAACGTCCCACTTGGCTTTTATCTGTGAAAATCAGGAAAACATCTTAAACTTGCAACCGCTTTATGCTGAGTACTTACTAAAGTATCTAATAAAACTTCTGATTAAAAAAAAAATCAACATATGACGATGCTTTTTCTTTCTATATAAAATCTCTCCATTTAGGCAATCAGGAAGAAACCCTCAAACCTAACCAGAAATGTTTATAGCTATCTAACTTGTTTTTCTTTGAAGACATTTCACTTCTTATCCAAAAAGCTTCTTCAGCTCTGATTGGATGGTGGGGAATAGAAGGATTTATATTCCTTACAGACAGCTGGTCATTCGGAATCTTTTAGAGCAGGGGTGTCAAACTTGCAATGTCACGTGATGTGTCACAACATATCGTGACTTTTCCCCCCATTGTTGGCAATCGGGTGGGTGCAGTTTCACCATGACACATCTGGCCCATGCCGGCAGTTTGACACCCCTGTTTTAGAGAGTTGTTGAGACCAATTGGAGGTGTGTCTTCAAGGTCACTCTCTAAAAGTATGCAAATGACCAGCTGTCTGCAAGGAATATAAATCCTTCCATTCCCCACCATCCAGTCAGAACTGAAGAAGCTTCTTGGATGAGAAGTGAACCATCTTCAAAGAAAATCAAGAAAGTCCAGTTGCCTCTTGAAAAAGCAACTTTGGGACAACTATTACTTGGATGACTGAGAATCTCCATAGACACTTATGGCTATCTAGTTAAAAGACAGCTGTGTGACTTCCACTGGCTTTATAGGGCAGGGTGAGTGTTAAAGTGGACAAAGCAGTTTCAGGAGTTTTAAAGGCTGAAACGGGAGTCTTGGACATCCGAAAGCCATAAGGCATCCTTTTTGCAATCTACATCTTGAACAATTTATAAGGAGCTACAGCTCTCTGCCCTTAATTTCAGACGTTAATTTTATAATGGTAGGTCTGTAGAGAACCATTTAGTGTTGAATTTATCACTTTTATAAGACACCTTTGAAATCAAAATCTTTTAAAATAATTAAGGTGCCATTAATTAGCCTAGTTCAGAATCTAAATTGTGCAGCATATATCAGGATGTAGTCCTTAAGACATTCTTCATGGCAGCAGAGCGAAAGCTGAGTTTAATGGTCTGGCTTTGCATATCCCACAGACAGAAGATTTTATATTCATGGCTCAGCACCAATGCCAAGATGGATTTGTCACTTCTCTTCTTCCCAACACTGTTACCTGCTCTACAATGGCATGTCAGCATCCTCTCGAAAAGGGATGAAACATTTCTTCCATACCAAGTCAAGCATAGCTAACCAATTATTTACTGGGTCCTGTCAAAAGCTTAAGTATCTCCTTCCCAAAGCCTCATTTTTAGCATGGCCAAGCAAGAACTCGAACAGATTTCATCATTCCCTACAGGATTGTTATCAGCTGTCACTGTAAACATCTTGGTGAAGCCTAAACAATGCAAACTGCCTCACAGAGTGTGCAGCTGAAGGCAGGATGGTGGTGAGGAGATGCAGTTTGAGCTTGCCATATTTCGGACAGGAAAAAAAAATCTGCATGAACTTATAGTACAGCTACTTTGGAAAAAGTTTCATAATAGACACAAAAGTTTGCAGGTGTTAGGTTTTAAAGCTTTTGCTAAATAATAAGAATCATGGTTGTAGTATTTTTTTTCTGGCAAGACATCAGAGGAGCTGTTTATAATTTGAAGACATTTATACATTGGCAATAATTATACACTAGCCTAACACACATTGCTGAGATCACACAATCACCACCAGTCTTTATTTTCCTGATACCATCAACATATGCCATATGCTGAAGTATTAAAAGGATAACATATGCAACATTTTTTTTAAAAAAATCATCCCTTACATTTTGAAGATGGGCCACCCAAGAAAGAGCATCCAGTGTAGCAAAAGCACAACAGCCATTATCAGATGCCTTTCAAGCTCTCTCAATTTCATGCTTCCGTGCACCACTTATTTATACTAAAACTGTACTACTGTGCACTCTAACATAAACACTTAGATTTGATCGGCTGGCAAATCTCAGCTGCATGTTTTGTGCATTCACTTAGGCCCTTGCTAGAGATTTCTGTTGACATCTCAGGTGAGATGCTGGTGAACTGCTTAATGGAAGTTAATATTCCATCAAGATGAGGTCAATAAATAAGCACTCAAACGTGTGTGTTTATGCATATGTGTGCACGTCATTCAACCACCACATACAAGCTTTCACCTCCAGAAATTCAATCTGCCACGAGCAGGGCAAGAAGTTAAACACTGGCGTATTCTTGTATGCTCTGATGCTAATCTGTTTGCAATTAGAAACTGAGTGTTTCATTTTCTTTAAATGGATTTTCTCTTCTAATTATATCTAGAGGATTAATCAATACTATCATAAAATGTGTTTATTTGTTTAATCCAAAGCCATAATAAAATTCACAATTATATTAAATAAAACTACTCGATAAAGACTCTAGGAAAAAAAAAACATTGTGGACAGATCTGCATAGTGTTATAGTTCATTGTTATGGAAGTGGCTAGACATGTTTTGGTTTTTAAAAAAAAAAACCTTTTCAATCTAATCTACAGTTCTGGAACTTTTTGGTGGTTTCTAATCAAGTATTAATCTCGTTTGGCTTCTGAGCCTAGATAACAGAATAACAGAATTGGAAGAGACCTTGGTGGTCTTCTAGTCCAGCCACCTGCTCAAGCAGGAAAGCCTCTACCACTGGTGGCAAACCTCCCCCTGTAGCCCACTCCTCACCAGCAGCCGCCCCAGAGGAGAGTTGCCCCTAAGCACAGCCCGTGCAGAGTAGCACAGCCAAGGACATGGCAGCCGGGTAGTGGGGACAAGACTCTGTTCTCATGCCCTGTCCCGTGCAGTTGATGCTGTGGGGTGCGGGTGGAGGGCTTGGCTGCCATGGCACTGCTGGGTCACCTGGGCAATCTGCGGCAGGCTGTGGAGGTGGTGGGTGGCCCTGGGGGCAGGTGGGGGGTAGAGTGGGGATGGGCTGGCTGCAGGGCAGTGGCAGAGTTGGTAGTGGAGCGGGCGGGGTGGGGGACGGAGCAGGGGGGTGAGCTAGATGTGGGTTTTGGGCACTCAGTCTCTAAAAAGTTCACCATCATTGCCCTATACCATTTCAGACAAATGGTTGTCTTTTCTTAAAAAACCTTCAGTATTGGAGCACCCACAACCTCTGGAGGCAAGTTGTTTCACTTATTATTTGTTCTAACTGTTAGGAAATTTCTCCTTAGTTTTAAGTTGCTTCTCTCAGGTGTTTGGGAATACTCTACTTTGTGGCAGCCCCTTAAATATTGGAATACTGCTATCATGTAGCCTATAGTCAAGATAAGTTTGGTTATGTTCTCCAAGTCCATAATTGTGTCTAAACAATAATAAAATTACTAAGATTCCTAAAAGCATACATAACAGAGCAAAACTGATTTTCTATGACACTCCATATTACTATACTACCAATTACCAATATAAAAATACCAGTGTTATTTGGTTTCTTACAGGAAACAAAACTTATATACCATTTTAAAAAGAAATTATCCCTCTCTACCCACACAATGCCTTAAGTCTCTCAACTTCCAACTCCATAGCGCAGTAAGGACCTATGGATTTTTTTCACATGATCCATGACTTCGCCAGTATAATGTCTTCTGCACTGCCCCCCTTAGTATCCTTTTTTATGTGAAAAGCATCAACTGGTCTACACAACACTAAACCATAATTCAGTCAGAATAAAATGAAGCCTTGCACTCTGCAACCAGAGAGGCTTCTATTCAGAGTTCAGTTTGAACCTGGGTTTAAGCTATAATTATTGCAAATATATCTCTTTTAAACATCATGTAGTTTACCAAGCAATTTAAAGTCAGTTTATTTCCAGACTAACTAACCATGAGTAAGGTTATTTAGTTAATTTGATTTGAGCAATATCTCAGGCTACAGTTAATCTAAACCTTAAATAAACTCTACAGATTTCAAATAGCTATGTGAGTATATTTCCTCCCAGCTATGCTGGACAGGGTAGCAAAGAATAATCTCAAGTCTTGGTGCAATTGTTACACTGGTGTATGTTTAAAACAAAAGTCCCCAGGAATATATTTTCAGGGATAAACAATACATCTGATGGCAAAGTCTAGGAATGCTTTATTTTGGCAGCTTCTTGTCATAGCAAAGCCAAAGTTCAGAATCAAGTCACGTTCAATTGCAATCGCCAATTTCTGAAATAGGGCTAATGGTAATGAGCTATTTCTTAAAGGCATGCATAGTTTAGCAGTTACGAATCCTTCTCTATCATTTACCCATTAATGATGCCCATTTGCGTTCCATGGAAATTTTGCAAATCTCGTATCTATGTGAGAGATGCCAGCTGGAAATAAATATTTTGACAAAACTGTTTTAAAGAAATTGGCAACTGTGTCCATTTAAGGCTGCTATTTGCTTGTGCCCAGTTACAACTTGTTAAAATGCTGTCGGTATTAACTTTCTTTCTTTTCTGATTTCATTTCAAATAGGAATGCTGAAGCACACTGTAAAAAATTTCACTGCACAATGAATAATCTTGGACCAAAGAAGCATTTTTAGGAAAAAAAGAAAAGGAAAAGAGACTTCCACTTTACAATTATAATTATTCCAAGCATATGACTCAAACACTGCTGAATTTTTTTCATGCAATGAATGTCATTACATTTTAAAATGAAGAGAACATAAAACTTTGCCTTACAATTCTGCATCTATAGATGCCAGCTATGTAGAAACTGTTTATTTCTGGAGGGGGGGGGTGTTTTTCTAATGCAAATTGGTATAGTTAGAAAAAGAATGAGTGAAAAACTAATTTATAGCAGATGTACAAATGTCCATTCAAAGGCAAATCCACCTCAAAGTTAACCATTTTTGCATGTTGAATTGCACAGCGTTTAATATATCAGGAAAAGCTTTTGACCCACTGAAAAACCTGAAATCGTACAACCATGAAGTGAAGCTGGCATAATTTTGAACTAGAAATCTGCATACAACTTTAACTTGTGTGTGCTTTAAAATGGAAAGTGCAGTGGATATACACTGCAGGTGGTCCTCGACTTACGACCACAATTGAGCCCCAAATTTATGTCACTAAGTGAGAACTTTGTTAAGTGGGTTTTGTCCCACTTTACAACTGTTCTTGCCACATTTGTTAAGTGAATTGCTGCAGTTGTTAAATTAGTAACATGGTTGTTAAGTGAATCTGGCTTCCCCTTTTGATTTTGCTTGTCAGAAGGTTGCAAAAAGAGATCCCATGACCCCAGGACACTGCAGCTGTCATAAATGTGAACCAGTTGTCAAGCATCCAAGTGTAAATCACATGACCATGGGGATGCTGAAACGGTCATAAGTGTGGGAAATGGTCATAAGTCAATTTTTTCAGTGCCGTTGTAACTTTGAATGGTCACTAAATGAACTGTTGTAAGTCGAGGACCACCTATGTAAGACAACTGTAGGCAAAAATGGTCAAGGTAACTATAAAGGTCTGGTTGACAGGTTAGCAAGTATCAACATGGGGAGTGGTAGTACAGAGGTTTGGAAGTGGGTGAAAAGGGGTGGAGTAGGCTTATCATTTGGGCTGCAAAATGACAGAAGCCAGGTGTCCCTCCAATGGGTGGGAAGAGATTTGTGGGCATGTTTTGCCAACTGTATCCAGCATCATGAGTGTGGGCTTTTCCTGTGTTTCTCACCTCAAAAATAACTAGTTTCAGCAAGCACCTTCAGAGTAGGTTCCAACTCTGCAAGCCCCATCAGCAAGATGCAGGCAGCACACAAAGCCACATACCCTCCAGTCTGCAGAAAAAACCTCTCCACAGAACCAGGCCCTGGTGCCCAAAGGGTTGGGGATCTCTGTTCCAGATCAACCCCTTGTGCAGGGCAAGAACTGTCATGCCATTTCATCGTTCCCTCAGAAATAGAGGCAGCCCACAACCTGTTGGCCTTTGGAAAAGTGGAAAAAGACTGGCTTTTTCCCAGGCACAGAGCCAGGGTGTTGATGGAGCTGGCATGGAGTAGCTGGTAGATGAAACTGAATTTTACCAGGGCCTGAGCATTATTTCTCATGTAAGGTCTTTTTACAAGTAGTCCTCAACTTAAGACCACAATTAGGCCCAGAATTTCCATTGCTAAGAAAGTCAGTTGGTCGTGTCCAATTGTACCACCTCTTTTGTTATGGCTGTTAAGTGAATCACTGCAGCTGTGAAGTAGACCGTGCAGTTGTTAAGTAAGTCTGGCTTCTTCCATTGACTTTGTTTATAAGAAGCCTGCTGGAAAGGTCACAAACAGTGGTCACATGCCCCCCCCCCCCCAGGATGCTGCAACCATCATAAATACATACTGGTTGCCAAGCTCCCCAGTTTTGATCATATGACAGTGGGGATGCTCCTTCTGGCAGATGGGTGGCTAGATAAGTCTGTTAAATAACCAACAAACAAATGCTGTCAAAAAGCTGTTTTTGTTTGAAAACCTCCAGTGACAGAATACTCATGACTGCAGAAGCAGACTGTTCAACTGCTTATTGGCTCTCACAGCCAGGAAATCATTTCAAATTTGGATCTCTCTCTGTAAAGCTTCAACACACTGACAGAGAATAAATCCTGCTTTGGAGAATAAATCCATATCATCTTCCCATTCTTGTGACTCTTTCTTGAATTACTGTATTTCCAGATCCTCAGCATTTTTCTTGTATTGTGGGGTAAAATATTCCAGGTGTGACCAGAGCAAATGGGCAGAGTAGAGCAGGACTACTACTTTCCAACCCTATGCTATACCTTTGGCAATTGTAGCATACTCTTGGCTCATGTTTATTGTGTAGTCCATCAGGATGCCTAAATCTTTGTGACAAGAAAGATATACTAATGCTGACTCAGTACTTACTGGCTTATGAAGCCTGGTTCATTCAAATGTATGGGTTTGAACATCATGCATGGCTATGTCTTTCCTACTTTTTTTTCCTGCGTTTTCTTTGTATCTTTATTTCCTTTTTTTCTGAACCCATTTTTAACAGAACTTTGGCCTGCAATTTCCTATAATTTTTATATAGGAATACGGAGGCACCAAAAGCACTTCTCAAAGCCAGTTTAGGGCAGTGGTTAAAGGCATTTGCCTAGAAACCAGTAGATTGTGAGTTCTAATCTCAATTTAGACCTAACTCTAGTTGTGCAAGTCATAAATCTGGGCAAGTCTCTAAGCCCTAAAAAAAAAAGACAATAGCAAACCATTTCCAATAAATGTTGTTAAGAAAATGTCAGAGAAGTGTCCATGTAGGTGGCACCTGCACAAAAATAAATCATTCTTAGACATTTGTGTGCCAAATTCCATGATGACAAACAATCGTTTAGACAATTATTTTTTAATAAAAGGTTGAGCAGATTTTTTAAAAATAAATAAATAAATAAAATAAAATGTCTACAGGTTGCATGAAAAAGTGCCTTGTTGAGGATCCAGAACCCTGTTGTCACTTTATACAAACTGCAGCTTCTGGCCAGTATGAAAAGTGAGTTTACAATGCCTTACCACTAAGTAACAACTGTCCAGAAAGTTTAAGCTGATGAACCACTGAAAGCTAAATTATGTCTTTAGGGGATGGATGGACGGACAGACAGACAGACAGACAGACTGACTCTCTGAGTCTGTAATTTGAATGCAAGATCCTCCAGTTTGGATGAGAAAGCACTGTGTGATAAAATAGTAGAAGATTATGAATCAATCAGAATAGAGATGAAAGGGACCTTAGAAGACTTCTAGTCCAACCCCCTGTTCAAACAGGAGACCCTATAAATTTCAGACAGGTGACTCTCCAGTCTTTTCTTAAAAACCACCAACTTCTGACGGCAAGCTGATTAATTGTCCTCCCTGTTAGGAAGGTTCTCCTTAGTTGCAGGTTGCTTCTCTCCTTGAGTAGTTTCCATCTGTTGTTTCTTGTCCTGCCTTCAGGCGCTTTGGTAAATAAGTTGACTCCCTCCTCTTTGTGGCAACCTCTCAAATACTGGAATACTGCTATTTTTCATTTTATTTTATTTTTCACTGTTATTTCTCTTGTTGCCATTCTTTCTCACTGCATTTATACATTCCTCAGTCTGTAAAATAAGGCTACCCCCTTAAAAACGTCTTCAGCATATCTGCTCTGCAAAATTCTCTTGATCAGAAAGCCAGTTACGTTTCATTCAAGGGCATTTCAGTCTACTTTCCTACAGCACCAAGCAGGAGATTTTCCCATAGGTATATAAGTCTATTAGAAAATAAATTACTTATATTTATTTTAAACAATTTATACAAGTTACTCCCCTGCTGTGTCACAACCTATTTCAAATGAAGCTCCTCATGCATGTTAACATTTTTTCCCCTTGCACATTGTGGCATATGGATTTGAAACACACCCTTTCCCCCTCTTAGGACTCTCCAATTATTCCCTTTTAAATGCTATGATTGGATGTGATGGTTTTTATATGAATTATTACTTATATAATGCAATCCTTATGTGTCATACCTAAGAGAGAACCAATGAGCATGAACTGTCTGCATTTTACTTTGCAGAATTCTGAGATGGCAAGTCTACCTATTAAACCTACAAGGTCGGTATGACACTTGGAAAGGCCTAGGTGGAAAGTTTTATTTTGAACCCTTACAAAACAGTAAAAACAGTAAAAATCCAGGAGCACATCATTGTACAATGTAATACTAATCTGAGTTTACATGTTGACTCCAAAAATGCAAAGCATATTTAATTGGTATATTTACACATTGCCTTTTCTCCTGTTCTGTTCCAGCCTACTACCGGCCCTGCAGAAAAGGCAGGGACAACCCCTTTACAAAAGGCAAAAGGCTGGAAGTAAGCCCACCAAATTTATTTACACAAAACAGATCCAAAACAGAGCAAACTGAGCAAAACAAAACATGAACCACTAAAACAGAAGCTGATCAAACGGTTGCCTTCAGCAAACCAGCCCTCCCACACATTCCCCTTTTAAACAGTTCAAGGCATGGCTTCTCTCTGCCTCCTTCCGAGGTGCCCCATTGCCTTCCTCTGTTTACTCCTGATTGACTGCCTCCTGCGTCGGGCGTCCTTGAATAGGGCCAGCTGTGGGTCATCTTCATCCACACTGTCAGGCTCACACAGCTGGATCTGCGTAGTAACCAGATGGGAGGGGCCTGGCTGAGAGCTCTGCGAAGCCTCAGAACTGTCCTCTGCAGGCTCTCCAAACCCCTCCTCCTCCTCCTCTGAATCGTCCGACCCAACTGCTGAACCCACAGGCTGACCCTGAATCACAACATCTCCAAGTTTTCCTTGGTTTTATCCCCCTCAATGGTGAACGGTGAAGACAGTGTTTGGCCCAACGTTACCCAGCAGGTGATGGTCATCCTGGGTGATGGTTTTGAATTTAAATGATGGTTTTGAATTTAAATTCTCACAATTCTGATCCAAACCTTAACCAACATGTCACATTAATGCTTCGATGTTGCTGAATTGCTAACATTCTTAATAAAATCTGCATATAACAACATTTCTCTCTCATTCCTGGAAAAGAAAAAAAAATAGCTGGGAAGGGAAATGATAACATGGGATTTTTCAAGCCCCCAAACCTACAGATAAAAAATTGTCAGACTGAGGACTCTACTATTTGTATCTACAATATACTCTATGAACTATTAGGGAAGACCTGTCTTCAACCTCTTTCTTTCACAGATAACATCCAGACTGAGTTGTCTCTTAATTCCTCTGGAATGTACCCCCTCTTTCCTGGGATCCACCTCCTCACTACATTTTATCACAGTATTAAACCACTATTTTTGTGTCTTTCATCTGAGTTACCTGAGTTTGAAATTTAAAAGAAAACCCTTCATTTAAATTCCATTGATTTCCATAGAAATTACATGACTTGGGAGTATACACTATTGCAATTAAATACATAAAAGAAAAATAAACAGAAGTAATTTGTATTTAAATCTGAATGCAATCTATTACATTCAAGAGATCTCAAAATCTCATTGAAACAATTCAAAATGAAAATTACTTGATACCCTTCCAATCTGTAGTTTTAAGATACAGTAAAATTAAATTTCAAAATAAAAATTTCATCTTGGAAATCAGTGTAAAGGCTGGCAAATCCTGAAGAACTGCAAATGTCACATCAGTTCCACTTTTACCTAATCAATGATATAATTATATCATTTAGATTATGTAATTTAGCCAGTAAACGTAACCTTCACAGTTTAAAAAATAACAACTACTTCACTGTTTGAGAAAGGTTAAATGCCACCTTCTTCAGTCTGTAAATGATTAAATTTATTACAACTTTACTTACCTAAAATGTTAGGATATGGTGAACTATTACAGTGAACTTTAGATATGCTCATTATAGACATATTTTTTAAAATAAAAGGTAAAGGTAAAGGTTCCCCCGCACATGTGTGCTAGTCGTTTCCGACTCTAGGGGCCGGTGCTCATCTCCGTTTCATAGCCGAAGAGCCAGCGCTTGTCCGAGGACATCTCCGTGGTCATGTGGCCGGCATGACTAGACGCCAAAGGCGCACGGAACGCTGTTACCTTCCCACCGTAGTGGTCCCTATTTTTCTACTTGCATTTTTACGTGCTTTCGAACTGCTAGGTTGGCAGAAGCTGGGACGAGTAACAGGCGCTCACTCTGCTACGCGGCACTCGGGATTCGACCCGCCAAACTGCCGACCTTCCGATCGACAAGCTCAGCGTCCTAACCCACTGAGCCACCGCGTCCCTTATTTTTTTTTTTTTTTTTTTAAATACAGAGATGTAAAATTTTCATGAAAACAGCAATTTCTTGAACACATGAAATAAAGGTAGATGGGTTTTTTTACTTGGGCAAACATAGGCAGCTTTAGAAAGAAGAAAAAAAATATCTTTGTTGCATCATAATTTGAAAATTGTTCCTGAGCTTTGTCCATTTTTCCCCTCATCTTTCTTTAATCCAAACTGCTAAAATTTCTCTTGCTTATCGGTCCAAAGCCTCTTCTTGATCCTAGGTAAAGGTAAAGGTAAAGGTTCCCCCGCACATGCATGCTAGTCGTTTCTGACTCTAGGGGCCGGTGCTCATCTCCGTTTCAAAGCCAAAGAGCCAGCGCTTGTCCGAGGACGTCTCCGTGGTCATGTGGCTGGCATGACTAGACACCAAAGGCGCACGGAACGCTGTTACCTTCCCACCGTAGTGGTCCCTATTTTTCTACTTGCATTTTTACATGCTTTCGAACTGCTAGGTTGGCAGAAGCTGGGATGAGTAACAGGCACTCACTCTGTTACGCGGCAAACTGCCGACCTTCTGTTCGACAAGCTCAGTGTCCTAACCCACTGAGCCACCGCGTCCCTTTCTTTATCCTAAATAGGAAGTTAAATACAGAAGGAAATATGCAAATGAACAAACATTTAGTTTCAAAAGGGAATGCATATCTTAAATATGGCTTAGTAGGTTTTCATTTATATTTCATGCATTCCTCACATCTGTAATTCATTAGTTTGGTGATGCAAGATTAATAACTTTTGCCAGCATATAAAAAGAGCATAAATTAATTGGTAGGTCTAGATGCAAATTAAAGAATAACTGCCATAGTGCTAATTGATATATTTATAAAGGATTACTATAATTTAGATTGAAATACAGTATATTTGACCATATTGGGAAATTTTCTGAAGAGTTGATCTGTGTACCTTTATACTCTACCGTCTAGGGCAGGGGTAGGCAACCTTGGGTCTTTTATGACGCGTGGACTTCAACTCCCAAAATTCCTGAGCCAACCTCTCCCTTTCCCCTCAGCATGGCTGGCTCAGGAATTCTGGGAATTGGAAGTCCACGCATCATAAAAGAGCCAAGGTTGCCTACCCCTGTTCTAGGCGATCAATGGTTGGTAGCAACTTCAAAGGAAATCCCTACTATCCTTTCTGCTAATTTCTTCTCTTTATATCAAACTGAATAGTCACTCAATGCTTTTCTACTATTAGAGGACTGGCAGCCTTTCAGCTAAAGGATTTCTAAAACGTGGCCTAAGATCACTCTGTTCCACAATGCTGTTTCTTCATTTCTAATACAAGTACAGTAGGAGAACCCTTGTTCCACAGAGAGCAGGTCAGATGAAGAGAACCTTTGGACAAAGCTGTCCCAGGGTGGCTGAAGGACCTCTTAGAATCCCTAGCCAGAGCTTAGAATCCTGTTGCATCCATTCACAGAAAGAGCAGCATTTAAGATTAAATCCTCTCCACAAAATACAAAGGGCAACAGGAATGATTTACTTTCTGCATATGAATAGGAGAGCACACTTGTATATCCTTTCTTCCTTTTCAAAGAAAATTGCAAAAAAAAAAGAAGAAGAAAGAAAAGAAACGAAAGTCATTGCTGTCCTTCATTATGTACCAATTTCTTTCATGGTTGTTCAGTTTGGCTTGTAATAGAACCCCAATATATATATATATATATATATATATATATATATATATATATATATATATATATATATATATATATATATATATATATATATATATATATATATATATATATATATATATATATATATATATATTTATTAAAAAGTTTTAACATACAATTTTTCCCTTAAAAAATCCCCCCTCCCCCCCCTTCTCCCTCCCCCCCTTCCTCTCCCCCCTCCCCCCCTCCCCCCCGACTTCCCAGAGCTAAGTACAAGGTATATATATAAAAAAAACAATCATAAACAACCATATACTAACAACCATAAACTCTAAAATCTATCACTCTCTAGCTTTTTTTTTTATTGAAAAGTTTTAAAATACAATTTTCCTTTAAGAATCCCCCCTTCCCCCTCCCTCCTCCCCCCCTACCTCCCCCCCTCCCCCCCCGACTTCCCAGAGCTAAATACAAGGTATATATATAAAAAGCAATCATAAACAATCATATACTAACAACTATAAACTCTAAAATCCATCACTCTCTAGCTTATAGAGGATAAAACAAGCCTTAATAATATTGAATATGTATAAAAAGAAACTAAGATAAGAAAAGAAAAAAAAATGAAAGAAGACTTATTCAAATGCTACATAAAACTTCTTAACCCTATACTTGTTCTGGATAAACTCAATCCATTTTGTCCATTCCATAATATAGCGTTCTTGCGAATGATCTTTCAAATAGGCCGAAATCTTCGCCATCTCTGCCAGGTCTGAAACCTTTAAAGTCCACTCTTCTATAGTCGGCAATTCCTCTTTCTTCCAATATTGGCCTATCAAAAGTCTTGCCGCCGTGATTAAGTTCAACATTAACTTGGTGTCCACAACTGTAGCGTCTGCAATTATTCCCAACAAAAAAAGTTGCGGACAAAACTTTATCCTCTGTTTAAAAATCTTCTGCATATTCCACCAGACTTTTATCCAAAAAGCCTTAACCTTCTTACATGTCCACCATATGTGAAAATATGTTGCATCCTCATCACCACACCTCCAACATTTAGGCTGATAATTCGGATACATACTTGCAAGCTTTTTAGGATCTAAATGCCATCTATAAAACATTTTGTAAAAGTTCTCTCTTAGATTTTGAGCTTGAGTAAATTTCACGTTCCTCACCCAAATCTTTTCCCACGTGTCCATTGTGATAACTTCCTGGATGTTTTGGGCCCATTTTATCATACAGTCCTTAACAAGCTCTGTTTCTGAGTCAATCTCTATCAATGCAAGATATATCCGTTTGATATGTGCTGGTCCCTGGTTTCTAATTTGCTTTATCAAATTTTCATCAGTCATTGTAAATCCATTTTTCTGGTCTTCTTTCCACCTGGCCCGTAACTGAGTATATTGAAACCAATTTTGAACAACCTTCTCTTCTCGCAAGAGGCTATATGATTTCAAACACCAAACATTTCTTTCCAAGCTGAGGATCTCCTTGTACGTAGTCACATCATGTTTAAAGCCAGCATGTATATTTTCTATTGCGTGTTTTGGAATTGCCCACAATGGTATCTTGCAACTTAACTTATGTCTATACTTCTTCCAAACTCTCAGCAATGCCTGCCTTAAAATATGCACCCTAAACACATTGTCTACCTTCTTATCATACAACAAATATGCATGCCAGCCAAACAACAAATCATGGCCCTCAAGATTTAATAACCTCCCTTGCGTCAAATTAATCCAGTCACTTATTCCTACTAATGCAGCAGCTTCATAATATAATTTAAAATTAGGCAATTTAAGGCCACCTCTCTCACGAGTATCCTGCATAATCTTAAGTTTAACTCGTGGTTTTTTCCCTGCCCACACAAATTTATTGATACCTCGCTGCCATTCCTCCAGATTAGAATCTTTCTTAAGAATCGGTATCATTTGAAACAAAAATAAAAATTTAGGCAGGACATTCATTTTTACTGCTGCAATCCGTCCCAACAAAGACAATTGCAATTTTTCCCAACTCTCCAATTCTTTTTGAATTTTCCCCCATAGCTTTTCATAATTATTTTTATATAGCTTTGTATTAGAGGGCGACAAAATCACCCCCAGATATTTAACCCTTTTAACAATCTCAAATCCTGTTAATCCTTCTAAGAGGGCCTTTTGCGGTGATGTCATATTTTTGGCCAAGATTTTTGTTTTTTGTACATTAACCTTAAATCCAGAAACCTTCCCATATTGTGTTATTATCTCCATCAGGTCCACAACAGAGTTCTCTGGCTGGGTCACTGTAACAACCAGATCGTCTGCGAATGCTCTCAATCTGTAGTCCTGATCTCCAATTTGAATCCCCTTAATTTTTTCCGAATTCCAAATTTTAACCAATAATATCTCTAATGTCAACACAAATAACAAGGGCGATAACGGACACCCTTGCCTTGTGCCCTTCTCAATATTACATGCTTCTGTCAAGCTATTATTAACTATAATTCGGGCAGTTTGTTTTTGATATAATGCCCTAATCGGTTGTAAAAAATTTTCCCCAAAATCCATTTTTTCTAAAACTTTCAACAAAAATTTCCAATTCAATTGATCAAAAGCTTTTTCAGCATCTAAAAAAATTAGCACCGCAGCAATCTGGTTGTTCCTTTCCAAAAACTCTAACACATCAACTATATGCCTCACATTATTTTTCATTTGCCTACCACTAATAAACCCCGTTTGATCCCCATGAATCACCTGTTGCAGAACCCTCATCAGTCTATTAGCCAAAACCTTAGCAAATATCTTGTAATCTGTGTTTAAAAGCGATATCGGTCTATAATTTTTAACTTGAGTAGCATCTTGGTCTTCCTTCGGAATCAAAGAAATAAAAGCAGTTCTCCAAGACGGTGGCACCTTTCCCCCCCTCTGAATTGTCTGGAACAGTTCCTTTAACGGTTTTATCATTTCTAATTGTAAATTTTTATAATAGGCCGCAGTCAAGCCATCCGTACCTGGTGCTTTATCCACCTTCAATTCCTTAATTGCTGTAAAAATTTCTTCTTCTGTAATCAGTTGGTTAATCCCTTCTTTTTCTACTTGCGTAAGAGCCGGGATGCTAGCATTTTCCAGATATATATCAATGTCTTTTTCATTAATTTTCTCCTTAGCATATAATTTAGAATAAAAATCCACAAAAGCGTCCTTGATAAGGTCCTGTTGAAACACAACCCTTCCTTTGTGCTCAATCTTATCTATATTAGAAGCCCTTTGTTTTTTCCTCAATCTATAAGCTAACCATCTACCTGGTTTATTTGCGTTGCAAAAAGTATTATGCCTGGCAAACTGCATATTGGTTGCCACTTGGTCAGCCATTAATTTATCAAATTGTCCTCTTAACAATTTAATAGCCTCCTTAATCTTCACATCCTCTGAGTTCAAAATCAAAGCCTTTTCTTTTTCCTTTATTTCGTTCTCCAGTTCTTTCCTCCTGGCTTCCACAACACGTCTATGTCTGTTATTCATATATATCAACACCCCTCTCATGTATGCCTTGCTAGCATCCCACACCATATCCATAGAGGTACCTTTGTTCATATTAGTTACAAAAAAATCCTTCATCCGCTGTTTGCATTCTTCCACATTTCTCTGATTTCTAAACAAATTCTCATTTACGCGCCACGAGCGCCTATCTCTTTTCTCCTTATCAATCTCTAACCAAACTGGACTATGATCAGAGATAGTTCTTGCACAAATCTTCACCTTTTTAGTCCTCAAAAAAAAGTCATTAGTCACCAAAATAAAATCAATCCTCGAAAAAGATTGATGTCTATCAGAATAAAAAGTATAATCCTTTTCCCGCAAGTGTCTCTCACGCCAAATATCTCGCAATTCCAAGTCATCCTTCATTTCAAAAAAAGATTTAGGCAGTCTAGCATGACTTGGAATGCGCTTAAAAGCTCCAGCCTTATCCATCTGTACATCCAAAACACCATTCCAGTCCCCCATAAAAATAAAAGATTTGTAATCCAACTGAGTAAGTTTTGTATGAAGTAAACTAAAAAAGTCAGCCTGTTGTTGTTGTTGATTAGGGGCATACAGTCCAACTAAAAGCGTCTTTTTGCCTTCTAGCAACAAGTCTATCAATACGTATCTTCCATGCTTGTCTGCTTCAATTAAGTCCGCTGTTATGGCACTTTTAACATAAACAACCACTCCATTTTTCTTATTCATTGCAGAGGCAACAAAGTGCGTGCCCAATCTTGAGTTCAATAAAAACTTTTGGTCCATAACCCTAATATGCGTTTCTTGCAAACATATAACATCTATCTTAAATTGTTTTAAATATTGAAAAACTTTCTTTCTCTTCTGTGGTGAATTTAGTCTATTAACATTCCAAGTCAAAAATTTAGTTGCCATGCATATCCTCCCAAAGCTCTTGAAGCACTGCTTTGATAGGACTATCTTCTTTAGGCCGTGCTCCTCCCACTGCTTGGCTATAAGTACGTTGTGAAGATTCTGAAGACTTTTGCTGGTCTTGTTCTTTTATTTTCTTTGCTCTTTTTAAAGCAGCACGCGTTACCCTTTGCTCTCTAGGATCATCCAAAGAAGTTATAGCTTGATCTCCTCCAGCACCGTTTTCCTCTGTTTCCTCCTCTTGATGTTCTCCTTCACCTTCTCCAGATCCCTTTGCAGCTTCCAGAAGTGTTAATGGGGTTGCTTTTAAAACAGTATTGTAGAAATCACGCGCTTGCTTCACAGTAATCAACCGATACCTTTTGCCTTCATACATCACCATCAGCCCATCTGGAATCTCCCATCTGAACCTTATATCTCGTTGCTTGAGCTCTTGAACAAGAAATGTGAAGTCTTTCCTTCTCCTTAAAATCTTTGGAGGGATTTCTTTTAAAACCAAGACTTCTTGATCAGCAATCACAACTTTAGCATCATAGGCAGCTTGTATAACTTCATCTCTAATTTCTCTTTTTGCAAAGTAAACCACCACATCTCTAGGCAACTTTCTCTGTCTGGCAATCCATGAGTTAACACGGAACACTTTATCCATAGCTGCTCTTATTTCAGATGCTGGCTGGTTCAACACCACTTCAAAAGCCTCAGAAACCAGCTACTTTAAATCTTCCTTAATATTCTCTTTTAAACCTCTGATTCTAACAGCAAACTGCATCTGGTAATATTGAGCAAGGCTTAACTCCCTTTCCATTTTGTCTCTTAAATTTTCATTCTCCCGTACTTTAACTTCTAATATTGCATTCTTTTGAGTCAGATCATCCACTTTTTCATCTAAATCCTCCACGCATTCCGCCACTTTATGCACTGAGGACAAAATGTCTACCTTCATCACGCTGCACTTCTGTTCCATCCTCTCTTCTATTCTCTCCTCCAATTTCTCCAATTTCTCCTCCATCTTTGCAAATTTATCACCCATTGATTGATTAATTGATTCCAAAAGTTTATCCAGAGCATCTCGTAAGTCCTTCGATGTCACTACATCAGGAGGATGTAATGCCTGCAATGATGATTGTTGCACCGGGGAAGTTCCAGCACTCCGAAGAGTTTTAGGGGGAGGTTTAGCCGCCATCTTTTACTTTCAATTGTGACGCACTTTCACTTAGAGTTTAAAAAGTCCATCAAGCTCGAGAGTAGAATAAAATAATCCTCTTCACCTTTTCCTCTTGTACCGCTCTGCCTGCTCTTTTTATTCCATAGCCCTTCCTTCAGGCAGGGGTGGTCGCAGACGCCTGGCTCTGCTCCATAAAGTCAGGAGCAGAGGCGCTGGCCAGCTGGGAGCGACCCAGGCTACGGGGGAGTTCGATCCTTCGGCCGCCCAAGCTACAAGCTCAGGCGGCCCCGGAGAACTCAACCCCTACCTGGGGCCTCACCCCCTCCTCTTCTCCCGAGGAGGGGGCTTCAAATTCGCCCGAACAGCTGATCGGCGCTGTTTCGGGCGAAAAAAACTCAGCTGAGCCGCGGGCAGCCCGGGAAGGCTGTCTCCGTCGCCGCGGAGCCACCGGAAGTCAGAACCCCAATATATTAAATTGCTATGCAGGTGCCAAGGAGTAAATGATGCCAGTGATCAAGGTTTTGCTGCACTTGGCTAATTCCAAAAGCTTAACAATATAAGCTTTTTTTCACAGATGCTGAGAATGCCAACAAGCTGCCTTCCCTAATAAAATTTCACCACCATTTTTATGATGTTCTTTCTCTAAAATATTATTGCTACTAAAACGATAGGCAGAAAAAATGAATGAAAATAATTCAACAGCCACAGTGATTCATCTTTTTTGCAATTTTATAAGAGTAGGCACTTCATTTCAATTGCTTTAATAATTGGAGGTTACTCTTAGAACATTTCCATAAGACAAGTTTATATAATAATTAACTTTTTTTACAACAGCATTTGGTTGGAATTTTTCACTGTTTTGTAATATGTGATAACACCACTTTTATTTTCTAAAATCTTACTCACTGTTTTGCTGCACACTGAATTTTTATGAAAGCTTCACATAATCAATTTTCTTATCTAAACTCTAAGGATAAGATGGAGTATGGGAGTTTGAACTTCCCCACCTTCATTTATCTAGTAAAGTGCTCAGTGAAGAAAAAATATGTTTGTTGACTAACTTTTATAAACTATAAGAGCAATCCTGAAGCCGTGGACCAGTTACCAATTAGGTACTGGGCCACCCAAACAGTGGGTGAGTGAATGAAGCTTCATTGGATCATATGCAGTGTTATGTACTGGGCTTTTGAGGGAATACCAAGTGGGTTGCTGGAGCAGCTAACGGCTCTCCAGCAACCCAGACTACAAGTCTCCTGTGCTGCAATTGGCTAGCCCCAGGTGGCAATGGTTGATTCAAACCTATTGGCTGCCGCCTAGGGGCTAGACTATATATTGTGGCTAGTTGCAGCCTTTTGTCCCGGTACAGTCACAGCACGAAATAAACTATGAGTTACCCTGTACTCCATTCAGCGTCTTCATTCCTGCGCCAAAGAACCCGCTATTTAACAGTGGTGACAAAGGTGGGATCCTGCTTCACCAAATAAAGAGCTGAAGTCTACGAGGGAAAGGCAGCACACGCCGGTGGGAAGAGGCATTTCCCCCCCCCCAAGATTGTCTAGCAAGCTACGCTAGCAACCTCGTGCTCAGTGGACTCATTCCCCAAGCCTGGAAGCAGGATCTGGAAGAACGCAGGAACCAGAAAGAAAGAATGCTGAAGGTCGGAAAACTGCGAGAATTCAACGTGAAACACCCAGAGGAATGGCCATAATATTTATTGCAAGTAGAAAACTACCTCAGAGCAAATCAGATTGTGGAAGAAGGACTGAAGGCTGCAATGCTACTCTGCATGTGTGGCCCGGCAACCTCTGATTTGGCCGAGAACCTTTTTGCGCCAACACCAATTGAAGTGGTCTCCTACGTAGATTTCAAAAAGAAGCTAACCGGGCATTTACAGCCCAAGATATCTGAAATGGCTTGGCGGTTAAAGTTCGACCAAAGAGTGCAGGTACCCAGGGACTCAGCTTCGGAATTTATAGCGGGCCTAAGGCAGGCTGCACGCCTAAGCAAGTTTTCAAATTTAGAGGACTGATTGTGAGACCGGCTCATCTACGGCCTACAGGACAGAACGCTTCAGCAGAGACTATTTGCTAGGCCAAATTTAACATTTTCTGAAGCACAGGACAAGGTGATGGCCGACGAAGATGCCGGGGGCGTAGTGCAGACAGTTCAGCCCACCAAAACGACAAAGCTTGAAGAAATGGTCCACCTTGAGGACACCAAACGCACCAGAGAATCTTCCGAGGAAGAAGAATCTGAAATCAACCAACTCCAATAGCAACCCAACGCGCAACACCACAACAGCCACCAGCGAGAGGACAGTTACAAGGTAGTTCTCTTACCAAGATGTAACGGGTGCGGCGGCAACTATTTTTGTGCCAATTGCAGATTTTGTTCAGCCATGTGTAGAGCTTGCGGAAGGACAGGCCACATCACGGTGGTTTGCAGAGCCCGCAAGAGAGACCGGCCACCCAAACACCAGTTGGAAGAACCGACTAGGAGAGGTACTGGGGCCCAGGGTCCAGTTAGTGTGGGATTCTTCAGAAGCCATAGAAGCATATGCCAAACCAGGGCTCGACGCCCCCTCAAAACCAAACTTAAGCTCATGGTAGAGCTACAAGGAGATGTAAGATGGAATTGGACTCCGGCTCTGCAGTCCTAATCATTTCTCAAGACACTTTTACCTTCGTGTGTAGGCACAGTAACAATTGGGCCAAACTAAAACCCTCAGATATAATCTTAACAGATTTTCACAATGCTCATGTTAAAGTTAAGGGAGAAGCCACCTTGTTGGTCAAGTTTACAGGGTTTTTGGGGCACCTGGATGTAATAGTAGTAGGGGGCCAGAGAACGAGTCTCATTGGACTCGATTGGTTTGATGCCTTAAGTATTCAGATTACTGGCATAAACCGGACACAAACTGCAGACCTCGCATCAGTGTGCAAGGAGTATGCGGATGTTTTTGATTCAACCCTAGGGACATACTCAGGCCTGCCTATTTTATTTAAGCTAGATCCCAACATAGTTCCAATCAGGGTTAAGCCTTGTAGGGTCCCCTTTGCCTTAAAACATAAAATTGATTCCAAAATTGATAAGCTTATAGAACAGGGTGTGTTACAGCCTGTTGATGGTGGGGAGTGGGAAACTCCTATAGTCACTCCACTTAAAGCCAACGGGGAAATTCGCATTTGTGCTGACTATAAATGCACTCTAAATAAAGCCCTCAAGCAACACGCCTACCCGGTCCCAGTGGTCAACCACATTTTAGCCTCCTTGCAAGAGGGTACTATTTTTGCTAAACTTGATTTAGCACAGGCCTATCAGCAATTGCTGGTTGATGAGGCCACAGCTGCGGCTCAAACAATCATGACTCACAGAGGGGCATTCAAAGTTAAACGCTTACAGTTTGGAGTCAGTGTTGCACCGGGTATTTTCCAGGGGATCATGGAGCGTACACTCAAGGGTATTCAGGGTGTCTGCCCTTATTTTGATGATGTTCTTATTGCAGGGAAATCCCCAGAAGTGTTGGCCGGAAGGCTCAGGGCTGTCTTGCAGAGGCTTCGCGAAGCAGGCCTCAAATTAAAAAAGAACAAGTGTAGTATTGGCATTTCTTCAACAGAATTCCTGGGTTTCCAAATTGATGCTAACGGCATTCACCCCGCTGATTCTAAAGTGAAGGCCATTAAAATGGCTCCTAGGCCCAAATCTAAAGGAGAGCTTCAAGCATTCTTGGGCCTCCTAAACTTCTATCACACATTTCTACCTCATAAGGCAGCAATAGCAGAGCCCCTCCACAGGTTTCTAGATAAGAAAGCTCCATGGAAATGGATTAACTTACAAGAAAAAAGTTTCCAGGAATTAAAAGCACAACTGTCAGAAAAGTCCACTGTAACTCACTACAAAGAGTCTAAACCTGTATGTCTTGCATGTGATGCATCTCCCTATGGGGAGGGGGCAGTTTTAAGTCACATAGAAAAAAATGGGAAACAGGTTCCTATAGCATTTTACTCAAGGACTTTGTCCTCTGCTGAGTACAACTATGCTCAGATTGACAAAGACGCCCTGGCCATCGTTGCTGGAATAAAAAAAAATCCATGATTATTTATATGGCAGGGATCTCACTGTATACACTGACCACAAATCTCTGTTGGGATTGTTCACAACAGACAAACAGACCCCCCACATACTATCTCCAAGAATGTTGAGATGGTCTATTTTCCTATCTGCATACAATTTTAAGTTAATTCACAAACCGGGCAAGGAAATGGGCCATGCTGCATCCTCAGCAGACTACCACTGCCACTAATGGATCCAGATCTGGCTCCTGCTGCTAGAATATTGTCCATACAGGACATACCTGAGTTTTCCCTCCATGCAGGGGACATTGCTGCTGAAACTGCCACAGATAAAATACTTAGCAGAGTGTTGTCAAGGGCTGGTTGGAAAAAAGTCCAGGCTCAGAATTTCAGAGCAATTTTGTCAGAAGACATGAGTTATCTGCCCATAAAGGGTGAATATTCAAGGTGCTGGTGATGACCTATAAAGCCCTTAATGGCTTGGGTCCGGACTATCTAAGGGAACACCTGCTGCCAGCATCAACTTCCCATCGTCCTGTGCGCTCCCATAGGGAGGGCCTCCTTAGGGTGCCGCCGGTCAGGGAATGCCGGCGGGTGATCCCCAGAGGGAGGGCATTATCTGTGGGCGCGCCTGCCCTTTGGAATGATTTACCTGTGGAACTCCGGACTGCCCCCGACCTGCGCTCGTTTTGCCGGGACCTTCGCCGGGTCATCACCAGCACCTTGAATCTCACCCGGAGGGCAACTGGAAGCCAATGCAGCTCGCGGAGCAGAGGTGTTATATGGGAGTATCGGGAGACCCCCATCACAACTCGCGCAGCTGCATTCTGCACCAGTTGAAGCCTCTGAGTGGTCCTCAAGGGCAGCCCCATGTAGAGAGCATTGCAGTAGTCTATCCGAGAGGTCACGAGCGCATGAGTGACTGTACGTAGGGCATCTTGGTCCAAATAGGGCCGCAACTGGTGCACCAGGCGAACCTGGGCAAAAGCCCCCCTGGTCACAGCTCCTATATGATCTTCTAAACTGAGCTGTGAGTCAAGGAGGACGCCCAAGTTGCGAGCCCTATCTATGGGGGGTAACACCTCACCCCCCCCATAGTTAAAGATGGAATAAAATGGGTAACCCGAGATGCCGGTATGTACAGCCACTCGGTCTTGTCGGGATTAAGACGAAGCCTGTTCCTCCCCATCCAGACCCTCACCGCCTCCAGGCAACGGGACATCACGGGACAAGGAACGGCTGCTGGAATTGGGTATGTCTAGTTTAATGAAGAGAAGGACTAGGGGTGACATGATAGCAGTGTTCCAATATCTCAGGGGCTGCCACAAAGCTATTCTCCAAAGCGCCTGAAGGCAGGACAAGAAGCAACAGATGGAAACTAATCAAGGAGAGAAGCAACCTAGAACTAAGGAGAAACTTCTTAACAGTTAGAACAATTAACCAGTGGAACAACCTGCCTCCAGAAGATGTGAATGCTCCAACACTGGAAGTTTTTAAGAAGAGACTGGACAGCCATTTGTCTGAAATGGTACAGGGTTTCCTGCCTGAGTAGGGGGTTGGAGTAGATGACCTCCAAGGTCCCTTCCAACTTTTCTATTATGATTATGATTAAGTCCCCAGCATTCAAAAAGAACAAACACCACAATTAATGTTATTGAAAAGTCAAAATATCTTTTTGGAATATTTGTGTGGTTTGGGAGTTAGGAGCTGGTTTGAACTGCAGGGGTAAGCAGCTTGTGTCCCCAGATCAGGATCCCCATGTTTATTTTTGCTGGCCCTTTTGCCCTATGGTGACCATGATGGCTTGAAAGTACATATATTTTCAGATGCTGAGGTGAGAAAACTTTAATATGAGCCTTGATTCAGGCATATCACTGGTAAGAAGGGCTTTTTTTATTTTGAGAAATTCCAAACTCCCTCACATTTAGTCTGACAAAATGCAGCTCTACCACTTTGCAGCCTTCAAATGGTGACCTTGACTTCTAGAAGTTTGAACAACACCTTGAATGTGGAAACTGAAGAGAAGGAAAAGGGATATGACAGGGAATATGTTTTCTGTCCAGCCTGTCACCATTACCATAACCATCTTCTTCAGGTACCACAGTGAAATGAATCTGCTAATCATTTTCAGCTTCAAATGTCTGAAGTTGATATAAGTCTGTCTACTCCATCATTTTATCTGTAAAAGTTACATTAGATAGAAATCTATACCTGTCTAAGAAATTTAATAGTAAAATATGTCATAGTTAGGCCCGTGAATTGGAATAAACACCTGTTTAACAATTAGTGCCTATCACACTTCCTTCAAAAATGCATTATTACAATCACTTTAATAATAGCCATCATTGGGAGCCCATTGTTAACTAGCTTGGACAGGCATCTAAAGGTTTCTGACAGGCAACTTGAATTTCTGAAAGAGAAGAATACTGTTGATGACAAAGGATAGTGAATGAGACAGTAATAAGTTAGATAATAAAGAGAATCAGTTTCTCTTTTTCTTAAAATAGTATATTTGCTATTTACACTTATCTCGATTTCATAGGTAAAGGTAAAGTTTCCCCCGCACATGCGTGCTAGTCATTTCCGACTGTAGGGGCCAGTGCTCATCTCCGTTTCAAAGCCAAAAAGCCAGCGCTTGTCCGAGGACGTCTCCGTGGTCATGTGGCCGGCATGACTAGATGCCTAAGGCGCACGGAGCGCTGTTACCTTCCCACCGTAGTGGTCCCTATTTTTCTACTTGCATTTTTATGTGCTTTCGAACTGCTAGGTTGGCAGAAGCTGGGACGAGTAACAGGCGCTCACTCTGCTATGCGGCACTCGGGATTCGACCCGCCAAACTGCCGACCTTCTGATCGACAAGCTCAGCGTCCTAACCCACTGTCTCTTTAATTCCAGCACTAACGAGATTTTCACTACTCATGAGATGAGACAAGTTCACTGCATTTTTATCTCTCACCAGGAGACTTCTTTAGATGACAGTGTGGAAATACTTTGGTTTATGCATTATTTCTTTTGTATTTATGAGGTTATGGGTGATGATAGTGTTTGTAACAGCATGAAAGCCAAGCTAAGACTCTCTGTAGATCATTTCAAATCACTTTTTAAACTTCTTTCTTTCACACCTTTCTGCATGCAGGACATATTCTAAATTATTCTAAATTATCTGCTTAATATTATACAGAGATTTCCCAATAGATACCCATTAATATTAATCTTGATGATATCATATGGTGCTTGTTCGAACGTTGTTAGGCAGATAAAGCACTTTTAGCCTTAAGGACCTCTTAAATGAGAATAATTTATTTTCAGTCATCTTTTCCAAACAGATTCTTGCTGTTACTAATGTAAAAACCTGCTGCTAAATGTTTAGATTACAAATATTAGCTGGTTGGTGGCTGAATATTTGCTATTGAGTTGGCCTAGATTGAAATTATTAATTTTCAGAAGAGGGGGGGGAAAGTCATGGTGTTTGTTATCTATTGACTGGTGACTCTGATTTGTAGACCCTACTAAACTTTTTTTTAAAAAAATAATTACAATTAATGCAATCAAGGCTGATTGATAATAGAAAGGTTTTCTAAGCTTTTGTGCAAACTGTTGGTAGGTAATGATTATATCAGCATGCATTATACTAAGCTTGCCTTTCAAAATTGGAACTTCCAGGTAGGCTCATACCAAGGTTGACTCAGCCTTCCATCCTTCTGAGGTAGGTAAAATGAGGACCCAGATTGTTGGGGGCAATAAGCTGACTTTGTAATAATGCTGCTTGGGGGGGGGGCGAAAGACCTAATAAGCAGGCATATACATAGAATGAAGGCTATTGCTAAGCACATTGATTTGTGCTTTAGATTGTAAGCCACCCTGAGTCTTCGGAGAAGGGCAGGATATAAATGGGATTTAAAAAAAAAAATTCTTAGAACTTCTAGTCAGCATTGCTAGTTGGGAATTCTTGGAGTTGTTCCTTAAAGGGAACATGCCCAGTTTGCAACATAGTCGATGTTTTATCTGCATGTGTTTCTCCTTCCTTTATTTTTTTTCAGCAGAAGTTTAAGGATTTCTCTGTAATAATAAATATACTGAAATGCATAATAGGAAAGAGTAATAATATCTGACAATACTGGGGATCAGAGAGAAACAAATTAAGAAACCCATCCTCCACTATATTCTACATGTTTTTAGACAGGCAGGCAGGCAGAGTCAGTTTTTTTAATTTGTTTATTGCATTGGAAGTATTGATTCTTAATCTCATGTAGATAAGAGAGAATGAGAGATCCATATTCCCATAGTATCAGCAAATCTTGAAGGATAGGAAATCATTTTCTAGCACTTAAAGTTTGGAAGTGTTGCCTACTTTGAATGGACAGAACTCTGAATTCCATTGATGTAGAAGGAAGAAAAAGTATCAAGTCAGAAAATTAAATCAGATCAGAAAAATAATCTTCTGGCTTCCAACCTCTGCTTAAAAAGGTGCTTATCAGGAAAATAATCCAGCTGATCTTTTGCCTCAAGACGGTTCATCAAGAGCTGGTGTTTGTTCTCAATGTCTCAGCCAAAGCTAAAAAGGCCATGAATGGCAATGAGAGGTGACCAGATGGAGAGACAGCACTCTCACTGCCAATCAAGTACATAATTCCTGAAGCATTTTAGATTGTCTATATGGGAAGCACCATTTCCAAACTCAAAGAACTTAATATAGCCTTACCCGGCCTTAGCAGTGGACTGGGAATGGGATGGAGGCAACATTATGAAGACATGTCCCTCAGAAATGGTTGGTAAGGTATCTTGAGGCTGCAGCCAGTTTGCAGGGACAATTGTAACATTTGTTTTTCAGCCAGTGAAGAATTTTGAAACGGAACAGATTTGAGTGCTTTGCAGATGTTAACGACAAACTCAAAAAAACAATACTTGTGAGAACAGTAAGTGGCATGGCCTGTTAGTTTTGCAGTATAAAGGATTTGCTCTAGTAAGTTTCAGTACAGCATGTGGTAGAATCTGCTGTTTCAGACTGATGAACTGATAAAGCAAGAGGACCATGAGAGAATAAGAGAAAATTACTAGAAGGAAAGCAGCTTTGTTTGGATTGTGAGGAAGCTTTGATGGGACCCATAATCTTCTTGAAAGCTGCTTTTTTAAAAAAAATGATTTGTTCTCTTTAACCATGTTGTACTGTTAAGAAATCTGTTTTTGTAGAACACTCTTCACTGTTCCATCTGCTACATACAGTCATTCCTGGTAGATGTTTCATTAAAGTGGATTTTTAAAAAACCATAATTATTTTACTAGAATGAATGAAATAGTGGTCAGAAAATGCAGCTTATTATCTGCTAGAATAGCGTGTTGTTGTATTGTGTGCTCTGAGAAAATACATGCACGGAAGGAAAGAATAAAACATCAGTTAGATAAATAAATAAAATAGTTAAAACAAATGAAATGAAACAAGATATACATTTGTTGCATTCATGATGCACCTTGTGTTCTGGCTCCTATTTTTTTTATAATATTTTATTAGTTTTCCAACATTTACAATAATATCTTTAAGAAGCAATGTGGTATCCGAGTTACAATATTTCCATTTCAAACAAATACATATTATTATAGATCTCCACATTATTATAACCAATACATCCTCTCTCTTTTTTCTTCGATATATACTATCTCTTATCTAAATTAACATATTTCTTATTGCTATCCATCAAACATTTAATAGTTTATTTTATTTTATTTTTTGAATATATATCCATCAATCTTTTAGTATATTTCATATTTTAACATTCCATCATTAAAACATCAAACACTTTATCCATTTTTTCTAGCTTAATTTTACATTGGTATTAAAATTAAAACATTTAAGATTTCTTGATTATGACCTATAAAGCCCTAAATGGCATGGGTCCGGATTATTTATGGGAGCACCTTCTGCCGGCATCAACTTCCCATCGTCCTGTGCGCTCCCACAGAGAGGGCCTCCTCAGGGTGCCGTCAGCCAGGGAATGCCGACTGGCAGCCCCCAGGGGGACAGCATTCTCTGTGGGCACGCCTGCCCTCTGGAACCAGCTCCCTGTTGAGCTCTGGATGGCTCCCGACCTTCGCTTCTTTCGCCGCGACCTGAAAACTTGGTTATTTGAGTTTGCCGGCCTGGACTGAGGGTTTGGGATTTTAAATTTTTAGAATGTGATTTACTTGTTGGGGCTAATTTAATTTAATTTATTTTTTAACCTTGTATATTGTGTTTTAACTGCCCTGTACACCGCTCCGAGTCCTTCGGGAGAAGGCCGGTATATAAATCCAATAAAATAAATAAATAAATAAATAAATAAATAAATAAATATGTTTTAGCCTCCAGACCTCTAATCATCTTTGTTGCTCTTCTCTGTACTCTTTCCAGAGTCTCAACATCTTTTTTACATCGTGGTGACCAAAACTGGATGCAGTATTCCAAGCGTGGCCTTACCAAGGCATTGTAAAGTGGTATTAATACTTCACGTCATCTTGATTCTATCCCTCTGTTAATGCAGCCTAGCACTGTGTTGGCTTTTTTGGCAGTTGGAGCACACTGCTGGCTCATATTTAAGTGATTGTCCACTAGGACTCCGAGATCCCTCTCACAGTTACTACTATTGAGCAAGGTACCCCCTGTACTATATCTGTACATTTGGTTTTTCTTGCCTAAATGTAGAACCTTACTTTTTTCACCATTGAATTTCATTTTGTTAGATAGCACCCAGTGTTCAAGTCTGTCCAGATCCTCCTCCATCTTAAGCCTGTCTTCTGGAGTGTTGGCTATTCCTGCCAGCTTGGTGATGTCTACAAATTTGACGAGTTCCCCATCTATCCCCTTGTCCAAATCATTGATGAAGTAAAGTAAAGTAGATAAACTAAGTTTATGGCAATGGATTATATTATATCATACAGAGAATGTTATGTAATACAACACTCCAACAGTTTTTAAAGAGACTTGTCAGAAATATTATAGCCACCAAATTTAACCAGAATTTGTAAAATGAAGGTGAGTGTGTAGATCATGAGATATAGCAGTGACTTATAGATTTCCACATATATCTTACAGGTATTGAGGAAAACTCCATGATTTTGTGGAAATTATCCTGCATGGCTTCACAAGTTCTATTTATACCATATGCTTTTTAATTCACAAAAAAGGTTTTGGAATTTAGGGAAGACACTAGACCAACAGTATTGCTAGCATCTTTTTATTAACCATAAAACCTGTTGTTATGGTACTGGTTAAGTAGTTACTTCAAAACTCTTCAAAACATAAAATGGTTTGACATAATTTCTATTTAAGTGATATGTGGATGCAGTTTAAAATAATTCCGTAATACAGTGTGATGAACTGATTGTTTGCAGGTCCAAAGCATTAAAAAAACTGATATCACATAAATTCTTTAGCACGCATAACCAGTTGCCCATTAGCACACCGACCACATTCAATATACTGGCAATTGAGGTTAACAGTGTGAATGAACTTTGGTTACTAATTTCATTCCTACATTCTCTAATTTGGACACATTAGACCAGAGTTTTTCATCCTTGGCAACTTCAAGGTATATGGACTTCAACTCCGAGAATTCCCCAGCCAGCATGTGGGTTGAAGTTGAGAAACAATGCATTACACAATGATCTAGTTCTCTGGAGAAGTCTTTAATACAGATAGTCTTTGACTTATAACCATTCATTTAGTGACCATCCAAAGTTAAAACAGCACTGAAACAGTGACTTATGACTAGTCCTCGCATTTATGACCACAGCAGCATCCCCATGGCCATATGATCAAAATTAGGGTGCTTGGAAAGTAGCATGTATTTGTAATGGTTGCAGCAGCCTGGGGTCAGCTGGCTCCTCACAAGCATGAGGAAAGCCAGATTCACTTAAGAACAGTGTGGTTTACTTAAAGACTGCAGTGATTTGCTTAACAACCATGGCAAAAAAAGTCATAAAATCAGGTGCAATTCACATAACAAATGCCTTGCTTAGCAATGGAAATTCTGATCCCAGTTATAGTTGCAAGTTGAGGACTATACTGGGAAAGTCCCAAAGAAAAGTCAAGAAAATGGACTCGGTAACAGTGGCTAAAAGTGCACTGTTGGAAAACCTGAAAAACCAGAGTGAGGCCATATTGTCTTTGAAAAAAATCTACTAAGTGGTTGCTAAGAGTTGACACTGACTTGATGGTATAAAATTATAGCTACATCTCTGGAACAATTAGCCATATACTTTATATGCCCAGCAAGCGTTAAATTATCTGACGGTTTAAACAAAAGCTTGAAATGTTGAAAATTGAAAAACCCAAGTTTATTTGTCCTTCCTGTGAGAACATTATGATTCTTTTTATTTTATTGAATTATAGAGTAAAATACAAAATACAAAGCAATAATAGGGGAGGAAAAGGGGAAAGGAAAGTAAGGGAGAAAAGGGAAAAAAAGACATTGACTTCTGACTTCCTCTGTTGCAGTAGAATAAAGCATTAACATCGAACCTCAACTTTTTACTTTTTCATAATAGTATAAACTAGCCATTTCTGTAACAACAAATCAATCTAATCAGTAAAACCCAAAATCAAAGTTTCATTTTTTTCACCTCAACCACAAAGTCCAGGAGTGGTTTTCACGCAGAAACAAAAGTACTTATATTCTTTTCTTTAATCAGAACAGTCAATTTAGCCATCTCTGCCAACTCCATCAACTTCTGTAGCCATTCATCCATAATGGGAATCGAATTGTAAGTTTGTTAAAGGAAAAGTACCGTATGTTGAACAATAAGCTCAACAGCACACTAACAAACCACGTCAGAAGACATTGTAAGTACTGAGAAGTATGACAATTTTATAGGAAGGAAGAAACTATGCATAAGATAAACGCTAGATTATTTTTTTAATTTCTTTCTTAAAGCATTGTTTTCCTGTCAAATGAAGCTGATATTCTTTTTTCTTTAATCTGCATTTAAATACAAAATGTTCAACTTGTTACTGAGTTCAGTGTTTGAAAATGTCCAGAACTGTATTATCTTTACATACAAACATTATATTTTCTAATTGTGGTCTAGAAAGCATTTCATTTAAATGCAGATTTTGACTTTTAACTCAGTAAATTGTCTTTTTTGAAATAAGAATGGCAGAGCAAATGTGATTGCAAAGCAGCACATGAAAGACAATGTGTACATTATAAAATCTGAATAAGATTCCCAATTATGAAGTAGCCAATCCAAAAAGAACATAGATTTCATAAACTTGGTTTTTAAAAGTCCAAAGTTTTTTTAAAAAAAAATGAGAAGAAAGAGAAAGTATGGTAGACACAAAGACAAAAAATATCGATGTAAGTATTTCATGTAGTTTCCTAAATTTTTCGTTGTGTCTTTGGATACATTCATGGTGTCATTTTTTTCCAAGAGAGATAAATGAAAGGCTTCAACTGAAATAGTATTTTCCTCTAAGTAAGTCCCAATAGGTTCCGCACAACTTATTTCCAAAGCAGAATTAATTAAAAATGAGTTTTAAATCTGCCCAGAGTCACTTGCATTTCACAGAATCTGTGAGGGCAAACTGTAACAATGCTTTCATATTAAAATGCCTGGTATTCTATATCTTCATTCATCTATGTCCTGAGAATAGATTGAGAATATTTATTTCTTTATGGAAGCCCTAGCAAATTTTTTCCACTGTAATATGATATGCTTTATTGATTAGATTTATATTCAACTTTTCCTGGAGGAGCTTAAAACCAACAAATTCATACAGTGAATTTCCTTGGCTGAATTGTCCTAGTCTTACAACTACACCATGTTGCCTTTCAGATTTAATGAATTTCATAAGATTCCCCATTTAGTTATTAAAAATTGCCTTGGGAAAAATAGCAGTCCAACTCAACACACTTTACAGGTAGTCCTTGACTTACGACCATAACTGGGCCCAGAGTTATGGTGGTACAATCTAGTACAGTTAAATGAGTTTTGCCTTATTTTGTGATTTCTGCCACAGTTGTTAAGCTAATCACTGCAGTTGTTAAGTATAATTGTGCGGTCATTGAGTGAATCTGGCTTCCTCCATTGACTCTGCTTATTGGAAGCCAGCTAGGAAGGATACAAATGATCACATAGCCATCGGATTCTGCAACTATCATAAATACACTTTGGTTGCTGAGAGCCTGACTTTTGATTGTGTGACTGTGGGGATGCTGTTATGGTTGCAAAGGGGAAAAAATGTTATAAGTCACTTTTTTTCAGGGTCACTGTAACTTCAAACAATCAGTAAACAAATGGTCATATGTTGAGGACTGCCTGTACTATGGAAATTTTAGATTTCTGAACTGTATCCCAGAATTCACATGGTAAAGCATGATGCAGTCTATCCACGACTGGTTCTCCATGAGAAGATTGGGTTCCCAGAGAGGTTGTTGGTCCCGAGCACATTACTGCTTCCAAGGGACCCTTACAGACAATCTAGCACTTCTATGTTTTTCTATCCTTTACCTTTTTTCTATCCTTTACCTTTTCTATCCTTTACCTCTCTTGCAAACACAGAGGCCATATAACTATGTTGGGATCAAAATCCAGGATTGGGGGGGGGGGGTAAAGGAGCAGATGAAATTTTGTAAGTAAATCCTGTATTCTTGTGATCAGGCTCATGACAATAGCAAAAGCACTTAGACTTATATATATTGCTTCACAGTGCTTTACAGTGCTCTCTTTACAGAGTCAGCATATTGCCCCCAGAATCTGGGTCCTCATTTTACTGACCTAGGAAGATGGAAGGCTGAGTCAATCTCGAACCGGTCAAGATCAAACTCCAGACTATGGGCAGAGTTGAAGTCCATGAGTCATAAAAAAGCCAAGGTTGCCTACCCCTGGCCTAGGTCTTCCACCTCCTTCTCAGAAGATCTTTTAAACAGGTCTGCAACAAACCTCTAAAGGTTACATTATACCTTCATTTGAAAGATAGCGGGGAAAAATCTATACAATTTTCAGTTTTTATAAGAAAAAGCACAAAAATATTTTTTTTTCAAATTTCAATAAAAAAATTGCTGCCTTTCCAGGGTCTTCCAAATAGGTTCCCTGGGATGATTGCCAGATGAAGAAACAGATCAGATGACTCAAAGCTGGCAGGCATGTTTCTGGCCTCTTCTACATGTAAGATGCTAAGCAATTACTCCAGCTATGTTTTAACAATGGTCAATCAGGTTTAGTCTCACATACTTAGAAACCAGTGCAAATAACTGAGGAAATAGGACTGCTAACGATTATTCTTTTATTCTTATATATTAACCTCTCCTCTATTAATGAACCAAATTGCAGATGTAAAGAGGTAGCAGAGACCAGATATATTGCTTGCAGCAAGACATAACCATCTATTTGTAGTTCAATTGAAATGTGCATGCTTACATGTACCTCCCCTTAATCAAGGCCATTTCACACATTCCATGTTTTTTTAATAATATTTTATTAATTTTCCACATATTACCTCATGTTTAATTCTAGTCATGTAAATATTTCTTGCTTATGAATACGCTGTTGCACCTCATTTAATATCTTAATATTATTCCTTAAAACTGACAGATTTTTATCTAATGGTCATAAAAAATAAACACTACCAGACTCTTGACTCATCTAGTCTAGCAATGTTCTCACAGTGGCCAACTAAATGTATAGTGAAGCCCACTAGTTGCCTAGCAGATGGTCTTCAGAGCTGCCATCAAGGCTAATAGCCAGTGATCCCATGACTTCCATGAATGGGCCAACCTTTCTTTGAACCAGCTGAACTGGTAGCCAGCAGTACATCTTGTGGTAGCTATCTCCAAAGTTTAATTGCATATTCTGTAAAAAATATACTTTTCTTTCCCCTGATTATTACAGGATTTAGTTTCATTAGATGACCTCTAGTTCTAGTATTTTGGAAGAGGAAAATAGGTTCATATTGTCTACTTCATCCACAGAACACGTAATTGTGCACACCTCAATCAACCTATAATTTACTCTTTTTTAGACTAAAACCCCCAAATCTTGCCAACTTTCCATATTGGAAAATTATTCCAGTCTTTTCATCATCTTAGTTGCCATCTTCTGAACCTTCTCTAGCACCAGTATATACTTTCTGAAGTGCAGTGATGAGAACTGCACACAATATTTCAAATGCAGTGGTACAATGATATATGGGCATTATAATAATGGTATCCCTATTTTCATTACTGTTTTGTAATCTAAATCTTATCTGCCCAGCAGATAAAATTATTGGCCTAACTCTAGTGCACTCTTCAGTAAAACCTGAAGGAATCAGCATAGTCCAGGAGTGTCAAACTGCCGGCCAGTGGGCCGGATGCATCATTGTGAAACCACGCCCACCCCATTGCTGGCAATGGCAAAAAAGCTCCAATACGTTGCACAACGTCACGTGATGTTGTGAGTTTGACATGTCTGGGATAGTCTATAGCAGTGGTTCTCAACCTATGGTCTGCGGACCCGGGGGGGGGGCATGATATCATCCCCAAGAGTCCGTAAAGGCTTGAAGAAATGTTATGATTTAAATATTAAGTTAAGTCTTGGGGTCTGTGACCACAAAAGGTATTTAAAGGGGATCCATGGTGAAGAAAAGGTTGAGAACCATTGGTCTAGGGTTCCATTTGTTACATCTATATTGATCCAGGTTCTCTGCTTAAAAATAGCACAAATAACATATATTTATTTATTTATTTAGCGTATGGCTGGTCACACACAGAATTAAAAGCACTTCATATTTACAAGTTAGAACAGTTAAAACAATTTTTTAAAAATTATAAAACCTAAGAGGAAAACAGAAATAACATTTCAGAGTTTAATGTCGAGTTTGGAGATCCAGTCAGTAGCTGCCATTGTTATGCAGAGGAAGTCCTTAAAATCTCCTGGGTATCTTCTATTAGTGCATTCCCTCACTATATGTTGGATAGTCTGTCGGGGAGCCCCGCAATCACATTGTGCTGAAGGTGTCTTTCCCCATTTATACAGAGAATCGGCACACACCCCATGAGTTGTTCTAATTCTATTATATGTCACCCATATGTGTCGGGGTAGATTAAATCCTGGAGGTATACTATTAGGATTAATATGCTCAGAAATATCTTGGGAGGTATACCTACTCCATGCTTCCATCCACTTTTGTATAGTGCTCTGATGTTCAGCCAGCAGCTTAAGCGCAGTGAGGAGTGGTGGATTTCTTGACTTTAATCGACATCTTAAGAGATCAGAGGTATAGGCATGAATGGGTAGAGAGGAGTTTAGCAGGATCTTACTATACTCTCGAATGAGAGCTTCTTGTCGTCGTAAGTGCGGGGGAAGTATGTGGCTAAGAACTGGTAGCCAGTGAATAGGTGTAGATTTTATGCACCCAGTAATTAATCTCATCGTATGGTTGAGTTGAACATCAACAAGTCTTGTATGTGAGCTGTTTATCCATACAGGTGCGCAGTATTCCGCTACAGAGTAGCAAAGCCCAAGGGCTGCGCATCAAAGAGTTGGAGCTGAAGCTCCCCAAGTTGTTCCACATAGTTTTTACAGAATGTTGTTTCTGCTGTTAACACGCATTGAGAATGAACAGCAGCTTAAAAGCAGAGGAAGAATACCTGGATATGACGTCTTAGGTGCTAGTTTTCACCAAACTTATGGTCTGGTAACATACGTCCATAATAACATATAAATTAATCATTTTACAGAAGAATTACTAAAAGGACTAAAAGGAAAAAAGAGTTAAAGCTTAACTGCAGTATTCTATGTACCTTTCTTAATATTTTTCATTGCATTTTGATTTCTGATAATAAATATGATAATACTCTGATAATAAAATGTCAACATAAAAATATGAGTTCAGTTTGACAGAGGCATTCAAGATTTGATCAACATTTAGAAATGGTAAATCTATAAGACGGTGTTGTGTCAGTATCATATTACAAATATTGATTCCTTCCCTCCCTACCCAGATATTAAATTAAAAAGAAAACATAGGCAGTCATATAATCTATCAGTGTGATATTCGTGAATTGCATCAAGTAATAAACTTTCCAATTATCCAGTTTGGCCCGTTTGACATTTACATGATGAGTACATTCTGTCCTAACACTTGACCTTTGACTTTTTTTCCCATGGGAAAAAAATTACATTTTGCTCCATTAACACAATTGGTTTAGAAAATATTGCATATAATCAAACAAATATTACAATATCTTCCCAACATCAATACAGCTCTTTTTTTCCTAACAGTACATGCTTATAAATAAAAAAAAAAATAATGGAATTGAATGCAATGCAATGATAAAACAAGGTCCCTTCCGACTCTGTTAAGATAAAAAATAATTGCTGTGCTATTTAGATTTTTTTTTTTAAAAAAAAACATCTTTTCCAGCAATTAAACCTTTGGAGCTTATTATGTCTATTATACTTGATTTTCTCAGCTCTTTGGGAAACAATAAATTTTTGGACTCTAACAAAGTAAGATAATGTTCCTGTTATTCCCGTTCAATATAATGAAATGGAATTTTTTGTAGTTTTTTTTCCCAAAGGGGAAGATAAATTCTTTTGACTAGAATTTAGTTTTCTTCCATGCAGTCTTCTTAGAAGACAGCCAGTGGCTTTTTTAATGAAATGGTCTGTGGCTGGATCTAAATACCCTGCCATATATTGCACAATCATTTGTCCAGAATGCAACAGCCTTCTTACTTTCAGCCTTCACTGAAATCCAGTCAATTGAAATCAACTAAAAATCCTCCCATTTGACTTTAGAATTGTAGAATCAGACGGCTGGAAGGATCTTTGGATCTAATCTAATCCTTATATCAACCTGGACAAATGGTTATCCAATCTTTCTTGAAAACCTCCAGCAATGGAGTACCCACAACAATAATTGTACTTTTTGTAAAACATTTTTCATTAATTACAGGTTGAACTTTAATGAGTTACTTAAAGGTGATCCACTAGGATAGTAATCCCCAACCTTTTGGGCATCAGGGACTGGTTCTGTGGAGAGAGGTTTTTCCAATGAATGGAAGGGGCATGGGTTCACATGCTGCCAGCAACCCACGGATGGGGCTTTGCCTGTTTGGGTGGCCCGATTGCTGGCATGCCACAGACCAGTACCGGTCCACAGACCGGGATTAGGGACCCCTGCATTAGGACCCCTGGATCCCTCTCATAGTTACTACTGTTGAGCCAGCCCTTCACAATTGTGTAATAAAAAACATACCAGCTTGCTGGAAGAGACAGGCCCAAAAGGAAGAAAATAGCTCTTTTTCTTTCTTGCATTTTGCCAGGTTCACAGTGCAACCTTCCTCCTCTTCCTCTGTCCTCAATCCATTCTGAGGCTAGCCTTTTGTGCCATCAATTTCACAATTTCAGGCTTTCTGGGTATAGTTTTCATTGATAATCAGTCAGTCTGTCTGTCTACCACCACCACCACCACCACCACCACCTCCTCCTCCTCCTCCTCCTCCTCCTTTTTAACTTCTTCCTCTTCTTCTTTGTCTATTATCTATCATCTATCATCTCAGATATTGACAATGCTTTTTCTATACTGCCACATCTTCCATTATTATTTAATTATGGAATTCTTATCCAAGAATTGTATTGAAATTCTTCTGTTGTATGGTATATGTTCATGGATTCATCAATTGCTCAGGATAATTTATCCCTATTCTAAAATAGTTTTATTTTTAATTTTTATTGCATTAGAACATGATGCATGTTTTTCCATCACTTCTAAATGTTGTTGTGGAACTACTGTATGTAAATAGCCCCGTGCTTAAAACCTTATCCTATTTTAAGGGTTGATTCTCAGGATGATAGGGATTCAAATGGCTGTTATTTAAAATATCCACAGTTACAGACCTCCCCAGATTTGAGAGAAGACTTCCTTCCTTCCTTGCTGTTGCACTGTAAAACTGAGAAAATTACTCAGAGAGTTCTAGCCTAATACACATCAATACTTCACTTCTTGGAACACATTCTTCTTAATTCATTGATGGACATCTATTTATTATTTATTTATTTATTTATTTATTTGTTTGTTTGTTTGTTTGTTTGTTTGTTTATTTGATTTATATACTGCCCTTCTCCCGAAGGACTCAGGGCGGTGTACAGGGCAATAAATATATTAAAAATAAAAGATACAAAAGTTAAGAAACATTAAATATTGTGCCCGATACAATAAAATTAATTAAAATCAATATTAAAAACCCCAAACCCATCAGACCAGGCCGGCTTGTTCAAATAAACAAGTTTTTAGATCACGGCGGAAGGAGCGAAGGTCGGGAGCCATCCGGAGCTCAACCGGTAAGCGGTTCCAAGGTCTGGCACGCCCACAGAGAACGCCCTCCCCCTGGGGGTCGCCAGTTGACATTCTCTGACCGGCGGCACCCTGAGGAGGCCCTCTCTGTGGGAGCACACTGGACGAAGGGAAGTTGACACCGGCAGCAGGTGCTCCCATAAGTAATCCGGAACCATGCCATTTAGGGCTTTATAGGTCATCACCAGCACATTGAATCTCACCCGGAGGGCAACTGGAAGCCAATGCAGCTCACGGAGCAGAGGTGTAACATGGGAGTATCAGGAGACCACCAACACAACTCGTGTGGCTGCATTCTGCACCAGCTGAAGCCTCCGAGTGGTCCTCAAGGGTAGCCCCATGTAGAGATGTTTATGCAGTAAACATCTGGTTGTAAATCACAATTAGTTACATCTGCATTATGCATAGATTAGAGTCAATTCTTGATGATGCCAAAATAATAATAAAAATGCATAAACTGTTATGGCATTAGAATAGAACAGAACAGAACAGAACAGAATAGAATAGAATTTTTCATTGGCCTAGCGTATTTGGACACACAAGGAATTTGGCTCCGGTGCATAAGCTCTCAGTGTCACTCCCAGTCTCTGTTTTCAGCAGGAAAGGCCTTGAGGAAAGGCCTTTGCTGCTGAGAACGCAGGCCCAGAGGGACGTGCATGCCCCTCCCAGCCTCTGTTTTCATCGGCTTTTTGCAATGGCAACTGGAGCCTATAAGGACAAAATCTCTCATCCCTGCAGGCCTTGGCAAGCCTTTGCTCAAGGCAGAGGAGAGAGCTCCCTTGATCATCAAGATCTATATAAGGTAAGTGACCCAGTCGGGCAGGATGGGGGGGTGATCAGAAGTACTAGGCCCCCCACGGCCTTTCTCAACCTGAGATACCTCATGTGCACTTAACAACCCACTCATTCGCTTAGCAAATGTGTGGGCGAAAGCAGAGAATGATTGTGGTCAAAATAACGCAATTCACTCCTATGAATCCTCAGGTTACGAATGTAATTGGCAGGCTTCATTACATTCGTAACTCAAGGACTACCTGTAGCTCACTTCAAAGACTGTTTTCCTGTTTCATTTATTAAAATATTCCTACTTTAATTTAAAGTTATGGAAATGGAGGCATTACCTACCAATCAACTCTCATATTTATGTATTTATGAATAATTAAAATAGAAGCTTTAAAAACCTTCTGGACAAAGTACATTTTGTTCAAATTGAACAAAACATGCAATTCAAATAAATTCATATAGGAATTATCCATTAGCATGTTCTAATCTGAAAAGATTGCTGTTCATTTTAAAATTATTTTCCATTCTTCCTTCCCTAAAGTGCATGTGGCCAGTAGTGTTTTCCACAGATACTCTGTCTTAATTGTAAATTGAGACAAGTACATGGGTCTGGTCACCAGAATGCTTGAAATATGCTTTAGAAGCTACCAGATGCACATTTCTACCATTCTGAGATAAACAGCACCATGTTCCAGAAGCATAAAACAAACAAATTACACAGTGAATGGAAAAGGGCAAAGGATAAATCACTCATTGCGAGTAACAAGCTATCAGCCAGCAATAGCTTTGTGAAGGATAGGGAAATGTTTATTTTAGTATTCTGTCCACAAATATTTCAAAGGGAAAACCTCCGAAATGACACACTGAAACCCATCAGTATAATAAGGGCTGAGACTGAGGATGTCAGATAGCAAAAGAGTCAAAATGAAGCACTCCAGCCAAAGAAGGTAATACCAGTGATCAACCTATTTTCAGATCAGTTTGAACTTTAAGGTGAACAAGTTTAAAAAGTAAAGCAAAGAAATAGTGGCTTCCTTATTTCTTTATAAATGTAACTTCTTACTATGACATTTCAGGAAATCCTAAACAATCCTTAGGTAATCCTCAACTTGCTCATTAGTTCAGTTGAACTGATGTCTATTTCCCCATAAAACGTACACAATTTATCCATTTATCCCTAAATGGCTTGGGTCCGGGATATCTGAGGGAACACCTGCTGCCGGCATCAAGTTCCCTTCGTCCAGTGCACTCCCACAGGGAAGGTCTTCTCAGAGTGCCACCGGTAAGAGATTGCCGGCGGACGACACCCAGGGATAGGGCCTTCTCAGTGGGTGCGCCTGCCCTTTGGAACCAGCTGCCAGTGGAGCTGAGGACTGCCCCCGACCTCCGTTCATTCCGCCGGGACCTGAAGACCTGGCTCTTCGAGCTCTCTGGCCCAGGCTGAGGATTAATCTTAATTTTAACTGGGGTTTTATTTATGCAGGGACAAATATATTTTTTTTAAATTTGTTTTTAACTTTTGTATCTTGGTTTTTTAATCACCCTGTAAACCACCCTGAGTCCTTCGGGAAAGGGCGGTATATAAATGTAATAAAATAAATAAATAAATAAATTTCAGAAAAGCAACAGCTCCTGAAATGCAAGCAGTAGGACCACTACCTATTATATTATAAGTAGTGGCAGCAGAGAGTATTCCTTCCAGGTTTCTAAGACATCACTGCTATCTACTAGTATATTCCTATTCATTTGCATCTCTGGAATAGATTAGTCAAGTAGGCCAACACAGATACAGTATAAAGAAAGAAGCAACGGGTTAAACTCCATTACAATCTGAGCACAACAGACCATGCTAATCAAATAATTAGCTTTATTAAGGGAAAAAAGACCATAAGACAGTAACGAATAAAAGAAACCAAGGAGGTGTTAGATTTAATTTCTAAGCCTTGATCTAGATGCTATATAAAAAAGCAATGCTTCATCTAAAGCCCTGTTTTTTCTTCCAGTTCTCATTCAATTTCATGAAAGAGATGTTGTGTTTGAAATGTATTTCAAAGGCAGAGGCACTTCAGTTAAATGTTCATGGGCAGATGTGTGACCTTCTTATACTTGTTTAGTTATAAGATAGCCAAAGGCAGTATTTGATCTACCTTGGTAAAATCTTTCATGGTACAATTCTCATGTCAATGGTCTGCAACATCCAGGGCTTTCCACACTGTGATCTCAAGGAAATGATTTCTTTCACTGGGTCTTTTCCATATGGGCAGGGAATAAGACTTTATATTGATGGTCGGATAAATAAAAGACAATAAAAATACAAAAGGAAATCTCCACCAATAAAATTAAGCTCAGAAACTGATCCAGAGAATTTTGAAAAGTAGAAAACACTAAATATCTTTCACCCCAAAAAATCTTTTTGAGAAATTTCATAGTAGAATTTGACATATCATTAAGTTCATTGCTTCTCTGAGAACATCTAGTAACATAGAAAACAAAAATGCTGTCCTCCTTTTTCCTTCCATGTAAATGGAGACTAGATTTCCCCTATAATTTTAAATTTAGTTAGGATGTAATATTTGCAGTTACATACATGCTAAATCTGGATTGTTAAAACTATAGTATGTAACACTGATTAGTTTGACAATTCCATATTTAGGACTGAAATAGGCATGTATACAATGATACACATAAATTCCTGCCAGCCTACAAAAAAAATAAATAAAGGAAAACATATGTAAGAGAATGGAAAAGGAGAAGAACAAACGAGTATATTAAATGCCTCTTAGATTAGAATATAAGGAATATTAGAGCTGCTTGAAATTTAATAGGATATAACATAGATGTCTAAAGGACAAAAATGGCTGAGAACTACGTACTAGTATTAAGACTGAGAATGGAAATGCCAGCTTAGTTTAAATAAATGAAGAAACAAACAGTAACATACAGTTAAATATAACATCTTAACAAATCACAGCTGATTTTAGAGAGATTTGGAAAGGATTTGGAAAATGAAATACTTGAGTGATAATAGTGTTAGTACCCCTTAACAACATGTCTAAATTGATTGGTGATAAACATGAAGTTCAATGAACTATTGTATCTTTTTTGTCATGAATGTAGAGCAGATTTATTTGAACAGATCATCAGTGAGAGAACAGGATGGCAGACTATCAGCACTCTCATTAACTATGCTAATAGGGCATCTCTAAAAGACAGATGGGTAATAGATGATCCACTTTAAAGAAACCATTTATTAATCATCCATAAGAGAGGATCAAAACTGCATATTACTTACACCGTGACTAATATTTTTCTAAAATAAGAAGTGACAAAGTCCTTAGCCCAGATAATGGGAAAATATATAAAGAAAAATGTAGAAATGACAAACTAAAACATGCAAAAAGGTAAAGGTAAAGACCACCTCAAATCAAGCTCAATTCTTCACTTAACTTTATCCATATAGTTTAAATGATAGCAGTACAGAAATAGTTTGATAATTTCTTCCTCCAAGAAGTCTTTTATATTCCGGGTTTAGCCAGAAATCAACAGCTCTGTAACATCATAGTAGTCTTTCATCAATCAACAACTTTTTTTTAAAAAAAAATGAGACATTATTATTCAAGAGGAATGTAGTGAACACTATCATAAAATCTACTTTGCTCTGGCCTCCTAGAATGCTGTATTCTATTGCAGATATTCCAACACTCACAAATTATCAGAAGCTTAGGTGAGGGGTTCCACAATAGAAATGAAGGTCCTATAAGGCAGACGTCCCCAATTCCCATTCATGGACCGGCACCCATCCATGGCATGCCAGAAAACAGTCTGCATAAAGAAGTGAAGCCCCATCCATGGGATGCAGGCAGCACATGAAACCGTGCCCCTTCTCCCCATGGAACCTGTCCCTGATGGCCCAAATGTTGGGGGCTGCAGCTATAAGGATTATTTAAAGATTAGTTAGGGATGCGGTGGCTCAGTGGGTTAGGACGCTGAGCTTGTCGATCAGAAGGTCGGCAGTTTGGCAGGTCAAATCCTGAGTGCCGCATAACAGAGTGAGTGCCTGTTACTCGTCCCAGCTTCTGCCAACCTAGCAGTTCGAAAGCACGTACAAATGCAAGTAGAAAAATAGGAACCACTACGGTGGGAAGGTAACAGCGTTCCGTGCGCCTTTGGCGTCTAGACATGCCGGCCACATGACCACGGAGATGTCCTCGGACAAGCGCTGGCTCTTCGGCTTTGAAACAGAGATGAGCACCAGCCCCTAGAGTTGGAAACGACTAGCATGCATGTGCGGGGGAACCTTTACCTTTACCTTTTTAAAGATTAGTTATCAATCAGAATAAAGCTGGAAGGGAACTTGGAGATCTTCTTGACCAACCCCCTGCTCAAGCAGGAGACTCTATACCATCATTTCAGTTAGGTGGCTTGTCTAGACTTTTCTTAAAAACCTCCAGTTATGAAGCACCTACAACTTCTGAAGACAAACTGTTCCACTGGTTAATGGTTTTCACTGTTAGGAAGTTTCTCCTTAATTCCAGGTTGCTTCTCTCCTTAATTATTTCCCATCCATCGTTTCTTGTCTTGCCTTCTGGTGCTTTGGAAAATAAGCTTACCCCCTCTTCTTTGTGGCAGCCCCTCAAATACTGGAATATTGCTATCATGTTCTCCCTAGTCCTTTTCTCTAGAATAGCGAAACCCAATTCCTGCAACCATGCTTCATATATTTTTCCCCCTCCAGGCCTTTAATCATCTTAGTTGCTCTTAGTTGCCCTAACCCTAACCCTAATCTTAATTCTAACTTTTTCCAAAGTCTCAACATTTTTTTTGTAATGTGGCAAGCAAAACTGGATGCAGTATTCCATGTGTGGTCTTCCTAAGCATTTACAAAATGGTACTAATACTTCATGTGATTTTGATTCTATGCTTCTGTTTATACAACAAGTTAAATCATACAAGTCTTGGTATTCCCTTTGACATTCTAAGGAAGCAAAAGCAGGATTTTGTAGAAGCAGGATAGGAAGAGTATTAACACTTTTGAACCTTGGTGTTGGAGAAGATTCCTGAGAATACTGTGGATAATCAAGAAAACAAACAGTGGATCATTGAATGAATCAACCCAAAGTTCTCACTAAAAGCAAAATTTACAACCTCATATTATCCAACTTTGAACACATTATGTGAAGATGTAGCTTTCTGAAGAAGAGTCGAATGCTGAGGAAGTTGGAAGGACCATCACCAAGGTGGATGGCTCAGTTGCAATGGCAACGAGTGCACCATTGAGGGAACAGGTAGGGTTTAGATCATCATGGAGGAAATCTATGTGGTCTCTAAGAGTCAAAAACAACTAGATAGCACATAATCAATCTATCTATCATGCCAAGCCTACAAAAGAGAGGACTGGGGAAAATACTATTCTCATTGCCCTAGAGAGGAGCTTTAGAACCGACAGGGTAAAACTAAAAGGAAATAGATTTAAGTTAGGCATTTGAAGGAACTTCCTCAACAAGCTGTTAGCTAACGGAGCAGGCTGCCAAATGAAGTGATGAGTTCTCCTCTGCTGGATATGTTGATCATCTGTCACAAATCTTGTAGTGCATCATTAAAGTAAACAGAAATGATGTATGAAATTAAAGAATCTACAGGCTAAAATACCCTTCCTGAAGCTTCTGGTCATAATTTTATCCATGCTGTCCAGGAATTATTTGATCCATTATCCCAGACTATTGGTATCAGTTGGGAGAATCATCCACCAGAAGAGAAGAGGACGATGGTGCTCTCCTTTTGTTTTTCACCTTTGATTGATTGTTTGATTGTTTTTAATGTTTTTGAGTCAGTAATGACTGCTGGTAATGGCAAAGTCTAGTCTCTGCAGTTTTCTTAGCATAGTCTCAGAAATGGTTTGCCACTGGTGCCTTCCTATGGCTGAGGGAGAATGACTGGCTATGTGCACAAGGCAGGACTAAATCTCAATTTCCCTGTTTCTAGCCTGATGCTTTAACCATCAAATCGTCTCTTTGCCTTTTAGCTTAATGACTCCTTTCTTCTTTGCCCTAAATTGCTAAAACTAATTTGAGATTTCTTTTCAGTTTAAAAGAAAATATCATGAAAGTTACTGTGCAAGGTTTTTTTTTCTTTTTTAGCGATGACAATGTGCACTTTAATTTTTCAAGAAGTGATAATGTAGTCAGAGACAGAAAGAAACCAGAGTAAGAATATATCAGCCATGTGGACTAGAAAAGTATTTTTCTCATCTAGTTTTAAAAAAGGATAGAGTCCTTTGAATAAGAGAACTATATGGACATATTGAGATGATAGATAGATAGATAGATAGATAGATAGATAGATAGATAGATAGATAGATAGACAGACAGACAGACAGACAGACAGACAGACAGACAGACAGACAGACAGACAGACAGAATCCATTTATATCACATTTCATAAATGTATGGTTAGAATATTGTGCCTATTCTCGGGATTCTGCCATCTCTCTGAGGGCGGGGGGGGGGAGAGGATGTTTATTCAGATTGCTGTAGGCTGTTTTCAAAAACCAGGGAAGCTTTTGATCTGGGGGGAACAGAGGGAGAGAGAGAGATCTGGGTTGCATCTCCATTTGAAACTGAAAGGAAGAAAGCAATAATGATAAAACACAAGAAGATTTCCCTTTCCCATGAAAGGGCCTGACACCTAAGTAAATGATGTGAGCCTGACCAAATGGATTTGAGGGGAGGGGGTTGAAACAGGAATGCTTTATATAGTGTTGAAATGTAACTCAGTGTCAGGTCCCATCTTGTATTGCCACAACTGATCTCATCCTAGTAAACCTTTCCTTTTGGACAAACTTGGATCCAAGAGTTCTTATTTCCTAAGATGTGGATTGGGGTGGGTCCTGACACAGACAGACAGACAGACAGACAGACAGACAGACAGACAGACAGACAGACAGACAGACAGACATAGTATATATAGGTTTATTATTTTATCTATCTGATGAGTTATAACAAGCCACAAGTTCCTTTCGATAGTTTGCAGGTATACACATTATAAAATAAATGCCCAATTTTCAGATCAGCGAGCATCCTTCTTGAAATTCCGCCTTCAAACTCCTTTAGATCACCTGTTATTCTATCCCAATTTAATATCCTTTATAACAGCAGAAGCAAGTTATCTCATATGCTACCAAGAGACTCTGACCTTCCTGCCACATTACTTTGGGCAATAGCAAATCTGCCAGCTGGACATAAATGGGAAATTTAAGCAAAGGCAATAGCTACCCGCTCCAATTAAGACAAATGTTGGGATGGACCCAGTGGAGAGATTATCAGGACAGCAAAGGAAATAATCCTTCCATGTTACCCACTGAACAAATAACATGTTAATCTCTTTAGAAAGGTTAGCCAGTTTCAGATGTGTAGCTCAATGTTTCTTGCAAATTGCTTCTGTTTTCTGATTAGTCTGTTCCTGGAGATTGTCTGAGCTCTGTATACTTAGTTGGACTGGCAAAACCTAGAGAGGGCAGGGTGATAACTGCCCATACTGATCCCACAAAAACATGTAATGCTTTCTGCAGGAGAGGGCATGATGATGGGTGAATCGTTTCAATTGAGAGGCAAAGACTGGAGGGTTGTATTAAAATAACACTGTCCCCGAAAGAAGAGTTTAACTGGAAGAAAATTATCTTTTTGCTATTTCTATAGTGCCAGTGTGTGTAAGCAAAGGGGTTGCCTTCTGAGATAAATATGGGGTATCTCCCTTACATCAACTAAGCTTTAGGTCAACCCCTTGTCTGCAGGTGAAAATTTTTAATGTTTCAAAGCTGACCGGACACACTTGGCTGTAAGGGAATAAAGCATAACAAACATGCTGAAACCTGGATTGATTATGTGCTATATACACTCTTCAATGGTCTGAAATCTCTTGAGTGGTTAATTTCCTGTATCTGCCTTAGAGAAAGAAGCTATAAAGCCTTCCTCTACTTGACATGTACTGCACAGAATACACTTTTTTCTATAAGGATCTTGAGAAAAGGCAATATAGCCATGTTTGTCCTCCAGCAGAGCTTGAATGCTATATTCTGCTTGAGGTTACTGCAATTCATCCAGAGGTCAATAAATTTCCTGATTTGATCTCTGCCTAGGGATTCAAAGCCAAGGATTGTCCAATTCATAAAGCACAATATATTTCTCGATGAGCACTGTTTAGACTGGATCACAAATGGACTTTTTTTTTCAATTTTGGTTTACCTCCATTCTCTTTTCCCAAAATTTCATCACTACATCATTTTGTTACGTGCATAAGTAGGCTTTTACACATATTTCCAGGCACTTTATAAAACCATTTTCTACATTTTATCTAATATAATTTGTCAATATTATTTTTATTAATATAAGCATTTAATATGTGCTTTTTCTCAGTTAATGTATGCAGATTTGCATAGCTGAGAACAGTATCGTAAGATAATGAGAAGCATGAATAACAGAATATGCCATTTAGTTCATGCACTCGTTTGAATGGTACAATTTGTATGCATATTAAAGTGCAATTTTAAACAGTTTTCCCCAACACAAAGCTGTGTTTTACAGTGATGAGAAATTTCCTTCTTTCATTCTTCCTTTAAAAAAACAGCTTTTCTATTTGCACGTATAATTGGCAGGTTTTTCTTTCTGTCCCTATTATGGGAAAGTGACAACTTATTTATAAGATTTGAATATTTTTGCGAGAAATGATCAAGGAACCAGAAGTCAAAAATGTTTATAACTCTCTTGCCTTCTAATGTGATTCTCTGTACAGTTTTGAGAACACAGGATGTCCAAAATTCAGGCAACAAATTACAATAAATTATTGCTTTATATAAAAATGGACATATCTGATTTAGATGAAACCATTATGGATGATGGTGTTAGAAGCATTCTTATGGCACAGGAGAACATTTTAGAATAAATATCCTTTTATGTCATTTATAGTCACAAATTTCATAATTTCCTTCTTTCATACTCAGAAACATACATCTTAAGATGGCGGCGCCTGGAATGGCTGCGGCTGTATTGGCTCTTGAAGGTGAATAGTTTTGGAAGGGATATTAAGGGATATAGTCCACACGATCGGGAAGGTTTTAATGTGTTTGAGCAACATGGTGGAACTAAGGTAACATACAACCGACGATCTTTGCTGGCATGGCGAGTTTCTAGCTGTTTTGGAACTGTTGGTGAGACTGTTAAAAGTCGATGGTGCTGTTTGAATTTGTTCTGCCAGCAGCAAGACCTGACTGCTGGCCTAGTGATGGATTCTATTGCAAATAAGGGCTGTTTCCAAAGGAGGTAGAGGAGGAGAGGTCCCGGGGCTTATGGAGTGAAGGAACTGGATGAGGCTGTCGGCAGGCCCAGAGGAAGAGAGAGAGGCTTTTGGAGCAGTTGGTGGCAGTGGCAGCGTGCTCCAGGGGCAAAAAGAAGCAAGGAAAAGGTGGAAGAGACAGGATCAGAAAAAGAAAAGGAGAAGAGGTTGTCATGCAGGAATACAAGCTAATTTCAGGGCTTGTCCACATGGAGCTCTGTTTCCAACTGTCTTGTTTACCATCGTTCGCTCCCTAGAGACTAAAATGGATGATCTGAAACCTGAGCTGGCCACGAACAAGGAGTGTATATCAGAGGTG